>NW_022900919.1:23839165-23865660 GCF_012274545.1 Fukomys damarensis | reverse complement strand
TTTTTTTTTTTTTTTTTTTTGCCTGAATAGGAGGAAGACTTCATTTAAAGAGAAAAGGCATTTTTATCTGAGGATCATTTGTCCATGTTTTACTCTAAGAATGTGGCCCTTTTACAGAAGAATGCTCTAATCATGTCTGAGGCTCATTCCACACATTTCTGGCCATGGGTTTTTTTTTGGAGACCCTGACCCACAGCACTTGCCCCGGGTCTTAACACGAATCATCCCTGGGGCCACCACATTGTACACAGGGCCCTTCTGCATGCAAAGCTGAGCCACTGGAGGAATCACGTAAGACCACAGTTCCATCTTCAGGGTCCTGGTACAACCAGTCAGGAGCCAGCCCACAGGCAAAATCTTATGTGTCCTGAGACGAGGGTCAGGACATAAAGTCAGGACATCCAGGCATCTCCACCCTCCAAGTGTGGTGCATCCTCACAGTTCTCCACCATGGTGATCTCATGATCCTCACTTTGGAAGAGGTCAAGACTCTGGTGACTCTGGTCTTAGTGAGTTTTTCTTATGTCCTCAGGATTGACTCATGAGGCCAGGAAGAATTGCAAATCAGCTGCAGAGGGCCTTTCTTTGGATACTGCTGCACCTGAAAGTGAGGTCCTGAATATTGGCACCAGACTGTTATTACTCTGAGAGGAACTGAGCCAAGCAGATTGTAGGGGAAGTAGTTTGCCATTGGATTAAGTTCAGGAAGTAGTAATTGTTAGGTAAACAGTGATGACCCAGTAAGGAACACAGTCAGCTGAATTGAGCGGTTCTGGGTAGGACCTCCTGAAGTACCGTCAAAGAAAATCCTAAGGCTGACGCAGAGTAAGGTGAGAAGTGCATGAGATTGTGGGAGCGAGAATGGCTAAGTACGTGGCTGTGCTCAGGCTGAGGGACAGGCACTGTGACCTAGCAGGTAAGGAAGGTGTGTTGTGTCCCAGCAAAGCAGGCATTGTTTTCCAGGAACTCAGATGGCTTGGAGTGGGGGGAACAGATGGGGGTCAGACCTGTCAGTTGTTGCCACTATCTCAAGACCACCTACCTCTCACTTCTGGTCCTGAGACCTCTGTTGTTTTGGCAAGTTTGAATTCTGTCCTCTGTGCACTCGGGTTGGTACTAGAATACATCTCTGAGCTCCCTGATAAGCAGAATGGAGGAATTGAGTCGATAGTAAAAGCTGAGGCAGGCAGCATCCTGAGGATTTTCTCACCCTCCTTGTCCCCACCACCTCACTCCCTTCCCCTCACTCACAGGCACTTGCCTGAAAATGCATATTCAACAAAAAATGGGACTGTCTTCCTTAAACTTCCTATAAGGTACTTACTTCCAAACACAATTCTGAGAGACAGAGCTACTTCTTTTAATACTCAACTAAAAATACCAACTTCTTTATCAGAGGGCAATCAATCCTCTGACTGCCCAGAAATGGGGACAGCAAGGGCTAAAGAAAAAAATACAGTGCAGACTTGCCTAGCTTCAAAGTATATGGAGGACCAGAAGGTCAGTGCCTCAGAGCAAGCAAAGACAAAGACACTCAGAGCTGGCCACTATTTACTGGGTTCACAGGGAGTTTCAGATGTCTCAGAGGGTGGTGGTAAACCTATGAAGACGAGGATCTTATGCCGATGAGGAGCTTATGTTGATTAGGATGGTGAGAGGAGCACAACAGTAGATGGGATGAGTGAAGCTGATAAGGAGTTTGATCCTTCAGAAGTGAAACCTTTCTCTTTTTGTACTATTGCTCAGTTCTTAAAGAACCAGTACATCTTCAGCTGATGTAATCCTGACCTGGAGGATTACACCATCACAGGACTATTGAGGCATCAGACAGCACTGATCATAATGTAATTGTGAAGTGATTTTTCCCCAAAATTATGTAGAATGGCTCCCGACACTTCTTAGAAAACTTATCCCCAGAAATAACTTCCCTACCACTTCCCCAATTTCTTCATTGCTATCAATGTTTGAACTTATCTCTATTATATATAGGTCCTATAATATTACAAAATTATTGACACTCCCCCCTCCAGCTGGGGATTTAGCTCAGTGGCATCACACCTGCCTGATAAGCACAAGGTCCCGAGTTCAACTCTACATACAAAAAAAAAAAAAAAAAAAATTCATTGCCCCCCCCCCACCACCAGGCTGTGCAGTACTTTCAGGCAGGGTCCACTGTATTCAGTGCCTGGTACTAACAGGTGCCTGACTGCTGAACAAATGGACCCATGGAATCCAGGAATATATTGAGAAATCACTCTCCTGATTAAGTTATGTTACATGGCACAATTGATCTCAGAAAAGGAAGTAACCATACAGCCCTGATGCAATGTTGCATGGACACTCAGAAGTAGAGAATTTGCTCCAGCAGGGTGCAGAAGAAGGCAGAAGGCAAAGTCAGAGGGATCTGAAGTATGGGAAGGATTTGCTACATAAATGTGGGCATTTAAGATAGAGAAACCAGGCCGGGCATGGTGGCGCATGCCTATAATCCCAGCACTCGGGAGGCTGAAGCAGGAGGATCGCTGTGAGTTCGAGACCAGCCTGGGCTACATAGTGAGTTCCAGGTCAGTCTCAACTACATAGTGAGACTCTGTCTCAACCCGCCCCCCAAAAAAATAGAGAAGCCATGAGCTTGGGAACATAGACCTCCTCTAAAAGCTGGACAGTAGCCAGCAAGCAGGAACTTCAGTCCTATAGCTCCATGGAATTAAATTCTACCATCAACCCAAAGGGCTTGGAAATCTTTGCTTCCAACACCTTCTCGAGTCCAAGCCACCAGACACCTTGATTTTAGACTGAGGACCCAGCCCAAAACACCTGAATTCTTGGCTTAAAAATGTGTAAGATAATGAATGGGACAATGGAAGATCAGCAAAGGTTATTTCAAGCTATTACATTTATTTGATTTACTATGAAACAAAGGAAACTAATACAGATAGTTGTTTTTGGAAGGAGAGGAGGAAGTTTTATAAAGCAAATTATTAGAGTAAGCCTGGTTTCAATTCTGAGGTTAAGCTAATTAGAAACAATGAGTTTCTAGAATGCATCTAAAAGGGTCCTGCAGGTCATTTCACTTTGGGTAAGCCAACAGGTTATATTCCAAGGCAGCTCTTATCAATTGGTGTGGCCCTGGACAGGCCTGCTAAGAATTGTGAAGCCAGGTCCAGGTCCAAGTGAAATAAATCTGTGACAATCAGCATGTAGAAGACACGCATGGCAGAATGTGTGATGCATCGCTGCTATTTTTACTCTAGCATAAATTGCTAGCTTTGGAGACACAGACCTAGAGAGAAGGCAAGGTTACACAATGATAAAGAGTAGACCTTGGAATCTGAGCTCCCTTCCACCCAAGGAATCTATTTTCCTCTATGCTGTGCAGTTTACAGCCTCAGCAGAGTTAAGAGACTGATTCTGTCTTAATTCACACTCTCCAGGCCCTGGAAGCAGCCTGTGCATTGAGCACTGGAGTCTACCGAGGAACAGCCACCCAGAGGAGCCCCTAGTGCTGTCATCCGGGACAGCTGAGTTAGACAGAAGTTAACATGCAATCGGAAAGGGACTGGGCCCTTGAAGACAGCACAAAAGATGAAGACATCAAAATTGTGAGTGGAGGCAAATCTGAAGAGAGCCAGGCCTCAAGATGGAGTTGCAACAGCCATGACTGCAAGCCTCCCTAGAGATAAACAACTTGAGATTCTACTATAATTAATACCACTGAGTCCATTGGTTCCAGATAGGCAGCAGATATATAAATAGGTAACCAGAACATCTGGACCCATCCCTTTCCAACAACGCCTTTGTTCTTTCCATATACTCCTGCTATGTGACTCACTTCCCATTGGATCAATATTAGATAAGTGGCTACTTGTAATCCTATAGGTTGACAGAAATTTGATCTTCACTGTACCCATGTTGTGATTTTGCTATATAAATTAAATTGACAAAGAGCCTCAGTGGCCACACACTTAGGACCCTTCCTGGAAATCAGGAGCTATTTTTCTTCCCCTTATTTCTAATATAACTCTCCTAACTTCCTCCTTTGATTTGTGATTTCCTTCCTCAATGTTGTGGGACCACCAACTCAGGATATGTGACATCTAACAGATTGGGAGTTATTTTTTCCATCACGTTGTGATCGGCTTTCTTTGCTCAGAGCTGGCCAGTAGAGAGAAACTAACTCTTCCTTCGCTCCTTCTTTTCCTCCAGGATGATGGGAATAAGACATAATGCTGGGTATGGTATGAAAGCTGAGAATTACAAGACTTCAATCCAAGGAGATTCCCAATGGGAATAACAGTTTAAGGTAGATGTCAGCAGGAAGGCGGAGAGGAAGCAAGCAACTCGAAGCCCACGTGACACGCCATGCTATTCACACACCTGAGCAGCCCCCCCCACCAAACAGGAAGTGCTTTCTGGCTCTTGACTTGCAAGGCCAGGAAAGGGCCATTTCTTACCCAGGTGAGGGCTTGATATTTGGCTTCTCCCAGAAAGCCTGTGCTTGTGACTGAGCAAACTCAATAGCATCCCCAGCAAAGAGTTGTCCAAATACTCAATCTTTTCAAATATGTGTTTCTGGGGCTACACAAATTCCAGACCCAACGGCCTGCTACTGAAGCCTGCTGCCTCTTCCTGCCTGCTCTGGCTCTGCCTAATGGGCTTCTGATTATGGCAGCCCTAGAGTGAGCCCAGCTTAGACATAGGGAGAGGAAATCAGCAGGGACATTCACCTTGTGATGCACAGAGAATGAATGTCTCACTGGAAATGTAAATTCCAAAGGATGAAAATTTGGCTTCTGAATACATAATAGTCCCTAATTAGCTCCCAGGTAATTAGAGCAATTACTAAGGGCCAGTGCTCTCTGGAAGGCTGGGTGCCTAGGTTTTCCTCCTCTAGGGAACATATACCCATACGGTTAAAATTCTATTTCAGAAAAGATTATATTTTTCCATACATTATCATTGAGCCAACTTTGCTTATATCAGTGTGGTTATAAATGATCCTATTCACAGCCTTTTCTGTGAGTCATTGCCCAAAGGACTTAGCTTCACACTCAGCTCAGTAATGAAGGGCCAGTCTTCCCCAAAGTCATACAGGTACTCAGTCATCTGTGGGGCAAGCTAAGGGCCAGGGGTAGGTAAATTTGAAAGCTGTTGTAATGTTCTCAAGGCCATAGAACTATTCATACTTTCAGTTCAGTAATTCCACAACAGAAAACTCTTTAGACAAAGGAAATCATCCTAAATAATGAAGAAATGCACTGTCTTTGCATGGGTTGCTTGGAAAGCTGAGCTGAAATTACAAACACTTATGCGCCACTACATTATTTGAGGTCTTAGTGTCAGTGGAAAGGGAGTGAGGGAAAAGGTGGATGAAGCGGAAAAAGAAAGAGAAATTGCAGAAGGAGCACTGATCTGCCATTGCTTGGCACCTAGAGAGATGGACCACTTGGTCTCACAGGACAGCTCTCCAAGGCTATGTGAAGACCACCCCTGTTATCAGGTACCCAGGGAATCCCTTCCACACTCTTGTTCTAGTCAAAGAAGTGGACAAGACAAGCAAAAACATATAGGTTTTACATTTATTAAAGGTATTAGAGGTAAGAAAAGAAGGGAAACAAAATTCTCTGAAAAGAAGTGCTCGGAAAACAAGTGCTCTACCAAGTGAGTATGGGAAAGAAATACATCCTGCATGCAGAGTGGGCCACTGAAAAAGAAAGAGGGCTGTGCCTGGGATGTCAATGGCCACTATCTTTTATATTCCTTTCTGTCATCAGATCTAGGCCATCCAATCAAAACTCTGCTTGATCTTGTGCAAATGAATTGAAGATAGCATTCTCTGATTGCTTTCAGGTGCAGGATTTAAACATTAGACTGTGTCTGTGTCCTGGCCACGACTGACAGGTCATGCCTATTTGCACAGCCAGTTTGCCACTCCCTAATCACCTGCCTTACCAGAGCAGTCTGCTGGAGGTGGGAGGAAGAAAAGGGGGGATTTACTGTGTGGCTCCCATCTCCCATTAGTCAAAATTTTTACTTATGGGGCAGGCATACCTTCCTATTTCCAGGAGCAGGGAATCCCAGAGCAGGAGGCGGTTGGAGATGCCCATGGTGGTCAACAAAATCTATTCAGAGCTGGCAGCCATGGTGCTGTGATAGCAGGTAAGGAAGATGCACCTCAAAGATATAGAGATGGGAAAGCTGAGAGGTACTGAAGAAGCTCACATAGAGTTGGCCTACTCATGTTGTTTCCAGTGAAAATTCCCAAGCTAGATGGTTAATCATCTTCTCTGTGACTACCACTTCTGCCACTCACAAGCTGTAAGACAGAGGACAAGCTGACTGTTCTGCTCCTACATCTCCATATCTCTTCAAGGAGAAGAATGCCTACCACACAGACATTCCTCAAGATTTGAACAAGATCATCAGGGTAATATGTGTGGCTCAGAACATGAATCTAACAAAACTAAAATTCTCTCTCAAATAATAATAATAAATTGAAATAGTGTAAATATCCGATAATAGTGGAATGATCAAATAAACCACAAGGCAACACGAGCACAGAGCTCAATAAATACTACTGAATGCATAAATGAATGAATGAACCAAGAAACAATTAGATAAAAATTATCCAAGTGCATATGGAGAATGGGTCAAAGATGGCAAGACTAGAGGCAAGAAGGACATTTACGAGTTCACTGCCTTAGGGCTGTGGAGGTATGAACTGAGGCAGTGTCTGCAGAACTGGAGAGGGTCCAATTCAAGAGTGATTTAGGAAGCCCAGATGATAGAGTCACAGTCCTCAATGTCCACCAACTCATCTCCCCAACAGAATACTCTGTATTAGGTTACTTGGATGGTTTCAGTGGCCTCCCAGTTAGTCACCAGGCTTGTAGAGCCTTCCTCAGCTTCCAGCCCAGTGCAGCTATTCATTATAAAATAATTAATTCACCAATTTGCATAACACTTCATCCTTTGCAAATGTCTCCATCTACATTATTTATTTGTTTGGACCTCTGTCAGTTGCTATTTAGTTTCCCAACAACCGTATGAGTTAAGCAAGGTGGGATTGGGCAATTACAAGGAGCCAACATTCAGAAAGACCTATCATTAAACTGACCCTCTGATGAGGCCCTCACCATCTGCTGCCCCTATAACTCCAAGCCACTCTTGCCCTGCCACTCCAATGGATCCTTCCTTGCCCTTAGCTTATATTTAGCTCACTCAGCTTCTGGCCCTAGAATGGAGGGCATGCCTGGTATCTACCCAACTGTCTAAACCTTACATGAACTCATGATCAAATGCCACAGACAGACAGCTTTATTAGTAAGAAAATTGAAGTCATCACTCTTACTCCAGAAATTGGTTCACAGATCTTTGTCCCACACAATTGGGTCATAAACTGCTTTGTTGAACACTATTAAATATGAAACTTCTAAAAGCTTTATAATGGGCAAAGATGATTCTAAATCTTTACAAAACTTTTTATAATAAATGCTCTTAGGAATACTTTCTTTCTATTTGTCTGGAAAGTGTGCTGGTCCCTGGAGTTTCTAGCCAGCTGTGATTCATCCTTCAAAGCCCACATGAAGTCCACCTCTTTCAAGATTCCCCCTGGAGCAGAGTAGGCTTGCTGCCCATTAAGAGGCCCACATTTCCTTTCCACAGTGAGAGCCAGTAGAGTCTACATTTCTAATCCTCTAAACCTACATGAGGCCATGTGACAGGTATAGCCAGTTAAACATGAAGGAAAGGGATGTGTGTCACTTGCAGACTAATATGATTAAAACCTGGAATGTGTCCTCTCTGATCTCTCTTCTCCCATCAATGCTCAGAGAGTCCCCAAATGCCATAGCATGCTGGGGACACAGGGACTCCATTGCATCTGTAAGCACACGGAGCAGAACTAGTCCAGCCACCTCACCCACACTTCTTTCCCACCAACCAGGAACACATGCAATCAACCATTAGATGAGTAAGAAGTAACTTTTATAATGTCAAGCCTTTGGAATCTTGGGTTTTATCACTGCTGTTGATATAGCTAATATTAGTACAACTAATATACTCTCCCCATCCATCCTTAACACTCCCTTTTCACAACTGTGGAAAAGATTTATTTTCAGTCTACTTGTATTTGACCATGATGAACAGAAATGGCAATCTCAGCAGATCTCAGCAATGTGCAGTCAAAGTACCCTGGTTAATCATTTGCCTTCTGATGTAAAAATGTTTGTTGCTCCTTGTTCTCTGAAAAACTGTTAAAAGATTTCATGCCTGGTGGACTACACAAGAAACTTGATTCTCTCATCCTAAGACCTGCCTCAGTGCTGGTTGGGCAAAAATCTGTTTGCCATAAAACATATATAATTACTTTGTCAGTTACAGAGGTGTTCACACTAGATTTGGTACAGAGTGTTTTTCTCTGAGGTCAGCAGTGAATTTGGGTCCAGAAAACTGACATGCTAAGCTGAATACCCAAGGCCTGTAGCTTTGCCCTGGCCCCATCACTGTAGCAGACCATTGGCTGCCTACTCCATGAGCACTATCTCTTCTTCCTTTTTGCTAAGAAAACCTTATTCTGCCCAGGGAGTGCAACCTTCCTGAATGGCCATGGGCTCTTGCATCAGGAAAGGACTTGTGTTGGTCAATAAGATGTGAGGAAGCCACTGGGGACCTGCTACAAGAGGTAAAGACAGAGGAAGAAAGGGTCCTTCTTTTACAAGTGAATACGGATAGGCTTGGATGGCAGGTTTGCACCTAACACAACCAACCTGAAGATGCAGGCCACATGCAGACAAGGGCTGAGGCAAAGATCATAGAGGAGGATAGCTGGAGCTAAGAAGCACTACATCCCGAGTCTGTCTGACCAAGGAGTTGGATGAGATGGTAAATTCTGAGGTCCATTAAGCCATTTTGAGTTTACTTGCATATGAACACACCCTAAGTAACACACTACCAATTTCAGTTAACAAGTAAATCTGGCATAATAGAACATAAAACTCAATATAGAGAAAACTAAATAAGAAAGGAGACTATCTCCATCCCATGTGCTAAGTCTAGAGAGATAATTGCTAGCATTGGCTTTTTTGGTTCAAGATGGCAGAGATGGGGTTTGGGGTGTAACTCAGGTGGTAGAGCATGTGCCTAATGTATTGGATGTCCTGGGCTCCATTCCCAGCACCACCAAAAAATCAGGGTCAAGACTTTCTAAAAATCTTAGCTTTTTTACTAATATTTGTAGTTAGATATTTCAGCTCTAGCTATCAAATCTAAGATCCAAGAACGAGGTCAATCCAGAAGAAGAAAGGAATGATATCTATACAAGGAAAACAAACCATTCTCATTAATCCCAGAAGGCTTCTGCATACAACCACTGACTTCAAGGACAGTCTACAATAATAGTTTTTCATCTAAGTAGAGAGTGATCCTCAGCAAACTTAAAGTTTTGTTAGTAAGGAAAAGGTAGGGAACAGATAGAAAAATGTTTAGAGCTGAAAGCCCACTGAAATAAGATCCAACCAAAAGTCTGTATTGGAATTTCCAGAACACCATCAACGCAGGTAGGGAGGTAAAAAAAAAAAAAAAAACCAAGTATGACTGATCTCTGACCCCTTAAGAGGTCCAACAAGAAGAAATTTTGCAGCCCCGGGGGACATGAGCAAGGCATCTAGACAATAAAAATGAGAGTTTAAACAACAAGATGAGCATAGACCCCAAGGAGATTATGATGAGGGCCCAACCAGTCACCAGCATAGTCCCAGGTCTGTAGGTCCCAGGTCTGCCTGCAGACCCCATTTAGATGATGTCATTTTCTAGACAAGAACTCTCCTCGCCTCTTTCCACATGGAAAATGCAACCCAAGTACTCATCTTTTTCACACACTCCTGATTTTCTAATGGAAAATCTGAAAATAGGAACATCAGCATCAGTGCAATGGAGAGTGCCATAAAAGGCTGGAAACATTACGAAATTCATGTAGAACAGAATTGGTTGGGGAACTCTCTAATCATCTCCTAAGTGGTTGCACCTGAGAAAGCTCAGCCTGGAACTAGTGGAAGCATCCCAGTGGATACAAAGCACATCTACCTGAAAATAGAGACAAATAAGTAGTTGAGAAAGGAGGCAAAGTGTTCCTAAAAGTTACCTAAGGAAACAGATGTAGTGGACACCAGTGTTGGCCCGGGGGAGGAGTAGTGTGCCACCCAGTATGGGGCACAAGTGGGCCACTTGGCTGGCACAAAACGAAACTGTGCTGTCCAGGGCTCCCTGTGCATGGTGACTCCAGTCTCTCCTACATGGAATCTACCAGAAGGACCTCTAGCTTGACAAAGCCATCTCCCAAAGCGCACGCAGGAGCAGAGACTGAGACAAGGACTGGCCCGGTCATGGGACAGCTGTAAGGATGAAGACTGGACACAATAACCTCTTTAGGAAAGCACAAGGTCTCGGAGCCCAGAATGGAGACACCCTTTGCAGTGCTAAGTAAAGGCTCCCCCTTGCCATAGCTGACACCTAACAGTAACAGTGCTATATACATCATTTCGATGCCAAGTGACTGGGACAGCACCACAGGTCAGCTAGCCACCACTAGGCACAGCAGGGAGCATCCTACTGTAGGTGGGCCTGGGCTGTGGCCACCTCTCAGCCCTACACAGGTAAAATGATCTCTCATTTAAAAAATAAAACTACTAAAGAAAAAATTATTTGCTTTCCTCCTTTCCTGGATCTAAAAGAGAATCCACAATTTTTAAGAGAGACTCAGTAATGGCTCTCTGCATCCCTCTTTGCTCACCAGAGAAAATATGAACCCACCCAAGCATATAAAAAGATTAGGCATGAAGAAAAAAGAATAGTTTCAGAAATCAGAAAAAGAAGTATAGTTAATGTAAACATTATTATTAATATACAGTACAGCAGTACCTCATTTCATGAACTTAATTTGTTTTACAATTTGGGGGAAGATTGCCACATCTGTGTTTGTATGGAGAAGATGGCCATGGCCATGTTTGTCACCTGAGGTGGAGTTTGCAAATGGAACCAAATTTTGCTGAATGCTTTTTTTTGAAAACCATATTGTTTGCAAACAGAAGCATTTGTGAACTGATATATTACATATATATTTGGAGAGGTGGAAGGAGAGAGACAGAATCTGCCAAAAAATGTATACACACTTCAGGAAAAGAAAAATAGTATGTTCTTTTCCAACAGATGGTGTTACCCTCATATATCACAGAAAACTCACACTGACGGCACTTAGAGAAGAAACTGGAAATTCATGTGTAGCAATCTCAATGACCACAGTTACATGCACAGCAGTTCACTGAAATAATTCTGGGCCCAAATGACCACACTTTGAGCACCTCTTAAAATCATAGAGGCCACAGGTAACTTGTATTAATTGCATGATATGTCAATACATTTAGTATTAAAATATTTATACAAGTTTTTATTTTCCTGAAGTGTGTATTTGCATTTTTTGGTGGAATATATATATGGGGCTTCGCTTTATGCAAAATAGACTTGTGGAATCAAAAAATGCTTCACTCTTATGAAAAGCATTTTACCACTTATTAAAGTATTGCTGTCAGGTGGTTCCTTTAGAAATGGCTCACCAATTAAATGTATGCCAGGCCCTTCTTGCCTCAAACAAAGAGCTGAATGAAACAAGCCAAAAGTGGTGCCAAAAGTTTATTTGCAAAGTGAGAGGTGAAGGTGTAAAGGAGAAACTGGCTCTGCAGAGCAACTTGGGCAGAACCAAAGGGGAAAAGAAAAAAAGAGCAAAAATAGAAGTACATGGTGGGTTCAGAAGACTGAGGGTGGGCCACCATAAGGAGTCACAACAGCGAGGGTCTGGTCTTTTATGTCTTCCACATTTTGTGGGAACCCTCAAGAAGCTCTACATACAGGATCCTGAGAGGTGGGGCTGTGTAGATCCTGGAATCCTGCCACAAGATTCTCCTACTCAGTATCACAAGAATAGTAAAATCTAATAATAATAGAAGCTATTATTTATTGTACAGTTACTATGTACCAGGCACTCATTTATTTGCACAACACACTGTAGGACACAGTAATACCTCAGTTCACAAACTTAATTCTTTCCTCAATTCTGGTTACAAACTGAATTGGATGAGAACCAAATCGAATTTCCCCATTAGATCAATATTGAACCTAACTATTGAATTTGATTCAGTTCTCATCTAAGTTCATGAACTGAAGTACCACTGTAGATACCATCAATTTACCCATTTTAAAGATGATTACACTTAAGAAAAGTTACATACGATGTACATGGCCACATGTCTGTCACAGAAGGACTGACAGTAGGGCTCTGTCAAAATCTGAATCCAGCCAGGGATTTAGTTCAGTGGTTCCACCACCTGCCTCGCAAGAGCAAGGACCCAAATTGAATCCCCGGTACCAAAAAAATAAAAAATCTGACTCTTCCAAACTCAAAAGAAAATAGTGAAATGATGAAGGTTAGGACTGAAAAGATAGGCAAAATAAAGGCAATGTTGTGTTTTCAAAATTTCTTTTCTTTTTCATTTGTTTTCTGTCCAACATTTTGAATGTCGATGTCCAATATTTTGCTTTTTCTTTGATGGAATGTAATTGTCATGTTATATCTAATAAAATCATTGCCTAGCTCAGATTTCTCCCATGCTTTATTCTAAAAGCTGGCTGTTTGGCTCTTACTTTTAAGGTTTTATCTATTTTGATTCAGTTTTTGTACATGGTGTGAAGTCTAAATTCACACTTCAGCATGTGAATATCCAATCGTACCAATTCCATTTTTTGAAAAATAAACTATCCCCTCTACCAAAGAGCTGCCTTTGTCAAAAAATAGTTATCATCTCTATAAAAATGTATTTCTGGGCTCCAAATTCACTCCACCACACTGTACATCTGCGCTTACGTCAGCACCACTCCCTGATGCATGTGGCTTGATCATGAACTTTGAAATCAGGAGACTAAAGTTCTACAACTTTGTCTTTTTTCAAAACTATTTGGCTATGCTATTTTTGCATTCCCATATAAACTGCAGGAGCTATTTGTTATTATTTTGATGACTGCCTTGAATCTATAGATCAATTTACAGAGAATGCTGCCTTAACACTATGTCTATTTACCCGGGTTGTCGATATCCCTCAGCAAAGCTTGCAATCTCAGTGGACGATTTACACATCTTTTGTTCAATTTACTTCAATATTACATCATATTTAATTAGAAAATATAACTGTTATGTAATCAGTGTCTTTATAAATTGTATATTCCTAAATTATGAATTTATTTCTAAAGCTGTTCTTTCTGGGTACTATTATAGATAGAATTCCTTTCTTAACTTTAATGGTAATTTTTTATGATTCTGTTGTACTAGTTAAAGTCGGCAGTGCACGGGGATGGATGAAGCAGCCAAGGAGGCTGGAGGTGCGCCAAGCCTAAGCCCAGTGAGCAGTGACCCAGGATCAGGCAGGCTCTCTTCTATGAAGACAAAAGGAGAGGACTCTGCCACCTCCCGATGTGGAATATTTAGTTCCTTTTCTTCAACTTTGGGGCTTCAGCAGCAATTCTAGAACAACATGCTTATTATTCCACTTCACACAGGCCCCTCCGCTGGGCTGCAGCTTCTGCATTCCACGGGGAGGAACCATGTCCACCAATGTTGAGTTAGGGTTAGGGCCTCTCCATCACCAAGAGGACAGTGTCAGCTCTTCTGTAAAGGGCGCCCACATGAGGAAGATGGGCAAGGGAAGGACATCGCTGAACACCTACTACTTACAGGAGCTGTTTTATTCAAGTTTTACAACTCTTGTGAGAGGTTAGTACTGTTTTTCCAATTTTTCAACTTAGGAACTTAAGACACAGAGAGATGAAGTAGTTGCCCACCCCACATACCCATCAGCATGGGCCAGGGACTGGAACCTAATTCTGCATCTAACATTTCAACCCCATCTCATCCCACTGCTGCACCAGCTGCCTTTCTTCAGGGTCAGCCCTGTCTGAGAGCTGATCTCGGAACCAGGAGGAGCTGTTTGAAAACACAAATGGGAGGAGGAGCTGGGAAAGACCTTTCCATCACACCCCAGGGTTTTGAGGGGCAGCCAAGGCCAAGCCACCAATCCCACTGTTCCCAGCCCTGAGCTCCAACCCGACTGAGAAGCTTGGGTGTGCAGGGCAGGTGCGCCAGCTTGGCCCTCACACTCCTCCTTCCCCCCAGTATCAAATGTCCCACAAGACACAGCCTTGTCACTTCCTCTGGGAATCCTTTCCCTGGCTCCTGGGGCAGTTTACTGCTCCTTTACCCATGAGGCACAGCATCTACTAAGCAGTAGATCTACTATTGTTATCATCCTGTTGTTATACTGGTTGTTGCAAAAAAACAAAAAAAACTTCCCTTTCTGGATCTGAGCTCTTGGAGACCACAAGCAAGCACTAAGCTCAGAATCTCCATCTCATAAGATCATCCAGGACTGATAATATCCCCTCAGAAATATTCCTTAAATGAACAAATCTTACTCTCACAGGAATAAACGCTACAATTCGGCAGGGAAGGCAGTGCTTGTTCTCTGATTCTGCTGTTTTCCCCTCTAATAAGCATGACCTTGAAACCACATGAGGTGTTGCCAGCTGGTTTGCATCCTAACTCACGGGAGTGAGCACTGGCCTCTTAGGCACAGCCCCTCAAACTGCAGGTCATGCAGCAGCTGCTGCTCTGCTGCCATCCCTGCTTACCTGCTGTCCTGCCCCCTGGGTTCTGGCTGCGGGATAGGACAATTGCAACTACCTCCTCCCTTCGTGTCAGGGACATCTGACCGTGGATTTAGCCTGGATCAAAATCCCTGAAACACTCAGAATCATACACAGCTGCCCTCAGTGAGGGCGATACTTACCTTGTCCCCTCAAAGTTGGGCGCCATTCTCACTTACTCTCCCTCGTAAGCCTCCAAACATAGACATTATCCTTCTCATTTTACAGATTAGGAGACCCAAGGTCAGAGGGAACCAGGAGCCTGTCCCACATCACACAGCTAATCAGGGACAGAGTAGGGACCCAGGGCCAGCTGCCTCCCCAACCTCCCTGGGGACTTCCTGAAGGAGCTGATGTGGGGTGCACACCCAGCACCCTGACGGGTAACTGGTGGTGTCTCATGGCTGACATCCTGGATCCACCCATTCTGTGCCAGCAGGAATTCCCACTTCTGACAACAAAGGCTCTCTCCAGAAATTAGCAAATAACCCACAGGAGTAAAATTAGCCCTGGGTTTGCACGTTAAAAGACTGTACCCTCTTCTGCTCTCAGACCTTGCAAACCACTGAAAATGATACTGGCTGGCTTTAAGGCAGAGTAAAAGGAATGTATTGAAATGGTATCAGGTGACTCATAAAAGTCCCGCGATGCTACAGAACAAGAATCAGAAAAGGAGGCGGGACCAAGCCCGGCTGTAAAATCACTCCAAGGGAAGAGTTCTTGTTTTGTGTGTTGACTCAGTTTAATTTTTTTAAGGCAATACAAGTAGATATAAATAAAGAAAATATAAAAACATTTCTATGAAAAAATAATATTTTATAACAAAATAATTATAGAGCAATGGTAAATATACCATGTATTATGATCTTAAAAGAATGCATTTTTAATTGCTAATCTGTCTCTCATCTCCTAAAAAAACTTTTTTATAAAACACTTTAATTATTAACAAAGTATCTGACACTCGGTATTATTTTGAACAATTTCTTCCTCTTTCACAATATCTATTATACATTTTGGTGCTTATTTACATTTTTAGTTTCCCACACCAGAGAGACAATGCAATATTTATACATGTGTGTCCGATTTATTTCACTTATGAGTATGGTCTCAAGGTGCATCCATTTAACTAGAAATGTGTGAAGTTTATCATTCTTCGTGGATGAGTAGTACTCCATTGTATATATTTTAAAAGCCACATCTTTTTTATCCATTTTTGGTTGATGGACATTTGGGCTGCTTCCAAGATTTAGCTATTACAAACCGTCCTGCTATAAACATGGGTGGGCTTATATCACTATGGTGTGATACTTTTAATTCTTGGGGGAAGATACCAAGAAGGGGAATAGCTGGGGCAAATGGGACCTCTAATCCCAGTTTTTTGAGGAATCCTTACACTGATTGCCACTGCAGCACTCCCACCAACAATGGAAAAGGGTTCCTTTTTCTCCACAGCTCAGCCAGCACTTGTTGTTGGTTGATTAATAGCCATTCTTTCTGGAATGAGATGAAATCGCAGCTTGTTTTGATTTATAACTCTTGAATGACCAGTGATACTGAACATTTTTTCATATATTTATTTGCCATTTGTACTTCATCTGGGAGGCATATACTCATCTCAGATGCCCATTTTTGGACTGGATCTTTAAATTTGGGGGGTCTGATTTGTTTCAATTCGTTATATGTTCTAGCTACTAGTCCTTTGTCTGAGGAACTGGCTAAAATTTTTTCCCACTCCGTGGGCTGTCTTTTCACTCTATTGGTTATTTCTTTTGCTGTGCAAAAGCTTTTTAATATGATGAGATCCCAGCTGTTGATTCGTTGCAGTATTTCCTGTAAGATCAGGGTTTGTTCATGAAGTCTTTGCCTACACCTATGTCCTAAAGAGTTGTACCTATTCTGTCTTCCAGTAGATTTAGTGTTTCTATTTTAATATTTAGATCTTTGATCATATTGATTTTAGTTTAGTGCATGGTAAGAGACATGGATCTGGTTTTAGAACTGGCATGTACAAAGCCAGTTTTTCCAACACTATTAAAGAAACTATCTTTCTTCCAGTGAACGCCTCTGGCTCCTCTGTCAAAGATAAGGTGGCTGAGTATGTTTGGGATTGTTTCTGAATCTTCTAATCTGTTCCGCTGATCCTCAGGTCTGTTTTATGCCAGTAACATGATGCTTCTATCTTGGTAACTCTGTAGTATAATTTCAAGTCAGAGATTATGATGTCCCTGCCTTGCCTTTGTGGCCTAGATTTTTTGCGGGGGAGTGCTATTCTAGGTCTTTTCTGGTTCCTATGAATTTTAGAAATGTTTTCTCTAGTTCTGTGAGGAATGTTAATAGTATTTTGATTGGGATTGCATTAAGTCTGTATAACAATTTTGGGAGTATGATCATTTTTTCTATATTGTTTCTTCTTCCCCAGGAACAAGGGATATATTGCCATTTTTTTATATCCTCTTTAAAATCTCCTTTTTCAGAGTACTGTAAGTTTCAATGTAAAGATCTTTTACTTCCCTTGTTAGATTCCTAGATATTTCCTTTTTTATGCTATTGTAAAGGGTTTTTCCCCCAAATTTCTTTCTCAGTGAGTTTGTTATTTTTGTACAGGATTATTGATTTGAGTGTTGACTTTGTATCCAGCTACACTATTGAATTTGGTTATTAAATCTAGAAATCTTTTGGTGGAGTTTTTGAGGTCTTCACGTAAAGTATCATGTCATCTGTAAATAATGATAATTTAACTTCTTCCTCTCCTATCTTTATTCTTTTTTGTCTTTCTCTTGTTAATTGCTCTGGCTAATATTTCTAGAACTATGTTGAATAGGAGTGGCAATAGTGGACATCCTTGTCTTGTTCTAGACTCCAGAGTGAAAGCTTTCAGTTTTGACCATTTAGTATGATGTTGGCTGTTGGTTTGTCATACATGGCTCTTATCAGGTTGAGATAAATACCATCTATTCCAATTTTCTGTAGGATTTTTTATCATGAATTTGACTTTGTATCCAGCTACACTATTGAATTTGGTTATTAAATCTAGAAATCTTTTGGTGGAGTTTTTGAGGTCTTCACGTAAAGTATCATGTCATCTGTAAATAATGATAATTTAACTTCTTCCTCTCCTATCTTTATTCTTTTTTGTCTTTCTCTTGTTAATTGCTCTGGCTAATATTTCTAGAACTATGTTGAATAGGAGTGGCAATAGTGGACATCCTTGTCTTGTTCTAGACTCCAGAGTGAAAGCTTTCAGTTTTGACCATTTAGTATGATGTTGGCTGTTGGTTTGTCATACATGGCTCTTATCAGGTTGAGATAAATACCATCTATTCCAATTTTCTGTAGGATTTTTTTTATCATGAATGGATGTTGGACATTCTTTTTCTGTGTTTATTGAGATGATCACATGATTTTGTCTTTGGCTCTTTTGATATAGTGTATTACATTTATTGATTTGCAGACGTTGAACCATTCCTGCATCCACCCAACAAATATTTAATTTAACAATTATGTCTTTAGGGCCTACTATGTGCCAGACACTTGGGTTATCGGTAAGCAAAACAAAGTTCCCATCTCCATGGACCTCCTATTCTAGTAGAGAAAAGTATAAACAATAAAGATAGGGAATAAGTAAACAGCATAATATGTTAGAAGACAGAAAATACAATCTGTTTAAAAAGTAGAGGAAGGTAACAGGGTCCATGGTGACAGACAGGTCCCATGACAGAGGATCCAGCTAAACTGCCACTGCCATATGTAACTCATTCCTCCTAGCCCTGTGCCACAGCCCACTGGAGACACAGGGACCCTGGTCCCCAGAGATAGTGGGTGTCACAGGTATAGGAACAAATCCTCTGTCCCTGCATCTCTGCAGCACCAACTCCAGCCATACAGTCTCAGGTAGGGGCATCTGCCACAGCAGCTGAGGTCACGTGGCTCCACACAGTGCTGGGACAGGAACAGCAAGCATCTGGCCAGTTTGGTTCCCATAAGGAAAGTAGGTGCCCTTCCCACAGAAGATGCCAGGTGGGAAAAATAAAAGAATGCCCACTGTTTGGAGACAAACCCCAAAATTAGGCCTGGAAGCCAGACAAAGGAAAGGAGTGGGGAAGACATCAAAGCCATCAGCAGAGGGTTCAGGGTAGAGACCAAAACAAAGAGACCCACTTTGGCTTCTGGCTCAGCTGAGCCCATTCTGTGTCTCCTCATAAACAGATCTGCTTTTTCAAAAGCCAACAACTGTAAATAATTGTGTACAAACTAGATGTCCACTCCAATGAGCCTGTGCTAAACAGAGTCTGATAAAGAAAAATTGAGCCATTTAAATTGCTGTTTCCATAACCAGCACTGAGTATCATATTCAAATCCATGGGAACACTGATTAAAGTGTGGGTCATCGCACTGCACAAGCTCTCTCTCCTGGCCATTTGCCCGATGCTGGGCCTTGATTTGGCTTCTGATTGTTGTCGAAATTCGCTTTAGTCCTGAACGTTACACAAACAAAATACATAAATCACATTTTGCACAAATGAGCATTGCAATTCCCTTCTAGTTAATTGACTTAAGCCCACTTTGCGTTCAGCATTTATGAGATTTCCATTTGGCAAGTAGAATTTCAGCAGATGAGCAGAGCACCCTGCTGAGGCCAATTGCTCACAGAGAAGTGCAGCCGTGCCACCCCAGGCCCACATATGTCAGTGCCTCTCTCAGGGCCCTTCGCGCAGAGCTTGTGGGTAAAGGGCCCAGCGAAACAACCCTGCAGGGCCTGGATCCACCCTATCTCGGGAAGTGAAAGCAGAGGCCAAAGAAAAGCGAGGACTTCCACCAGCCCAGCGCTCCCTTGCTTCCCTCCCAGGCCACCATGAAAGAGATCTGGGGAACTGGATAAGCAGAGCCCAGGTCAGCTCCATCCAATGGAAACATAAGGAAAGTCCATATCGCATTTTAAATTTTCCAGTAGTCACAAATTTTAAAAGTATAAAATAGGCAAAAAGAACATGAACAACATATTTATTCTATAATACCCAATATAACCAAAATGTTTTCACTTCAGCACATAATAAGAAAATGATTAATGAGTTGTTTTACATCTCTGATGCTAAGCCTTCAGACTCCTCGTGTTTTGTACTGGTAGCACATCCCAGTCAGGACTAGCTGTGTGCACAAAGTGGCCACAGTATTAGCATGGAAGCCCACTGTATCCCTGCATTTGCAGTTTCCTTCTCTAATTAGCCATTGAGTTCTCAAAAAAATCTTTGAGTTGGAAGAATGTGAAATAGAAAATAAATTTGTCAAAACTTTCAGGTTAGGCATTTCAAAAAATTCCAGGGCTGGTGTGTGTTTCCAGCAAAGGTGAAGTACGTTTCTCTCTGGTGACTTCCAGGATCAATTCAGCTCTGTAGATGTTCCTTGAGGGCCAGCTGTGCACCAGGTGCTGCATTAGGCTGGAAGGTGTCCCATAAATCAGGGTCTCCTGCCACGAAGCTTCTGGCTCCCCACACAGGGCATTTTACACAAGGACAGGAGATAGGAGGCAGGAACTTAGAGTGCTAGCACGGCATCCCCTTCTCCTTGGGGTGTTAGCCAGTCAAGAGATGCACCCAAATTCTGACAGGGTCAGGCTGTGTTATAAGGGCAAGGATGAAACAGGCCTCCTCCTTCCCTGAGAATTAGCTGCCTCCTATGATAAACAGCAGCAGGACACAGGCTTCCTTCCCTGCCAAAAGCCAGGCATGAGCTGTGCAGGATGCCACAGCCTTCCTGGAAACAAAGCCAGGGCCAGGGGCACTGGCCATGGAGGCCAGACCCTGCTGCTCAGGCACACCAGCTCCGCGCAATGACCTGCTCTGGCCTTAATGCTGAAGTACACAGCCAACAGGGCAGGGGTGTCCTCTGTGAAGTGAGACAGAGGGGACAGGTGAGCTGCTCTCCTCCCAAATCACCACTCTGCACAGAGCATCTCTCCTAGCCACTGTCAAGCTATTCAGCTTCTGTCCCCAAAGGGACCCTAACCATGTACTTGCTGATGACACCCTGAGCTCTATGCCAAAGGGTGCACGTGACCCTACTTCCAACTTTGAGTTATACACCAGCCCACTCACTAGAACAGTACATGGAGAGACTAAGCCACAAGTACACAGAATTTCTCCAAGAATTGCAATAGCAGTCACATGACAATGGACTCTACATACCCTGAACCCACTCTGATTTCTAACTACCCAAGAAAACTGGAGGCCCAGCAATGTAAGCAGCCCTCCTTGTAAATAGAATTTATAATTGTCATGGCTTTCTCCTCTCCCTGGTCCCTCAATCTTGCAATTCTAGACAACGAAGCTGCACCAGAATCAAAGTAAAAAGAAGCTTCTTTTGGCAGCTCACAGCCTAGCTGGCTTTTCCTGGGGTGGCTGAAGCTCTTTGCCGCTCAGTATTTTCGACTGGACTGTTCACAGGACACAGGAAGTCCCCACAGTGCCAGCCTCAGCCATGGTCATCCTCCAACCCCACAGTGGTCATGCCAGGAAACATGTACTTGTTACTCAGACCTTGTCTGTTGTTGACAAACGATCTAGGAGAGATTTGGTGACCTTTGGGTATACAGAAAAATATCAAGAGAGATGAGAAATCCTCTTTTCATCAATTTTGCCGGCCCATTCATACAGGTCTCTCAACTTCACAAGCAATGAGTTTTTCTCAAGTATAAGAAACCCTTGTCAGGGATACTCGTGTGCTCCGGGGTGCCTCCTTCCACCAGGCAGGGGCAGAGCTCGCAGCCTAGGCCTCCCCTGGACACCAGCAAGCAGTGCCTTCCCCCAGCCTCTTCCCAGTCTTGCCTTCTCAGCTCATTTGCTATGTCTTAGTCAACCTTCTGTGCTTCAAGCTGGAGCAAAGAAAAATCCCTTCCCATCCTCTTTTTTCCTATTTCAGCAGCACTTGACTTTTCAGAGCAGAGAAAGGGCATGAAGGCAGAAAAATAAGTTAAAAGCATTTGCCTTCTACCTCCCCACACACACACTCCTCCCTTGCTCTCCAGCGCACACTTGGCAAAATGTTAGAAATCAGCACCTATAGGCCTAAGCCAACAGCCCCAATGACACCAGGGTCTTAACACCCCTGCCCTGCAGTCTGGGGGAAACAAAGGCCTCTTCCGTTCCACGTGAGACTCTGAAGTCCCGCAGAAAGCAGTCTCTTCAGTGTCAGTTCCCTGAGACTCAGAAGAAACCTCTGCCTTGGATTGAGCCCAGTGCTCTGTGTGCAAAGCTAAGGTCCCAAGCTAGGCCCTCTGGACTTATGATGACATGTGAAGGACAAGCCTTACCAGAGTAACTGACCCAGCCCCAAGGTGCACACATACTAAAGAACTTCATTTGGTACCTACTTTAGCCAACCTCACAAGCAAGCAAAATCCATCATAATACCAAGATCATAAACAACCACAAACACCAAACTGTCTACCACACCCTTCCAGCCCTTCCGCACTGTCAAGGCTTGCTGTGCAGGATTTAGGTCACCAAGAGCTATGGGTGTAGCCCTCCTTTCCCTCCTCTCTTCCTCTTTTCCTTTCTTTCCATTTGCCTGTGTTTCAGTCTTTTTTTTTTTTTTTAATTGAATTTATTGGTACATTCTAGGTAGACAGTACAGTTACATTCATTACTGGGTTCTTGTACCTTTACATGCCAGGTCTTGGTTCTCATTTTTTCCCCTTGACCCCACCCTCCCTTCACCCTGTTTCAGTCTTTCAAACAAATACCTGTTGACCATTTATCATGTAGCAGGAAACCATGTTACATCCTGGTAAGGTAACTGCTTTGTAAAATCAACATACTCTCTGAGCCTAGCAAAGATGGACATGGGTCAAATGATGATGCATCTTAATAAAGAATCAGAACTACAACCAGGGAACAGTTTCTAAGGCTTGAGAACACCATCCAGTCCAGAGAGTCAGAGAAGACTTCCTGGGTCAATGACAGCCCTACCTCCTGAGGGATGGATAGGATCTGAGTCAACAAAGAAGAGGCTGAAGAGAAGACTAGCAGAGGGCATGACACATCCTAAGGCCCTGCAGCAGGAGGCACCAAGGAACAGGAGAATGCTAGGTGAGACACCTGTAGAAAGATGGAGCAGGTAGTGAGAGATGGCAGAGATGTAACTGGGCCAGGGCATGCAGGATGGGGACTTTAACCTGAGAGCAGAGAGGAGGTATGAAAGGATTTTAGGTACTGCTGGGAAGAAGAGCCTGGAGTGTGGTCAGGGAGTCCTGAAAGTTAGGCTCAGATTTGGACTTCTAGTGAGAGGTGCTTACTACATAGGCAGGTCCATGGGGTTTAGAAACGCAGCCCCAGCATAACCAACGCCAAAGAAGATGGACAGCAGTTTGTGTCCTGCAAAGGCCCCACTTAGCCCTGTGCAGATGATTTGGGGGAACAGATGTAACTCCCAAACCTGCTAGATATCCAAAGCGTGAGTTTGCGTTCTCTAAAATCAAAGAATGAATTCCAGGAACAATAGAGATTAAAAGTAGGAAAATTTTATTGACAGAAAGATAGCTTCTGTCTAACAGAGATAGAAGGGGGACCAGAATATGGGTGGCCCAGGGATCCCACTTTAGAAAGCCATGAGGTAAGGTGGGTTTAAAGTGAGACAAGACTATAAGATCCAATGGAAAAATCACAAGATGGCATGAGGTGGAACAAAACCATGACCAACCAATAAGATTACAAGCACAGTCATCATTAAATGGGGAAATGGAAAAACAAGTTACATACAAAGAATTTCCAGAAAAGAAATGAGCCAGGGAGATTAATGGCCATTTAGAATATCAATCACTGCTATTCATTTCTAGGGAAAGTAGTACCTCTTTTCTTTTTCTTATGCTACCCAGTGAATGTGCCTCAATTGTTTTTCTATCCTGAGGGCCCAGCTTTGTCTAACTGCCTTGCAATAATTTTTAACTAACTTAGCTATCTGCAACACATTGACCTCCCACCCCTAACACAGTTGCTGCTGTTCTGTTCTCTGCACAGTAAACCAGCTTTGCCCACTGGGCTTCACACAAACACCATCAGACTGCACATACATTTGAGTCGCGCTGAGGATAAAAGAAGAAAACAGGGATGTGAGCTAGCCAGGAGAGTGGCACATAGCACTCAGCATCCAGCATGGCGGCCAAGGTGAGAGGAGCTGATGGATGGAGGCAGAGCTGACCCGAGGGAAAACGGACAGCAGAGGATTAGATATGCAGTGTTCAGCAGATACTGAAGATTTCAGGCCTCAGAAAGCTCAGCAGAGCCAGCAACTTCCAAGAGCACCGGAGTGTGGCGCCTCTTCATAACCCAAAACATACAGTCAACATACGATCCAGCAGCTTCATTCCCAGAGAGAAAGCAGGGACTGGAGCAGATATTTATACTCCAATGTTCATATCAGAATTATTCAAAATAACCACAAGGTGCAAACAATCCAGAAATCCATCAATAAATTAATAAACAAAATGTACTACATATTTGTATCACAGTGGAAGGACAAGAAGGGAATCCTGACATGGGCTACTGCATAGATGAACCTTGGGAACATTCTTCTAAGTGAGATAAACCAGATACAATAAGACAAATATTGTATGGCTGTAATTAATGTGGGTACATTAATCAATACTCAAACATAATCAAACTCATAGAGACAGAAAGTAGAACAGCGGTTATCAGAGGCTGGAAGGGCAAAGAATGAGGAATTACTGTTTCATGAGCACAGGGATTTTTTTGGGATTTAAAAAAAGAGAACTGGGGATGGATGGGGGTGATGGCTTAACAACAGGGTTAATAGATTAATGCAAATGAGTTGTGTATTCAAAAATGACCAAAAGAATAACTTTTGTTACATATATTTTATCATAATAAAATGCTCTTATGTGATGATAGCTTAATTAGACACTCACTGTGTTAAAGATTATTTAAAACATCTTTAATTGTACACAGGCCAATTAAAGCTCTCTACCTATTTCTTAATAATTTGAAAGCTCCCCTTGTCATTTCCCACAGGCCCCTACCAGCCCACGGTCAGTTGCAACTACTCTACCTCCACTAGAAAAGGTTTCACAGGAAAGTTCTGGGCAAAGTTTGAAGTTCAGGCTCTTTAAAATGATTGTATCCTATAAAAAAATAAATAAAATATAAAATGATTGTATCCTAGAAATATCTGTTGATACCAAAAGTGACAAAGATTTCTTAAGACAACAAAAAGGCAATACTATCTCATTCAACAGTAACAGTGAAAAAAATGAACAAGCCCAGAGACAGAAGCCACATAGCTGGAGGACCACAGACAGCAAAATTACACTGAGATGGGGCTCCTGCTAACTGAGTGCATTTGACTAGCCCTAGCCACAAAAGCAAAAAAGCTGGGAGGTGATAAACATGGTAATTTGTTGCAATGTAGTGACCTTCTTACTATCTCTATGAAAACTGTAACATCATGTTGGATGCTGTGAATATGCCTTATCACTCTTCTTTAAATAACCAGCCTTGAAAACCAGAGATCAAAAATGCCAGCCCCAATCAGCCTTTAGACTCCACTCAGCAGACTGGTGAAACACACTTCTAGGCATGTCTGAGTGGGTCATGGAGGGAGGCATGGCCTTGGAGTCTTTGCCTCTTCCCTGTCCTTTTCCTCTCTGGAACTGTTTCCCTGCTCTGATTCCCAGTCACCATGAACTAAGCAGCTTTGTTCCTCCACACCCTTGTGCCAGGTCATTTCTGCCATAGAGTCAGCTGACTGTGGACTGGATCCCCTGAAACCATGAGCCAAATTAAACCTCTCCCTAAAGTTGTGGGTGGCAGGTACCATGTACAGTGGCACAGGGACTCCAGTGCTGTCAACCACCCACCTCCTAACACTGTGTAGCACCACTGGGCTCCCGGAGAGGACAAAGTGAGGAGAGTGCTAAGGTTAACCAGATGTGGGTGCTGCTTCAAGACCCCCACATCAGGAACCTGGCAGCCGCCACTGTGTTCCAAGGCTAACTGCATGTGACGGAAACAGCCCTTAGCCAAATTTCATGTTCTGTCATTTCTAAAATAGTGATTTATTAATAAAATGTGCATCCTCCAAGAAATAATTTGAAATTAGATGAAAAAGTAAAAAGAAATTGGATAAGTAAAATGAGTCTATTTATCATTCTCCTTGTCCTGGGGTCTAAAGCAGTTCCTTTCATTTGTATTCCTGGCCTCCAGGCTGGGCTGGCCAGGAAAGGAATGAAGCTGGCTGGCACCCACCCTCTTGTGGGCCAACAGAGGGGAGCACTTGGGCTTTATGCCAATCATCTGCCACATCATTCTATGGATAGGGTAGCAGGGGACTGAGCAGGGCTTCTCTCTGCACCAATAGGAACAAAAAACAAGGGTTCCATCAAGTAGTGGCTAAGGAGTTCCCCAGCTCCAAAGAAGCTTCTGACACAGGCTGGTCTCTGGGCCCCAGGTAGATGGATGGTCGAAAGTCAATCACTCTTGACTTGATCTTGCTCAAAACAGCAGCCAGATGGTGAGTGCAGAACAGAGTCCCAGGGAGTTCCTGTGTCCCTTCTGCAGCACAGGTTGTCAGGGCAGCCTAGTCAGCATCAGATTCCTCGGCTTTCTCCTCTGTATTTCTGATATCTGTCAATCAAGCAGGAGGTACAGTTCTTCCCTCGTGGCTTCTCCAATCTGCTGCCTTTCCTCCTTCCCCTGATCTCTGGTGGGTCAGAGGAAGCATAGCAAAAAAAAAAAAAAAAA
>NW_022900919.1:23835193-23838972 GCF_012274545.1 Fukomys damarensis | reverse complement strand
AAAAAAAAAAAAAAAAAAAAAAAAAAGTTATCAAATCGATGAGCCAATTTAAAGAAAGCAAGACATTCCTGATGGTACTGACTAATGCGCATCGAGTCACATTACCACAGACTCGTGTCCCTGTTCATCACAAATTCATCCTGTCTCAAGAAGGTGAAAGAACACAACACACCATGCCATCGCTTGTCACCAGTCCACAAATGCGGCGAGGCCCTTCGCCAGCTGCACTCCTTCTCAGCCCTCAGGTGGCACTGGTCAGAGGGTACCCTGCGGGGCAGGTCCCTGAGGACAGATGGAAGCCCGCGTGTGGGCTCTTCTGCCAGCATCCCGGACGTTCCTTTCCCATTGCCCTCTGCCCCCAAAGGACCACAACAGCTTTCAGGATCACTGGCCCATCCAGACTTCCTGACATTAAACTGTGTGTGGGAGTCAAACTTCCAGAAGAAAGGATTAGGACATCTTCAAATCCCAGCAATGTCAGAAGACACGGCTCCAGAGTCCCGCCTGACCTGTCCTGTTCTCCACCTTGGCCCTCCTAGAGCAGCCAGCTGTGTGCCTACCCTGCAAGCGGCCTAGAGTGGACAGTGTCTCCAGGACAAAGAAGCACAGAAGCTTGATCAGAGCTGGAGAATTACGCAGGCTTCCATGAGCCAACTTGATGCTGCTGTCAGTGTTATTCCTGACGGGAAAGATGACACAGGGAAGGAAGTGCAAGACATTTTTGCTCTTTATATGTCTTAACAGCTTTATTGAGATATATGTCACATACCACATAAGTAATTTAAAATGGTACAATTCACTGCTGGTTTTTAATTTAATCCCAGAGTTGTACAATTATCACCTCAGAAACTCAGAATATTTTTATCAGTCTAAAAAGAAATACCATTATCCATCAGCAGTCACCCTCATTTCCTGCCAGCAGCCCAGACCTAAAGAGCCTCTGTAGTCATGTTTGTTCTGGACTCTCAGAGATAGAATCACTCCTCAATGTTTGGCTTTTGTCACCAAGGTTCATTCATGCATACCATGTACCGGTATTTCATTTTTGATAGCTGAGTAATATTCCATCGTGTGCATATACTATAGTTTGTTTAGCCATTCATCTGTTGATGGATAAATTGTTTCTGAATTTGAACTACTTATAGTCTACATACTGGGCTATGTATATTCATGTATGAGTTTTGTGTGGATATGTATTTTATTAATAAAATGTGTGGATGTATATTCACATATGCCTACTGTTTTTGCAAAGGTTCTACAATATTTTACATCCCCTCCAGCAAGGTTTGAGGGTTACAATTTCTGCAATGTTTATTATGTCCTATTTTAGCCAGAATAGTGAATGTATTTCCCTAATAATTAATGAGTTGAGTAACTTTTGGATCTAGTGGACTCTTGTATATCTCATTTGGAGAAATATCTACTCATCCTTTACCCATTTTGAGTTATTTGTCTAGTTACTACTGAGTGTAAGAATTTTGAATTCTAGTCCATTATCAGAAATATGACTTGCAAATATTTTCTTCCATCTCATAGTTTCTTTCCACATTCTTCATGATCTCCTCTGAAACACAAAATACTCTATCTAGATAAAATCCAACTATTTTTTCTTCTGTTGTATTTGCTTTGGTTTCAGATCTAAGAAACCATTTTCTAACCCAAGGCCATGAAGATTTACTTCTATGTTTTCCTCTAAAAGTTTTGTCACTTCAGCTCTTACATGTAGGTATTTGGTTTATTTCCAGTTAACTTTTGTATACAGTGTGAGGGAGGGGTCCAACTTTACTCTTTGGAATATGGATATTCAGTTGTTCCTCAGTTTGTTGAAAAGACTTCTTCCTGCATTTAATGGCCTATCAATCACCCTTGTCAAAAATCAATTGGGTATAAATGTAAAGATTTATTTCTGGACTTTCAACCTGATACCATTGATTTATGTGTTTATTCCTGTGCTGAAACCATGCTGTTTTGATTACTGTAGCCTTAAAATATGTTTTGAAGTTGGAAAATGTGAATTCTGCAATCTCTTCCTTTCTCCCAGCCCCCCACCCCCAATTCTTTACATCTCTATGTGAACTTTAGGATCAGCTTATCAATTTCAGTAAATATGACAGCTGGGATTTTGATTAAAAATTGCCCTTTTGTACTTTTTATATGTCTGTGTTTTGCTTCATTTGACTTCATTGGTAAGATCTTGACATATGTACACCTTGATCAAAATGAGCTGACATCCACTGAAGACACTGTGCTGTTGGCCCTATGATGCTGGCAACACCCTAACATCTACAAAGAGCCCTAAATGCCAATGAGCCCAATGATTCTAACTTCCTAATGTCACCCCATGAGCTCACAGATACAGATACTGAGGGGCAGAGGCCTGAAAGCAGTGAAAAAAATCTTTTTCTGACCCCCCATTCCAAATATTCTTACAAACTAGAAATCCTACCTGATTATTTCAGTCAAGTTCTGGGCCCATCGTGGACATAAATCAGCACTGTCACTACACTATATTCATTTGGTCTTCTCTCTCTCTCTCTCTCTCTCTCTCTCTCTCTCTCTCACTCACACTCACACACACACACACACACACACACACACACGGCTTCTAAGTTGCTCCATAAAGACTTTAAACTTCTTGGGCTGGGGATTTAGCTCAGTGGCACCACATCTGCTTCACAAGTGCAAGGTCATGAGTTTGATCCCTGGTACCAAAAAAACCACTTTAAACTTCTTGATCATGTATGAAAAAGTGCTTTCTCCTTCTTTTGGTAATAGTTTTCATGAAGGGCCTGATAAAGCTGAATGCTCAGCTGTGGAGATTCTTTCAAAATGAAAGATTGGCTTCTGATTGTACATAAATGATTATGAACAAGGAATACATATATAGGCAAGATTTGCATATGCAAATCAAACTATCATCTCTTCTGTTTTCCCAGCAAAAGCATGGTAGGGGGTGCCTTAGTCTGATTAAATTTAAATAAATACGTAGACCTCAGCTGTCTCTTGGAGAATTAATTGGCAGTATATCCAAATCCATCAGATAGAAGGCCATTCTTCTACCCATGTCCTAACAATGGACTAACTTTGCTTTAAATAAATTTATATTTTCCTTCTAAGGAATTAAAGTGGAGGCTTACTCTAGGAAGAGTCGAAATTGAGGTTCAATCAGGTTCTAAATGCATTCTTTGTGGATTAGTCCTTTGGGAAACAGACCTGTGCTTTGCATATTCCACACCCAGTAATCAGTTAAAATTAAGAACATGTTGCCAAGCATTCGCTCTTATCTCTACAGGTTCACTTGGAGATGGGAAAGGAAGTAAATGAAATAAGGTAATTTACATAAATGATGCTTTATAAACTACTGTAAGAGAAAATATTACTCTGACAGTGATTATATTATTATTATTATTATTTATTATTATTATTATTATTATTATTAGAGTAGAAGTCTGCAGGCCTTGGTCCTACTCTGTGGCTATGCTATGTCTTTGTTGGTTTTCTGATCATTTGTAAGTCCTTGGTCAGATGCAATAGAAGCTGGCTTACTTTTGGTACTCAATGGACACAGTAGATTCCTGCCCTACAACAAAGAAATGAAAAAGGCTCTCTATCTTCTAAGATGGAAACAACAGGGCTTTGACCATGGGATTGGCCTTTGGAATTTGAATCAAGCATCAGACTACTCAGCTCTTCAGCTCCTGAGACTACTGTACCCCACTAACCTCCTGCCACTGCCAACAGAAAAGCTGAGTGGAAACAGAAAAAAAAAAAAAAAAAAA
>NW_022900919.1:23816777-23835088 GCF_012274545.1 Fukomys damarensis | reverse complement strand
GGAAAAAAAAAAAAAAAAAAAAAAAAATGACAGGGAAGAAAGCACGGAGCTAAGGGACTCTTTAATATGAAGGGAGATCTCGTTTTTAAAATTACAGCTTGACAAAAACACTGGTTGAAGAGTTATCCAAAGATGACACTGGCTGTCACAGGATCAGGGAGGTCCCCATCACAGGAGTGTTGGGGCAGAGGACTGAAATTCTATGCGGGTATTTTTGTCACATGATACACAAGGGGTGGTGAACTTGTTAACCTGGTCTGTGAGTTTAGAAGTCTTTCCATTCAACACTAACACAGGTGTGACAGTCTCAGTATGGCAGAGCTGGAATGATCCCAAGTCCTGCCTCTGAAATGCCAATCAGACTCCATGACAGCTGATGAGTGCACATCAGCCTCAGTCGTGGTTTCCTCCTTTTCTGGACCTTGAATGCTTCTCAAGGGCATCTGCACTCTTGTGCTGTGAGACTGGCCACTGGCCACTATGAGACACAGTTGTGAAGGGCTACCCAGAGCGCGTGGCTTCTTAGGCTTCACAGCTGCCACTTCCTGGCAGCACAGTGGGGTGTCACACTGGAAAAAAGGACACACCAGGGTGGCATGGGGGTTCCAAGTACCCACACCACTAGAGTGCCACAAAGCCAATCATCCCATCTTCCCTGGTAACTCTGGTCAATAGCTTTCAGGGTTGTGCTGGTGAAATGGCAAGTAGGAAAGGGAGACCCACACTCCTAGAGCAAATCTGTCTCTATAGAAGGTAAAGCCCTCCTGGTGGCCTGTTCTTGGCCACCTACATCCTGGGCTCTTGAGTTTCCTACATTTCCCTCACACAGTGGCTTAGGTCTGTGTCCATCACTCCAGGACTATCCAGACCCCACCCAGATTTCAGGGGCCTCTAGGCTAGTTGTGTCAACATGCGCCCCCACTCCCGTGCAGTGTTGGACCCTCCTGCCTTGCTCATATTTTGCTTTCTCTCTTGCTTTTAGTCCCTTCCCACCATGTCCCAGCACCAAGGGCAGCACTGAGAATACTGTGGTGAGCATCTGATACCAACAGACATGCACTGAAACAGGGAAGTCATGTGCTCACCAAATACCTGATTCACTAGAGAGAGGCATGGTGCAGCTGAGGTCTGAGGGAGGGTGACCTTGCTGAAAAAGTCCAGAAAGTTGGTACCCTGGAAGCTGCATGTCTGGGACTTGAAAGACAGGTGGACATTAACTACATGGCAGTGAGGGAGAACAGGGTGACTTTAGGCAGAGGAACAGCCTTGGAGAGGCTCTATAGGAGAGGGAAACATGGGGAGCGAGTTTGGAAGGAGATTTCTCAGGTCTCTCCCTAGAGGCAGAGCCTGAGGCAGGGATTCAGGTCCATAGGGTTACTGAGGAATTAGTCTCAGAAGAGATGGAGTGAGGCCCTAACCCAGCGTGTGGTCTCAGGTGGAGCATGGCTTCCAGAGGACCCCACGGCCGCTCTGGAGCCTTGAGGCTCCAGCCCTGTATAGAGATCTGAGCACAACGCCTCCAGCCTTGCTCTAGAAGCCAGCATGGCTAGAATCTGAGTGAAAAGAAACACTTTTGGATCCAAAGGCCTCACCCAAGCACTCACTCCTCTCTTTAGACCTGAGTCTTCTTTCTGTAAAATCTGTGTTCCTCTCTGATCTCACCGCACTCCATGATGATGATCCTCTCTTTTGGATCACAGGCTGGAGTTCACTTTGGGATGATGCCAGTCTACCCAGAGCAGGGTCTTTATGGATTAGGTATCAGCACCATCCCCCAGCCTCCAGCCAGAGAACCACAGAGCGGCCCAGCTATGCTTGGCAGTTCATGTAAGAGATTGACCCAGGTGAGCAGAGGGCTGGAGCCTCCCAAGTGATAACCAGGAATCAGATCTGATACAAGGGAAGGCCCAGGGGAGAGTGGGGCTGGTCTGGGGACCCACAGGACTAAGAAGCTAGCATGGTATACAGCTCCTGAGCAACAGACATGAGGCCACCATTGTGCCAAAGTGGCTCCCTCTGGTGGCTTTCACCACTCCACGGCTGTGGGCTACAACCAAGCTAGTGGGAGTTTATCTTTTTCTCTCAATTTTTCTCAGCAATTTCCACTGAGCTAACACTTGGATTCCGTGTAGCAGGTTAAACTAAAACTTAGGTGAACAATGGAGCAGGCACCAAAAAAGGGAAAGAAGAGAAAAAATGTTAGGATTGGTAGCTCAAAGAAATAAATACATATATAATACAGTAAATGTTACTGGTCTGCTCACAGAAATCCATGCACTAATTAACAGCTCAACCTCATGCCCAGTTCAGTGTGAACTTCCCAAACCAATTTTAGATGGTTATATGTATGTATGTATGTATATATATCTATATATATATATCTATATCTACATATACATATATAGATATAGATATAGATATAGAATGAGATCAAAATAGCCATAATTTATGAGCAATAGTGCTAAGCTTTGCATACATCATTTACTTAGAGCTAGGTCTTACATAAATCATCTTTTTTAATCCTTCAACAATCACTAGGAAGTTATTGTCTCCATTCTACAGATGAAAAAAAATAATTTCCAAGAGGTTACTAAGCTGGCAAATGGTAGAATCTGAATTAAACTCAAATCTTTCTTTTGGCCACAAAAGAACAATATTTACAAAAGAAATATCATATCTGACATATGCAAATGAACCGCACCATTGAGGTATGTCCTCTAGGGACTACAAAAGATTTTTCCTTAGAAAGAGCTTGCTGCACCTCAGAACAATATTCAGAATGCCCTCTTTACAATCCAGGCTTTGTCCCAGAAGGATAGAGCTGACTCCCACCATGCACTGGGAGTAGAGGTCATTCATTAATTAACTTGGGCCAGGCGTGGAGCAGTGAGCATATCTGTCTTCTTGTGGTTCTGGCACCTCAGAGTGGGAAGATACTCTCCCCATTCTCACTTCAAGTGCTTCTTCTGATGCCTGAGGCCAACGTGGCTCCTCCTGCCCCTTTTCCTCTGATCCAGTGCGTATGGCTCAGCAAGTGAAGTAAAGCAGAGAATCTTTATAGGATAGTACAAAACATAATGGAAACAACATAAACACCTCTCAGTACAAAATACTTCTAAGAACACTGAATAAGCAAGTAAAGGCCAAGAGAAAATATTTTCAAAATACACATCTAATAAAGGACTTATAGCTAAGGATATTTAAAGAACTCTTTCGCCTAAATAAGATAACTCCAATTTTTCAAAAGGAGACAAGTAATTTGAATAGCCACCTCACCCAAGATAAACAAGTATAGGAAAGTCCATGAAAGGTGCTCAATACATTCTGTGTTTAGGAAAATGCAAATTAAAACCACACTGAGATATCGTACTTGTTCATCAGAATGGCTAAAATCAAAGACAGACAAAACCAAGTGTTGACAAGGATGTAGGACTGCTAGAAGTCACACATTGTTGGTGCCAGCGTGAAATAGTAGATCCATTTCAGAAAAGGTTGACAGTTTCTCATAGAACATTTTCTCATTGTACTTACTCTACAATTCAGTATTCCTGTTCCTGGGTACATACTCTGGAGTCAGGGAAACAAAGTCACACAGGAAACCCAAAAATAGAATACTACTCAGCCACCAGAAGGGGGAACTGCTGATGTATGGAGGCCCATGTATGGCTCCCAAGAGATCATGCTAAATTAAGGAAATCAGACACCACCAAATCAGTCCAATGGAATCATTTATATGAAGCTACACGGGGCAAAGGAAGCATATCAGCAATCTAGCTGCCAATGAGGAGAGGAAACTGGCAGCAAAAGAGCACAGAGATTTCTTTCTGTGCCATGATTACAGTGGTTATATAGCTGTATACCTTTGTCAAAGCTCATCAAATTGTACTTTTGATACACTTTTCATATGTAAACTATATTAATAAAACTAATTTTTTAAAAAAATCCTCTTCTCTTAGAGTTAAGGAGGATCCATCAGGCCACCAGAAGAGCCAGACTTTTGCCAGCCCCTTGAGAGAAAGGAGGATGCACCTAATTTCTCTACCAGATCATCTTGCCTCACTTATGAAACATCCTCTTTTACCTTAATTTGCTAATCTTGATTTCTCTTAGTTCTAATCATTATAAGGGTGCTGAGGAAGGTATTTTGGATGAAAAAATTAAGTTTCTTAAATTACTCAGGATGCTGACTATCTAGAAACATAATATCATAAATCTAATGTCACATTCAGAGGGCTTCGCCCTCCCAGGATTGATTTCCAGCTAGCCATCCTCACAACCCACCACACACATCTTTGGTGGGATCCACCATCTGGTGTCCTCTAAGCCAGACATGGAAAAACTTCTAGAGACAAGCGCCCAAACTGCAAATGAAAAAAAATTCACTTACTTATCACAAAGTGCCAACACTGCAATTAAACCTGAATATCCAATGCTTGGCTGCTGCAGTGACTTGGCTGACATGCTGACATGTTCACCACCACTGCACTAAACCATGCCAGGACTAAATGCATCATCCCGTAACAACCCTCAGATTAAGATGTCCTGCAGAGTGGTCTCAACATTCACCTTCTAACAGACTGCATGATGTAAAGTCCAATTCTCTGGAATCCCTCCATGGAAAGAGCAGATCATCCAGTGCCACCCTTGTTGGACTACTGCATTCCAACAGATCTGTCTGTTTTTTAGCAAAGGGGATCACAGCCTCAGGACCCAGCCAACCCCAGGATTCTTGAGCTACAGCCCTGCCTTTGGGTGCTCCAGCCCATGCACCATTCTGTGGAAAACATGCCCTGCCCCTGGTGTCCACAGATCGGCAGCAAGTGCAGCATAGGTACTGTTCTTGGCTAGGCACATAGCTCATCACAGCATAACAACTCCATTTAATGCAAGGAGTTCGGTCCAAAAATACCAGCAGCCAAACATTTAAGTGTTTATCATAGAGACTGCTAGTTCTACATTATCATTTTAAACCTCAAACCATAAAAAGGAAAACCTCTTCATCTTCCCACTTTGAGAAGCCAGTCTTTAGTTATTCAAGCATCACAAGCAGAGGGCTCTGTGGCTGGCTGGTGGCCCTTCCTAGCTGACAGGGTCTGGTTCTGGCTGGTTCAGGTGTCTAAGCTTTTAAATGCAGGCAGCTCAGCCAGGAAACCTGGGAAGCTCCTGGCACTGTCAGCTGGCTGTGAGGTGCTGAGCAGAAGACACACCAGATGTAATGCCTGTGGTTAGACAGGAAACTACAGCACACGTTTCTGCACATGTGGCCTATGTTTGCTCCCACTGGCACTTGTGGGTCTGGGTCTCGGGATGTGTGTGAGCCTATCACTGAACACTCTTCTCCAAGTGTGGAGTGTCCCAGGGCTCGAGGACACCCTTTAGAGTGCAGGGCTTGTGATCGGCTCTTGTCTACACAGCTACTCACTTGGTACAAAGTTTGCATGACAAGTGGGTCCTAGGTACGGAAAGGACAGAGTCTGGCATGAAGACACAGTGCTTTACCTCCCTGATGTGACTCCACTTCCTCCTCTGTAAAATGAAGACCAGAATATTTACCTCAGAGTTTATCAGAGGATCTGTGAAACATGAGCAGAGGCATTTATCAGAGTTTACTGTGTAGTGATCATAACTATGGAGTGTAGTATCCATAACTATGGTGGGGCACAGTTACAGGACACTTACAACAGGGACATGTTCCAAGGACTGTGTGATTAGGGGATTCCATCTCTGTGTGAACTCCACAGACTACAGGGACACAGACAGAGGGACAGCTGGCCACACACCTGGGCCACACTGAACAGCACAGCATGAGATGAGAGAAGGCACAAGGACAATTCTGCAATCAGGGATGTGGCATCCAGGCATGGCACAAGACTCCTACCAGCCTCACAGCAGACTGCTCTGCAGTGAACCTCCTGGTAATGAGTAGAAGCAGCACTCAGAACAGTATGATGAAAAGTACACTATAGTAAACACAAACCAGTAACAAGGTCATTTATACTACCATTATTGTTACTACACACAATTGTGTGTAGTGCACTTGTAAATGACTGGTGAAGAAGTACACTTGTTTGCACCCACAGGGTGACCCAGATGAGCTTCACACCATGACATGACATTACAACATCACTAAGAGGAATTTTCAGCTCCAAGTGATCTCATGGAACTATAGTATCCAAGGCCCATCACTCAACACCTGACTGTCACACATGAAACAGTTTGCATTCACCCAGCAGCAGACTCAGCATCACCTAATTTATCTGGAGCATAAAGGGGGACAGGGAAGAGAGGCTAGCAGCAGTAGCATTGACCCCAGTGCAGGAGCTCAGCCCTATGGGGCAGCCCTTAGGACACCCCACTCAGACCTGAGGGAGTTGGGTGAGTCACTCACCAGCCCTGCAGCCAGGATGATGTGGCAAAGGGCAGTTGGACTCCTGTCTTCACAGCCTGCAGTGGACAAAGGCCGAGAGCTGAACCATGGACACCCCTGCTGGGCCTCAGGCCTGTAGGCTCAGGACCAGCAGCGCCTGCTTCAGGTGAGAAAGCAACACTGCAAAGCTGTATCTCACAAGCAAAGACTGAATTCCGGGTAGGTTTGGATTGCAAGTGCAGACTCCAGGAGGAAGTAGAGTCCAAGGAGCTGGAGGGTCCATGCATTCAGGCCTATTTCTTCCATATGCTATACAAACCCTGTCACAGATAATGTGGGGACAGCAGTGAGCAGGACACACAGCCCAGCCCTCTTGGAGCTCAGATGCCCAACTTAAAGCAGCACAAGAACAGATGAGATTTCCAGACAGTAATCTGAGTTCAAGGCAATGAAGATGAGGAGTGTCAAGGAGGTTTTCAAAGCAGTTTGATTAGCATGTGTAAAGGCTCTGGGGCAGGAAAGACCTTGGCTCTCTGTGTGCACAGTGTGCATATATTATTGGGGGCTGGTGAAAGGGAAATGAGGCTGGGGAGGGAGACAGGCTTGAACTGGGCCATCACGAGGCTTATGAAAGACAAAGTACTTTACCCTGACTGCTAGGAGGTAACAGGGCTGCAAAGGAGGAGCTGGCAATCAAAGATACCTGAAGGCAAGCAGGAAGCCACCCAGGGCAGAGGCAGGCATTTCCTGGGTGATGGGAGTCATTTACCTTCTAGTCCAACTCAGCCTGGCTCTGTTCCAATCCAATGCAGACAACAATAAGCCATCTAAAACTGGTTTCTGCTTGGGAATCTCAGCACGCCTGTGTGTTCATGCATGCATTTGTTCACATACACGCATGTAACTCTGAAATGTTCAGGAACATACCTCACACACAGGTCACTGAGCGTTGGCCTTGAGGGCTATTTTCTCACTGAAATCTCCTTAATTAACCCTACAGCAGCCCTGAGAAGATGATCTCTTGGCTGACAGATGAGGGAATGACTAAGGAGTTCCCCAGGGGCATGTGATTCACGTATACCTGTGTGAAGAAACTCCTGTGTGGCAGGGCTCCAAGCCACACATCAACTCCCAGGAGGGATTTTCACCTTTTCTTGAGGCCATGCATCAGAAACAGAGGCCCCTTCTTGCCTGCAAAGCCATTTAGGAACCTCCAGGATAACTGGCCCTGCAGAAGCTGAATTTGCTTACATGGCCTACAACTGCCACCATATTAGCAAAATGCACCCCGTCCACTCTGGAAACAGGAAGACACCCCAGAATGGCACAACTCCAGGTGCCCTGTCTCCCAAGGGCTCTACTGTCTGCTAGAGTGACTGATAGACCTGGTCTCTGAAGACATCTGTTTCAGTTCCACAGACTTAGTATCTCTTTAAAAAGTACAAAACAAAATTCAATTTGCTCACAAAGAATATTGGATTGAGGTTCCCAGCACTTTATTAAAAATGTATACAAAAAGACAAAGCATTTGAATCATCTTGGCTTTCTGGTCTCTTCCATCATTTCAAATTCATGTTCAGCACTTGAGGATAGGACCAATTTATAGCATGCTCCTGTGTGCATAGCTGTGTGTGTGTGTGTGTGTGTGTGTGTGTGTGTGTGTGTATGAAGCTCCTGGCAATTCCTTTATGAGGACCTGCACAGTGTCCTGAGGTCCAGGATGCCCTATTTGGCCTCTGCCCATCTCCCCATGTTATGGAAGGAACTGGTAATTGACACTCACAGACAGGCACAGAATGGAAGTAAAATAACAAAACGTTTATTTTGCTGACGAGGGTCAATCACACCTAAAAGCAGTGCCAGAATCGGCCCTCATTTGTGAGGGTTTCATTTGTATATTCTCCATTTGTTATTGCGCTTTGTATTGTACTTTGTAAGGGGCCCTCAGGGAGGGAATGTGTTAACTTCTTGTGACTGTGTGTATGAGAGGCAGGGTTAGGAGAGTGAGCGGAGCAAGCTACAAGAGCAATTGGTAGCCTCATCTGTGCACCAAGAAAAAGGGAGGGGGTGTTTATTCTTAAAGATCCCTCCCTGAGCTGTGGAGCTTTTGTGTGGCCTCTTTCTGCAATTCCTGGCCAACACCCAAATGTTGTGGAAAGAATTGGTAAGAGACACACAGAGAGGTTGTAGAATGGAAATAAGAAAAAGATTTATTTTGTCAACCTGGCACTGCTTTTAGGTGAGATTAAACCTCATCAATAAAACTTTTTGTTATTTTACCTCCATTCTGCACCTCTCTGTTACTTACCAATTCCTTCCACAACACCCAAAGAGGGTTCCAGGTGCTCTGTGTTAGTGACAGGAGTGACAGGTGGTCCCTGTTACCCACTCCTCCCCATTGTGCACAAGCACAGTCCACAGTAGGACCTGTATTAGCTGGCAGAAATCTGCAGGACTCCTCTCCTGCCCACCGAGGCACTCTCTCAGGCTGGGTACTCCCCATCCCTACCCAGATGCCTCCCCTGCTCTCCTCCCTGCTGCTTCTTGCTGGCTTCTCCACCTGCTCCTCATCACCACTCCTCCTGCTGAGCATACCTGCTCGGGGACTCTGTCTCCTTGGTCACACCACAATGCTGCCAAGACCATGGTCCTGGAATGAATCCAGAATAGAGCTCAACATGCATGCAGTAACATCAGCTATCTAGCTTGTGTTTTGCTGGGGACCCTCATGTGCTGAGTCAGCACCCACCATGGAGCCACAACTAGCCTGTCACTCCTTTGAAAGGCTTTTGAAACTGCAGGGGAGACAGAAAGCCCCAGGTGGAGGGAGGGAGACAGATGCTCAGGCTACTCTGCCTCAGCTGCCTCCAGGACCCTTCACCTAACCCTGCCCCTTTCCTGGCTGGAGACAGAGTCCAGCTGGCAGGGACCTGCATGGCACTATCAGGGCTCTGAGGATCACCTGGCCCATCCACAAATTGGCTTCAAACACCCAACCCACATGTCCCACTGCTCCACCCTAGAGGGGCCTTCCCACATCCCAGTGCCTTCTGTGTGTTTATACCAGCCCAGCTCCTCAGCTGGAGGCCACCACAGAACCAGCACCCAGAGCAGACACCAGAGCTGCCTAGTGTCAGGATGCCATCCTAGCAGCTGGGGCCCAAAGAGGATAGAGGGGTGAGGTGAGCTCTCTGAAGGCCTCCCTGTTCCTCTCCAGGAAGAGGAGGAAACAGTCCCCAAACCATTAAGGAACTCCAGAAGTTCAGCTTTCCACCGAGCATGCTGGGGTCCCCACGGCTTGCTCCTTCTCAGTTCTTCCTTTCCCCTGCCTGACCCTGCCAGCTGAAGATGTCACATTTGGCTTGGCAAACATCCACCCTGTCCTTCTGCCCAATAGCAGGACACTGCCTTGTTGAGCTTAGTAAAATGCCTCCCCAATTTCATTGTAGTTAGAGAAGGCTAGGCACACCCAGCTAGCCTACGAAATTAAAAAGGAGTCCATTTTGTGGAAAACGAAAGTGACTCGGCTGGCATATACTTATGCTTTTGCCTTTCTAACTTCTTCCTCCTACCTGGAATGTGGAAGTGATTACTGGAGGCAAAGCAGCCATCCTGTGACCATGAAAATAAAACCCACGAGTAAAGAGTGGCAAAGCAGAGCCCAAGGAAACCTGGACTCTTGGTTTCTCCTTAGGCAGCTGCACTGATCCTGAATGGGCTTCTGCAACATTCTTATTAGATCTGAAAAACAAATTGCTGTGTCTTATAAGCCATGTTAGATGTTTTCTGTTACACCTGAGCCTTAAATGACCTATATTTCTAAATATCAGGATGGTTGCAGAGCCAATGAACTCATTCCCATTTGCAGGAGCTCATCTCTATTAGACCTGATGGCTATGCTGACTCTGTAGCTGGGGGAGGCTGTAGCAGGCTAATACATTACCTTATGGCAGGACTGCCTTCCTTCACCAATAACTGGAGAGGACCAAGTGGCTTCTGCCAGTTCCACCCCTGCCCCTTGGAAGCCAAACTGGATGTGCTTTAAGAAGCCACAACCTCAATGGCCAGAGAAAAAAAACCCTGCAGTACAATTCATGCCCCACAGTATGTGTGCTGGAGCCCAGCTCCTCAGAACCCTGGTCTGGGTGACCAGGCTTCTCACCTGGCTCACAGCCTGACACAGGCACACTTGTCCTTCTGGGACCAGCTTCCTGCCTGTGCCAGGGCAGCTGGCTCTCTGCTCTCCCCAGACAGCCCTGGCTCTCAAGCCCTAGCTGGCTACTTCCTCCCTTCCTGCACTTCACCCTTTGGTCAGTTCCCACAGGATCCATCCTTAAGTCCCTTTTAACTCTTGTCACTTCCTCCAGGCCATGGTTCAACAATTGCCTCTGAGCCAGGGACTCTGTATTCACTTCTGACCCCTCAATTTTAGCCTCTGACTCCTCCACTGGGATGGCTCATGAAGACAGTCATGGCTTGTGTCTAGATGTCCCTGAAAGCCTCATGCAGTCATACATGGGGCTTTTCAAAGGTATGTGATGCTAGGATCAAGGGTATGTGATTGGTTTGGAATAGTTCTGGGAAGAATAAAGGGTGCCCCACCTTAGCCATGAGTGTTATCCACCCCTAAGGGCAGATAGCATGGATAAATATAGAAGACAGAGAGTGGGCTAGTGTTGTCACTTGTCACGTACTTGCTGCCTTCTGTCTGCTATGCCATGGACTGTTTCTCCTCTGCCATGCCCCTCTGCCATACCACCCTCCCTTAGAGGGTGAACTGAAACCTCTACAAACTGTGAGCTAAATGAATCTTTCCTCCCTTAACTTGTGAGTGTTGGGTATTTCATCTCAGCAATGAGAAAATTAACCAAGACATCAACACAACATGCTGAAACTTTCAGTTTTATTTCATGAAAATCAAAACCACAAGGAGAAACCATTTCACACTCATTAAAATGGTTGTTTCAAAAAATAGAAAAAGTGTTAGCAAGGGAGTAAAACAATTAGAAAACGTGTGCATTGGTGGTGGGAATGCAAAATGGTACAGTTGCTGCGAGAAACAATATGGCATAAGAAGATCCAAATGGTATAACTGACAATGTGAAATAGGAAGAAAAGGGCTAAAGGTGTAGGGGAAGTGGGAAGAGCAGGGGAAAGGAAATAAGGGAAAAGAAAAAAATATGAGAAATTGAAAATATGGAAACAAGTTTTTGTAAAAAAGGAAGGGTGGAGGGGGTGAAGGGAGGGCAGGGGTAGGAGGAAAAAATGAGAACCAAGATCTGTCATGTAAAGGTACAAGATCCCAACAATGAATGTAACTGTACTGCATACCTAAAAAGTACCAATAAACTCAATGATGATAAAAAAAAAGAGAAACAATATGGTGATTTGTCAAAACTTGCTATATGGAATTGCTATATGCTGTTGGGATTTCACTGCTGGATATATGGCAGGGAAGAAGGGAACACAAAAACTCAAGCCCATTTTGTACACCCATGTCCATAGCAGCTGCATTCACAACAGGTGAACGGAAAGATAAAGTGTGGTGCATTTGCTCAACAGGATGTCAGTCAGCCTCAAAAAAGAGGAGGATTCTCCAGCGTGGAAGAACCAAGACATGGTGCTAAGTGAAATATGCTGTCACCAAAATCCTACCCATACAAGGTACCCAGAGTCACTGAATGCATACAGATAGGAAGTGGAGCGGTACTTGCCAAGGGCCAAGGCAGGAGTACGCAGTGTTATTGGTTAATGAACTGGCTCAGTGCCAGACAATGAAAATGTTCTAAGAGGGGGTTGGTGATGGTCACACCACATGTGAATGTACTTCATGCAACCTAAATGCACATTTAACATGATTAACATTGAAATTTTTATGTCCTGTGCTTACCACCATAAAAAAACCCATCTCCTGCCCATTTTCCCTGTGTACAAACAGCAGAATGATCCAAATCCTGAGTAGTCCTTGACTCCTCCCTACCACCCAACCACCAGTGAGCCCCTCCAATGCTATCTCCAACTACACCACCACTACTGCCTTCTGACACAGGCTTCCCCATGGCCCGTGAAAGGGTTGCAAGGGCCTCTTGCCCTCTTGTCACCTGTTCCCCTTTGGCACCCTTCCCATGGCTACCCACATGGCCTTGCAGTCTAGCATACCCATCTCCTCACTCTCTCATGTTCCCCACGGCGCTCATCACCAGCCAGTCTGTACTGGCACAAATAGCACCTTTCTGGGCATGTGCTGGCCTGGGCTGCTCCTCCCGGGTCTCAGCATGAATGAAGCTTCTTACCCTGCAGATCTTATGCAGAAGCCCCATCCTCACAGCACCTCCTGCAGCTCCTCACTAAGGCAGCTCTGGGCCTCTAGCACAGCACCCATTTGCAAGAATGACTGATATTTAATGTGTATCTCCCAGCAGACTGCAAAGTCCAGAAAAGGACCAACAACCTTCACCTTCATCACCAGTGTAACCCAGACAGTGCCCAGCACACAGCAGGTGCTCAATTAGTGTTTACAGGCCAGATGAAAAAATGGATAATGCTAAATTCTCTTATCTGAGTCAGGGATCAACAGCATTCACTGCAGAACAAACCAGCTCCTTTCTCTGTATCCCTTTGCTCGCCACGAGGAAAGGAATCCTTTCCATCCCAGTGACCCGGTGATCCAGGAGTTCTTATTCCAAAGGGAAGATTCTTTCCACCCACGACCAGCAGATACAGCCCATGAGCCAAATACGGCCCTTCAGTAATTAGTGTCATTATAATATAGCAGTGTCCAGTTGAGCAGTTAAAACAGAGATTGTTTAGCTAAGCCGAAGTTTCACTATTGACCCTTTATCAAAAATGACGCCAAGCCTGATGGCACACACCTGTAATCCTATCAGGCTAAGACAGGAGGATCCTAACTCAGAAGTCAGCCTGGGCAACATGGAGAAACTCTATCTCAAAAACAAAACATCAAACAACAAAAAGCTGACTCCTGGCCTAGACTGTCACCCAGGGTATTGAGTGTGCCACCTTGGAGGTGGTAATGGCCGAACATACTAGCTGTCACTCAGCTGAGAAACACACTATTCATGAGCACTTCCTTACTATCCCAATGTCAGTTTTTATACATATAAACCCTGTCACTCCCTCATCATCTACACAAGGTGTGTCCATAGCTCAGTGTTTAAGTTACATGTATCTAAGGTCTGTGAGCCCAGCAGGAGCAGAGCAGACATCCCCAGGACAGAGAGGAGACTTCTGTACTCTGGAAAAAGCCATGCCTGCAAGTCTACATGTGGTCTGCTCATGTCACATGGGCTTTGTGACATCTGTAGAGTCAGGTGACATGGCATGTGGGTGCCAGGTGGACAGACAGGGACCACTGTGACTTTCTGGGGTCATCGAGTGGCTGTGCTGAGCCACATTTCTCAGGATTGCTTCCTGCAGATTCCTGGTCAGGTCAGGGCCTGTGGGAGATCCTCCCGGCAATGCCTGAGGGCAGAAGAGAGGCAGCCACCATTCACTCTGGCCCTCGGCAGCCAGGAAGGCTGCTGCTCCATCTTCCGAGTCCTCTTCAACTTGCCCAGTACTAAGTCAGGTGTGTAAAGTTGGTCCAAGGACAGTGGGGCTGACTCTTCAGGATACCCACACTGGAGGTCATGAATCCAGGCTGGGCATAGGTTACAGCACACACTCCTTATTACTTTATCTCCATTCCCTCCTAAATACCTGGTCTGAGGACTTCACCTTCCAGCATCAAAAGCCAAATCCCTCTAATAAACCCCATAACAGATCCAGATGCATATGGGCAGGATCTCCTGAGGTTTTTGGATCTCTGACTGAACCTGACTCACCCACTGAGGGTCCAGTAAGCACAAGGTCTGCTGAAGGCGGGAGCAGGCATAAGACTACCTGGAGCTACAGTCAGAATGGAGGAAAACGGGCTCAAATAGAAGGAAAATGGTGGCAGAGGGCACAACAGAGGCTCAAGCAGCATGCTCCAGGGCAGGGAGGCAGCAGGTTTGCAAACGCCCAGCCTGAATCAGTATTGGCTCCACCACCCACCAGCGAATGTCCTTAAAAGTGTCCCCAGAGCAATCTTAATTCCTTCTGCTTCCTCCCTGCAAGGGAAGGTTAGGAGGAGAGCACCTGCCTTGATCATGGGGATCATATCAGGAAAGGCTTCACATAAGCAATGAGATGTTTCAGCCAGACCTTGCAGGAGTGCAGCCTTTTCCATCTTATGCAGAAAGAGTTAAAGCACGTTGGTGGGATAGAGTGGGGAAAGGTCACTGTGCAAATATTCAAAAGCAATTTCATGAAACAGTGGGTTCTCACCCATCTGCTGTAACAAACCAGTCGGGCGCTGCAGAGCCTTAAGCACTGTACATCCAGTGAAATGATGACTCCCACTGGAGATATATTGCCGTTTTTTCAAGGCTGAAATGAAAAGATATACAGTACACTGTATACATGGACCTATTATGCCAAGAAAATATCAGAGCTGGTTTTGCTGTTTGTGGAAGGCGGACAATAAATCAACCCATACAATCTGCGCCTTTTTCATTTGTTCTGTAATGTCTCACTGATCTTTTGGAAATGAAGAAATTTCATATAAAAAATGTAGTTTGATGAACTTTAATCTTATCCGTAATTGGATCATAAAGCTGGGTACATGCAATAATTAAAAGAACTGTGATAAAAGACTATGTGGTTTCATATCAAGCTTCTTTCATAAATTGAGAAGCTCAGCACAGGACACACCAGGAATCAGAGCCACAGCCCTGCAAGCTTGTGTTAGAGGAAACAGTGGACCACGGAGACATAGACCCTGTTGGTGCAGGCTAAGGCTGTAATGTCACCTGGGGGTCTTTGAGAGAAAGACATGAGTGCTAAAGATTGGTCTCAATCTGTTAGTGATCTCTGGGTGGACTTGCCCCTTACACCCTCTCCATTGCTGCAGGTTTTGCACGAATGCTGATGTTCAGCAGGCACACAGACAGGCTGTGTCAGATCTTGGAGTCTGGGCTCTCTGGTAATGTCTGTCATGTCAGCTTCTAGCCCTAAAAAGCCCAAGTCTCCCCCGGCTCCACAGGGCCCTGCAGGGCTGGCTCTGCCTCTTTCCCAGGACCTCAGCCCCTCCAGTATCCCTCACTCACTGGCTGTGCCAATATTTCCTTGGCCTGACAACAACTAGCCCATCCTCACTGACCAGCCCCAAGCCAGGCCACTCCAGAAACCCTGGAAAACTTCTCTTGCATCACAATATATAAAAATAAGGTGAGTTTCTCAAGCATACACTGGTTATAAAACATTCAGAGGCAATGAGGCAAAGACCTACAAGGTGTAGTCAAGAGGACAACACAAACAAAAAGACAATGGCTAGAAAAGGAACCGGTAAAGCAAGGATGAATGCTATTACATATGGAGGGGCCATGTGTTGCAGACCAGGAGACTGATCCTCAAAGAGGCAAGACTAAGGCAGGAGGTAGAGCAAGGTCAAGTAAAAAACAGAGAGCCATGAAATGAGAATCAAGAAACCAGACAGAGCAGGATGATCACATCAAAGTAACAGAAAACAACAGACAAAACCCCATCCCGCCATGAGCTCCAGGCTTGTGCAAACCTAAAAGTATACAAACCTGGCCAGTGTTCAAACTCATCTTCATTGTAGTTTTGACCTCCCTAGTGGGCTTTGGATGCTTCCTCTAAAAGCTGTATATGGTCAAAAACTCCCCCTATGGATGGGTGGACCAAACTAGGTCCCCACTGGTCCACAACTCCTGTCAATCCCCAGCTCTTGGGGACTCTTGTATTCCACATGCACCTAAAACCAGCACCACATGGTTAAGGCCAAAGTCTGCCATCAGAAGAAGCAGGAGCCAGGCTTCCTTCTCTCTTGGCTGTAGGAGTCTAGTCCCTGAATAGCTGAGCATTTGGAACCAAATCCTGAGGAAAACTTCCCTAGGCCACCACCATTCAGGAACATGGTGCTCTGAGGCTTTCTTCTCAAAGCAATGTCTTTCATCTTTGCAATTTTGAGGCTGCAAAGACTGGAGTCCTTCTGGTTCTTCTGATGTTCTCAGGCCTCCTTTTTTATTATCCTATTCCTTCTTAGCAACCAAGTTCTCCTCTTGTCCATCTTTGTAGGCCAAAATTTTACTGGAGCTTCCTTTCGGCCAAATTCAAAATGTTTTGAATCATTCTGCAGGGTTCTTTGCTCTTGATTTTCAATACAGATCTGGCTAAAAGCTCCCAACGATCTTCTTCAACAAGATTAATTAAGCCACTACCTTTACTCTCAGTCTCAGGCAAAGTTTCTGGACATGACCAAAATGCAGATCAATTTTCTGCCAAAGGATAACACACATAGTCTGGCGTCCAACAGCCAAAGCAGTCTTTCTTTCCAAAAGAAATCCCTAAGCCTGACCTTTATCAGATAAATTTCTATTGGAATTCTGCTCTTCTAAGCTTTTGGATCGCCTGTGGAGGGGACATAAGAGAAGCCACCACCTCCAGAGTGAGAAGGAAGGGGATGGGTGGGGTGCGGTGTATAACTGCACTCAGTCTCCTAGCCTAACTAGGAGGATGACAGGCAGGTATACTCAAACCTGCAAAGAAAACTAACATTTGTGGAAGGGAAAAGGACAGTTTTGGGGGCTCCCCAAATGCCAGATAGATTTCTACCACATCCCTCTGCCTTCTTCACAAAAGCTGGTACAAATTAATGAACCTCTCAAAACCAAATAACTTCCTCTTAGACTGAACTGTTGGCAAAAGACCAATCATTTTTCATCTCTGATTAAAATGTCTATGGAAGAAATACAAAATAATTTAGCTGAGGCACTATCACTCATGGAGCTGGGAAACATAAGACCAGTACAGAAGCGGTAAAGGCAGTACACAGACTTCTGAACCTCAGCACACCAAGCTCTCTCCTTGCAGGGTCTTCTAGGGCCCACTGAGGTGCTAGCACTACATGGGGAGGGCCTGAGAGGCAAGGGTTGGGGCTTCCCACACACACCATCAGTAGAAGCTCCTGTCAGAACCCCAGACTTTTTCTCTGGAGATCACAGTTCAGTATATCTGAGCTTGGACCAGGAACATTTACAAGCAGGCCCCAGGGACAGACCTGAGGTGTAGTGAGGAGCTGACTTTGTATGGTACATTTTGCTTTAAAATCACCTCAGCAGACTAGAAAACCAGTATCAAGGGGTTCCATTTCTCTATGTGGCTGTCTAACTTACTCAGATCAACTCTTCTACCACAAACAAACAGAATTGCTGAACAAAATAATTTTTAAAAAAACACAAATTCTGTTTGAAAGCATCAGAGAGTTATATGTGGTAGGGTCTTAAGGTACTGTGATCTCAAAGCAAAAGAAAGCACAGAAGTGAACCTAATATTTGGCATAGCTTTCTGCCTGGAAGCATTTGTAAATTCTTAAGAAAAACACACAGCTGAGAAGTTGTGCTTTTGATCAGGAAAGAAGCCAGGAGGAGAAATGAAGTAGAATCTGTAATCCAGAAGAGGCTGTCAAGTGAAGCAAAGTTTTGGTGGTTCCACCATTCAGAGTGTAGAAGTTGGGAGCTAACAAAAACTGAAAACCTTCATGTTAAAATCAGGAACAAGACAAGGATGCCCACTATCGCCACTTCTCTTCAATATAGTTCTGGAAACATTAGCCACAGCAATTAGACAAGAGAAAGAAATTAAAGCAATAAAGATAGGAAAGGAAGAAGTTAAACTATCATTATTTGCTGATGATATGATACTCTACATTGAAGATCCAAAAAACTCCACCAAAAAACTTCTAGACTTAATTGACAGATTCAGTAGAGTATCTGGATACAAGGTGAATACCCAAAAATCAATAGCCTTTCTATACACAAATAACAGACAGACAGAAAGAGAAATAAGGGAAAAAATTCCTTTTACAATAGCATCCAAAAAA
>NW_022900919.1:23771357-23814865 GCF_012274545.1 Fukomys damarensis | reverse complement strand
AAAAAAAAAAAAAAAAAAAAAAAAAAAAAAAAGAAGTTGGGAGCTAACCACGGAGGCACCTGATGCACCCTAAAACTTCAGAAGGACCTCTGACTCTAGGAAGGACTAGCCAGAAATACACCAGCATTTATAAAAACTAAAGTCTGGTTTCAAATCTGCAGGGTCCCAGAGTGGATTGTGACAATCTGTCCCTACCCTGATTCCCAAGGAAAAGCAAATCTAGGAGAAAGATGGCATTCGCCAGAGCCTCAGAGTCTCTCTTTAAATTTTCATACACAATGATATTCAGCAAGTTATGAAAATAAAGAAAAAGTTTAAATAAACAAATTACAAAATACACTAGGAAATGAGAAAAGCAAGAAATCAAGAAGACAAAATAGACATTAAATAAAGATAAAGATACAGTGAGATTCTGGTACTAGAATTATCACACAAGGACTCTGAATATAAATATAATTAGTATGTTCAAGAAAATTAATTTTGGCCAGGGATTTAGCTCAAGGGCGCCATACCTGCCTGGCCAGATCAACATCCAAAGAAGAAAGAACGAAGAGGAAGAAGAAAGAAGATGATGATGAATTTTAGCAAAAAATTAAAATCTATTTTTTAAAATTAAATAAATAGTCTAGATTCAACAGGTGGGTTTAACAGAAAAGTAGGCCCCTCATGAAGATGTGATTAGGGAATTCATAAACAAGTAACCAAGGAGACCCAGGTTCCAAGAATGGACAGAAAACATGCTGAAAAGGGCAAGGCTGAGAGGGGAGTGGGCAGAACCAAGAGACATAGAGCACAAGTCCAACACATTGCAGTCAAGTCCTGGAAAGGAAACTGCAATCAGGGCAGGACTCCATTTTCTGAAGAGAGTGACTAAGGCTGACAAAAGATAACAAGCCACAGATTCCAGAAGTGTCCTGAACTCAAACAGAATAAACCAAACAAAACCACATTTAAGCATATACAATAAAGCTCTTTTAAAAAAGCAAACAAGAAAATCTTAAAAAGTTAAAAACTAAATCAAGTTTAATGTATCTATTATTTCATTTGCTTCCATTATTTATTAATGGCAAAATATATAAGATTCTCACAGAGCTGGGCCAAGGCACATACGAGGGAGGGTGCTTTGTACAAATGTGCATCCCAGCACACTGTACTAATCTGTTTTCTGTCCCTAATAACACAATATCCCAGATCGGATAAATTATGAAGAAAGAGGTTTATTTGTTTGTTTTTTGCTCACAGAACTGTGCAAGGTTTATGGGCCACAACTGAGCATAGCCTCTTGTCTGGCAGAGTGCTCTCAGGACCTCAAATGGTAGCAGACAAAGTGTGTGCATGTGTGTGCATGCACATGAGTGTTCCCAGGTGCACCTGCATGTGTGTATCTTCTAGTCTCCTCTCTTTTTTGTTGTTTTTTTTTTTTTCAGACAAGAGTCTTGCTGTGCAGTTTAAGCTGGTCTTGAACTCACTATGTAGCTCAGGCTGGCCACAAACTCACAGCAATCCTCCTGCCTCAGCCTCCTGAGTGCTGGAATTGCAGGCATGCACCACCATACCTGGATTTAGTGTCTTCTTATATGGTCACCAACACTCAATGGTGGAGGCTCCATCCTGATCTCTTATTCCCACCACTGCCCCTAAATACTGTCATCCTATTAAATTTCCACCTTCTTGACATCCCAAATGGAGATTAAAGATTAGCATAATTTTGGGGAGATCAAGGCCATCACCAGCCCCACTAGTGCTTTTGGTTTGGTGAACTCAGGCAGCATTCACAAGGATCCACTCAGGTGACTCTGAAAGGGAGTGTTCTAGTCACTTTCTCATCCCTGAGACATAACACCCAGCATCCAAAAGAGGAAAGGTTTATTTCAGCTCATGGTGTGTAGAAGTTTCAGTCCTTAGCTGGGTAGCATGGCAGAGGGGCATGGCAGGGGAGACTTATTCATGGTATGGCAAACCGGAAGCAAAGAGGGGAAAGGGGAGAGGGAAGAGGAGAGAGGGACCCTTCTAGGGCATGCCCCCAGTGACTCCTCCAACCAGGCTTCACCTCCCCACATCACATTTACCTATAATAAGTAAAATGTTCCCATGAGCCAAACATCCCCAAAATCCCCACCTATGAGCACATGAGGCTTGAGGGGGCATCTAGATTGAAACCATAACAGGGGATTTCACAAACCATGCTTCCTCAAACCCAGCTCTGTCTTGATTCTCTGGTAACTGAGAGGGGACTGAAGCCCAAGGCCACTCAAAGGCATACGTGAGTCATGTCAGGGTTGCAGAGGCCACATGGCATGGTCACAGGGAAATGTGAGAACATGGGCTTTAAAACCAGAGAAGACTTGGTTCAAACTATGAGCTACCACTTACTTGAAATATGGTCTTGGCCCTGGATTTCTGCGAAATGGGGATGGTGATACATTACAGTGCTGAGTACATGCAGGCATATGGACAGCAGCTGGTCCACACGTTTACTTCCCTGGCTCCACGAGCTAGTGCAGAAAGACTTTGGCCAGAGTAGCCTGTCCTCTCCCTCCTCCTCACTTCCACTGGTAAGCTCTACAGCAGGACCTGACTCCTGAGGGAAGTGTGCACTGTGCCGTGTGGTCCCCTGACCCACTATTAAGCAAGCTGGTCTGCTGCCCATTCAGCTAGACCAAGCTTGTGTCTCGGGGTTCTGCACTCAGAGAAGGCAGAGTATGATAGCTAATGGCTCCTGTTACATAAAAACACTCACTGAACCTGCTATGGATGCATTCCCTGTGGTACAGTCCTTCCATCAGGCCTGGCAGAAGGTCCCCATAAACAGACCCTTCACAGGAGACAAGCCTTGGTCCACACTCCAGTTACACTCCAGTTGACGGACCCCAGGACACATCTGTGGCCTCATCTCCAATGGCTTCTTCCCTGGCCCTAATGCCACCCTGCTCCTTGTCAAGGCAGTATCTTATAGAAACCAGTGCAGCCCTGCCTTCAGCCAGGAATCAGCTCCTCTCTCCAAGAAAACTCTAGACACAGCAGCCCCCACATGCAGTACAAGCCAAGACGCCACAGGATGCCTGAAACCAGGGACAGTACTAAATCTTCTGTATACCATGCTTTTCCCTCTACACACACACCTACAATAAAATCTGATTTATAAATTAGACACAGCAAGAAAGTAGAAATAATAAAACAGAACAACGGTAACAATACACTTTAATGAAGTTACATAGACAAAGCCTGTCTCTCTTCCTCTCTCTCTCTCTCTCTCTCTCTCTCTCTCTCTCTCTTCATATGTATAAAACAGAACAACGGTAACAATACACTTTAATGAAGTTACATAGACAAAGCCTGTCTCTCTTCCTCTCTCTCTCTCTCTCTCTCTCTCTCTCTCTCTCTCTCTCTCTTCATATGGCATTGTGCTTTCCCCACACCTGTGAAGATGAGAGAGGACACAGTCCCCAGAAGACCAGGTGAAGTGCAGTGAATGAGGGTCAACTCCTCCATGCAGATTACCTGAGGCAACACAGTGACAGCTGATCTGATATCATGATGCTGCTCAGTGAAGAATGGGCCACAGCCATCTACAGTGAGGATGTGCCAGACAAAGAAATAATTCATCCTCATGTGGGGACAGATCAGGAGGGCACAAGATGCCACCACATCACCCAGATCGGCTTGATTTCAAACTTGGGGATTGTCGGGCTGGGTGCAACTAGGGAGTGCAATTTGCCCATCATGGGCCCTGAAGTCAGTCCCAGCACCACAAAAATAAAAAATATGAATTGTTTATCTCTAGAATTTTCCATGTAATATTCTTGGACTATGTTTGGCTACAGATTACTGAAACCATGGAAAGGGAACCTATGAGGAGACGGGCCTGTGCCAGTGCTAGAGCAGTATACAAGCATTGCTCCTCTCTATCCGAAGCTCTGCTTCAGGCACCCAATTCCCAGCCCAAAGGAGGCCAATCTGATGCTCCCTCCCCTCCCAGAAATATGCTCAGTGGGCAGAGATGCTTGGTAGCACAAAAAGGTTTACAAGTTTCTGCCACTAAGATCTCTGGGTCACCCTGCTCTTTGTACTTCCTGGTCTTGGTTTGTTCTGATTCTGCAGACTCACCAGTACCATCAGCATGGCACCAGTTGCCCAGGAAACAGAGGAAGTTGGAGACTCATGCACAGAAAGCTTATCAGGATGAACTCTCAGAAACAATGCCTAGTGGAAGGATGCACCAAGGGCCAGCACTGAGAGCCAGACACTGTACAGAGGCCCATACATGCGCTGGGAGCCAGGACTGGGACACCAGAAGAATGGCCAGGCTTCTGTACCTCCACATAGACAAGTACTGGACTCAGGCAGCCACCACCACGAAGGCTGTAAACCTGGGCAGGCAGCCCTTGAGCCAAAGGCAACAGCAGGGAAGGCCTCAGTTCTAGGTGGCCCACAACCAACATTCTGGCCCCTTAAAGAAGCAAGCTCCAGTCTGAGGAAGCAGGAGGCAGCCACAGTGTCTACATGCCATCCAATATTTCTTCTTATTTTACTTAAGTGTAGTCTCTACTGGAAGGAAAAAACAATAGCTGATGCATACAGACACAAAGTAACCTAGACCACAGGCTCCAATTTACCTCCTGCTCTTGGAGAGTATTCCTCAACACCTAAATCAGGGTTTATCTGTCTGTCTCACATCCCTTTTTACTTGAAAACCCAAGCAAAAACACAAATCCACATCAACAGAAACATCACAAGAGCTATTCACCAGCAAGAGGTCCTCCTGTCAATCAGCCTATGTTGCCAGCTTTCCACTGCAATGACAGTAAGTGGAAAGCATTAGGCAGGACTTCTCAGTTTGTCTAGATTTTGCAGTCTCCAAAACACAAGACAATAGATGACAAGTAACCACATGTTCTAAAGAAAAGGAACAGACGTATTATTTTCACCTTGAGACCCCAGAAAAGCAGCACCAGAACCAGCTCTGGCATGCCCAAAGTGTGCTTGGGGAACCAATCCCAAGAAGCAGAATGGGTGGCAAAGCCCGGGCTAATCCCCTAATGAGGGGATTATGCAGCTGGTCATCACCAGAGCACCAATGCCCAAGGCTACTACCCTGAGGTACCCACAGAGATAGGGGAGGAGTGTCCACAGCCCTTGCAGACTGGTCAGACCCTGCCTGGAGGGTACCCTCCCACTAAAGGTCTGCCAGGCAGCAGCATGGGTGAGGGCCTCACTCAGATGGAACATCCTGGGTGGAAGTCATGCAGGTGAGAAGAGGTGCTACCTGGCTTTTCCTGCATTCGACAGGAACACACAGTACAGCTAGAGTTGGACATACATGCATGCAGATATGCCAATAGCAGCCAGGGTAGCTCCTGAACTCACACCACTGTCACCCGGGTCTAGGCTACACAAGAGAAGATGAGGGCTGGTGGGAGTCACGTTCTTCCCTTCCCATGCCACTACCCCAAACAAGTGACAGTTTCCACAGGGCCATGGAATGCTTGCCAAGCAGCACTTGCTTCCTGGCAGAACAGGACCTCTGCCACACAGCCTGGGATAAGGCAGCAAGAGCTACTGAGAGAACTTGAGGCTAGACTTCCAGCATCTGCAGAGGGGCAGAATCCCTGATAAGCACAGCAGGAATGGGGATGAGATCAGGGGGCAAGTGTGCAGCCAGTTCCCTACAGGGCCAGGGCTGCTGCCACGAGGGTGCTCCTGGAGGATGGGCTAAGTGGTGCAGCCAGGGTCAGCAGAGGTTGGAGCAGCACACACAGCTCAAGCAAGGATTCCCAGGCCAACAAGTCACATAGGCTGATTTCAGATCCCAGGGGCATGAGGGGTATAAGAATACCGTGGGGGATGTGTTCAAAATGCAAGCTTTCAGTCCCCTGCCCCTAAAGATTCTGATTTAATAGGTGAAAAGTCTATAAATATCTAGAAAATGGTTCAGGAAATGCTGTCTCTGTGCTGTCCAACACAGTAGGCATCAGCCAGGTGTGTTAGTGTGACCAAGACCCTGAGTTATAAATTTTATTTAATTTTAATCAACTTCAATTAAATAGCCCTTACGCAGCCCATAAAGAGGTAGAAATCAGAAGTGCCACCAAGGAGTGTGTTGAAATGCTGAGTATCAGGCCTATCCAGAACTGCAGAATCAACATCTATCTTTTAACATGATCTCCAGAGGATCCACATACCAAGAAAGGGTAGCATTCACATTCTAGAGTATTTCACAGAAACCCACCAATTAGCACACTTTTCTTGTCATACACAATCTCATATCAATTGTGTCTCAATCTTGCCCAGCATTCTGGATCCTGATGGAGCTAGCATTATTGGTCTGGAGGGAGGGTATGAATGAGAGAAAAAGGGAGGGAAGGAGGAAAGGAGGGTGCGGGGGGGAGATAGAAGGTGTACCTGTAAGTCTCCAACTTACAAATAAATTCATTCTGGGAGAATTGTTCCTAAGTCAGCTTCATTCATAAGCTGACAAAGTGAGCCTTATACTGTCACAGCACAGCTGTGAAAGTCTGTAACTTGAATGCAGGGGACTTACTGTACTGGAGGGTAGATAGGTCCTGCTCAGCCAGGGGAAGTCTGAAAGCAAAAGACCCAAAAGAATGGGATCTGCTGTCTTCAGGGAAACAGGGTTTTGACACATTGTGTCTAAGGCATCCTCTCCTAAAGGAATGACTTAAAGAAAGTATTCCTGAAGGGTGAAGGGGGTGAAGGGGGCGAAGGAAGAGCAGGGGTATGGCAAAAACAAGAACCAAAATATATCATGTAAAGGTACAAGATCCCAATGATAAATGTACCAATAAACTTAATGGAAAAAATTTTTTTTAATTCCTGTTCCTCAAACCAACCATCAAGATCATAGCCCCAGACATAGCTTACAGATAGAAAGCAGAGAGGCCTCTCAGGACACACTGAGACCAGAAAGACAGAAAATCAGCAGTGTCCCATGAAGTGGCCAGCTGACTGCCCTGTGCCTATCCCACCAGGAGTGTCTGTCCTTAATGCAATGGTCTCCAATCAGGGGGACCACTCCAGAGCAGGCAGGCAATTCACTGAGTGTGGGGAAGAAGAAATTAGAACTGTTATTCACATGTACTTCTTATTTTTAAATGACAAGAAGTTTTATCACAAGTCAAGTTCAGACTGACATCAGACCCCGGCTCCATCTGTGATCAGAAGATCCTGTGCAGGAGGGCACCAGGTGCAAGTCCTGCTTAGGGGATAGCAGGTGACAGAGAGTGAGTTTCTATACACTTTCCCAGGCAGAGGAATCTCCCTGCTCCACTGAACCAAGCCTCTCAAAATGCACAAGTGCCTTGAAAAGATTCTTACAAAGAACAGCACCCAATGAATGTGTGAGGCCATGTAGCAGAAGCTACAGACCAAGAGGACACATCCATGACGTGCTCAGTAGCATTTCATATCCTGTGATTACAACTCCAAAACTTGTTAAACAAGGTTCACCAAACAGAATAACAAATGTTTATAAGCCTTTTACATTTTGTCACTTTAATAGCAAAGGGCAAAGTATATCATCCCATTTAAAAAACCAAAACCACTGGTTCTTCATGCCACAGAAATATGCATAAAATAATGATAAAAAGATGTAGGGAAAGAAAACTGAGGCATCTTCCTGTCAGGAAGCACTGTCATATGACCTGCAGGGGACACAGCTGGCAACCTGAAGACTTGAGCACAGGAACGACCTTATCAGGTGGGGGCTGAGTAACAGAACAGTTGTCTCCAACATGTTTTCTCTTAAGAGTACCACAAGAAGAAATAAAGGAAACACGAAATAAAGGAGAGGAAATATTTTTCAAAGTAATTCACCTTTTAAAAAACAATGTTTTATGGGCAAACTATTTTACTTTCTATTCCTGATAGAGTGGCTGCTTTGACTGGAATTTTTGAGAAGTGAGGTGGTAGATTCCACATCAAGAATTTAGCAACAATATCACCACATAATTCATAGGCAGGACATGTCCCATGTGCAGTGGGTTTCACTGATGAGGATTTTATAAAATTAGGATCCTTATGGTATAATAGAATACTTACAATTCTTTATGATGTGGTAACAAGTTCCCATGAGAAATATTTTGATTCTCCTGAATTTTTTTATCTCAAGGTAAAATACTTTCAAAAGAGCTGTTAAACTTCAAGATGAGTCTTTCATGTATTTTTTTTACACAAAAGTTCTAAATTTTCTGACTTTTCTGGGGTTATAAATGGTCACCAGTGAATCACTACTTAAAGTGAGATTTTCAAAAACTAAGCACATAGAATTTGGGTAAAAGGCATGTTTCAACAGTAAGACAGGAGGGAACTACTCTCAAAAAGAGAGTTGGAGCAGCCACGCAGCTCAATAATAGATTGCTTGCCTAGTGCCAGGGGGCAAGCCAGGCAGAGGGAAATATGGAAAATGGTTATTAAACCCACTTGTCAACAGGCAAATGTGTGGCACCTACTGATTAATACATAAAAAAGACAGATTCATATCAAGAAAAATATTGACTAGCCAGACTTTAGTTAAAAATATCACTGCAAAATCAGTAAACAGAACTGAAAATTTCAGTAACTATAGCTGGATCTGTCTGAGTCTTTAGAAGGTAGTTTCTTTCAGCCATAAAAGCTATTAAAACCAATTATTGATATAAACTGAATTTTCAGTTTTTTATTTACTTTTGAGTCATTCAAAATGTGCTAAAGTAAGGTTTATAAAAACAATGAATTGTGGTCTGGAGTATAGCTCGGTAATATAGTACTTGCCTAGTATATGCAAGGTTCTAGGTTCAATCCCCAGCATCACAAAGAAGAAAAAGAGTTAACAAAGAAAACAATGAATTTCAAACATTTTTCAACTATATATTTTTCTTTTAAAAATGAGTACATTATAAAGCATATATATTTCACACAGTATTGTCTTATCTTTCATGTGTATGCTTTAGAATGTGCATGTTACTGTTTAGAAAAATGTATTATTTGTTTTAAGGCTCAGCAAAATACCAAATATTTGGGAAAGGTGCCCACAACAGACTGGAGACTACACCTTAAGGGCAGAAGGTCTAGGGCCTCCCCAACACAGGAAGGCAGAGGATGGAGAAGATGTGAAGAGGGAATGCACTGAAAAAAAGGAACAGCCCATGGTGTGGCCTACAGACTGAACTGTCCAAGACAAGGAGCAAGAGTCCTGCAAAAATCCATGCCTAAGACAATGCTGGAGAAACGGAGTAGCCACACTCAAACAGCATGTTCACAGTACAGGCAGGTGGAATAGAATGAACTATTCATTCTTGCATCAAGAGTTATTGGCCATTTAATTTGTTCTGGGGTCTGTGGCAGGTCCTGAAGTAGCCACAAATGTGGCAGATATGTCTCTCTGAGGAGCTGTAGGCTGGAGGAGGTACAATTAAAATGCAACATGGGGGCCAGGGATCTAGTTCCATGGTTTCAAAAGGATCCAAGTTCAATCCCCAGTACCAAAAAAATAAATAAATAAATAATAAAATAAAATGTAGTATAAACAACTGAATTTCAATAATCTCTGCAAGAAAAAAAACCTGGGGTCTGGAATTGAGCTTTTTCATGAAGCTGTTCATACTCATCAAGCTCTTAGCTCAGAGGACACAATGAAGTGTGCCTCACTCTCATCCACACAAGGACCAGAACTTCACAGCTCCTTGGTAAAGTAAGCACAGACCTACAGAATATGCACTATGCTAGGGTCTGGTGTGATTACAATTCTCCAACACTAAGAAGTGTCTCTTCTCAGACCTAGCTGCTGTTTCCTCCCTTCCACCTGCAGTCCCCACACCTCAGACCCACCATTCCTGCGTGATGTCCACCCCACCCACCAGAGTGCACGGCTCTTCTGATGCCAGGTGCAGAAGGATAGGATCGGTGTCACCTGCACCACCTGGGTTCCTCCCTTTTGAGCCCTCCTGTACACTCTGGTCACTAGAGAACAGCTCCTTGTCCCGGGGGACTCCCAGAGTACTCTGACTTTCTTGATTCTCAAGGCCTTGTGTCTTCTGGCCAGTCGACTTCATATTCTTGCACATTTGACAAACCAGGGACTGGCTTTTTAAATACTGTCCTTTGGTGGAAGAATAACTGAGAGTGGGTCAACAGGGCAAAACTTCCCAGGCCTGCAGCAACTCAGGAATTTCACACGTTAACCATGTCAGACCAGCAATTATGTCAATCATGTAACATCCACTTTACCCACACAGGTGAAGTAATGCTAAAAACAAGGTTTTCCACCAGAATTATCATGTCTTTGCAGTGTAAAGGAATTCTACTTCTTTCCCATTTCTCACTGTATGTCCCAAACTGTATAGATCCAATTGACATTTTTTAAGTTTTTTACTTAAAATATGAAATATCAAATCACATTCTATTATCCAGAGAATAGTAGAACTGTGTTTTAAGTGAAGTCATTCTAAATACATTCAATTAATTCATTGAAAGTATTACCACACATCCACTCTCTGTCTAGTATCTGCTCAGTATGAGACATCTTTGGAGCTCACAGTCTGGAGCAGAGGACAGACGTAGCCAAGAACTGATGCACCGGACACACGGATAAGAAGCTCAGTGCCAGGTCATTTAGACAAGGTCAGAAACACAAAGCTGTCTGGGGAAACAGAAGAAGTTGCACAGAACAAGCAAGGCAGGTGTAGAGTTCCCTAGATAAAGAAGAGAAAAAAGCTCCTCAGACAGAAACACTCACAGTGCAAAGGGCAAAAGCAGCTGCAGAACTCACAGCAAGAAGAGGAAGGTAATGGGGAGAGGAAAGGCTGGAAAAGGCAGGGTAGGAGGCACCTTCTAAGGGGGCTCTGACTACTCCAATTAGGCGTGCTTCAGAATCAGATCAGATGTGTTTTATAAGATCATTCTGAAATAAACTGCAGGAAAAAGAAGCCAGTATGAGGCTCCTGCCGAGTTCAACTTCCAGAGTGCTGAGGGGTTGGACAGTGGGAAACAGCAGGGCAATGGGAGGAGAGAACAGATACCAGACACCTTTTACATGCAGGGCCCACAGAGCTGGTGACAGGGGAGGCAGGAAGATGGGGAGGTGGGGAGATTCCTAGGCCTCAAGTGATCACCAAAGCCTCCCGACCAAGTTACCACCCCCTGGCTGGGAGCCCATCTGCCAAGTCAGACAAATGCAAAAATCGCAAGAGAATAAAAATAATTTCTAATTTAGAATTTATCAGATCTTAAACTTATACGCAGCTAACACTCAGAAACCAGCAGTGATGGGATCCAGTCAGCTGAACAAAAGTACTAAATCACAGGTTTCCCTCCACCAACCCAGAGCTGACAATGTTGTACACCAAATTTCAGGGTGAATAAAAGAAGCTGTGATGAAGTAGCATAATATTCTCAGGGAACCTGGCACCCCAAGAAAAAGTAGCAAGTCTGTTGATAATCTCTGAGTCTCTCCACCCAGCAGAGACTGACCAAGCCCACAGCAGTCAGGACACGATGAGCTATAGCACCAAGCTCAACATGTTCCACTTCCTCCTACACTGACCTGGACACAGCTCCTCATGAACACTTACCCTAAGCTGCAAAGCTCATCACATCAGCCTCAGGAGTCAGGCTGCACATCAACAGTCATAGGCTCTACTTTGGTTAATATTCTACCACTCACACCTGTCCTGATTTCCACAGACAGTTTTATGGCAGGTTTCATACTCACACTGAAAATAATGCAGTCCACGTTCACTTTAATGAGTAATTTCAACTAACTTTGACAAGGGAAAATAAACATTTTCTTCACCCGATTACTTGGCATGGTCATCTGGACTCAAGGTGCTGTGGGGTCTTCACAGAGGACTTCGTCCACCCTCATGTCATGCTCGCCCACTGGTACCTGGTGGCAGAGCTGCTCCTTGAAGGCCAGGGCGATGGTGTAGGGCTTCGTGCCCTGTAGCCGCAGGCAGCGCTGTAGGTAGGCGTCATAATAACCCCTGCCCCGGCCTAGCCGGTTCCCATGATTGTCAAATCCCAGGCCTGGCATGAAGATAAGATCAAGTCCCCCTGAGAACAGAGAAGCACATGTAAGAAGACCAGTAGTTTTTGCAATGATCACCTTAAAATGAGATGTGGTTTTGATTTTTTTAATGACACCTAGTCTTTCTCTGATTTCTGAAAAAATAGGCGATCAATGTAGAAATCGAAAAGCAAAGTTAGATGAAGAACAATTACTCAACAGCTCAGTAGGTCCTTCCTCCATCCCTCCAGCAGTTCCTTTATGTGTATCTACATTTTTTAAAAATGCAAGATTCCCAGGCCTCACTACTCAGAGTCTCCCAGGCCACCAGGGATTCTAACACCTGTCAGACTCGGGAGCCAGGACCCCAGGATATGACAGGTGGAGCAGGTAAGGGTCAGGGAGAAATAAACAATAGATCTGTTTCCAGGGTTTGCTGTGAAGAACTCCACACTGTCCAAACAGCTGTGCCCCACCAGACAGGCAGGGCCGATGGCCACACTCCCCACAGCCTTAACCTGATCAGGGACATCTCAAGGCAGGTGGTAGAACCACTGCTTTTTTCTTTTGTTTGTTTTTGGTACCAGGGATCAAACTCGGGCCTTTGGGCTTTCAAGGCAGGTGGCAGAACCACTGAGCTAAATACCTGGCCCAGGGACATTTCAAAGGTACAAAGTGATGTTCCCCCACCAGTCCTGTGGCTAAAGGCTTTCTGACTAACACACGGACCAAGATTGGCCATGGATCATCAGGACAGAGCAGGCTGTTGCAGCTCTGGGAAGAAGGCATGGACTGGAGGATTATAAACCCACCACAGTGACAGAAATGTGGAAACCATCATGCAGAAGACAGTGACAGTCATGCAGTGGAGGACTTAAAGGATGTTATGAGTGCAGGGACTAGAGGGGACACAAGAGTGGCCCTGTGGCCTTCCCAGCCTGGTTATCCTAGGGCTGCTGAATGACTTCCAGTTAGTTATGGACTAAGCACTCAGCACTGCTGGCAAGAAGTACTGGGCTGGAAGCCAGTAACTACACAAGTGTCAGGAGTAGAGATGGTCAGTGTGCCAGCAAGACCAACCCTGCTCCCAGCAGCTGTTCTGACTTCTGCAGAACTGTGAAGGGAACTCAGCTCTCTGTCTCCTAACACACGCCTGCCAACCCTGTACCTGCCAAAATCCAGCAGAGTGGATCCCAGGCTATGGTCATGACCTCCCCATGTAAACTTGCCTATCCATTCCAACCCAACTTGCTGCGAGGCCCTGACATTCACCTGAGTCTCTTGCCCTGCCCCTTCCAGAAAGCTTATTTCTCCATAGACCCACAGTAGCCTATGCTCTTGAACTCTGCTCTCTCTGGGGCTCTTTTTGTCACCAGAGAATCCTCAGGTTATCTGAAGTTCGTTTCTCTCTTAGAAACCCAGAACACACACTCCACACCCTCCTAGGAACCCTTCCTTTCCTCAGGTACAGTCTGTAAAGTCCTGAGGACACATAATCCCTGTCCTTTAGAAAACAGCAGTTACTTGCCATCAAATATACACATAGGTAATGTTACAGTTTATCGAGCCTCATGCACTTATAGGTGGGGCCCTTGGGAGATGACTGGATCGTGGGGGTGTGATGCTCATCAATGGGTTAGCTGCTTCTCCTCTGCCATGCCACCCTGCCCTAGCCTAAAACCAGGGGTGAGCACACACATTATGATGGAGACATCTCCAAGCTATGAACACCAACATCAATCAGTCTCATCGGTTCAGACAGAGACACACCCACAAACACACTTCCAAAACAGGAAGAAGTTGAAATTGTAAAATGAAATACAAGACCAAGAACTTATGATAGCCTTGTGGATATGCTCTGGGCTCATTCTGGTCGCCTGGGGGTAGAACTGAAGCACAGTCCCTTGAATCACCCATTGGTCATGGAGAAACCACAGAGCACATATAAGTAACACACAAAACGCCACCTGAGTAATACAGCAACCAAACATATTCAACTCCTGATTATGTATGAAAAATGGATTTTGAAAAACATATTTCACTGTGGGCCCACAATGCACTTAAGGAGTAGTCAATTAAACTACCTAATGGATACTGGTGATTTTTTTTTAATTACATTGTAAATGCACCTTTTCTCTCTGCTATGTTTAAGTCACAACATGTGTTGGCCATGTGAGAATCTCTATGTATAAAGAAAGTGTAGCAACAATCTTTTACTTAGGACACAAGTATCCATCTGAATTACTATAATACTTTATTTTGGCACAGGTGCCAATATTTGCATCAAAACATAGGGACTGTCTTTGTCACAAAAGCACTAGGTACAAGTATCCTACTCCATGTAAGGTGGCCCTTCCAGGGTTCCTGAGTATCACATAACATCCTGCTCATAATCATGACAAGAAGTATTCTGAATACAAGACAAGCTCCACATGCTGTACTTAAAACCTAAGCATATTATAAACACCGTGTTTAAATGAGGGGAGTAGGAGGGGATGGGAATTAAGATTCTGCTAGGTAAAGCTGAAAACAAAGAAATGAGGAACCTGAGTAACATGTGGTGACTTAGCTGCTGAGGGTCTCAGCAATAGCACTGTCTCCCAGCCTCATGGAGAGACCCCAGGACAGAATGGAGCTGAGAGGACAAGGGACCAATGCCTCCCCCTCCCCTGGGCCTGCAGGTACCCTGTGAGGATATCCCAGGAAGGACACAGATGAACAGCTGACTCAGGAGCCCACTGCTCAGGAGTGGATAAGGTCCTGGACAAGGGGCACACTTTTCCTGCTACTTTTTCATATGCTTGCAATCTTTCACCTTGTGGCACACCAGAACTTTAAAAACATCCACCTCTGGCATGCACCCGGGGACAAAGCCCTGGAGGCCAACCAAAGATAGGGAAGGCAGTGATCAGAGGCTGCCTGGGTTACAGCCCACAACATCCAGTGTTAGCAAACAGCCATCTGTCCAGCTACTGAAGTGCTCCTGAAAGCCCAATTTCCTCCTCTTAAAGTGGGAGTAACAATATAGCTTACTTTATGGTGTGTCTAGGTAAAGGAGGAGTTTAAAAATTCCGGTAAGTGTTCACTAAACACTAGGTCCTATTATACCTGGGGTATGAATCACAGCTATTCTCTTTCTGCTGACACTGACAGTTACTTCTCTTTGAACGATAACAACAACCTTCCTTACTTCTCTTTGAAGGATAACAACAATCTTCCCGTAGTTCTTTCGCAGATTTCCATTAGTCTCCAGCCAGTCAGGCTCTCTACTGCCACCTGCTGTCACCTGAAGCACACAAGCACCAGGAATCCAGGAAGGGCCTAGGCCTGGGCAAGAGCTCCTAGGGCTCTGCATCAAGCAGACTGACAAGGTGCACTGGGAGGCTCATGGCCTTTCCCTGTGCAGAGGACACCCCTGGGAACTCCTGCTGTTAAGCCTGGAGCACTGGTGTGGCTTCACCACTCTTTACATTCCCTTCCAGCCACCACTGGTGCCCATACAGTGCTGCGCACACCCTAATGTAACCCCCTTTCCTCTTCTCTATGATTACCTAGCACCTATTATTATCCATGTTTCCAAATGATCGGGTTCTGGGATCTAGGGCTGCAGCCCGAAAAGCCAGGAGAACAAGGCACACAGAAAAGTCAACCTCATCTTGTAGGTGGCACAGTCCCCTTGACATAGCATCTAACCCTGTCAGGTCAGGGCCACACAAGGGAAATGGCATATGAGTAGGGAAAGAGAGACACTCAGAAAAAGGCCAGCATAAAGCTGGGCAGGGCCAGGCATTGCTACCCTCAGTCTGAATGTACAGAGGCTGGAGGTGTGGTCACCATGGTCACAGGGTTGAGTGAGAGGGCTCCAGACAGAAGCTGGATGATCAGTGCCCCACCTGTTCTCCAGCACCCTGGACTCTGGTGGCCCCTGATGTGCCCAGGCCAGCCTGCGGGGCACCAAAGAAGAGAAATGACATGTGGGCCTCTATAGGAGGCTTCAAAGGGGCAAGTTTCAAGCACAGTTACCAACGGTGATTACTCCTGGGCTTCGGGACTTGGTTATTTTTAATTTCTTCTTTATGTCCTATCATTATAATCAGAAGAAAACTATTTTCCTTTAGAAAAAGAAATCTTATGAACTTCAGAAAAACTTCTTATGAATCTTCAGAAAATGAATCTTCAGAAAAAATTCCAGTCTTCTTTAGATGTATTTGAAGTACATTAGCTACTTTCATAAATGTTTGTTGCACTTTGGCAAGCATGTCACCTAGAAAACACCTCCAAAACTGCAAGGAAACAGGTAACCATAATCTGACATGTGAGTTTCTTCATCACCATCACCACTAGCACCATAAACAACCATGACAAAGCATATGAAGCTAGCTGTTATCCTCAGCAAGCTGGTGCTGAGGACAAAGGTGCTGCAGGGTGGATATCCCAACCTTGTACTCACAGGGTCTACAGACTGCAGCACATGGCCAATTCTGGCTACACTACAGACCATATGACCCTGGACACAGCCATGCCAAGCTGTCACCCGAGATCAGCAGTACTGGGTCACTGCAGTGGACACAGTCAGGCCAAGAGCCCCAGGTACTGACTGTCTAGCACTTTGCAAGAAAGGTTTGCCAGCCCCTGCTGTAGAGCATCTGCCACAGGTTTGGGGCAAAGTAACCAATATTTCACTTTCTTCTCTTAGCCTAGAGTGACCAAAATAAATCTTATTGAATGAAACTATAGAAACTAAGTCTGAGGCAGTAGGAGCCTGGTCCAAATAGTGCTTTCCACACTTATTTTGGCCCCAAGTTAGGGGTATTAATAATCAGATAAAACTAAAGAGGACAGTAAATCTGAAAAGAAATTGAAGATCTTCCTATGTTTTTCCACCACCCTTAGGCAACTTCTGTGTCTGAGTTTCCTCACTGGAAAAACAGACAGATGGAAATCTTTAATTTCTCAGACCTCTTTAGTATCACAGCTCAATAGTCCTAAGAATTTTAAGGATAATTTCTTGTTTATCTGTGTGACATTATCAAGAAATAAATGAAGCCAGACTCAAAAGACAAATATTGTATGATTTCACTTATATAAAGTATGTAACAGTCAAATTCATAGAGAATCGAATTCACTATTCACAGAAATTCATACAAAATAGAGTGGTCTTACTGGGGGCTGGAAGGAAGGGGAAAGGGAGCTGTTTAACGTGCACAGAGTTTAAGGCTAGCAAGATTAAAATTTCTAGTAACACGACTGAACCACGCAGTTCAAAATGGTAAAGACGGTAGACTATACATTCTGTTTGCTACAATAATAATAAAGAACAAGCAAACAAAGAGCATGGTAATGGGGGATGTCTGAAGAGTCCCCCCACCACGGCACAGGGTCATGGGAGGTTGTGCTCAAAGAAGGAAAGGAAGAGTCTGATTTACTTTTGAGAGCAGCAAAAAACAATTTTCTCTGAAACAGATATATAATGGTGCTTTTGGAGTTTTGCTATTTTTCTCACTCTAGAAGATGAGCTCTCAAAGTCACTGTCTTAAATAATTACAGCACTGCATAATCCCTAAGCCTTGAGAGCTGAGCGAATGGAAGCTTCCCCTTGCCTTCCACCAAGGCATTAAATGGGCACTTGAAAGACCTGCAGCCTCGCTAGCTCAATATATTTAACTAAAATAAAAACACATGGTACACTATATTTCTCCTGCTTGCTCTCTTCTTCCATGCCTAGGACTTAGATTAGCTAATGTGAGCCTTGTGCCACCTAGAACAAATTCTATATATACTTTAGACTAAGATAAAGTATCACATTGCTGTGAAATAACAGTGCCTAGGCTTACATAATGTCCTTTTCTGATGAGTTCCAGGGCTTTTTGTCACACCAGCTAGCCTTGTTATCAGCTCCAATGAGTTTTTTTCTGGTGGGTAGGAAACTTGCTCTTGAATCCCTTAATACTCTCTAAATCCTGCTAAAGCAGTGTGACAGGAAAAATGAAGAAGAAAAATTTCTGAAGTTTTGGATCTTGAGCAACTTCTAATGGAATCAAGTCAATAGCCATTACTAATAACTCAACACGTGCAAGGCCCTACACTGCATAGAACAGTGATAACCATCCTTCTAGGACCTCATGATGTGGTCAGCTAGAAACACACCTAAAAGCTGATGATAACTACACAACTACAAAGGGACAGGGAAAGGTATATGCCACAGTAACAAGTAAAAAGAAAGCTGTATCTGTTGAGAAGGGGGTTAGGCCTGGTAAAGTACCCCTAAGCAAATGGCCGTTGTATAAACAATGAGCAGGACCATGAGGTCAAGAAGAGAGGCAGTGACAGCAGGTCAGGCATAAAACCAGAGCAAACCAGAGCACAGGTCTGGGGAGACTGGGTGTGAGCAGGGCTGGTAACAGTTCCCTCTGAGGGACTCCGAACAAAGGGTGGCAGGGTGGCGGGAAGGGTCTATTCAGACCACCAAGAGAGGCACCTCCAGCAGCAGGGTGAGACATTTGCTTAATTCTGCAGGTGGAGCCTGTGAGTTTCTGACCATCCCCCAGGAGGAAAATTAAGGAGGCACCAGGGTCACAAGGATCCAAGCTGAATCTCCCGGAAACTGAAAACCCCAGCACACTGAGAAGGCAGAGAACAATTGAGCAGAATCTGAGATGCAAGGGAAAACACACACACTAGAGTTTTTCTGCTGTTTTTAAAACTCTACAAAGAATATGCCAGTTAAATAGTTTCAACCCTCATCAAAATGTGTTACAAAATTGCCCACCTCCCCACATCATACCAACAATGTGTAAGAAGTCTGAGGGGGCCTTTCTGGCAAGTCCCTAGGCTGCAAAACAGTCTGGGCTCCAGACACCCACTTGTCTAGCAGGGCTCCTGGGGTCCCCTGAGCTCCTCCACAGAGATGAGCTATCCTGTGTCTTACTGTGCACATTTAATAAAACTGCACAGGAATGTGAGGGCATGCACATGCGCACATGCAGGTAAATGCTGGTGGAGTCTGAATAAGGTCTGGACACCTAGGTCAGTTTCCTGGTTTGACACTGAAACTTCTGTAAGATGTTACCGTCGAGGGTTGTTGAATGAAGGATGTACTCTGTATTATTTTTGCAACTTTCTATTTCAAAGTAAAATATTTTTAAAATCTACAGAAAAACATCTCCTACTGACCTCCAATTCAAAGGCTAAAAAAACCAACCCCAGCCTACCCTAAATCCTGCCCTTAAACTCTAGACACAATAACCCATTCACTGCTTGGGGCAGGCACCTTCCCACCCTCCTATGCATCCCCAGCATCCCCAGCCTTCAGGCTCTGCTTCTGCAATGTGGCCCTTACTCAACTCCACTCACAGTCCCTTCCTTCACCTCACACTAACCCCACCTCCACCCACCCACTCTGGCTGCTCCAGAATCCAGTGAGGAGAGGGAGGTTGATCATATGCACCTGGAGGATTCTGTGCTGAGCAACCAAGTGTTTGTGTCCCTCTCCTCGAGTGGATTTTGATAGATGGAGCCAGTGGCATGAAGGAAGTGCACTTCTTTCAAACTGATGTCTACTTTCCAACTTCATTCAATGCTGTCCCCAAGAATTCCCCTGGCTTCTTTGCCCTGATTTGTCTATTGGCCATAATGTAGAATAAAGGAATCATTTTTTTCTATTACCTGATACATTCACTGGAAAAGATTATAGATTCCTTGATAGCATTTTTCAATACAGGTAGAACTGAATGATTTCTATTATTTCTCTCCAACAGCACCACCGAAGCTATAAGGAGGGGATGGAGGTCAGTCTGCTGGTGCTGTACAGGTGCTGACACTGAGGTGTACATGCCACAATTCTCACGGGCAATAGGAAGGAAAGGACATTTCAGCAGAAGTCACTCTCATATCCAGCAAGTCTACATCCAAATGTTTTCAAACCAGCTGTTTTTAGCTACTTCCCCCCAATTATTATTATAAAGCAACAATCTAGCATCTTATTCATAAAGAATATTTTAAACACTTACCTACTCAAACTGAACAACATCTTCCTCCCGTCTTCCAAAAAACCTTCTGTGATGGACTACACATTTTGTTCTCCAAGTTTTTGGTGCCTAACTTCAGTCTTTTGGAGAAAAATTTTTAGAAACCAAACAGTTGGGTTCTGGCCTCACTCCACTGACTACATAACTTTGAACAAGTCATTTTGCAGCTAGACCTGTCCCCACCTAGAGAAGCAAAGATTACCTTAAAGGACCTCCAAATCCGTCTATTCAGATGGTTCCCAGCAGGCTGATTAAATAACTGAAAAACTCATAAACACAGCGGATTGTAGACAAAACTCCACTTGGAATTTGAGAAACACTGACACCTGCTGGAAATCTAAGAAACAGCCTTTGAAAACCCAGTCTTGCATACTTCATTCTGAAACTGCTATCAAGGATACATGCACCTTATGAAATCAAATTTTTAACATTCAGTTTTACTACCCTTAAGAAATTTTGAAGCAAAAAACTTTAAAATTACTTTGGATAGGTCCAGGGATTTAGCTCAGTGGTTCCAGTGCCTGCCTCACAAGCGCAAGGGCCTGAGTTCAATCCCTGGTACAAAAAAAAAAAAAAACTTTGGAGAGCCAGGAAGTGGGCACACACCTATAACCCCAGCTATCCAGGAGGCTGAGGCAGGAGGATCTTAAGTTTAAGACCAGTATGGGCAACTTAGAAAGATCCTATCTCAAAGTAAAACTTTTCCAGAAAGGGCAGGGGATGTAACTCAGTGGCTGAGTTTGATTTCTGGTACCCGCCCCCCCAAAAAAACCTTCTGTTTGGGTTGAGGATTTGGTTCAGTGGTTCCGCTGCCTGCCCTGAAAGTGCAAGGGCCTAAGTTCGATCCCCAGTACCAAAAGGAAAAATTCCATTCACAACAACAAATATAAATTAAGAATATACACAACAGCACCCTTAAAGGAAATGTGCAAAAATAGCATGAATAAAAGCAAAAACATAAACAAAAGAACATAAAGATAGAGAGGATTACCATATCTCAGAAGAACAGGGAATACTGTAAAGAAATCATTTCCCCCAAATAATCTACAAATCCGACACAACTCCAGTAAAGATCTTAATGATACCTTGAAGACAAAACTAACAATTATCTTCAAGTTCATCTTAAAAATACATATGTAAGGAGAGTTAGATAAATTTTCCAAAAAAAAAGTAATGGGGCAGGACTCATCCTACAAAGTATAAAATACACTAAACAGCTATTTTACATTTATTTTCATCAAAATCCTATGGCACTAGTAACATTACAGGCAAACAGATCAGTGGGAAAGGCCAAGACATCCAATTTACACAAACGTTTAGTACATGAGAATGCTGACATACAAACCAGTGGGAAAAAGTAATTATTCACTAATTGGTGTTGAAACACCAAAAGTACATCCCTTCCCTATATGCATCAGCAGAAATTTTTAAAGGATTCAATTTTTATATTAAAATATAATATTAGAATAGAGATCCACATAATCTCAAGAGTAAAGAAAGATCTAAAATGAAGCCAAAGGCAAATACTGTTCAGGGAAAAAAAATTTTTTAACAACCCAATCCCCCCCCAAAAAAATACACAAAGAAAAAAACTTAAAAATAGACAAAAACTTTTTGCAACATAAATGACAGACTACTGGTTAATATTTTAATATATGAAAAACTATTACCACCCAGAAAGAAAATGATTAAAGCCAAAAAAGATAAATTCCCCAAAGAAATGAGAAAAATACTAATTATAAAAGACAAATTTAAGGGCCAGGGATTTAGCTCAGCGGTTCAGTGGCCTGCCTTGCAAGTGCAAGGACCTGAGTTCAATCCCCGGTACCAAAAAAAAAAAGACAAATTTAAAACACTGAAAAACATAAAAGCTTGTATTTTTTCCCATAATGACCACATTTTAAGCATGATGGTTTTAAAAAGCAAAGAGAACATTAGAATTAAGAATAGCTACACCTTGTCTCAAAAAACTGAAAAAAAAAAGAATTATGCTTAATTAATTCTTCAAAACAAAACCAGAGATACTAACAAAATAAAATGATCCCTAACACTGACAATGCAGGCAGCAGGGGTCCTAAGATGTGCCAAATAAATTTCTTCTGAAAATGTTTATTAAAGTTGTCTACATTAGAGAGGTTTCCTGCTATAATGCACTTTCCTGAGAACTTAAGAGTAGGTATTTCTTTCTGATCAACCTCATGGGAAACTACTACAGATAAGCATTCTTAATCCAAAAATCTTAAATTAGAAATGCCTCAAAATCACAAATTTTTTATTGTTAACATGATGCCACATGTGGAAAATTCCACACCTGAACTCATGCAACAAGACATGATCAAAATTCAGGGCCACTAAAACCACTATGAAATTGTTTTCAGTCCATGTACAAGGTGTGCGTGAAGAATAAGTGAATTTTGCATTTAGACTTGGACCCTGAGGGGTCTTGTGTGTACACTCAAATATACCAAAACATGAATATACCTGAAACACTTCTGGTCTCAAGCATTTTCAATACAGGACACTCAACCTGTATTCACAATTAAAGATTTGACTCCTATACAGAGGCCCTTCTGAGGCATTCCCAGCATCTCAGGAAAAGACAGTCCTCCACCTAGGTCCCCAGAGGATCTGGGTTTCTCTTCTCATTATGATCCTTAGCACCAGAATTGAAATCACTACTTCAAGCGCAATAAGTAGCAACTTCATCGCTGTCACCATTACGATCACCAACATCATCCTCATCAAGCACTTGATACATAAAGTACTTGATACGTAATAAGCACTGTACTAAATTTCACACAAATTTTTTATTTAATCTCAAAACAAACCAGTAAAACAGATATTATCCTCATTTTCAAGTGAAGGATCAGAGTTTAGATGAAGAGTTTGTGTCTACCAGCTAGTGTGTAACCAATCCAGGATCTGTCTGAAACCAAGACTTTCCCAACCACCCTCTTCTTCCCTCTTTATGCAGCTGCAGCTCCACCTGCAGGCTCCCGTGGCCAGAAACCACAGCCCATATTCAAAGTTGTGTTCCCAGGACTGCAGAGGGGCGTGGCACCCAACGGTGGTCATCAGAGAAAAGCCCATCCATTATTTCAATTTATTCATGCAGGGCAAAGTCCACATACTCTCATGTGTTAGTAACAGGTATGTAAAGTAGACCAGTTTTTTGGGGGAACAGCATGAATACATCTATAAAAATTTAGAATCCACTGATAAGAATTGATTCTATTGACTTAAGTATACAAAAAAAAAAAACTATCAGGAGGTAGTTATTATAATTTATAATATTTAAAAAACAGGTAATCTGAATGTCCAGCAACAGAAGACTGATTAGAGTACATCAATGCTACACAACCATTTAAAACTCCACCCTTGATCTACATGTGCTACTAAAAAAATTCTATGATTTATCAACAAGTAAAAAGGCAAGGTGCAGAACAGAATGCAAAGTATGATCCTATCTGTATAAATTTTTTTCTTTTTTTTGTATCAGGGATTGAACTCAGGACCTTGTGCTTCCAAGGCAGGCAGTGTGCCACTGAGCTAAATCCCTGGACCGCATATTAATTTTTTTTTTTTTTTTTTTTTTTTTTTTTTTTTTTTTTTTTTTTTTTTTTTTTTTTTTTTTTTTTTTTTTTTTTTTTTTTTTTTTTTTTTTTTTTTTTTTTTTTTTTTTTTTTGGTACCAGGGATCGAACACGGGTCCTTGCGCTTGTGAGGCAGGCCACTGAACCGCTGAGCTAAATCCCCGGCCCACCACATATTAATTTTTGAGAAGAGTACATACAGACCCAAAAAGGCATACAAGTATGTTAACAACAGTCACCTCTGAGAATAGGCTGGAAGAGGGCAGAGAGACTTGTTCATTTCATACTCTTCTAAACTATTAAATTATTTACCAAAGACATGTAATTACTGCTATGAATGAACAGATTAATGGTTGTCCTACTTTTTAGAAGCCTGGTTTGTTTGCTTGTTTGTCTTTTAAAGATCAACACCCTTAAATTCCATTTTTGTCATGTAAAGACTATATCCTCCTCTGAAGGATTTGGCAGCTTGTGTACTAGCAGGCCACTTCCTCATCACCAAAACACAAACATACAATATAAATCACCCTTTCACTCAGCATGCTTTCATTTAATTTGCTAAAGCTACAAAGGGTAGATGAGAGAGGCAAGTCTGACCTGGGAGCAACTAGCAAAACCTGCTTTTACTTATAGTTTTTACCAACGGAACATGGATCCAAACAGAAAAAGTTAATAACTCCTCTCACAAGGAGAGATGAGAAAAGCTGATAGTGGAAGGGCAATTCTCTTATATTTCTAATTTCCCACTCTTCAGCTGTATCAGCCCTAACGAAAGACTGTCTTGTCTAAAGACACCATTTCTTACTCCAGCATGTTTATCACTTTACTCTGCCCCTACGACAGCAAAAGCAAAGATGGGTGCCAAAAATTTTTTAATAAAAATAGAAAACCTATTTTTATCTATAGCCTCTTAATTCTGACACTTTACATTCATTTCCATATACTTAAGCAATCTTAAATGTTCTCCTTTTAGCCAACCTTTCCAAATTTGTAATTGCAGTTGCTCTCTACTTTTATAAAGTATGCTGATCTAGGAAATAATTTCAAAAGCAATTGACCTAGGAATCCTTGTCTAGAAAGAGAAGTTAACATGGTTCTGTCCCATATTTGTAATCTCAGGAGTCACCCATGCCAACAACTCCTGAATCAATGCCTTCTTCTTTCTGACTTCCTTATCCACATATCCCACAGGCCACCTGCCAGAATCTCCAGGAGGCCCCAGAGGTGTATCATCTGCTCCCCAGCCCACCAAACCTGCCCTCCCTCATTTGAGAGCATCACACTATATGGTAAAGCCAGACGGGCCCTCAGCAGCCAGTGCCCAGATTCCCAGGTCCAAAGACCCTACCTACTAATCATGGGAACTTGCTCCATCTTCTCCACTGCTCCAGTCACTGCCTCCATCAGACACACAGCTGATGTGCCATCCCATTCCATCTGGCTTTACCTCACCCAGCCTGTCCTTCACTGTGCTGCCAGGAGAAGCATACATCAACAATTTCTTACTTCCCACAATTTCCCACAGCAAACCACAGCCTCCATTTAACTCACCTCTCCTATGAAATATATTTTATGCAAAATTAAAACAGCCCAACATGTCTTTTATGTATTCCTGTTCAAGGAGTTTCAGTTATATTGTCAGAGCTATCATCAACACCTTTTCCAACTCAATAGAAACTTGAAAGTTAGCATATCAAACACATGAATTACAATTCCTGGTTGATGTCTATCATCAATTTACTGCTGAGGTTATGTTGGCCAAACTCAACAGAATAAAATCAATAGTGACTTCCAAGGAAATAAAGATTGTTTATCATAATAAATTGACAAATGGATTCTGAAGTTTTCTGAATGCCTCTTCATATATACTTCCATATATCATGCATGAAAAATGTCTACTATTTCCATCCATTATAATATTTATTTTTACTTGTGATCTTTTTTATCTTATAGCTTATTATAATCATCAAATTCAGAAATATTTCCAAATATTTTAAAAATATAAATAAAAAGTGAAACAAATAGGGAAAAATTCCATAGTGGCCACAGAAACCAACAGAAGTTTTCCAACCACATTTATTAAAGATGCCTTAATTACTAATGAACCATTAAAGCAGGTGTTTGTGGGGCATAAGTCTCCAAATCTCTAAAAAATTTTTCTAGTGAAAGATGCTACCAGAACTATGAAACTTGTAACCTGTCCAATCTAAAAGACATAACTTTCAAAATATGAAGATAAAGAGTCTGCACTAAAAAATTCCAAGCAGTTAAGTTCTAAGTCCAGACATTTTTTAAAAATCTGTTAACTTGGAAACATACCTCCAGTTAACAGCAATCTAGAATTAACTCAAATAACAGAATATAAATTGAAGCTTTGCAGGTGGTAGGAGTGGGGGCTGAAGCTCTGTTGAGGAGGGCTATGAGACAGCTTAGCAACCCAAAGTTAGTAAAGATTGCTCTGCTATTTTTGATTTATGATTTTAGTGAGACCTGGATGTTCCCTATCACACTGCAGTTTGAAGTCCAAGGTTAGCAATAACCAAGGTGTTGCGTGCAGAATCAAGTACCTAACTCCAGGGCCAGGGATTTAGCTCAGTGGTTCTGCTGCCTATCTTGCAAGCACAAGGTCCTCAGTTCAATCCCTGGTAACAAAAAAAAAAAAAAGTACTTAGCTCCTTTGAAGCAGACTAAATATAAATAGGAATTTCTATTAAAGGAAATTAAGAAAGACTAAATATATAATTGTTTTTGCTTTGTATTAAACTTTTTTCTCCAATTTCCATATAATAGTCAATCTATACTGGTTGATTTTATGCAACTTTAAGTATAACTTTAGTACAGGTAGTACACCTGGGGTTGTGGGACCACTCCCCCTTCATCCACCTGAATTTGGACAACACCCCAGGGCCCAATCTTCCAAGAAAAATAGAAATTTAAAAAATAAAATTTTGAAAAAGAGACCCTAGAAATCTCTATAGCTCCAGACCAGGGCACATGTGTACTGTATCTCATCACCTGACCTTCAGTAACCTTTTCCCCAGTGGAGCCTCACTGAAGGTTCATACAGATGGAGTGCATTGCAAGTATGTGATTTAATCAGAGTGGATTCTGGGATAGGCTTACATGTATTATGTCCCTAAAATGACTCAGCACCCTGTCACTCAATTCTGTCCATCTTATCCAGAAACTCAATTACAGACACCTGGGCTGGGGCACACCTTTTTTTAAAAATCCAAAAGCATGCTTTTTATTTTCCTGTCATCCCAACACCACTTTCCAGCTTGTACCACCCTTTTTTGTTTCTGTTGGCACAGACCTACCCTGAGTGCACCTTCCTGCTATCTTCAATAAATGTAGCTGCTTTTCTCACCAATGGATGCACACTTACAATTCTTAGCTTCCCATACACATGACCTTATCTGTCCGGCCCACCATACAGTATCAATTTTTCAATGCTAAAAATAATCATCACTGAAGGAGCTCGGTATAAAGTTTCTGTGTGGAGCAGAGCAGATGATTTCTTCATAGAAGATAACTTTCTAGATTCAAAGTGGAATATGAAAACTTGTTTGTTAAAGAGTTAAGGAAAAGAAAGATTTTCTTGGTGTGAAGGTAAATTGTATGTGTCAATGTGATTGAGCCAAAAAGTGCCTAGACTAAACATTATTTCTGGATGGTCTGTGACAGAGCTTCGGAATGAGACTCTGAATAAGATTAGCATTTGAATCAGCAGACTGAGTAAAGTGGATGGTCCAAGGTAATCGACAGAAAATATCTGTCAAATCCTGGTCTATAATTTTGAACAAAAAACAAAAAAAGCATGACACAAGAATTCTATCCCATTCAAGAATTCAGTAAGATGTACAAAGACATCAAAAATAAAAGCATTCTGAAAATACACAATGCATAAACCATACCAAAAACTTCAGAGGAATATTCCACCTGACCAAGAAATTAATCAAAATACATTGTGAGGAACAAGTTCCCTCACCTTTCATTGTGTGCAATGGACAGATCAGACTGAGGACTGGGAGTGAACCGAGTGCAGGACTTAATGTTTTGAGCTTGAAGAGCAGGTGCCAGCCTCACAGCTAAGCAAGCACACCCAGGTCAATTTATCAATGAGCAATTTCTCTCCTAGTATGCAGGTCCCTGCACCCACTTCCTTACTGGCTGAACACTATGGGGGGTACAATTTTCCCAGTTGTCTGGTAGGTTTTATTAGGGTTTACCCCTGGGCCGCTCCCTCTGCAAACACTTTGTGGGTTTAAAGGCAAATGATTAAGCCAAAAGTGGGTAACTGCCAGTACTTTTCCAACAGTGATGCCATACTTTACTATCTGCCCCTTCCCCCTTTATTTAAGGACCTTCCAGATGCATTACCTCAGTCACATCCACAGGCATGTAAGCAATTTTGTCTACTAGTAGCTTTCCACTTAGAGTCAAAGACTCTGTTTTGAAAATGGACCACTTTACGTTTCTATTTCTTATATACATAAATCAAGAATAAGGAAGACAGTACAAAAGCAGAAGCAAATAACCATGAACTAGATAATTTTAGAACTGTTTAGATGACTGCTTTTTTATTAATATAGTTTAAAAAAATCAAATGTCAGGAAAATAATTTCCTAAAGAATAGATAGGTATACATCTTTGTTATTAACTTAAAACCCTGGATAACATAGATAAAAACTAGGAAGAAAAAGTATGTTTTCTTGTATTTCACAGGAAGAAAAAATAAAGTGTTTGTAGATGGGGAGGGGAGGAGGGGTGAAGGAAGGGCAGGGTTAAGGGGAAAAAATGAGAATCAAGACTTGTCATGTAGAGGTACAAGATCCCAACAATGAATGTAACTGTACTGTATCCCTAAAATGTATCAATAAACTCAATTAAAGCTGAAAACAAAAAGAAAAAACCAGATACTATTAATGACAACACTAGTGAGAATCTGAGGTTCAAAAAAATTTAATGTACAATATTAGAAGTGAATACAAGGTATCAAGTACTACAGGGGGAGAAGGATATATAGAAGAATTACCCAAAGAAATGTTTCCATAAAACAAGACAGCAAAAATAACAAAAAACTAAACACAGCTATCATAAAATGCAGTCAGACAGAACTGTTCCAGTTTAAAAAAAAAAGACTCCCAGTTGAATACAAAAAACAAAAATCCAATCATAAGATATTTACATGAGGCCTGGCTCATAGAAAATGGTGTTTTAAGTTCAAAGAACAGCACCAAGGGCATCTCCAAGCAAAAACAGAGAAGTGGCAACACTGATAAAGTAGAACACAAAACAAAGGAATTTAAATGGGAAAAGAAGGTTGGTTTACAATCATTAAAAAATTCATAGCCAGGCAACATATGAGAATCTCAAACACAAGGCCAACCTGGGCTACAAGCCAAACCACATCTCAAAAAAAAACAACAAAAATTCACATTTAAATATAGTATTTAAGAAGTCTTCTGCACTGAGAAATACAGTGTTGAAACACATAGTAGAAAGTATGTTAGAAACTAAGGAAATTAACAAAACTGTAATGGTAGTTGGAGATCACAACATTACTTCCTCAAACTGTTACATGTGTATATTAATACAATTACAGATATTCAAGAGTTGGTTTAAATAACATAATTTATACACTCTGGAATAAAATACACCTGAGTATACAGATCCAGATCCCACTCTGTGCTCAACAAGGAATACAGAGTCAGTCTCCCAGCCCTCCCAGCCCTCAGCCCCTCAGTGTTGCTGACCACCATTGGTGGTCACTGACACACCCTACCTACCTGCTCTTCCTTATCAACAAAGCTATGCCTGGTTTAAAAACAACTCTCTTCCGACCCTCCCTTATGGTGAGGGTATGTCATAGTTCAAGGCAATGAGATACTAGATTTTCTAGGGAAACTTCTTAGAGTGGGGATTGCTGACATAAAACCACTGCCATAGGCTCCATCATTCTTTCTCCTTGTCCACTAAAGACGTGATAGGTGGATCTGCAGCAGCCACTTCACAACTGTGAAAGAAAGGCCAGGAACACCACAGAGAACACACTCTGTCATCCTTGAGCTGAGAGTCCAATGACAACATTCCCCTGCCACTGAAATTCTTTGTAAGGTGCATGAAAAATTATCCTTCCTGATTTAAGCCTGTATTTCACAGAATTTCTGTTTCTTCCAATCCAATGCAATTCCTAATTGAAGTGCAACAATCAAAATGTATTAACACCCACAGTAATCTCAACAATTGGTCTCTGTAAAACATGATGTGTAACAGAATGTGCAGGACCCCATGGGAAAGTGAGAGCATTTCTCAGAGTGACACTGGCCCAAGAGGGCAGAGGAGTGGGCATAGTGTTATAGGCAGCCAGAAAAGATCCAGGGAAGGACACAATAGCCAAAGCCCGGGCACTGAGGCCCAACAAAGGTCTTGCTGGATTGGTGAGATTATCTTGCACAGAAGCAAGATATTCATACCACTCTAAAGAATGCTTTTGTCCTGTTCGTTCTGCTGATTTTAGAAAAGCTATAATTAATCCTGCATATCCTGAGTTCCTATAGGCCCACTTCTAAGTCAAACTTTTCTGCTTATAACACCATAGGTTGATCTCAACTTGCTTGAGATATAGTTGCTTTGCTATCTATCCCCTAGATAGAGTCCCTTGGGCAATCTGTTCAGCCCCCTCCCAGGTTCATTTGCCTGGGAGCTTTTTGCTTTTGCTTAACAATAAATGTTGCTTTCTGCTTTGCTCTACAATGAATACTTTTTCTCAGTCCTCCTTTGACTCTCTACCTTTTTCTGGGTTGAGCGAAGAATCAATCAGCCAGACAGTAACAACAACAAAATTATGAACCGCTTAAAACATTTTAGAAATTTATAAATAATATTTAATATCTCAAGTCAGCAAAGCATCAAATACTATTAATATAAAATAGAAGATAATGGGATCAAAACATTTTATGTCAAAATCGGTAACAGTAAACTTTTATTTAATAACAAGCAGGAAGGAAAAGAAATAAGTGAATGAAGAGTCAGTAAACAAAAACCACAGGCAAGGAGGAAGGTAGTAACAAAGAAATTACTTGAATGTTAGAAAAATATTAGGGATGAAATGATAAGGAAGGAAGGGGAAAAGAATGGAGAGGAAGAGGAGAAAAATTACATTGCAGCACTGGAGAGGGATAGGAAGGGAAAGAAGGCATGGGGGGACATCCTTCCTGAGCCCTCTCCTGCAACTTCTCTGGTTTCCTATCTGACTAGAGCTCAAAATCTAAGCATCTAAGCCCCACTCCAGCCTGCCTGCCTCCCCCACTGTCATCTTGTCAGTACAGAGGCCCCTGCTCTCTCTGCCCACTCTTGATCCACCCAGTCCCCAGCTGCCCTACTCAGAAGGCAGAAAGAGCTCAACTAAGCAAACTCCAGAGGGCTCAGCCTGGAGGCAGTGTGCACAAAGCCACATGTCACCAACCTAGACCACTTTCCAGTTACAAAGCTCTAGGAATATAACCCTAATTATCAGAGCCTGTATTTTGGCAACCAACTTACTTTAAAAAAAAACAAAATCACTCAAAGTTATAAAAGTAAAAGCGTGAAATTCCTCTAGTGAACAATTTCCACATTGTCTCCTTTTCACTACCTCTTTGGAAAAATCAATTTGTATGGATATTCTCAGACAAGGAAAAATATTAACCTCACACTTAAAGCTAATTACAAGAAAAAATAAAACCAAAAACAGCACTTTAAAAGCTCAAGGAAATTGTACAATATTTGAAGTACCACTTTGAAATGCTTAATTTTAAAAAAAGGAAAGAAAAATCACATGCTGGCTTCAAGAGCTATTAAAAATTAAAACCTAAAACTCATTTTAAGCCAATGAGATGTTAGGGATCAATAAAAATGAACAGAAATTCTGAAGTTCAATGAAAATCAAAATTTGAATTGACAATGTGAAATAGGAAGAAAAGGGCTAAAGGTGTAGAGGAAGTGGGAAGGGTAGGGGAAAGGAAATAAGGGAAAAGAAAAAATATGAGAAAACAAAGTCTTTATAAATAGGGAATGGTGGAGGAGGTTAAGAGTGGGCAGGGGTATGGGGAAAAAATGAGAACCAAGATATGTCATGTAAAGGTACAAGATCCGAATGATAAACGTAACTGTACTGTACATTTTAAAAGTACCAATAAACTCAATGAGAAAAAAATAATTAAAAATAAAAATTAGTATCTGAACTAAAACATCATTTTTATTTAGTGTGTGTGTACATGTATTTGTGTGTTTATGTACTACTGGAGACTGAACCCAGGGCCTTCCTACTGAGCTATGTCACCAGTCCTGTGCTTTCCTTTTATTTTTTATTTTTTAGTACCAGGGATCAAACTCAGGACTTTGCACTTGCCGAGTAGGAACTGTGCCACTGAAGTACATCCCCCACCCAGTCCTGTGCTTTTCTATTTTTTGTTATTTTAGTTTTGTTTTGTTTTTGAGACATGGTCTCACTAACTTGCTAAGTTGCCGAGGCTAGACTGTAACTTGTGATCCTTCTGCCTCAGCCTCCCTAAATACTGGGATTACACACCTGTACCACCACATCCCACTAATACAGCATTTTTATACTTTACTTTCTACAGAAGTCATTAAGAATATTACACTGTTGTAGGGGAAGTGGAAAGGGAAGGGGAAAGGAAATAAAGGAAAAGAAAAAATATGAGAAAAGGAAAAAATGGAAACAGTCTTTGTAAATAGGGAAGTGGGGAGGGGGTAAAGGGAAAGCAGGGGTATGGGGCAAAAAATGAGAACGAAGAAGACCTGTCATGCAAAGGTACAAGATCCCAATGATAAATGTAACTATACTGTATACTTTTAAAATACCAATAAATTCAATTAAAAAAAGAATGTTACACTAGGGAAATTTCAATTTTCTGATCTAATTCTATAACCAGATATGATTGCACACACACACACACACACACACACACACACACACACCCTGTGGTACAGCAGGGGCCACACATCTCGGTGCCTCTTGGAATACAGCCCTCCAAAGCCCTGGAGCCTGGCTCAACTTGGTAAAGTCCAAGGTGGCTAAGCACAGGGGCCGTAAGGTAACCCAAGAGAAAGTAGTGCACCACAGAGATAGAGAGAAAAAAGCAACCACAGAGATAGGATTCAGCACTGGGACCTCCAAATTTGCTCAACTCCACCAAGAGCTGGATCCAGACTTCAGCTGCAGGGACAGAATGTGGCCCACAGCCAAAGCAATCTGTGTCTCAATTTTCCTGCTGCCAGGAGCTACATGACCATGGGAAGGTATTGCACCCAAGTCTCTTCTACTTTATAAAATGGAAAAGCTGGGAATTAACAGTACCCACACCTGTGCAGGGTAGAAAGAAGTAAATGAGGAAAAGTAATATGGGGTTTTACTTGTGTTTGCTTTTCTCCATTTGTTCTTATCAAAATTAACATGTGAACAAAACGTGTCTTTTTATCCCACTGCTGCATGTGCCCACTGACAGGCCCTGAAGAGATGGTGTGTGCCTTTCGGAAGAACAGTCTCAAACCAGTGACTTCAAATATTTTGGAAACTACTGCAAGAAAAACATGATCCACTTCATACGGACAACACACATGCACACACGTGCATAAACCCCTAACTAAAAGTCTCTTTTGTATCTCTTTGTTTTGTTAATTCTTTTGAACTGAATTAAAAAGCCAGCAAGTCATGGCTCAAACTCTGAAAACAAGTGTTCCAGACAATCTACTAAAGTAATTCATCCTAGGACATCTTACAAATGATTCTGGCTGCCCGTACCTCTACACTCAAAGAACACTTCAATTTTTTACAGCAGATTTCATTGCTTTAACCCAAAGTAATGAGATGAGTAGTCAGAAAAAAAATTTTTTTTGTCTCTGCTCAGTTTCCACCTCAAGCTTGCCACCTACATCATTCAACAGAAAGGAGCCCTGCCCCTCATCCATGTGAAATCTCTCAGCGGATGTGAAATCTCTCAGTACAAAACCCGGTGTATACTACATTTTTTATTATACACAAATACCTACAATAAGATTTAATCTATAATTTAGAAACAAGAAATTAATAACAATGTTAAGATACGTAACAATATGAGATATTATATTGAGCTGTAACAATATATTGTAAGAAAGTTATGTCAATGTCATCTCTCAAAATGTTGTATTGTAAATCTCAGCAACTTCAGTAGCTTTGTTTCTTCTCTTTCCCTATTAGAATGAGTCTTTTCCCTATTTCACCTAAAGAAAGTGCTTTACAACTCCTCTTTGGTATATGTGATTGTCAGAGTCATTACTTGCATGCTCTGGGGCCAGTATTAAGTAAAACCCTGGCTACAGGCACTGTGACACTACAACAGTCAATCCAATGATGGATCCAGCTTTTACATAACAACCACTCAGTACAGCTTGGATACACTGGTCAATGGAATGACACAGGTTCTAGGCAGGACACAGCCTAATGGCATGGGTGCATCATACCACTCAGAATGGCACACAATTTAAAACAGGAATTGTTTATTTTTGGAATCTTTCATTTAATGTTTTCAGACCACAGTTGACCAAGGATGACTGAAATTACAGAAAATAAAAGTGATAATGGGGAAACTAACTACTGAATTAGCTGATTCTGCTCACTTATTCCTGAAAATCAATACAAATCTAGTTTTACACATAATTAGCATAAGGATAAAATAAAGAATAAGGATGGATTATAAGCTATTTGTATTTCTTTGCAGCTACTATCAGCAATTCATGCAACATGGAATTATTAGGCATATACTTCAATTTTAGTCAGTTTTTGCTACTATAACAAAAAACCTAAGATAATCAACTTAGAAAGAGAAAAAGTTTATCTTAGCTCATAATTTTAGAGGTTTCAGTCCATGGTTAGGAAGACCCATTGCCTTCAGGCTTGTAGTGGGGCAGCATGTCATGTCAGAGCAAAGTTGTTCACCTCAGGATGGAGCTGCTGGAATAGACAAGAGAGAGAGAGGGAGGAACGAAAGAGAAAGAAAGGAGAAGATCCAATGTTCCAACAAGGACATGCCCCCAGTGACTTCCTACTGGGCCTCACTCTTCACCGGTTCCACCACTTCCCAATAGGGCCATAGGCTGAGGATCATGTCTCCAACACACGAGACTTTGGAGGACATGTAAGATCCAAGCAATAGCACTTAAAAAGGATATACAGTGAACCCTTGACATACAAACCCGATCAGTTCTGAGGGCTGGTTGTAACTAAGTCAATACAGCTGAGATTTGGATGTTTACCAGTAGATACGAAGAGGCACATGAATCTTCTATTAGCCTAATTAACCCAAGTTATTCATATGTCAGGTCAGTAATAACTTGAGGGTCTATTGTATAAGCCAGTAAAGATAAAGGAGGAACTGATATCCATTAAGGTATTGTGTGGAGCTCAAGCTCCCCAATGAAAACACCGAAGGCTATTTCCATGCTTCTGGAGCAGGAGGATCACCAAGAGAGAGTGACATGAAGGCACAACTTACTACAGAATTACTTCAGAACCTTTGATAAAGTGGTCTAAAGTGATAGGCTCCTAATCTAAACAAGTACTAAAGTTTAAAAAAGAATCTTTTGGGCGGGTGATTTCGCTCAGTGGTTCCGCTGCCTGCTTCAAAAGCACAAGGGCCAGAGTTCAATCCCTGGTATCAAAAACAACAACAACAAAAAAATCTTTTAACTTACAAATGTGGAATGTAACATAAACTACAAGGGACCCTAACCTAGGGAAAGTATAGAGGATGAAGCAGACCCTGAGAAGTCTTCTGAAGGAAGAGGCACTGACCTTGAGCCTTAAGGACAGTCCAGATTCTAGCAGAGAGAAAGAAGATAGCACTCAGGTTGAGGGAAGCTGGTGAGCAAAGGCACAGAGACCTATCCCCAAAAAGAAGAGAAACATTCACAAACACCTCTTTTCCTCTTTCCTGAATCTTGCTACAGAATCAAAACTTATTTTCTAAGCAAGGAAGTCTTCAAGCATGCAGTAATGCAAGCCAGTTGAGTTAAAGTTACTTTGGCACACAGGACTGAAGAAGTGTGACCAATTAGGCCTACGCCAGGTGGCCTAGTCTACATCCTTGGCCATAAATAATTTAATTTGGCAGTGGCCACTTGGATCAATAAGGGTTAGGATGAGGATTTCATTGGCGCTGTGAGAAAATAAGCTTTCTCTTTCCTGCTGAAATTGCTACCAGTAAAGATACTGAGGAAGCCAATGCTGTCACGGGCCGTCATGTGGCACCAGAACATGAGCCAACACAGATAGAAGCAGGCTCAGAAACCAATGGACTGCCTCCCACTGACTCTAACCCACCATATCTCAGTCCCACTCTTCTATAGATTCTGCAGTTTTCAGCCCAATAAAGTCCCATTTTGCCTTAAGCCAGGTTGAATCAGATTATATATTCTCAATGGAAAGATTCCTGGCTAATCTTATGGCCCATACTGCCCTCACTTTGAGGACAAATTCAGTAGAGAGATAGCCCTTCTATTTCACTTACCCATTGGTTTATTTCTCTGCATACGTAAAATAAGAATAATGTATAGGCAATTCTGCCTAGGAACTTCTTATTGCAACTAAGGACACTAAAAGTCACTCTCTTCTAAGCTGAGACAGCATTAGCAAGCCAGAAAGATAAATAGACTACAAAAGCTTCACCAAGGGCAATCTGAGCTTTGATCAGCTTGTTCCAAACACTGTGAAGCTAGATTTATGCTTGAGGACTGAAGTTGCCACATTCTAGGCTGCTGATGCAAGCAAAAACCCACAGTGCTGAGAGTGATTCTAGGAGACAAACATCAAGCCTGCCTTCTCAAACACTGCTGTAAACAACATTTGGCATCCGGCCCTAAGGTATGCTTATCCTCTGCAACTTAGACTGCAAGTATCTTCCGCAAAAAACACAGAAGGGAAAAAGCCACCGGGACCACAAAGATGGCATGGATATATGCCACAGAGGAGAAAAATGAACAACCAGTTTTAGGGTGGACTTTTCTCATTTCAGGACAAATCCTTGAACTTTTAAATTTTTAATATTCAGTGAGCTTTCATATGACACTTATATTTACCCTATATTACTGGCATGGATACTTCCTCTAGTAACATATTTTCTGTCTCCCCAGCTACAGCCCTGGGGAGCTAAGAACTTGTCTTCCCAAGCCTAAAATAGTATCTGTTAGAAAGATGCTCAGAGGCAATTTATCAAAACATGAAATACTCAGCTAGCAAAGAGTTTATCATGAAATGAATAATTCTGCCTTCCTCTCTTAAACTAGCAGTACCGTTTATGGAATGTTCTTATGCACTGAGTAATTTGCTAAAACCACAGAGATGATTTCACTCATTTACTTAAGCTGGGCTTATCTCACCCAGGAAGCACAGCTAAGAGGAAAGGTCAGGCTCTTCTGTTCTTCCCACTATTGGACTTCAATGGAACTGAAACACATGAAGGAACAGTGACACCATTTAGCTTAACCCAGAGAAGATATTATGGAAACAGCAGAACTATTCTTAAGGGATAAGGCTGCCACTGCCAAAGGAGACGAAGTGGATTTCAATGAGCAAGCTTATATTCACATTAAGTCTGGCAGAATGTGGGGCATACCTTAAAGCTAGAGTCTAGAGAAGTAGCTACATTATGTTCAAGCAGTGTCAAGGCCTACAGCTTCCTTCCTCTTATTTCCTTACCTTTAGGCCTGTGCTACAATACTTCCTTACTGTCTCATTGTATCAAAACACTTACAGTCTCTCTCCCTAAAAATAGGAGTTTTAAGCTCAAGGACCCAAGTTCAATCCCCGGTACAAAAAAAAAAAAGGAGTTTTATAACGCTGTTACTCATCAGGTCTACAGATACAGGACAGGAAGAAGGCAGATTTGAATACACTTTTCGTGCCTAAATATCTTACAAATTCCAGGACTGGAAAACATAAGAGAAGTTGAAGCAGCAAAGCAGATAAGTCTTTGACCCTGTCCTTTTCCATCCCATCATACTGCTTTTATAGGTTATGATGCTAAATTTCAAAGGGAAGAAATTAGGATAAGGCTACGCAAAGCTATGCAGTCTCTACAACCATTTAAGTCTTAGTCAAAATATACACCCCTGAGACAGGTTTAAGGCATTACTTTACCAAATGGTAGCCTTAGCTTATTTTGCGTTAGGCTCTCTGGCTTCTTAATAACGATAAAAAAATCTCCCAAGCAGCTGTTGGCCAGAGAACAGCAGGTATAAAGATCCCAAGGTAGAGAAAACAGAGGAAGGTTAAAGAACAGAGAGATCTTAAAAGTCACTGGAGAAAAGGAAGATGTAAGCTGGGAGGGCAAGCAGGACCCATGCCAGAGAGAGAGAAGAGATGCAGGACCAACACCAGGTGAGCCTCTTTAAGAGGTGTTCACCTCAACCTAAGGACAACAGAAAGTCACTAAGAGACTTCTTTTAGAAATCTTGTTTCAATGACTTTGCAGATCATGGATTAAAATGGAGGAAAGGATACAAGACAGGGACAGAGGGACAGCTAGGAGCTGGCACAGTAACCCAGGCAAGGATGATGGTAGCTTAGACTTGGCAACAGGCAGTAGCTAGAGCATGAGAAGAGAGGAATCTAAGGTGACTAGGGATCTCTGTCATACTCAACTGGCTGGTGGTGGCCACACTGAGATGGACCATGGTAGCAGGGCTGAGAATGTGATCCAGTTTGGAACACACTGTATTTGAGATGCCACATGACTTAAGTAGCTATGGCTACAAGGTAGGTGATAGGTCTGACCTGGGGATAGAAATCCTCATTAACATTAATAATAATAATGCACTCATAAGTATATAGATTAATGATGAAATCACCCAGAGAAATGTACAATTCAGCCCACAAGGTTTGTACAAGAGCCTGTGGGAAGGCAGCAATACCTTGACAACTCGCTATTTATAGTCTACAGTTCACAACTTACGGAGAATTTGTGTCCTAAGCCAGGTCATGTGGCATCTTGGAATATGAGCAAAATACAAATTCTTCCATATGGAAAAAAGAAACTCCCACTGATCCCCAAATAACAGGTGGTCCAGAGGTCTAAAAACTCATTACAATCTGACAACACCCTAAAATATCAATTCTAACATGAAAACACTTGCCTGTCGACAAAGCCTCCTCACGAACATCATCCTCACCAGGCTGATGAATATTCCAGGATGTTTTAGGAAGTGAAGAGATTTCATCAGGTGATGCCAACTTCACCATGTCCATGTGATTGCTCTGAAACTGGTACTGAGGGATGAAGCAGGTTTTGCCCTGTTGGAAAATGTCCTTGATGATCTCTTCTGTCTCAATTTCATCTTGCATGCTCAGAAAGATGGAAATTCTTTTGGACTTTTGATACTGACGGTGGGCAATGACCTAAATGGGAAATTATGACAATAATAAAGCCCAGATTATACTTTTTAAACTAGTGATTCCCCTTGACACTCTCTTCTCTCCCAACCTTCTCCAACTTGCTTTAACTTTACAGAAAAAAAAAAGCAGGGTAGTATAGTGGGTTCAAGGTCACTAAGCACTGAAGCCTGACTTTCCTTCAGAACCCAAGACTTAACTTCTCTGATTCCTCCTCCCCTCTGCCACACCCACACTCACAGGCGTGAACATGCATTCAAGTCACACCCAGGGGAGACCTGCTCTGTCTCCAGTTTGATCCTCACCTCCCTACTCATTTCACAGGCTTCTCCTTTCTTCTATCTCTGAATCTTGGCTCCTACAAACTTCCCCACTTCTCAGACTGTTAGGCTTCTCTCCTAAATTCTGTGAGCCAAATGCAAGCTCTAACTTTTCCTAAATTCAATAGAACCCTTATACATTTAGAGTTATACAACTTAATTCTGTATTGTCATGAGTTGATCACTAGGTATTTATATGCCCTAAGTGTAATATCCTGAACCAGTCCATAAAATCCCTGAGGCAGAAAATGTTTGCCTTATAATTCCCTCTTAGCTCTACCACCCTACTCTGTTATGTTCAACTGAATGTTGAAATGATAACTAAGATAGGAGCAGGGATCCTGGAGAAAGAATCATTCTTCAGGCAGAAGGGGACTGAGCTTTGCTTACCATAGAAAAGTCAACAATTGCCCTTCCATTTCTGCTTTCCCCTGTCCTCCAAGCAAAAAAGAAAAGGACACTATATAGGCAGTGCATAAATGTGACTGGTAGAAAGATACAGGCACAGGAAATCAAATTATTTCCAGTAAAAAGGGAAACAGAAATTAAGTAGGGAGCACATTAGAAGGAAGTTAACTCCTTTCTGAAAAGCAGCACAGCTGCCATGAGGCCTAGGAAAGGGAGGGAAAATGGAAATGTGGAGCTCACACTTTGGGCAGGCCTGGGGCTCTTGGCACCAGGTACTAGATGAGAAAGTTAAGCGTCTTTCTTGTTCTCTTTAAAGCAGAATATAGAAAATCGAGAGCTGAATAAGCAATAAGAAACGTTAGTTAAAATTCAGTGTGAGACTGCACATACACATTTATCTTCCTTCCCTAATCTCATTTCCATGACATTTGTAAAGAAGCCCCAAAAAAAGAAAATCCATTACAGTATGGAGAACAAGAAAACAGAGAGTTGGCTAATTCTTTTAAAACAGAGAGTGGATGAGACACTATTAATAGACGAAGGAGCAGATCACAACAGTCTGAGAACCTGAGGCAGGTAGGGCAGAATCCCTAAGGTCCTTCACAAAGTAACTACAAAAGGCAAAGAGGACTCTGCATTAGCTAACATGCCTTTATTCAGAACCCACACACAGAAGGCAAAGGGTCATCAAGTGTCTTGGAAAACCAAAACACAAAGTGGGACAAAGGAAGGAATGGAGGGAGGGAGGGAAAGGGGGAGAAAAAATGACCCAGTGGGAGAGTTCTGTAATTCAGAGACTGAGAATTTTTTTTTAATTCTAGTTTTCTCAAACTCAGAAAAGACAACTGCATCTATAAAATATCAACAGACAGCAGCTACAAGAGAGAAACAATCAGAAACATAAGAAATAATCACTGGAAATTAATATTGGAATTAAGAAGCCTACAGATGTAGCTCTGTCGTAGAGTGCCTGTCTAGTATGCACAAGGCCTAGGGTTCAATCCCCAGCACTTGTACAAAATAAAAAGTTGAGATTAGCAAAATGGAAAACAAGTTAGGAGAAAATCTTGGGGTAGGGGAAAAGGACAAAAATAGAAAAGAGGGGGAAAAAATGTTAAAAGACATAAAAGATTTCTGATTAACAATAATTCCAGAAAGACACAAAGGAAAAGAAATAAGCAAAGATCTAATTAATAAATAAATCCACCAGTTTCTGGGTTGAATGGAGGGCACAGGTATTGAGCAGAACAAGGAAAGGATTTAAATTTGAAATTCAAACTATTAACCAAATGAGTTCTACAGCAAATACTATGTATATAACAAAATACTGTAAAATCTGTTTACTGGAATTTCAAGTTTTGAAATGAGCCAGAATTACTGCTCATTTGATTCATTACAGTTATAGAACAATGTTTAAATATAAAACTTACTTAACCATATTATTCCAAGAATTTTTGATTGCCTTTATGCTTATTTTTTGGTAAAACAAAGAGTATGACTTTATCAATAGATTTTTTTTTTTCCACTTTGTCTGTAAAAATAGATCCACTTTCCTTTTAAGGCCTTCTAGCCCTGCATCTTTGGGTCTGCGTGACTTCTGGCCCAGCACACAGCCATCCACCATGGGGTCTCTTTACCCTGCTTCTGAAGTAGGGCTGTTTCTTGAGTTCAGTGTCTTCTTTCTTAGAGTTTTTCCTTCCATTTTTTAGAGTATATCCTCATATAATTTTAACAACATAATAATATAGGCATCAAAAAGTGGCAAGAGTAGAAGACAAAAAAGAATAAAGGGCCACTAATTTCCTCAACTTAGGATGTAAGGCATAAAGCCGAATTTACCATACATTAATTCTCTGATAAATTTTCTAAATTACAAAACAGATGCTATGCCAACAGAAATACTTTTTAATGGTCTGAAGAAAGACATCACTTAATATCTTTTTTCTTTTTCTTTTTTTTCAGTTGGGGACTGAACCCAGGGCCTGTGCACTAAGCTACATCCCCAGCCCCTTGTCCAATATTTTTTTTATTATGAGACAGTCTTACTAAGTTGTTAAATTTCCTAGGCTGGAATGTGACTTTCAACCCTCCTGCTTCAGCCTCCCACAAAACTAGGATTACAGGCAGGGACAACATTCAGGTTATGTAATACCTTTATTGTGCATTCACTGAGGCAAAAACACTGTTCTAGTCATAGTATCATGAATTTAGGGCCATGATCCATTGGTTGATCACAAAATGTATATGTAAAAGCTGGGGAACATATTCATTATGTGTCTATTTGCATATTGGGATAAAGTATATTATTACTGAGAATCATTTTTTTTCTGTTTCCTCCTCTGATGCTCTTAGTTATAATTCTACTGCTGTCAGCAGCTCTGTCTCTAAATAACTATTCTCACCTGAAGTTTATAAAGTATAAAGTTCTATAGACACTACTCAGGCTGAGAAGATGGTTTGAACCTATAGTTCAAGGCCAAGCAGGGCAACATAACAAGACCCTGTTTGAAGGAAACATCTCCCATGGACAAACACACCAAACTGAACTCATCCTTATTTTCCCCATATCTGTTCAAAAATCTGCTCTAATTCCTACATTCCTGGTGCTTAGCAATGCTGAAGTGTTATACTTGCTCTACATATGGGGCTACAGGTGATTCCCCCTCCCACCAGCACTCTACCCCCTTTTCGATCAGTTGCCAGGTCTACTGATTCTCCCAGTCTCTCAGCTGCCCATCCTCTGGTTTACATCTCCATTACCCACACTGAAATATCATCATCGCCCTTCGCTGGCCTTCACGGTTTTGTTTTTTTCTTCCTTCCCCAATCCATTATCCAAATGCTACCAATATGGCCTTCCTAAAAGCTCTAGCTTTTGCAAACTATGGCAAGCAATGGATGCGTCCCAGTTACAAAGCTTTACCTCTAACCACAGGCCAGTCAGGCTCCAGATAAGGATTGGGTTTGGATAATGATGAGGGTAGCATAAGGAAAGCCAGGAGCGTGTTCCTTCACACACCCCTCAACTGGCCAGTAGGTCTCCAAGGGTCAGGGTCATGGTCAGGGTTAAAATGGAGAAAGCCCTGGATATGTCCTGTCACACACCGCTTTACCTCTCACCACAGGTCTTCAGGGATGGTGGTCAGGGTTCAAATTAACGTCAGAATACGGATAGTACTGGTCGTGTACTGTCACACACCACTCAACAGGTCTAGGAGGGAAGGACAGGGTATGTATGCTCCGTCACACCCTCATCATCTGTCCCCAGACCTGCTGTGGTGGTGCGGTTCATTCTCCAGAGACTGTCACGTTAAGACAAGGGACTAGGAATTAGGATGCCGGTTACATTCAGGACACAAAAAGCCCTGGTTCGTCCTGTCGCCCCGGCCTCCCCTCCCACCACTGGCCAGACCCAGAGGCCTGTGAGGCCACGTGGTCCCCGCGGGGCCCCTCTGTCTTTGTCGCGTGACAGATTTACCGTCTCCCCACCAGTGACCCGCTGCTCCCGTCTCTGCCTTCCCGGCACCAGGCGCAGAGACACACGCGGGAGACAGAGCACAGAATGGACCCGGGTTCCACTCCAAGAGGGAGGCGCGTGGAGTGGGGAATCGCCGCGAGAGCAGGGGAAGGGCCGTGAGCGCGCCCGCGGGGACCGAGGACACGTACGCGCGGCCGAGGGAACAGGAAGAAGACGTGCACGTGCCCGCGGGAGGGGAAGACAAGGACTGGG
>NW_022900919.1:23716156-23771108 GCF_012274545.1 Fukomys damarensis | reverse complement strand
GCCCGCCCCGCCCCGGAACCGCCCCCCGGGCCGGACCGGGATCCAGGTACAGGCCGGCCAACGCTGGACCCGAGCCCTTCGGCTTAGAACGCCGCGGTCTGGAACTTCGCAGATTTGCGAATTGATGTGAGCATTGAGTGAGTTTTGTGTTAATAATGGACATTAAGAAAGCAGGTTAAAAACACCACCAGTTAGCAAAAGGTGATTTACCAGCCCGCAGGTGCGGAAGAACTAGCTCTCCCGACGGAAGCGGGCGGCGGGAGCAACGCTGCTCACCGCTCACACCGCCGAAGCAGGCCGTCTGTTCCTAATAAAGGTCCTGGGACAACTGAATCAGAGTTTTTTTGGGTTTTGTACGGGGCAATCAAACTCCGGTCCTTGGCGCTTGCGAGGCAGACGGTGGAACCACTGAGCTAAATCCCAGGCTCTTCGGCAGTTTAAATAAATAAAAGTATATCCATTGTTCACACCACGTATTTTTTTTAAAAAAAATAAAGTCCCAGTGCCTTGGGAATCTAGTGCAAATACTTTCGGGGGAGAACAGGACAATTCTTTAATCTCTTAGAAAAGTTTTTCCACTGTGTCTCAAATTCCAGGGGCAGTAAAAGAAAAGCTTGATAAATATGATGATGAAAGTATTTTAAATTGTGGTTATATAAAAAGAACACGGAGTGAAAAGATAACTGACAAACTAGAATGTACTTGTAGCATGCACTGCAGAGAAAGGATTGACCTCCGCAGTGACGACTGCCTGGTCAGTTTGTGCTGCAGTAACAGTACTTGAGACGTGGTGACTTACACTGCACATCGGCTGGTTGGCCTATGTTTTGGCGGCTGGAAAGTCTAAGATTAAGAGGTCTGCCCTTAAAATTCATGGTCAATGGATGGTTCCTGACCAGAGTGCTCGTGATTATTCTATAGGGAAAAGGAGAGACACCAGATGGAGCCAGGCCAGCTGAGTGTCCCTGTGCCAAAGAAAAGAGTTGGGCCTTTACCTAATAACATAGTTAAGAATTATCCGAAAATAGATCAAAACCTAACTATCAGGGCCAAAGCAATAAAACACTGAGGAGAAAACAGGCATAAATCTGTGTCACCTCAGACCAGGCCATGGCACCAAAAATACAAGCAACAACTACAACAGCAGCAACAGAAGTAGGTAAGTTGGACTTCATTGACATTAGAAATACAGTGTATCAAGGGACACTTATAGACAGCCTATAGAATGCAAGAAAATATTCGTAAGTCATATATATAATAAGGGACTTGTATCCAGAATATGTAAAGAATGTTTACAACTCGGGAATAAAAAGATAAATAATCCAATTTTCAAATGGGTAAAGGTCTCAAGTAGACATTTCTTCATACAACTTTTATAAATGATGAAAAAGCACATGAAAAGATGTTCAACGTTATTAGTCATTGGGAAGTACATATGAACTGAAGCCATAAAGATACCACACACAGTAGGATGGCTATAATTATGTTTAAAAGAGAGGTGTAGGCAAAGATATGAAGAAATTGAAACACATACACTCGTGGGAATATAAAGTGGTGCAGCTACTTGGAAAAATTTGGGGGGCAGTTCATCAAAAGTTAAATACAGCCTGTAATCCCAGCACTTGGGAGGCTGAGGCAGGAGGATTGCTGTGAGTTCGAGACCAGCCTGGGCTACATACTGAGTTCCAGGTCAGTCTCAACTACATAGTGAGACCCTGTCTCAAAAAAACAAAACAAAATTTTAAAAAGTTAAATACAGAGTTACCATCTGACCTTGTAATTCTACTCCTTCTCTACCTAAAAGGGATTGAAGCATGTTCACACAAAAAAATTTATATGTGTGTGTGCGTGTGTGTGTGTGTGTGTGTGTATGAATGTTCATGGCAGCGTTATTTACAGTCTAGTTGTGAAAACAACCCAGATGTTCGTCAACTGGTGAATATACCAAAAAATGTGCTATATCCATGGATTGGAAAATTATTCAGCCATAAAAATAATGAAGTATTGATGTATGTTATGAATGGACCTTGAAAATAGAATACTAAGTAAAAGAGGACAGAGACAAAAGGCTTTGTGTTGTATGATCCCACTTATATGAAATATCCAGAACAGGCAAATCCATAGAATCCATAGACATGGAAAGTAGGTTAATGGTTTTCTGGGTTAGGAGCAGAAGTAGGATATACAGGGTTTCTTATTGAAAGTATAAGAATGTTCTAAAAATCAGTAAGATGCACATTTTTAAAGGGTGAATTTAACAGTATGGGAAATATATTTTCATAAAATGATAGAGGATAAAAAGAAAATTGCATGTTCATTTTTTTTTTAATTTTATAAGCATGAACCAGAACTGAAGCTTGGATCCCTACAGGGAAGGGTTGAAAACAGATCAGTAAGAACTGGTGAGTGGGAGAGGAGTAGCAGTGTTGAGACTCAGTGACATCTTGGGATACAGCTTCTGTGAAGCTCTGACTTTTTGAACCCTGGCAGTGTTTCGCACATGCACACACACACACACACACACACACAAACACAGCCAGCGGTGTGGAACAGGCCAGCATGGGATGTAGCTGGGACCGAGCCACTACGCATAAGTTACCTACATAACCACAGCCGGTGGGTGGGAAAGCAAAAGGCTCACTTAAGTAACTTTGGAAAATGGTATTTTGACTGTACATGGTAAAGCTAAAGACAAAAACTATACAGATACTGTGCTCTAGTTAGTACATTTGTTTCACAGGAGTATAAATTAGCAATTGTGAAACTCTTTTATCTCTATCCTCAAATTAAAATGTATTGTGAATAGTGAGAGTCAGGTTTGCTCCTCTTAGAAAAACAAGTTACAAATAAAGAAAGGGGGAGGCTGGAGGATAGGAATTGGAAGTGTTGGTATTAACTCATGGTTGCACACGGGCACAAACACACTGTTTATAAGAGAACTTAGATTGATTAACGCCCCAGGCTGTCCACTGAGATCTAGCATCTAGACCTAGCTTTCTAAATACTACTGTCCAATTTAAAACAAAAACAAAAAAAAAATCTTCTTAAAGAAATGGTGGTGGAGTTGGAGTTAAAGAAAAACAAGAACTTGGAGGTGCTCTGTGCTGTCACAAAGAAAAGGAAGTGTCAGAAGGGAGCCAGGAGCAAAATTGGAGTTCCCAATGTCCAGGATCAGGACAATTTGAACGACAAAATCATGAGAGTCTTACATTCTAGCCCATAGAATAAAATGGTTATTTAATCATAGTCCACATTGGTATGAATCAATAAACAGGACAGGGAGGACGTACTTCTTTATTGTAAAATTCCAATTAACAGACTTGGAAATAATAATAGAAACAGAAACCATTAGGCAAACATTATAGTCATTGTTGCAGGCAAGAATTACTGATAGATGCTAAAAGAAATGAGTGGAAGAATGATGAGAATTAGACATTTTCATAGACTCAAAAATAACTCCCCACAAGATATTTACTAGTGAAGAAATGTGGCAAAAACCAACTTATCCAACTGACCAGCATTAGCATCACTGTGAGAAAGACCTCTGTGCTTCTTAACAATGCGCTGAAGAGACCATTCCTTCATTTCTGTGGTAGCCTTGTCAGAATTGCATAACCTCAATCTGACCATCATCAGATGCCATCCAGGCCAAGGTGAGGGACATTCTACAAGTTCCTGACTAGTATTCTTCAAGTCTATGAAGACTAAGGAAATGTCACAGATTGGAAGAGATACAACAACTACATGTAATTTAGCTGCCCTGGAGACCCGAACAAAAAAAAAAAAAAAAAAACATGAGTGAGAAAACTCTTGAAATTTGAATAAAGTTTGTAGATGTGTTAGTAATACTTTATCAGTGTTAACATTCTTGTTTGGGATAATTATATTGTCAGATATTAATAGAAGTTACCTGGTAGCTCTATGGGAACTACTATTTTTACAACTTTTCTGTAAAAATAAATTTGTTCAAAATACAAGGCCAAAAAATAAAAAATAAAAATAGTGTTAATGCATGAACTTAGGAAAGCCGTAATAGAAGGGCTGTTCCTATGAAAAGCTTGGAGAATTCAGTTGGGCCCCCGCAAGTGTCAGTCCACAAACACAGTAACCCTCTGTCACTGCAGGCTGCCGGGTCAGTCCCTCTGCCATTAATCTCTCCCATTCCCAGACCACACCAGTGGAACCTGCTTTCCTTACAAAGAGAACATTCTGAGCATTCTGAACATTCTTTACTATTCGCCTTCAGGAAAGGCTCCTTATTCCCAGGCGCCCTCAGCCAGCTCCAGACTTCCTTTGCCCTTCCCTGCCACTGTGTTTTTCTCTTCTGTGTGCCACTGTTTAGCTGATTTCAATATTACAATGATGTGCTAATGTGGAGAAGTCTTTGTCCATTAGGATTTCTTCTAGAAGAAGTACCATGTGCATAATTTCTTTTAGAAGAAATACTTCATAAGCCACTTGTAGTAGAAAGAGGCAGACCTAGTGACGAAAGATAGTCCCTAAAGTCTGTTTCTCAAAGCGCAGAGGGGAAGGTAGCAACTCAAATAGAACTGTGGAGCTAACAAGACAAGTTTCCCCTGCACCAGCAGAAGTGAGAGGGGGAAAGTCCCTGGATGCTGCAGAGCCAGGAAGAGAAACTCTGAAAAACAAAAATCTCTGAGGAGGATTTTTTCAGTTGTGCACATGGGTGTGATGTAAGCTCTCAGCTCTTTGTCACAATGGTCACAGTTGTGACCTTGTCAGTGAACATAAGGCTGATTAGTGTGGAATGGGAAAAGAAGCCACAGACTGGGAGGAGAGCTGGCCTGTGGCCAAGGTCACATTAGAATGACAGGCCCAGTTTACTGCCCTTTCTGTATGTACGGTCCTACCCCATTTCCTTCACATACTCCCTGTATTCATCAAGACAAACTTTGAAGGGGGTATTGTTACAGAATTTTTATAGAGGAGGAAACGGGTTTGCCAACCATCACAGAGCTGCTCCATGGATGTGGTGGACTTCAGCCCAATGTGTCCACACATGACACTACCCTGCCTCTCCTCTTGTCGCAGTGGTATGTCCCCGACTCAGCCCTTGTGCTCCAGTGCAGTGTGCAGTTGGGACCATGGTGTGCAGTCCTCTGCAGGCCTGGAGGAAATGGCAAAGGGTGCACAGTTGCTGCGTCTGTAATGAAGACTCGTTCTAGGCCAACCTATGCCAATTAAATCCCAGCTGCTGGTGACAATGGGGGTCAGGAGGGGAGACCTCGCTGTCCTCGGCACTGATAAACTACAGTTGAAATAGAGCTCTGTGCTTCAAGGGTGAGCTGAATGCCGGGGACCTGCCACCCAAGATAAGTGGAAGAAAAGCCATGGTGTCACAAAGGAAAACCCAATGACCACAGCTGTCAGGCCTCATTGTTGTGTTTGCTTTCAGTTCCATAAAATGTGAAAGTAAAATGCATAGCTGGGAGAGGGAGCAGAAGGATGGATTCAGTCTTCTGAGATCTTGGTTTTTGTCATCCAAGCTAAAACTAGCACTGACTTCACTTATATCCATCCTTACATCCTTACATTTAAGACCTAAAACTTAATTTTTTGTCATTGTGCCAAAGGAGTTAAGGAGAAAGAAAATGAGTAAGTTAAGAGATAGTAAATAAGCAAAGCGTGTACTAGTGCATACCTGTAATCCCAGCTCTCTGGGAGGTGGAGGCAGAAGAATCACAAGTTCCAGTCCAGCCTGCTTGTGCAATTTAGGGAGAGCTTGTCTCAAAATTTTTAAAAATTTGGGGGCCAGGGATTTAGCTCAGTGGTTCCACTGCCTGCCTCACAAGCACAAAGTTCTGAGTTTGATCCCTGGTACCAAAAAAAAAATTTTTTTTTTTTTTAGTTTAAAAAACAAGGCTGAGGACATAGCTCAGTGTAAAGGCCTTAGGTTCTTTCCCCATTACTGAAAAGGGTGGGGAGAGGAAGAGGACAGTTGCCACAGTTCTGTCTGTATTTGGTTGAATAAAAGGCATAGAGGAGAGGATTCAAGATTGATCCCAGAATCAAGTTTCAGGTGGGAGCAGCTGGTTGGATACTAACAGAATTGAAAGCAAAAGAATACAATAAAGCCAGCAGAGAAGCCTGAGGCCACCCAGAGGCTGCGGAAGCGCAGCACTGCTGATCAGACTCTGCTGAGCTCTGAACTTGTCTATCTTGGAATCTGCGGCTGCTCCTGATGGCTGTGTACCACGGGCAGAGCCTGTGGAGCACCAGGCTGAGGGTGGTAGAGTGCTTGACTGCCAACTGCAGGCCTGGGTTCGGTCCTCTGCACTGCAAAAACCGGAAGAATAAAACAGCCTTGTCCAGTTAGGTAAAGCTCTGATTCTCTTGATAAAAAATGCCTTCCTCATTTACTCCTAATCCATGAGAACAACAATTCAGCAGCCATACCCTGTGTTTCTTTCTAGGACAGTACTCGTATTTGTAAGTCCATGCAACGTTGAGTGTGAAGTTTACCCAGCAAGTTCTATAGGCTTGGGGCCGAGCTCTGGAAGGAGAGCTGCAGAGAGCCCTGGAGGGAGAACTATGGAGAGCTGTTTCCCCCGTTTTGTTAATCCTCTGGAGCCATGTATTATCTGGGACAGAAATCAAGATCTTAGGAAGAGTGAGTAATACAAGAGGTTTCCAGTATTGGGGACAGAGTGTGCTTAACACCACAGGGTGGTACAAGGTCAAGGGGAAGAGGAGGGCCGGCTGCTCACTGTGGTGGCAGACAGTGAAAGGCCCACAGCCTACCTGACAACTTCTGAAGAGCTTTGACTTTTACTGAGCGAGGTAGAAACTGCTGTAGATATGAGCAGCAAGGCAGCATAACATGGTCTTATACTTTAAAGGACCCTTCTGACCACATGTTGGCAATAAACTGCAGAGGGAAAGGAATATGCAAGAAGGCCAGTGAGGTGGTGGCCGCTAGAGCTATATGAGAGATTTGGGGTCAAGGCAGCAGAGTGACCATGATAATGTGCAGCTAAATATCAGGCACATCTTGGTGGCGGAATAATTTGCTAATGGGCTGAATGTGTAATGAGAAAAAAAAGAGCCAGACTCTAAAGGATTTCCACTCTCAGTGGGTAGAAAGATGGCAATCCCATTAACTAATATGATAAAGGATTCATGCTCAGAGATTTGCAGGATGAAAAGCATGGATTCAGATATCAACATAGTGAACTCAAAATGCTTGCTAGTCATCTGGAGTCCAGAGGTCGGTCCTGGCTGGAGACTGGAACATGGTTGGTCCTTGAGGTCAGCCCCCTAATCTAGGTGTGATTATGGACCAGGAAGAGGGAAGTGCCAAGGACTCACTGAAACACCCCAATATTTAGGGAGTTCACCTTGGAGAGATTCATCAAAAGAGCCGGAGTGGCCAGTGACATGGGGAGAACCAAGAAAGAGTGGAGTTTCTGAAGTCAAATAAATAAAAACATATGTAAAGAATCATCTATACATCAAATGTCATGTGTCAAGGAAGCTGAGGACTGCAAATTCATCCTTGAAGTTATTAGTGGAGACAAATGTTGAAATGGTAAGTTAGTGGCGATTCTTCAAAATTCTTCGTATGGAGATTCTTCAAAAGATTAAATTCTATTTGACCCAGCTATTTCCTTTCTAGTTATCTTCTCAAAATAGTTTCATATTACAGGGCTACATTCACATATTTTATAGCAGCATAATTCATAATAGTTAAATCTTGGAAGCAGCCTATATGTCCACCAACAGATGACTGAGTAAATAAAATTTAGTATTTATACACAATGGACTACAACTCTGCCATAAAGAAAGATAAACCTGAGTCATTTGTAGGAAAATGGTACTGTGTACCGTAGTATTAAGTGAAATGAATCAGACACACAAACTTGAATATTATGGGAGAAACCCAAATTATCAATAAAGGGCAAAATGAAAGATAATATGAAATAGGGATATAGGTCTTTGTCAAAGAGGAAGGGGATCAAGGGATGGAGGGAGGGGGAGAAAAGAGGAAAAAAACGGAATGAAGTTATATTGTGTGCAGGTAACAACTCCACACAAGGAATGGAAACATCACGTGCTGCAAACATGGACTAATAAAAGTGAATGGTAAATTAGCTGGGAGGATAAGCATCTGAACGATAAGTTAGCATTGAGGATAAATGAATGTTAAGGGTTCTCAAGGCACTCTGGGAAGAGGGATTGGAGATAGAGTTTTCTTTTTTTTTCATGAAGAGGAGCAGAAAAATAGGATAGTTGCTGAGAGATTGGGTGTTTTGTTTTTTCTTCCTTTGCTTTTGCTATGGAGAAGTCCTCAAGTCTGTGTGCTAATGGAGTGGAACTGTGCAATGCAGGAGAAAACCCTGCAAAGAGGCCCCACAGGAAGGTGAGTAGCAAGGTCCAGGACACAGGTATACAGGTCAGCCTCAGGACAGTGACTCCCAGTAATAGCAGGGCAGGAACAGAGACCAGTGTAGACCCAGAGTAGATAGTAAACGGGAAGAGTGCAAAACTAGTCAGTGAAACAGAAAGCAAGCTCGGGCAATGGCAATCGTGTTGCAAGTGTGTGTACCACCAACTCTTTCTATATGTATGTCATTCTGTTGCTCCAAAAGTAGTCCTCCACCTTCTCCTTTAACACAGTTTCTGGGACCAATGGTCATGTGAGCTGGATTCAATTTATCTTTTAAGGCAAAAATCATAGCCCTACACTCAGTCAGCTGTCTTGCACATGCGGCCTGTGCATCTGAAAGAACCCACCCATGCCCTGGAAAGGTGATTCAGCCATGCCCTGTCTGGCTGATGCAGCCCTTTCAGCAGAAGTAACTGCAGAGAGCTGCCAGCAATACAGGCATTTACTTTGTCTTCACGTCCTGCGGGACGTTAAAGAACATCTCTCTAACAATGGCCTTGCATCCTTCGCAGAAGGTCTACAGGGCTGAAATAGTGGCAGTCAGCCGATGGAGTCAATCCCACAGAGACAATAGGACACCTGCAAACAGGTGAGGCAGTGACAAGGGACCATGAGGACGCCTGCCTGGCAACCCAGGGCCCCCACACAGCTGGGCCTCACAGGCGGCTCCTGAGTTTGAAAGGAGCAGGGACCCAGGAGAGGACCAGGTGGTGCAGTGAGGTCAGAGGAAATGATGCCAGAGGAGGAAGCATAGGGGTGAGGGCCAGCCTGGGCCTCAGAGTCCTCAGGAAGCCCAGGCCTTCTCTGAACCACTTGGCCAACTCTGTGACTTGGGTACACCAGGTTTCTGCCTCATGTTGGGTTGTTTATTCAACAGTAAAATGTGGATAATGTCTACTTCAGACAGCTGCCATGAAAACAAACAGAACACATGTTCCTAAAGCTCCTTAGCCCAGAAGGCCCCAGCTTCAATCCGCATTACCCAAAATAAGGCTTCTGGCAGATGGAAAGCAGCCAGCCACCACCACTCTCTGCACTGAGCTCGGAGAATACCGTGTCCCTCACTGCAACCTTTCCATTAGACCCCTTCTCCAAAACTAAGTAATCCTCATTCTCATTTTTTTCCCCGCCGTTTATAAAACACATTAACTGAGCTCTTCCCAGGCTCTGAGCTGGACTCTGAGGTAAAATAGTAAACCAATACAGCCAGAGTTTCTGCTATCTTTTGGGGAAATAGATACATGGATCTTATTAGCCAGGTGTGGTGGTGCATGCCTGTAATACCAGCACTCAGGAGGCTGAGTCAGGAGGATCCCTGTGAGTTTGAAACCAGCCTAGACTACATAGATCCTATCCGAGAGAGAGAGAGAGAGAGAGAGAGAGAGAGAGAGAGAGAGAGGAAAAAAGATACATGAATCTTAATATCATGCAAATGTAACTCTGAGATTGAGATAGTAGTGTCTCTGAGAATTTCACCTAATCAGGGAAGGCATTCTGGCAGAAGTGACCTTTCAGCTGAAATCTGAAGGATGCATGACCACTAACCAGGTGAGGAGGCAGAGGCAGTACCATCTACAAAGGGTAAGGCAGGAGTTGCAGCTGCCTTAAGGAGCTGCAGAAGCATCAATGCCCAAGTTCGAAGTGCAGGGAAGCACAGGAAAGGACACTCTACATGGGAGCGAGTGATACGTGAGCAGGGCTGTTACCTTTTCAGTGGTAAGGGAGCCAGACATAGTGGCACACTCTTGTAATCTTGTTCTGGAAGGCTGAGGCAGGAGAGTTGCAAGTTCAAGCCTAGTCTGAGCAACTCAGAAATTAGCAAGACTGTCAAAAAATGAAAAAAGAATAAAGCCTGGGGATGAGTGTTCTGAATTCATTCCACCACTAACCCACTGATAAGCATTTGGGTTGTCACCAGCTTATTAAGAATAAAGCTGCCATGAATGATAAGTACCTGGTGGCAGGACTTCCGGATCCTACCAGGACATATACATATAACTTTATAAAAAATTTCCAAGCTGTTCTCCAAAGTAGCTCCACAATTTTACATTATCACCATAGTGTATTAGTGTCCCAATTGCTCTGAAGTTTCCTCAAAGTTGAGTTGTTGTCACATTTGTTCATTTTAGCCATTCCAGAGAGGATGTGATGGTCGCTCATTATGTTTTGGAGTTTGTTCTTTATATTTCTTTCTTTGAGAAAGAGCTTCACTATGTTCCCCGGGCTGGCCTTGAACTCATGGGCTCAGGCAATCCTCTTGCCTCAGCCTCCTGAGTAGATGGGACTACAGGCACCAAGTTTTGATTGTGGTTTTGTAGTTTTGTTTTGTTTTGGTACCAGGGATCAAACTTGGACCCTCGCACTTGCGAGGCAGGTGGCGGAACCACTGAGCCAAATCCCTGGCCATTTGATTGTGGTTTCAGTTTACATTTCCCTGATGACTAAAGGTGCTGATCATCGTTTCCTTGTCCACCAGCCACTTGTATATATGCTTTTTGAGATGTCCAGATCTTTTTCTCACTTTAAAAATAATGTTAAGGTCACTTTGCTACTGAGTTGTAAGCATATAGTATATAAACTTGGAGACAAGTTCTTTGTTAGATACTAAAGTGCCCTGTTATCTCCTATTCTGTGCCTTGTCTTTCAGCAAGATTGTTTTCTATGGCTTCACTGTCCTTATAGCTTTATTTATTTAATTTCAGCGGAGTTCTTAATGATGCCTTTTTTACGAGTAGATTTTAAATTTTCTTGATGAATGCTAAATTACCCAATTTTTCTTTTCTTTTCCAGGCTCTTTGTGTTCTAAGCAACTTTTGCCTATTACACAGTCATTAAGCTATTCCCCTACATTTTCTCCAAGGAGTTGTATAGTTTCAATATCTATTTAGGTCTGTGTTCTGCTTCAATCCAATTTGAATGCATGCAAAGGGGAAACGCTCACAGAAATTTTTTTTTCTAAAAGTAAATTAATAAAACACACAGTGCAGTCTGACTTCAAAGACTTAGTCACACCCCAAGCCAGAAAAAGTCACTGATTTCCCAACATCATGTGTCTGAAGAAGGAACCATGGGGTAAAAGCCAGATTTTGTGGTTTCTTGTGTAAATGTATTCCAGGTAGTAGTCTCATACTTCCTGTTATATCTTCCCAGAACTGTCCATTTCCATCATCCAGCTCTGAGTAAAAGAGTTAAAACCAAAAGCAGTCAGGGAGCAGGTAAGGCCCTTGGCAGGAAGAAGTAAGAGAAAATGTGTATTCTCACCCTGCTCCCCCGGGCCCAAGGCAGAATATTTACATCTCAGATGAGATTTCATAATAAGCCACAGCTACCTTGGTCACAAAACCGCTCCTGCCCTCTCACCCCCTGACCTTTCCACACTGTCAGGAGTCATACTGTGTAGGGAAAGCTTCTCATTACCTGAAATCTCCTTCAAGGATGCACATGGCAGGTTGAGGGATGTGGAGCCACTAAGGGCCAGAGCCAATGATATCCAAAACCCAAGCCACAAATGGAGCAGAATTTTGCTAATCCATGATTTCCATCTGAATTGAGCAAAAGAACCTGCACCTGATTGGCAACAGCTTCTCTGTGCAGCATCCTTCTTCTAGGGCAGGGTAAGACCCCTCCAGGATGGCGGTCTTAGGACTTGCAATAAAACAGGCCAAATCAAAGAAGTTATGGCTAACTCTCACACCAAAAGGTGGAGGAAGGTTAGAATAATACTGTTAGAATTTATGTTTGTCTTTAGGGGAAGAGTCCTGATTTCTATGACCTGCCTTGGGGAAGATGAATTCCAGTTTCTATGTCTTGTCTATAAAGAGAATGAGAGGTGCAGACAGGAGGGCCAGGAAGGTCAGACAGAAACTTAGCTTCTGAGGCTGCTTCTGGGGCCTTGACTTAGGGATTTCATTTTCTGAGCTCCAGTACCACATAGTTGGTTGCTGTATCCATCAACACCAAACAACAGGCCAGAGAGTGAAATTTGGGTGGTGAGAAAGACATCAATGTAAAACTCTGAGCTTCTGGGGGACGGGGTACCCTGGGCCCGGGCCCAGGAAGGAGTAGGTGGCAGACCTCACCTCCTGTGTGGTCTGGCCTCATGACACACAACGACTTCACCATTGTGGGCACACACAAGCTTCCATGGGGCAGGAGAGATACCACCTTCCTGGTCATCATTGCTTACTTTAGCACCTAATGTATCCCCTGTACCATGCTGAAGTGCCAGGCAGACCTAAAATTAAGATACAAATTACACACAGAGATAAATATTCACTATTTATTTATTAAAATAGGGAGGGAAAAATCCTGTAACCTTAGGAAAAGGTTACATCATGAAAGGGGTGGGGCGTGAGTGTTGTTTTTGTTTTTGTTATTTTAAGTGGAAGGAGTCTGGTTGGCAGTAGTTCTCTCCAGAGTCATTGTCCTTTTTGGTCAGTAGAACTGCTTCAGGACAGAGAATATCTCACAGATCTGTCCTATAACTCCCACAAAAGTCAGCCAGCCAGATTTGGGCTCAAACTTCCTTACAAAGCCGTTTTCCTATGAGAGAATAAATTAAGATTTTTTAAATTAGTGGAGATGAGGCTTGCTGAAATAACAAGTGAAGACATTTTCATGTGTACAGTGTAAGTAGTCAGTTCTCCGTACCGTCACTATTTGTACCCTGCCCCTCTCATAGTTGTTCTTTGCCTCCAAATCTAGACCTCACTCACAGCAATGTCCCACAGAAGCACCCTTGGAGCTTCATGTATGGTTTTCATTGTTTGCAGCCACATGTTAAAAGTAAAAGGAAACAGGCAAAAAATAATTTTAAGATATAGCTAGTATACATTCTAGTTAATATACCTAAAATATTATTTAAATATGCAAGCAGTATGAATCATTGAGATATTTCATCTTTTATTCCAAATGTTCAAAATCCAATAGTATTTAGTACTTCCACCCTGATTCAAACTAGTCACATCTCAATTATTCAGTACCCACAGTGACTACCTTGTTTCCCTGAAAACAGAGCAGCCACTGAGCAAGAGAATAGTGAAGGCCGGGAAGGCCAGGATGGGCTGATTGGGGCTGGTATTTCTGATCTCTAGTCTTCAAGCCTATTTTCTGTTTTGGTCTTATTTTCAGAGAAAGAGGGGTAGCCACAGCAAACACAGGTAAAGGGGAGAGCAAGTTCTTCTTTCTCTTTCAAGTGTCTAGCACTTAAAATTCATTTAAATTATAAGCTATTATATGGGGAATTATGAGGATTCAGAGTAAATTCAAATTAGACTAATGCATTTGAACCTATGAAAAAGTTGATTGTTTCTATTATGATTCATTCTCTGCTAGACCAGACATAGCTTTTTGCTTTTTGTTTGTTTGTTTTGTATTGGAAATTGAACCCAAGAAGCACTAGGTTACATCTACAGCCTTTTAAATTTTATTTTGAGACAAGGTCTTTGCTAAGTCACCCAAACTCACCTCAAAGTTATGATCCTCCTACCTCGGCCTCCAGAGTAACAGGGAAACACCACACCCAACTCCTCATCTACCTTTAAAGGTCCACCTCTTAGTACTACCACAGTGGCAATTATCATTCACCATGAGTTTTACAAGGGACACTCAAACCACAGCAGTGCAGTGTATTATTTTATGTGTCAGGCTTCTTTGGGACTAGAGTGGTTCAATTTAACAAAAGACTGCTGTTCCCTGAAATAGGCAGACCTGAGCATTCTTTGTCCACTGCTCAATCACTGACATGAAATTGCACCCTCACTGTACATGTATTGTTATACACAGAAATTACTCATTTAATGACCCATCTGTTTGATGACTGTTTCGTCTTTGCGACATGCTGCTCAGCCTTATGATCTGCATTCGGACTTAGGACACAGGAGAGTGAGCAGCAGTGGAAGCTTATGGTGGCTTCTTCTACAGTACAATACTGCCATTTTTGCTGGTTGTATATACAGTACTTTTATGTTCTGTTATACATCAGAGCACTGTATGTAAGAGTTACACAGATAAAAACAAAGTGATCAAGTCAGAGTTTATTTTGACCTTTTCTTTGTTCTAAATATTGTAATGTATGAACTATATACAATTCTTCCTTTAGCTACCAATTCATTTAATATGGTCACAGGAACAGAACATGGTTGTTAAACAAGGAATAATGCCCCTAAACTATGGACTGCATCATTAAAGGAAATATTTTTGGAAGGCAGCTATGCTAACCATTATACCACCAATGCCTCCAGGAAAATATTTTTGGAAAGAACACATTTGAAAAAATTTTTGAAAAGAAGTTAATGCCACTGCCCTCACAGGGTACATTAAGTACAATCATAATTAGGGTGTGCATAATTACAGCATAAACACTTTCAACATCACCTCACACATTCCAGGCAACATTTCTCTTTTTTTTGTTTTTTGGGTTTTTTTTGGTACCGAGGATTGAACTCAGGTCCCTGAGCTTGCAAGGCAGGAAGCCATGAGATAAACCCCTGGCCCTCAGGTAACATTTCTAAGGTTACAGAATATTCCACTAATTTGAGATGACACAACTTACTTAGCCAGTTCCTGATTTTTAGGCATTTGGGTTGTTTGCAGTTTCCCCCTTCTTAGAAATAACACTTGCATAGTGAATGCCAAGTGTTTCCCCTGCCCCACCCTTAGTTTTTTGGAAGATTGTCTCATGTACTAACAGTACCTATGATAGGAGGTAATCACAGCACTCCTGCCTCCTGGAATACAGGCACTTCTCACTTAATATCTGGGTTCTGTCCTGCCACTAGTTCAATGTGCAGAATTGTGTGTAGTATATGCATTACAATACTCAGAACAAAGAAATGATCAAAGGAAACTGACTGGATGACTTTGCTTGTATTTGCGTAACTCTTACAGGCAGTACCGTGATGTATTACAGACCATAAAACTACAGTATTACACAGTACAGTACAATCAGCAGAAATAAAAGTAAAAGAAGCCACAATAGGGCCACACTGCCACTCACGTGCCTGTGTCATAAGCCCAAATGCTGGTCTAAAGTCCAAGCAGTCATTAAACACATAGGGCATTAAGCTGGGGATATCTGTACACACTGCTTTCCAGAAGGTCCTTTGGGGCAACATCACGGCCTTATCCTTATCCGTAGTAGGAGCTGGGATTCAAAAATGATGTTGAGCATTTCATAGGCTTTACACAGAGCCAGTTTAATTGGTCTAAAAAACAAAAAGACTGTGTTGAAATGTAAATTTCTTTAGCTGCTAGTAATGTTTTCCTATACACTTTTAATGATTTATGTTTCTCTTTTCAACAGCCTTTCCTTTTTTAGTTATTGAAAGGCTTGACGATTTTTCTCTTACATTTAAATGAACTCTTTTATGGTAAATGTAAATATTTTCCTACTCCTTTATTCCTTAATTGTAATTTCAAGTTTTTCATCATCATATAGCTGAATTCATTCGTTGTGTTTCTTTGGTTCCCCCTATTTTCTTTAGAAGTTGAATACTTATTAGAAAGATGACATGTTAACTATCCAAACACACTAGACCTTGGTTGTCATAATAAGGAATCATTGCGCTTGACTGATTTTGGGTAATGAAAATTCTAGGAAGCAGAGAAAGAAAGTGTCTACATCCCTGAAGTGTATGGAAAACCCCACGTGTTTACCAGGGCACTGGGATAGGGGCGCAGTCTTCCTTCCCTGTGCACAGACCCCACACCCAGCACGTAGACACAGTGGCCTTTCTTGGGCAATCTGCGTGGAGACTTCCCCTGTCTGGTGTGACCTGCTCTCTGTGATGCTGAGAGATAGTGCCACAGCTCTGATTCCCTTCTGAATGTCACACAGACCATATGGGTTCCCTTTTTCGTATTTTCTTATTAGTCGTGCTGTGAGATATCTGCCCCTGGAACTTGCAAGACACTGGGCAAATATTTTCTAGAAAGACACTTAATAGCATTATTTTAATAATTTTCCAATACTTCTCAGGCTTGTTTGGAAAGGAATGCAGTGGAAAGAAGCAGAATACTCATATACAATCCGAGTCTGGGCACTGAAGAGTTGGGTTGTCGTAGGAATCTTATTGTTGCTGTGCCTCAGTTTTCTCATTTGTTAAAATACGGGAGGGCATCAGGCTAGAAGTCATTTTTGTGGGGATGTTTTATAGTTATAGATTATAAATTAATTAAATACAGTATATGGTTCATCGAGTTTGCCTATATTTTAAAAATCTATGTCTGAACCAAGCATGGTGGCACACATCTGTAATCCCAGCTACTCAGGAGGCTGAAGCATGAAAACTGAAAGTTAGAGGCCAGCCTGAGCTACTGAGTGAGACCTTGTCTCAAAATAAAAAATAAAAAGGGTTAGGGATAGCTCCGTGGTGGAGCACATCCTAGCCTGCAGGTGGCTCTGATTTCAAGCTCTAATTCCAAAGGTTGGGGGGTGGAGGTAGGGGATTGTGCTTGCAAGAATAGATTAAGGCTTTTATGGGGGAAAGGTTAGTTACAAAAAGGGGAATCCAGTCCCTTTTCCTTCTCCCTCTCCCGCTTCCTCTACTCTCACCATATTACCTTCTGCCATATTACAAAGCAGCCAGATGCAGCTTCAGACCTCAGCATGCCCAGCCTCCAGAAATATGAGCTCTTTTCCTTATCAACTATGCAGTCTGCAATATTCTGTTACAGCAGCAGAGAACAGACTATAAGGATGCCAATAATCCCTGGAACTTTTTAAAGACATGGCAAATACCAGGTTATTCCCATTTCTGTAGCTATACAGCCGCACAATCATCTGAGAGCTCTTCCCCAGCAGTGACCAAACCCCAACTGGCCTTCAGTCTCTGCCACGCAGCCAAATGACAAGCCGCTAAGCAACAGATGTGAAATGTGATACACAGTGATAAAAGCTCTTGTTGAGGAAGGAGCAGGCTGTGGGGAGCCAGCCACTAATGTAGTGGTCTAGGAGGACCTGAAGGAGGCAGCCTTGGTGCAGAGAACTGAAGAAAAAGAGAGCCACTCAGACCCCTGGGGGAACACCATTCCAGGCAGAGGAGGGAGCAAGTATAAAGGCCCTGGGGCAGAGCCTGTGGAGCTTATCCAGGATGCTGGAGCTGTGATAGAGCAGAGTACATTCATAGAAAATGCGACTTGGGCAATGGTTGGAGGCCAGATCAGGCAGGGCTCTGAGTCCAGAGGTCGGGACTTTGCATTTTGTTTCCAGGGAGAAGGAGTATCTCAGAGGGGTCTGCTTAGGCCAGGTTATGATGTAATTCCCATTTTTTAAACTATCACTCTGTCTGCTATATAGCGAACAGATCATAGTAGAGTGGGACAAGAGCAGGGAGAGAGGCAGTAGGTTATGAAAGTGGTCAAGTGGGGAAGAAGGCAGCTGGATGGGACAGGGGTCTGAAGCCGGGGCTGGGTCCCCAAGCCAGAATGCTGTTCCAGTGGCCACAGCAGAAGGTTTTTTTCTGACTCCAGTGTCACTGTCATGTGCTTCTGCCTCGCTTGGATTACATTTCTCCTGGGTTTTCCTTAAATGATCTTACATCTCACTTTAAAATTTGAAAGAAATGGGGCCAGGGATTTCGCTCAGTGGTGCTGCCTGCCTCTGAAGCGCAAGGTCCTGAGTTTGATCTCTGGTACCCCCTCAAAAAAATTGAAAGAAACATAAAAAGAGTGTGGCTCCCCAAATCTATTTAACCAAAAGATATTTTCCAGCTTTTAAGATCATACCACTTTCAGAAAATGGCTTTGCCAAACTGAACACTTCAGTGATGGCAAACTTATGGCAGACTTATTTGTTTTTCTTTTAAGACAAAAGATGTTAATGTACAAGTTGCTTTTTTAAAAAATAAAAACCTCAGTATTCAGGTTTAATTGCAGTGTTGGTGCTTTGCCCTAAATAAGTGGGTTTGGGGTTGCAATTTGCACACTCAGTCTCTAAAAGGTTCACCATCCCTCAATCGTCTTCATGGCTCTGTACATCTAGCCTGCCCATTCCCTTGGACTCAAATTATCCTTGCCAATCTTTACAGCAGGATGGGAAGGAACAAGGGAGGGAAAAAAGGAAGACAGGCAGTCAGGAAGGAAGGAAGGAAGGAAGGGGAAAGAACCTTTTGGCCTCACTTCTATGATTCTAGCTTTAATGTTCTACTTACCTGGAAAGTACCACTCTGTACAGCCCTATTTTAAAAGGGGTTTTCTTTTGCCATTTAGATAAATTGTTAAACTTACATATTTAGACCTTTTGGAGTTTCCCACATAACCTCATAGTTGAAAAGTCCTTGACAGTTCACAAAGCACTTTCACAAAAGTGTTTTTCTTGTCTTTCACCTTCCCTTCTGAAGCAGGTATTATTATGTCGTTATTGAACATTGTGGATATATTATTGTATCACATATTATTATCCACATTATGTAAGGATTCTGTGTCGCAGGGAATTTCAGTATTACACCCAAGATTACACCTCCAGTAAGCAAAAAAAGTCAAGATTCACCTCCTGTTTTAACACTCATTCAATCCCCCCATCAACACGTGCTCATTGGACACCTTCTACAGAAGAGGCCCTGTGCTAAGTACCAGGTCTAGAGATTCATTCAGTAGATATGATGCCCCCTGCACGGAGGTAAGGCCCAACGAATCTTCCTACTTCTTCAGCACAGGCAGAGGAGAATGCCGCATCCCAGAGGAATGGGTCAAAAGAAAGAATGATCCCAAGGGATGAGAGCCATGAGTTTCATCTCAAGCTTACTCTTTCTTTTTTCTTCTTTTCTTTCCTTTGACATGTGTCTTACTCTGTTGTCCATGCTGTCCTTGAACTCCAGGTTTCAAGCAATCCTTCTGCCTCGGCCTCCCCAGTAGCTGGGACTATAGCACCTGTGCCCTACTACAGCACATTCTAGTGGCTTTCAAGAACCATCTTCTTCTTCTGAATGCTAATGATGCCTACCATAAAACATGACACTGGCTCTTTCATCTGATCTTCAGAGATCCTCAATTTTTAGCACTTCAAACTGGTCTAGGGGACAGGAGAAAATAAAGAAAACATGGAAGAGGAAGAAAGAGATAAGAGTCTCAAACAAAAAAAGGAAGGAAAAGGAGGATAGGTGCTCAAACTGATAATAAAGAAAAAGGAATGAGACTGTGAGCCCCATTTTTGTTGTGCCAGCCTTGTTTTTCCCTCTCGTGTCTACTTTACATGACAACTAATATCTAGCTGTAGTTGGTCACATAGTTTATGGAGACTAAATATATTAACCAGATGCCCTCAGTGGAAGCAATGCAATGCCACTATTGGCTATAAACATCCCCCCAAGCTTGTGTTGAGCACACAGTTACAGAACTGTTCTAAGTGCTTTGATTTAGTCACTGATTTGATCTTTGATCAGTCCTGGGAAATAGGGTGCAACACCCTCCAGTTTTGCTGAAGAGGAGCTGGCTTAGGTGAATGGTACAATTTGTTCAAGTCACACAGAGACCAGTGCCAGGCCAGGAAACGAACCCAGATCTGAGTCATACTCGGCACTCAGTATCTATACTGTGCTCTTACCGCTACCGCTACATTCCCAACCCAGAAGTTTGCATGAAGTCTCCTGGCACTTTAAAAATATAATTAGATATGACTGTATGTGTTTGGAGAGATTTTTTCAGAAGGATAGAAAGGGAGAAGTTGGTGCCACCTGATAAAGTTGTGCAATGCCTCTTTCCCTCTTCTGCGGGCCTCTGACTCGGCAGCATCGGCATGTGATCACACATTTCCGATGAAACAAATCATTCAAGAATAAACTCATGCAGCTAAGCATGGTGGCACATGCCTGTCACCCCAGCACTGAGAGGCTGAGGCAGGAGGACTGCAAGTTTGAGTCCAGCTTTGGCAACTTAGCAAGACCTGTCTCAAAATAAAAATAAATACATAAATTTAAATAAGTAGTTCTTACATAAAAATAAATACTGAGGATGTAGCTCAGTGCAGAGGCTCCAGATTCAATTTGTAGTAGCACTAATTAATCAACCTGAGCAGATCTGACAACAGCACTGTGTGAAACTATCACTTTGTCACGGCTGTGTGCACTGATGCCAAAGAGCATCCCCTGGAATTAGCAGGACTGATGTCTCCCATAAGCTGAGAACAGAGCAATGGAATTGCCTGGACGTGATGTCTCAGTGTGACCCCAGCACGTCCACAGCCTCGGCTGAGGAGGAGTACGGAACCCATGTGGGACACGATGGAGGATGAGTGTGTGTTTAGTGTGTGCGCTAACACCTCCATGCTGGCCACACCATGCTCACACCAGAGCCCTGTAAAAGAAGACTGCGTGTCTGGAAATTCTAGGAGACCACCTTACACCCCATTCATTCTGTGTTCTAGGTGCTCATAGAATGGACTATGAAGTTGAATTTCTGAGTTACAGGTGTTTCCTGTCCTGTATTCCTTGTGTCCTGCTGGGCAGCAGGCAGAGACACCCCACTCACAGCAAGTGTGCAAGCTGGGCATTCTCTACAGGCTTATCCGGTATGTGGCTTCTGTGTACAGAAGTTGCCTTCCACAATGTGGCAAAAATGTTGCTGAGTCCTTCAGCATAGCTTCCTGCAGAAGAGAACATGATCAGGCTTCACGCAGCCTACATCAAGCTGAGTAAGAGAGAATTGTTCCGGAAGAAGGGCATGATTGAGAAAGAAGACTGGTTCTAATAAGGCCTACTGTTAGGCAAGAAGGCCTTAAACAAACAGTAAGTGGCACAAAGTAAAAGATTAACATACCTGATGGCTTTTTCTTCTCATGCATTTTTGGGGAGTAAACCCAGGGCCTTTGCACTGAGCTACATCTCCAGCCCTTTTTATTTTTTGTTTTTGAGAAGAGTCTCATTATGTTTCCTAGGCTGGCTTTGGACTTGAGATTCTCCTGCCTCTACCTCCCCAGGAGCGTGGATTACAGGCATAGACTCCTGGCTTGCATCGAACTTTTTTTTTGATCAAATTTTTAAACATTCATAACAACTGAAGACAGCTATGGTTTTAAAAGATAATCAACAAACTAGAAGAAATCTGCTATACACAAACATAATTTTTATCCACAATATTCAAAGACTCCTTATAAATCAATAAGAAAAAAACCAAATGATAGGAGAATGGGAAAAAGCTATAAACAGGTAATTCCCTGAATAAGAATTATAAGTGCTTAAAAAACACATGAAAAGATGCTCAATATGCAAAGATATGTAGCCCTACTAGTAACCAAGAAAACAAGAACCAACACAAGATAAACAACAAATTGGAGAAATTACACAAGATTGCTACAACCTAATACAGGCATTATCTGTTTAACAAATATTCAGATTTATGAGCCACCCTTTCCTTTGTATAGTCCTATACACTGTTTATAGGTCCTCGAGGTCTTATTTTTGTAGAGTATACCTTGTTTATACCATACTGTAATTTCTGCTGACTGTATTATACAGTACAGTACTGTAGTTGTATGTTCTGTTATACATCACAGTACTGCATGTAAGAGTTATGCAAAAAGCAAAATCGTCAGCTCAGAATCTCCTTTGACCATTTGATTGTTCTGCATGTTGTAATTGTATAATACATACTACATACAATTCCTCATTTAGTAAGCAATTCATTTAACGACCTAGTCGTAGGTACTGAACTCGGTCATTGAATGGGGAGTGTCTGTGTGAATCAGCCCACTGGTGGCAGGGGCAGCTCTCACAAGCTGCTGGGGAGAGTGACTCAGTGGAAACAGGCTGGAAGACAAGGGTCTAGTAGACACACCATAACCCAATAGTCCTATGACCCAACATCTGCCCTAGAAAAGACACACACACACACACACACACACACACACACATACACATGTGCATGTACATACAGGGAAAAGGGGCACAAAGATACTCAGGAAAGTACTATTTGTGACAGCAAGATCTGGAAATAACCTAAATATCCATCAGCTGGAATGGCCAGCTAGCTAGTCAATGGCACTTACATACAATGGAAGATATGAAGGACTCTAACGATTACTATTTTAAATAGCTTTGATTGAAAAAGAAGTTGCAAAATAAGTACTGTGCCCTATTTTTATAAGTACTTGTTTTTATAAATAAAAAATTTTAACAAAGAAATACTATGGGGCTGAGGATATAGTTCAGGGATAGAGTATGTGTTTAGCACAAGGTTCTGCATTCAACCCCCAGCCATCTCCCCACAGGCAAAAAAAAAAAAAAAAGAAAAAGAAAAAGAAAAATCTATTAGTTGAGCATGGTAGCATGGCCCTATAATTCCTGCTACCTCAGAGGCTGAAGCAGGAGGATCACTTGAGCCCAGGAGTTTGAGACCTTGCAAAATAGCAAAACAAAGAGGAAAACAAAAAACACTACATGTGTGTGTATTTTCTTTGGACTTATTCAATCGGCATGTTCTGCATATAAAATAATAAGTAACCTGGGAGAGGTGAAAGCTAGCTAGAGCTGGGCATTGGAAAGAGACTCGGGAGAGATATAATTGATGTTTTTAAAATAAGTACTAAGTGTACTGGAACAGAAAGGAAAGTATCACCTTCAGCTCTGAAAGGCTTCTTATCAATGCCAGTTCTTCATAGCCTTGGCTTTTGAAGCATTGATAATAAACTGAATTTTTACTTAAAAATTCTTTCTAAAACGGCTCTTGTTAGTGATACAGTACATTGTGTGTGGTTTTTGTTAATCAATAAGCTTTAACAGCCCAGAATTTATTATAATAAAAAACTGAAAAAAATCAATTTGCAAGTAATAAACTTGCAAAATGTACACCTGTCTTTTGCAACATAATGAATGCCTACGTTGAACAGCATCTAATAGCAATCTTTCTGTACTAATTCTGCATCGTTATGCCAACTGCCAAGCTAAGTGTGAGCAGCTGCCCCTACCTTCTCCAGGAAACTGTTTTTTTGGTTCCCAGACCTCACTACCACGATTCACATTGTTAGAAAGAAAAATTGGAGACTGGAGTATTTTCCAGCTCAAGGATTCATTAAAAATGAGCCAAAAGGGACTTTTTTTAATTTAAAAAAATTAAAACTTCTAATACAACCAGCCCAAAGAAAATAAAACCCTTAGGTAGGTGTTTTATCATTGTTTTAATTGGCAAGGAAACTCAATTTCTATTTCACATTTTTAAAAGTAAAGAAGTAGAAGACAGGAAGAACGATAAAGACAATGTCCACAACACATACCCAGCCTCCGTTTTGCCGTATCCAGTCTCCTGTGTGGTTCATTATGAACTCAGCCACGAAGTAAGAAATCTCCTTGTAAGTGTTCCCATCTGGGGCAATCGGCTCTGGCAGTTTCTTGAGGATGACCCCACCAAAAGCAAATATGGTCACAATCCGTCCCCAGTTAATGACTCCATCCTCGAACTCCTTCTCCATTACCTGGTTGAATATTGTCCTGGCAGTGTCTATGGACGCCACATCAAATCTGTCTAAGCTTGGCTTCAGACTCTTTTCAACTTTTTCCTGGACTGAGAAAGCTACATCCTGTAGCACTCTGGATGTCCTGCTGGGGCTGGTCCCTCGATGAGGTACTTGTAGGACGTGAAGCAGGTACTCCTGGGCCAGAGTTTGAGTGTACCTGAACTCCAGGTCAATCATCTTGGGCTGGGGAGGACAGCCTGGAGCTGGCTCGCCTGGGACCTGTGCAGGCAGATGGAGGCAGCCAGCAGCAGAGCTGAGCAGGATGTGACCCATAGCGATAGCTGCTGGCCGGTGGAATTTCTGTTTGCATCATGGTTTAGGATCCTTCCTCCTACTTTCTTGCGTAGGCTGTGTATGAAAGAGAAAGTTTAAAATGTGAAAGAGGAAAGTATTTTGAAGAGGTCACTTCCTCATCCTGTGATTAATGCAGTTCGAAAGTCATAAATGTGAGGAGGTGGGGAGGAATCCGGATTCTCACACATTGCCGGTGGGAACGTAAATTGGTCCGGCTCCTGAGAAAAACTTTCAGATAGAATTGCCAAACCCGGCCAGGCCATTCCTAAGTACTAAAGGAGCTGAAGCTGTGCCCTCTCAAATAGGCCAAACTGGCAGACTTGACAGTTTCAAGCTGAAATCACTGGGGGAGCTGTAGCTTGGAGAGCCTTGTGGCTGGTAATTGGGGCTGCAGTGTACCTGAGTAAACAAACTCTGAAACTGCCTTAACTTCCAGGAGCTTCCAACCGTGCCCCCATATCTCAGTAACATCCTTAGATTTACTACCCTAGTCCAGATACCATTTGTCCTGCACAAATACATTGTTCTTTGTCTAAAAAATATAAAAGCATCCTGCTTTGGTCATTTATTTGGACTTCACTTTTTTTTTTTTCTCAGTTTTTTGAGACAGGTCTTGATACATAGTTTTCAGGCTGGCCTTGAACTCCCAGTGATCTTTCTGTCTCAGCCTCCAGAGTTCTGGGATTACAGGTGCGTACCACTATATTATGCTCTAAAATGGTAATTTTATAGTAGTGAATTTCACCTTCCAAAAAAGTTTTGGTGCAGCAGGGGAGTGGAGGATAAGCCAGATTAATAGAAAGTCAAGAATGGACACTTAAGAGGCCTGAGTGTCAGAAGCAGGGGCCCCTCAAGGTTGATGTATTTGGTAGTACTGCTTGATACTTGCTACGCTATGGGAAGGGGGCCAAGCACCTCCTATTTACTTCAGAATTTCTGACAGAAAATAAAGTCAGGCCTTAAACCTTAGTTATTATTCTTAAGTCAGGTAAACTGCCTGATGTATGGAACAAATATTTGTGAGAATGCAGAGAGCGCTGGCCTTCAGGTCAGAGGCCCTGGGTGAGTCCCAGCCAATCGTGTCTTCCCTACTCACTCTGTGCCTGGCCAGGGCTTCCATGGTAGAGAGAAGTAACCCACACTAACCTCGCAGTTGAAATTGTCTAGCACCATGTCTTCTGAAATGTAGGTGCTCAGGCAGAGTGAACTCCCCATTGTGTTTTCATGGACTAATGAGGAATTTGGCTCCTGGTCCCCTCCCTACCCAGTGAGTGCATAACTTCCTAAGTGCACAGTTTGAAGTGAACAGCAGATCTGTCGTTTTATTTCACTTTGGCAGGGCTTCTGAGTAAAGCTTGGCAGAGTTGATGAAATGAATGGCTCAGAGGAATGTTTGGGACTTTGGGGTGGATTTTGAATCTCCTTCCCTGAGTACATAGCAATTACAGCAGCTTCCAAGTCCTTGGGGGAGGTGGGGAACCATTCCTGCCTGGCAGCTGCACACTGAAGAGGCAGTGACTAGAGAAGGAGAGGGTTCATGGTTACTGGAAAATTTGAATTCACTTTTTTCCCCATCCCTAGCTGGAGTGATTTTGATTGCAAATGGAAGAAAATTAATGTGCAACTTGTATTCTTGTCACCACAGGGTTAAGTAGGAAGGGAGAGGGCTGTTTAGGGTGCCAACCTCCTATGTGGATAACTGAGTCCAGACTTGTTGCTTCCCTGCAACTCTACCCCTGACTATGCACTGAGGTCTTGCATCCCACAGGCCATTCCCAGCCAGTGACAGCAGGACAAGAACATGAAGACCATTCTACAAGTCAACTTCCCTTGACAAGTGACTAGTTCAGGAGCCACTGAGCTTGTAGAAACCTTTCCACATTGCATAGCAGTCAAAGGCTCTCCTCCACCTGCCTTCCCTCTCTGTGTCACACAGTCAGTTTGCACAGCATAGTCTCTGGCAGATCACTGCCTCTTCCCCTTCCAGTTCTCCTTACCCCTCACACACCTGCCTACTTCCTCATGGCATTTACTTCTGGGACTACCCAGATCAACATGGGATCCTTATAGAACAAGGAGCTTAGAGTTCTGCAGAAGCCTATGTCTCCAGAGTTTGCCTGGGAAAGTCCTCCCAGACTGGGCCCCTCTGTCTCCAGGTGCAAAAAGCCTAGGGAAGGTTGCTCCTTACCTCAGATTATCTCTGGGCATCATAAAAACTACCAAAAGGGTAGGGCAATTGGGTTTTCTTCCCCTGTTTCATTTGCATGGTGCTGAGCATTTATGAAAAAATAGTAGAAGCTCATGGCTTAAGAGTTGCAGTTCAGCATTTTTTATTCTCTCTCCACCCAGTGCTCTAGCCTGGACCCCAGAAAGGCAACTAGTTGATCTTTGGTGAATAAAAAATGCACTTATCACAGCCAACTATATTTAGGGCTTCATATTCCTGATCTGGATCAAAAAAAGAGAGCTGCTTTAAAACTTCTCAGATATTGTAGCTTGTATTGATGTACTTTGGGAAGTTTCCAAATAATTGCTTTTCAAGTGTAGGTGAGAAAGAGAATGACAAAGTATTTTTTTAAACCCCAAATCATTATTTTTGTATATAAAGTGCAAAAGGTCTGAGGTGGAGGGTGGAGGGACAGGGAGGATTAGAGGCAAATAGCTGACCATGAAACAATGTCAGGCATGGGAGTGTCCTTCCTCCATGCCACTACAGTCTGTATTTCCTGGGCCTACTTAAAGACTATAAAGACTATTGCCTGTCTTCTGAGCTGCTTAATCTACAGATTGACTTTTGCATGAAACTGAGTCCACCCTAAGTACACTCTGAGCAGGCTGACCACGGTAGGTAGGACCTGGAAGCTATTTGTGTATCCATTATTTCATAAATGCATTCTGAGGTAGTACTGTGTACTGTACCCAGACCTGCATGATGTGCTGGAAATAAAAATTCCTGTGCTGGGGATGTACCTCAGTGGTAAAGAACTTGCCTAGCACATATGAAGCCCTTGGTTTGCTTCCAAGCATTGAAGAAAAAATTCTTTCCTTAAAAGAGTTTTCAGTCTAGAGGAAGCTTTAGCATAGTGTAGATAGTCCAAGGTTCTGCAGAAAGGAATAACTAAGAGATCACTGCAGTAGCTTCAAATTTAGAGATTCTCTGCATTTCACACTAAGGCCTGAGCCCAGTTTGAGACCATGGAACAACTCTGAGGTTCTGAGAAATGCGTACATGTGACCCTGCTCTACTGTGGGCCAAGGGCGACAGGCTGCAAATTATTTATCATACCTTTCCACACTTAATACAGATCTATTGCCTGGGAAGCTGGGAACATGTTTCAGTGGGAGAGCATGTTTCAGTTCCTAACAAAACACACGCATACACGAGGAAGTGCCTGTGGCATTTGTCAGCCCAACAGTGAATTAGGAATTTCTTCCATTTTTAATGTGCTTTGAATTCATTTTTGTGATGATTATCACGTGATCAAAATAGACAGTGAACAATGCTGTTGCGTACCATCCAATGAAAAGCAAGGATTTTTGTTTTTCAACAGTAGGAAAAATGTAATGAAGAAAGATAGCTTCTGTCTAAGAGACAGAAGGAGGACCAGAAAGTGGGCTACCCCAGCAGGGATCTTTCATACAGAGGCAGTGCACTGAATCCTAGTAAAGATGTTGGCAAGTTTTAACTTGTCCAGCATGGTCAGTCAAGTGTGAGCTGCCATAGGAAGAGGTGTGTTTTAAAGTGTGCTGTAAATCATAAATCACAAACAATGCATTAACACAAAATCTTGTCATTTCACTGCAGATGTGAGACTGTGCTGTTTCAGATTCCATCCTTTTACGAAAATACCAAATAGTTTCTCTGGTATAAAAGAAACTAAAGTGTAAATAAGGTTCAAATGGTATAAGTGATAACGTGAAATAGGAAGAAAAGATCTAAAGGAGAAGGGGAAGTGGGAAGGATAGGGGGAAGGAAACAAGGGAAAAGAAAAAATATGAGAAAAGGAAAACTGGAAACAAAATCTTTGTAAATAGGGAGGGGTGGGGGGTGAAGGGAGGGTACGGGGTGGGGAAAAATAAGAACCAAGATGGATTATGTAAAAGTACAAGATCCCAATTATTTACCTTAAATGTACCAATAAACTTAATGAAAAAAAAAAAGAAATGTCATTAAGGGAGATAGAATTTGGATCTATGGTTTTTATGATCTTAAGACCAAGGATCAGAGTTTTCAATGGAAATCACTCAGTTTTCATGTGAGAAAAGCACATCAAGCAAGATCCAACATCAAGGTCATGGTAACTTTTATTTGACCTTGATGGAATTATTCAAGCTGAATCTGTACCCAGGAGCACGATGGTGAACTCTGAATACCATGATTTGCTCATTAGAGCATTTAATAAATCATGTTCATAGACTATGGTCTTAGAAATAGGCAAATTGTTTCTTCCTCTATCATGACAATGCTTCTTGTCACACATCACTTCTGGTAAGGCAATTTCTGTTAAACAAAAACGTCATGCTGTATCCTCATTTACTTTGTTCACTGGACCTAGCACTGTACAACTTCTGACTCTTCTGCAAGGTCAGAATGAACATGAAAGGTAAACATTTTGAGTTGATTCAAAACATCAAGGCAGCCACAGTGCACAATAAGACACTCACAAAAGAGGACTTCCAGAACTGCTTCAGAAAGTGCCAAGATGGGGTGGGGATTTAGCTCAGTGGTTCTGGTGCCTGCTTCACGAGCTCAAGGGCCTGAGTTTGATCCCCAGTACCAAAAAGAAAAAGAAAGTGGCAAGAATGGTGGGATAAGTGCGTGCAAAGCAAGGGGAGTATGTTGAGGGGAATTAATGGCAATGGTTCTTTCAGTATAATAATTTTTTTTAACTTAAACATTCACTGTAGTGTTTGATCACCCCTCATCTACATGAACTACAACCTCGTGTGCTTTCATTGTGCTTATGCCAGCTGCCACACTTACACATGCATGCTCCAGTTATGTACTTATTTCTAACAAATGACCTCCTAAAAATCAGGGGCTTAAAACAATGACCATGTGATTTTCTCCTCACCTGACATGTGGGGATCTGCTCTCTGGTGTGCCAGTTTCAATGGAGTGACTCATGCAACTGGGGATTTTTCTGCCAGACCAGAAAAATTACACTACATATGCCAACAGTGAGTTCTGGTGAAGACAGGAGAAACAGCCCCAAGGCCTGGCAATGAACAGGTAAAAAAATACAATCTCCAAGACAAGGCATTAACCTGGGGAAGACTACTGATGTCACTTTACTTTTCCCTACAGGTGGAAGTTGAAGTTTTCTGGGTTTTCACCAAATCAGAGGTGACTCAAGGGAACCCCTACTCCTGGTTGGCTCTTTAGCTTCCTGAGTTTAGCCTGGTTGCTTCCCTATTCCAAGGCCTCTAGAGAAGAACAGTCCTCAAAGAGATACAACCAGAACACAAAGAGGAGCAGGAAGGTGCAGAGGAGCCACCCAAATGTCCCATCATCTTCGTTGGTCCCATGGGGCCAAGATGGTCAGAAAATCTAGTGGAGACAAATGAACCCTCACACCCTATCAGGAAAAGCCAGAGTTCTGAAGTGATATGTCTCTGGTGGGAGCTTGGGATTCTCTAAGGGGAATAGTCTCCAGGAAGTTTTAGAAGGGCAGCCAGCAAGCAGGATTTCCCCCTAATGGTTCTGTTTACTCAGGAACGAACAAAAAAACAACTCCATGTGGCAGGGAAGGAGGGAGTGTCATAAAGCTGGGATAGTGGAATTGGATGCTTTAACAAGGGATATAGAAACCACAAGGGAGATGAAAGGGCAACGGATGGAGAAGAGAACGAGGGAAAAGGAAGGCAGCAGAGACACTGGAATTCTGGATAGCCCTGCATAAAGTCAACCATCTGAGAGGAATGAGCAATAAATAATGCCACTAATTATCCTTCCTCATCTTTTTCTGAACACCCATACCTGCAACTGTGTGGCCAGAATGGTCTTTCCTTTCTCTTACTTTCGTGTCCATTTTTACTTCCACTCTCAGTTCACAATCCTCCAAGGGTTCCTCGTTGCCTGTGACAAGGAGCCCAAACTCTTCAGGGCTCTTTGGGCTCTGAGTCAGACTCCCAGTCAACTTAACTTCAGCCTACCAGGTGCTTCTGAGAGCCAGCCATGCCTCTTCCTATCCCCTGTAGCTAAAAATGGCTTTTCTTTGTTATTCCCACATCTCTGGATCTTCTCTACCTTCAGTTCCCAGTCAGATAAAGCCTTCCCTAGCCACCCCCCAATAATAGGAAAATCTCTCTGTGAGTGCTGGTTGGGCAATGGGTGCCTAACACTGCAGTGAGCACATTGTCTTAGTGGGGCTCCAGGCCACAGTGCTCTGAGAGAGAGAGAACTGTCTTTCTTATCCTCAGTCCCTCCAGAAGATCTGGTTCTGTGACTGGCACTTGCAAAGCTTGTGGTAGATGTGGTGAGGCTTGTGCTCCTGTGCCTTTGCCATCTCCATGAGAAAAGTCTGCCCCATGGAGGCCACCAGTGCCCCAAAATGGGGATTTGAGGAGCAGAGCCAGCAGCGGACTCACAGCTCGAGAGCTCATCACAGCTCTGTCCCAGGCCATCTGCAAACTGGGGACATGGTGTTGAATAATTACTGGCAGAGTGGTATCTATTATTGTCATTGCCATAACACTGAGTATTTTACTAATGGCCTGCTTCATAATCAGGGTGAGGCTGTGGCTGAAACTGCTAGTTTCTCTATTGAACTTTACTCAACAATGCAAAAGACAAAGGCTCTTCTTTCCCCAAATGTCATCTTGGGGGAAGTACAGGAGGAAGCCTATTTAAATAGGACATTTAAGTGATTGGGGCCAAGAGCCGTGGACTTTCCACTGCCCTGAGTGGTAGAAAAAGTTTAGCCAAACGAAAGAAGCAGAAGTAGACAAGGACAGAAAGTGCAACTGGGCCCAGAGGGGCAGTCCTCTGCAAAAGTCAATGCCTAAACACACCAAGGGGTAAAGTTCAGACAGCCAACTCCTGGGCAAACTTCACTGATCCTAATCCCCTGCCAGGCCTGAGCTGGGCTGCAGGGACATGTCAACAAGGGTGTGTTACAGTCACACAGTGTAATGGGTGTCAAACAAGGCAGCAAAGGCCAACTGCAGGATGTGAAGTGGCAAGATAAAAATGACAGGAAGATCCTTCCTAGAAGAGATGGGGAGGCCTGCCCAGAGGAGGAGGTCTGTTCTGGAGGTGGCTCTCAGGGATGCAGAGAGATCCAGGCAGAGAGCACAGCACTGTAAATACGCACAGTTGTGTCCCAAGAACTGCACTTCTGATGGGCTGAAATGGAGACTTCTGGGGGTGGGTGAGTGTTAAGAGGTAAGCAGAACTCAGGGCCCCAGGGCTGTGTGTACTGGTTCAGGGGGTTGGGACCGAGCAAAAAGCAGAAACGTTTGATGGATTTTAGCATGGTTGGATCTGCATTGTAGAAAGGAGGGAGATTCAGATAGTATTATTTAGTGGATTTTTTCCTGAGGAAAGGGCAGTTAAATAACAGATTTTTCTTAACTTTGGTTTAATTGATGTGTAATTTCTAAAAAAAAAAAAATCTCAAACATCTCTACAAAATATAAAAATTTCTACTGTCCCAAAATATTTACTTGCGCCCTTCCAGTCAGTCCTTTCTCACTCACTGGCCACAGCTAACTGTCAATCTGCCTATCATTACAGTAGTCAGAGATTTTTTCCCATCCTGGAATTTCATATAAATGAAACCAACCAGTGTGTACCCATTCATGTTTACTTTCTTTTACTTGACATAATGATTCTGATGTTCATTCACATCTTTGTGTACAGTGGACCCTCAAGTTAAAACTGGGCTGAATATGAACAACTTGGGTTACAACTGGAATTTCAGTTTTAACTTAGGGGTCTTGAGTCAAAGTCTTGAGTTACGACCAGAATGCCGGCTGTTTGTGCTTCCAGATTGTCTCAGATACAGATATAACCCTTAAGGAGTTCTGGAAGGAACATTACAACAGCCTTTCTTATGTGGGGTGCATTGAGAAATCCTGGGCCAGTGTCTTTTTAAGGACACTGAGACCTGCCTGTTTACAGGAGAGAGACTTTGAAGGCTGTATAGGGAAGCCCAAATCTTCATTGATCTACTTGAGTTACAACCAGCCCTTGGGAATGAATTAAGTTAATAAGTCAAGGGTCCACTATATATCAGTAACAAGTTCCTCGTTATTATTGAAAAAAATATTTCATTGTATGGATATTCTGTCTTGTTATCCATTCTCCTTTTAATATACACCTGATTTGTTCACAATTTTTGGCTTTTATGAATAAAGCCACTATGAATATTCACATATAGATTTTATAAACATAAGTATTCAGACATCATAAGATGCCAGAAATATCAGTTGACTATGTTACTATAATTCTGCCTACTAAAATCCCCCAAACCTCAGCACCCTCTGCCAGTAACCATTCAACACCCTGCCCACCAGTTTGCAGATTGACTAGGACTGATGTGCATCGAGTCCAGACCTGTGGATCACTGGCTCTCTTCTCTGAATCTCCCATTCTTGGGGCACTGGTCATTTCCATGGGGCAGACTTTCCTCATGCAGATGGCAAGGCCACAGAAGCACAAGTCTCACTATAGAGGTGCATTTTAGGTTTCTTCCTGAGTCATCTGCTAACACCCCTTTGGAGGGAGCACATCACAGGTTAATCTTCCAGCAAGAGGAGTGTATATTTGCTGAATAATCCAAATTACTGTGCCAACTGCCAAGAAGACCCTCTCTAAGTAAAGAAAACAATGGTCTTTCCTGATTTGTCACTGTGTGAGGTGTCTATATCACCTAGCTTGTCTTCCCCACACCTTTCCCCTCTTTAGAAACAACACCTTTTTCCGATAAACTTTCCACTCACCAATTGCAATTACAAGGTTCCAATTGAGGTATCAGATTTGCTAAAAAACCAACTTCAACACCCTGATTTTTTTTTTTTTTCGGTACCAGGGATCAAATTCAGGTCCTTGTGTTTGCAAGGCACTAAGCTAAATTTCTGACCCAACCTGACTTATCTTTTATTGGTCCTGATGAAGGTATCTGACCCAACGAGGACTAATCAGGGTCCTTCCTCAAGGTATTTAGGTTTGGTAACAGTGCTGTGGTTCAGACACGGCTTGTCGCTATGCTGGAAGCTCTGTCTTCAATGTGCCAGCTTTAAGAGGAGGTGGGGCTCAGTGGGGAGGACTCAGGTAGTGACAATTTCCACCTCATGAGTGAGCAACGCCATCTCAGGAGAGGGAGCTAGCCCTTGCACAAGTGAGCGGCTTCCCACAAGAGCAACCTCAACCCTCCCCACCCCTTTGCTTCCTTGCTGGAGCACATGTGCCTTTCACCTGTGGCTGGGGCACATGGTTCTGTGGCTTCCCAGGTAACGTGGGCAGCTTGCATCTCCTTAGTGATACCTGAGCTTGCCTTGTGATTGGCTGGAATGAATTGCCCTTTAATGAGGCAGTACGCACAGTTTGCAGCAAACAGACAGGCTAGAACTGGGTTTTAATACAGTTGTTGAGCGGAAAAGCCATTTGCCTTTTCTGTGGCAAAATACAGATAATATAAAATATACTTGGAGAGGCTGGGGGTGGAGCTCTGTGGTAGTGTGCTGGCCTAGCATTCAGAATCCTGGCATTCAATCCCCAGCATTTCAAATGTAAGAATACAATTTACCATTTTCACCATTATCAAGCATATAATTCAGTAGCATTAAGGACATTCACACTGATGTGCAAATGTCAGCATCCATTTGCAGAATACCTTCATCATCCTAAACCTAAACACTACACCTAGTAAGCAACAACTGGGGATGTGGACATAGCTCAGTTAGTAGAGCACTTGCCTAGCATGCACGAGGCTCTGGGTTTGATACCCAGCACAATAAACAAAATAAGAATATAACTCTTCACCTTCACCACACCAGCCCCTTGTAACCATTCTCCTACTTTCTGTATCAATTTGAGTATTCCGGGCACCTCAGATAAGTGGAATAACACAGTATTTTTCCTTTTGTGCCTATATTGTTTCATTCAGCATAAAATGTCATCAGGGTTTACTTGTTTTAGCATGTGTAAGTTTCCTGCCTTTTTAAGGCTGAATCACATCCTACCTATGTTCCTATGTATTTACTACATTGTGTTCATCCATTCATACACAGGAAGACACTTGAGTTGCTCCTACGTTGTTTGTTTATTTGTATGTGTGTTTTGCTTTTGTTTTGTTCTTGCAGCACTGGGTGTTGAACCCAGGGCCTCACATATGCTAAGGAAACACTCTACCACCGAGCTCCCCAGTCATTTCTTAACTAAGTTGCCCAAGCTGATCTCCAAATTGTGATCTTCCTGCCTTGGCCACCTGAGTAGCTGAGATTGTAGGCATGCACCACTATCCCAGTTAACACCATGTTTTTTTGTTATTGGTTTTTTTGGGGTTTTTTGATACCAGCGATCGAATCAGGACTTTGTGCTTGCAAGGCAGGTGGCAGAACCACTAAGCTAAATTCCCGGCCCTAATGCCTATGTTTTGACTATTGTTAACAGTGCTCGGCGAACATTGGCGCACACGTATCTGTTCAAATCCTTGCTCTCGGGTTTTTGAGTATATATGCTTAGAAGCAGAGTCATTAGATCATAAAGCCCATTTGGCTTTATGAAAAAAATTTCATTGGAAGGGAAAACTAACTTTTTGGCAAAGAAAATAGCAAATTAACAGAGGATAAAAATAATGTCTGCTTCAACAGATAATTCTTTTATCTTACAAAATAAGTGAAGACAGATGTGCTTTTTGGGGGGCTGAGTTCCTCTATCTCTGTCTCTCTCTTACCCCACACACACACACACACACACACACACACACACACACACACACACAATTACTTTAAATGTATTAAAAGTTAGTCCATAAACTGACTAATCTCTGAAACCATCCCAAAACTAATCCAGCGTGACAAGCTAGATTGTTCTCTTTGGTGCAACTCTGGGAGTGACAATGTCTGGGTTTGCAGTCTGGTGTTGGATGACTACTCTGAACCGCAGTGTCAGCAATCTTTCCGGTCAGAGGGAAGGCCCACAGGCTGGTCTGATCAACCCACAAACTAAAGATGAAATATTTGCTGACTGCTAGACAGATAAAATATCAAATTGGAAGATGTCAACTTCATTATTTCAAAGCTGACTGTACAGTCTATCAAAGTTCATAAAGTTCGTATTTAACAAACTGGCACTTTTCACGCAAATGCGCACTTTTGTGCTGCCATAACTCATGCACTGCATATGCAAAAACAGTTCTGTGCTGCTTACCAACAGGGACTTGGCTGAGGATGTGTTATTAGGTGACTGTGTCACGGGCTTACACACTGCAGTGGTTACAGCATCACTGGGCCATCTGCTCCTCATTGTCTCACATGCAGCTCGACTGTGGTTTCACTGCAGCTCTGTGGCCATGGAAAAGATTTTTCAGTTCCTTCGTCATAAACTGGGTAAATAACAGCAACGATAAATGTGTTCTGAGGACTCCAACCCGCAGAAAGCATTGAAGGGTAGCTCTGGGCCTGGGCCCACTCAGCCCTCTGAAGCACAGGTCTCCTCAGCCCTGCTCCCTGCTGGCTGCTCCGATGTCCCTAGGCCTGTGGAAGTCAAGTATTTGGGACCTAGAGCACATGTGATCCCACTGTTTTGCAGGACTCTGTGGGTAGAGTCCCTGCTCCCTGAGCAGGTGGCAAGAGAGTCACTTCCGACAAACCTTCATACCAAAGTGGTCCTGTCCCTGCCCATGTCATTTCCAGCCACCCCAGGGAAGATGTCCACATTCTCTGTCCTGAACCCAGAGCCACAGAGTCAGTGACTGCATCTTACCAAAGAGACGTATTTCTTCCTCTCACAAGTCCATTGTTCTCACTGGGATTTTTTTCTCCCTCTCAGGATAAGGCTGCAAGAGACATTTGCTGGGCTCCGGGAAGCAAGGCCTAGCTGTGAGCACTCAGATGTGGGTGCCCATCCTCCTCTAGGGATCTGGCCAAGCAGACAGAAGGGTCTGGGCTTCCCTGAGGTTTTAAGACCTCAATGCAGGTCCAGCTCTGCCACTGGCTTAAATTCCTTGATCTGAACCTCCCACAGGGTTCACGGTAGCTGCACCACCATTTCTAGAGGTAGGGACCAAATGGAGTTGACTCAGGCATGAACAGCAGTGCTCTGGGCCTGTGTGAGTTGCTCTACCATCTTCCCAGTTCTTAGGGACCCTGCAGGGCTCTCTGCTATTTTCTTTAGTTCAGTTTCTTTAGCTCTTTTAGCAGCTCATATGTCTCACTGTCCAGTGCAGGATGAGTCCAGATTCAGAAGTTAGGGCCTAGTTTCCAACCAGACTCAGCCTTGGCTTCAGGGCTGGCTCTCCTCTTAGACCTCAGGTTTTGTACCTGTAACCTAAGGAAGTCAGACAGAGCATCTCCAAATCCCCTCCTAGCCCCACAAACCCTTTGGTTCTTATCACAGATTTTTATATAAGGTCTTAGTAGTTTCCTAAAATAAAGCTAATAGAGTTGTTTTTATTATGACCCAAAAAAAAGTTGGAGAGAAGAAACAAGAATAAGCAAGACAGTGGAAATTCATGATGCACATGGGATTGCAATATACTACTCGCTCTATTTTATGTTAATTTCTTCATGATAAAACTTTCTTTTAAAATAATTCCTTCAAGTTTGGATGTCAGTGCAGCCTGTGCTTCCCAGTGCCCCAGGGAGGCAGCCCTCTGTCTAATGCAAGGTGACTTCCAAAGGAAACCCCCATCTTGAAGTCTTCCATATCCTGTCTCCATCTCTGGTAACAGCTTCAGCAGTGCCCCTGCTCCAACATCAGAAAAACTCGGGGTTTTCCAGGATCTTCTATCCCCACATCCTTTTTTTTTTTGGCCCACAACTATCACATTTATAAAGAAAAAGTCACAGACAGGACTCAGAAGGCTCAAGCATTTGGCCGAACTGGAGACTTTAAGATCCCCGGAGCTGCATCCCTTTGGCAGGGGCAGGTTTTCACCCAGATGCGGAGGGATTCTTGGTCCCATGAAGCGACTCAATGCAGAAGTCCCCCACCTGCAGCCTGTGTAGAAGCACCCCCACCCCCAAAGGCCACTTGGTCAGGGCCTCTGTTCACAAGGCCATGGGCGTCGCACCTTCTCCTTCCTTCCTGGGTGGCCTGGCATCCTGGAGAAATGTACTCATCACCCCAAATTTAGGAAGCCTCTCAGGGAGGCACCTTGATCCCCTAATCCCCTTGACAGAGACTGGTGGGATTGTGGGGGCTCAGAAGTGACGACGGCAGCCATCCACCCTTGGTGCTCCTGTGACCTCCCTGTGAGCTACACCTGGCAGCCAGTCGCAGCCTGCAGGCCTGCCCATAAGGAGGGGCCAGCATGTGCCAGAAGGGGCTGGCTCCAGGCCACAGCAGCCCCAGGAGGCCATCTTTCTTGCCAAGGACCAAGCTTTAGCTCAGGCAGAGGCCGAGAGACCTCTTGCCATGTGCCTAGCACAGAGCTGAAGACAGAAAAAGTAGGTGAAGGCTGCCTCAAGTGGATCCCAGGCCAGAGTGGACCTAGAGGTCATTCCACAACACAACAGAGAGCAGTGTGTGTCTGGAAAGTGCACAAGTTGACCCAAGGATTTCTTAAGGGAAAAAAATTATTTCCTGAAAATCTACTATGTGCCTCAACTTATGTCAAGAACTCTATAACTCCATCTCGTTTCAGGTTTGTAAAAGGGACTGCTAACGTTTCACAGAAAAGAAATGGGACATCCAGGACTTGACAGGCCACATAGCTAGTAAGTAGCACAACCAGAATTAAAACCCAGAGCTGTGTAGCTCCAAAATATGTACAGAAAATATTGCTATAAATTTCCCTTAAATTCACACGTGTAGGAGTAAGTTCGCCATTTGACAACTCACCTCATCCTAACAAACAAACTAGGAATCAGTATCACAGCTGACTGAATTACTGGGGCTTCTACATGGGGCTGAGCAGGCTGCTTCCCAAGAGGAGGTCGCCCAGGGCACCCTCAGAGGCTCCGCGGGCGCCCCCTCACGCTGCCGGCCAGAACTGCAGCGGAGCCCCGCACCGGTGCTGAATACCGGACTGAGACGCCCCCCTCACCATCACCGAGAAACCACAGACCTCAGGCGACTCAAACATCTGCAAATCTGAGCGGCTCTGACTGTGGGGTTAGCAGCACACGTCCTCCCGTCGTAAGAAGCACCTGGCATGGTTGGTCCCTTGCTAAAGGAAGATCAGGTTCCAGGCACTTGCATACTCGTGTCCAGAGAGGGAGCCGTCCGTTGTGTGAGCCTCCCCATCCCCAAGGAGCTGTGTACAGGATTCAACAGAGGGAATGGGGTGGAATAACGAAGAGAAGTCATCGGGGAAAGGATGTAGTATTTTCACTGAAGCAGAGTGCAGTCCACAGCCAAAGCGGAAAGCTGGAAGTGGGTGGGCCGGCCGCAGAGGGCCCTGTCTCCAAGCACGCCAAGAAGAGCGGACCTCGTCCTGTGGGCAGGACGACCCAGAGCAAGGTACCCACTTAGTTGAGTCTGCAGTGTAGAGAAGAGGCCAGAACAGAGTGGAAGAGGGCTGGAAATGACAAAGCCAGGTGGGCCGTGCTTTTGAGATCCTGTGGTCTTTTGTAACTAGGAGGGACACGCCTGGGACCCAAATTAAGGTGGTGATCAGCAGGATGAAGAAAAAAAGGGGGATCTGAGAGGCACTAAGGGAGCAACCCCTTATCCTGGGCAAGGACTGTAAAGTATGGGCCAGGCATGGGTGAAGCCCTGGGCTTGATCTCTAATTCTAAAAAACAAACCCACACTGACCAGTGGTCTGAGAATGACCCGAGTGGGCAAGGGACACATTCTCTGGGGAGAAACCCAAGAAGAGCCTGTTAGGTGGAGAGGAGGAAGCCATGCTGAGTTTGAGGCCCTGTGGGCCTATGAGAGGATGGGGCAGTGCCGGGAGGCCCAAGGTTGTCTTTCAGTGTCTAGAAGTGCATCCTGTACCAGAGAGGGTGGGCCGTGGAGGTGGGGACAAAAACCAGGAGCAGGCAGAACACACGCCTCTGAGTGTGTGGTGGCTTTGCTAGAGAACCAGGGAGTGCAGCAGGAGGAGTCTCAGTTTTGTATGTTCTTTTTTCTGGATGCAGACAGTGTTCAAAGAACAACGTTTGAAGATGGAGCTGAGGCTTCCCTTCCCATGCCCTGTTCCACGACTCTGCCCTCCCACCACGATAGCTTCCCCCAGGGAATGAAAACATCCAGGGTGCCAAAGCAAAAGGACACAGGGAACATCACTAGGCACCAGTCACACAACCCACGGATAAATCATTCAAAACAGTTGTGATCGTAGGTCACAATGTGACGTTCTGGCAGATCACTAATTGAAAATATAAAATAAAACTCATTCCTATCTACTCAGTTTTTTTAAAAGTACCTCAGTGTTTATGATCATAAAAATATAAAGAGAAAATTGATGTTGAACTCCAGCAAAAGGAAATACTCATATAAATAGAGAAAATAATTTATAAAGTTTCATCTGTCATTGAGATGTATTTCCAATGAGTGTGCATTTTTATAAGATTTGTGACATATTCATGTTCTTTTCTGTACTAAATATTATAATATGACTTTTTTTTAATATGTAGAGACTTATGGCTACATTTAAATGTGAAACATTTCAAGGCTTTACCTGTGAGCACTCAGCTTGAGGGTAACAGACCAAACCTTAGGACAAAGTGCAGTCCAACTGGGTAGGGCTAAGCCAAAGAGGGGAGTTCAGGGAGCACAATAGCAGAGTTAGGAGAAGCAGGTGAAGCATTTTGTCCCCTGAGAGGAGAAGCAGCATCCCAGGGACTGAACAGGATGGGTAGAAGTGGGGACAATTATGGACAATTATGCTGCAGGTGACACTGCCTTCCTGACTCCACCCTCCGAAGGACAGGGCTAAGCTCAGAGCAGCAGACTCCCCACAGCTTGAGTGGGTTGGTGGAGTACTGGGACTGTGTGTCCCTACCATATCACCTGCAGTGCACAGACATGGCCTCTCCTCCAGCCTGGGTGAGGAGGCTAGGGTGTGATCTCAAGCTCTCCCAAACCTCTTCCTGCGTATGACTTGTAATTCCACGCTTAGTATTTACCTAAGTCATGAAGATACATGTCTATACCAAGCCTTGTATAGAATGTTCTTAGCAGCTGTTTTTCATAATGGTCCCAGACTAGAAACCACTCTGGCATCCATCAGTAGAACCTTGAATAACAAACCAGAGTTCACAAACAAATGAGCTACTGCTCAGCAATAATGATAGAGAGTGACCCACTGAGGCAGGTAACAACACAGGAGATGCGCAGGTTGGAGATGCAGCCCACAGAGCTGATGGCACTGTGGAGCCATGGAAGGTATCTGATGTCAAAATAAAGAAGGTAGCAGTGAGAGATGAAGCAAGAGGGCGCTGTGGGGCCATGCCATAAGGAACCAGGAAGAAAGTCACCATGCATGACTATGCAAATCAAGCAACACCGGTGGGTACCCAGTGAAGAGCAGAAGTGTCTTCCTGGCAAGTGCTGCATCTGGGGAGAAGGGAGGCCCTTTGCCATTTTGCACAAAATTCCTTGTCCTGAAAAGGATCATTGTTATTTTTCCCCTGTGATTCAGATGCTTTTTGGATGAATTATAAGGATTTGGGCCGTTATTCTAAAGGCACTGCCGGCCACTGACATACACCATGCAGTTTCCCCAATTTAACTCCGTCTGTGCAGTCCTTCCTCCCATACCACTTACGGGCACTGGAAAAGGAGCCACTGCCAACCTTGGACTTCTCTGCCACCCTTAAAGCAGACTGGGGAGCATCTGTGAGGGGATGTTCCTTGGACATCACAGGGTGGCCAGCTCCACACCGTCTGCAGCATATCACTGTCACCAGTGATGGATCACGGCATTGTTAGAAGGCTGAAGGGACCTCGCAAGTGAAGCAGGTTCCAGTTGCTTGGCAGTGAAGAAAGGTTAGGCTGTTCCCAGAGACTCCACAGCTTTGCACAAGCAGCCTTTGGGGTGATGGACCAAAGACCAGAAAGTCTTCACCAGATGCCAGGGGAGGCATCCAGGAGGATCTCTTCCTTCCCTCCTCCCAACCCACCCTGCATCTCAGCTCTTCTCAACAGAATTCCGTGGTTGGCTGAATATCTTAGGAACTGCCCTACCATTGTGAGGTAAGAAAGCGAAATATAAATAAACAGCATTCCAGTTAGCTGGGAGGTGAACTAAGGACTGGACCATTTTTCTTGGGTAGGTCCACACCAGCCCTCCCTCCCTCCTCCTGAGGTGCTCTGAGCCCACTAAGAGACTCTTCTCTACTCCAGGCTCCAAGATGGGGGATAATCAGGGAGGTCAGTGGTCTTCAGCAGCAAAGTAGGCCAGGTATTGGTCCCTACAGCATAAAGGCCTGGATCTCTTTGATTGCCTGCCTGGCCTTCAAAACCCTTCTGGGCCAGTTGAGTGCTGCCTGGTTTCCGGGTGGAGTACCCCCTCCCACACCTCATTCCTCTGTGCTTCATTGCTAAGAACTCTTGACATTTCCGGCAGGCTCTCCTGGGGAAGATAATTTGCAAAATTTTTCTCTAGTCTTAATCTTCATCTTGACTTAATAAAATAAACTATGAGATATTTACACTGTAGCTGGATGAAAGACTACACCTGCATTGCTAATACATTTTATCATGTTTTATGTCTTTTTTTGGACAGAGTCTATGTAGTTCAGGCTGGCTGTGAAATCTCCTTGAATTCTTGGTGATCCTTCAGCCCCAGCCTCCTGACTATTGGGATCACAGGTGTGTGCCATCACACCCAGCTATGTTTTATGTCTAATCACATCTTTTGCCATTCATACCATTTCTGCTCTGGAAAATCAGGATACTGATGTGACAGGAACACATTAAGCCACATTCTCATGGGTACAGAGAAGTCTGTAGTTCTGTCCAGGCCACAGCATTGTTTGCAGAGGCAGCCATTCCCAAGGGACATTGGGAAGTAGCTCCGGTGTCTGCATGTGATGCTCACCCAGCACATCCAACTGGACTGCAGGCTCTTCCTCCTCGATCTGCTCCATTTAGCTGGTGCTAATTGCTCCATACCCAATCATGACACAAGAAAAATCAGAGGTGATTGTGAGGATGGTTCTGAAGCTGGGTCTTCCTAATTTGATGCACTGATACACTTCACATGACATTGAGGAAATCGAAACATAAGTGACCCAAAATGAACCTACATCATGCATAATTACCTTGCAATGAAAATAATATAATTCCAAACTATTAAATTAAAGTGATTTCCCACATTTGAGAATTAAGGATCTTCCATAAGAACAAATTCTCTCTCACTCTCTTCAAACAGATGGGTTATTATAGCCTCAGGGGTCTCTCTTCAACCTAACTAAAGGTGAGTCCTATTATAAGTTTATCTTAGTTTTAAACTCTATCAAACCTTTGACTTCATTAATATTTTACACAGCTCATCTGTCTCATTTTGAGCCCCTGGGTTTTAGAATTCTTAAAGTCTTTTTTTTTTAACCTCCGATCTTTGGTGAGAGCAATGTTTTAATTATACATAAAAATTTTCCAGCTCTAATTTTGTAGTCTCTCCTCTGTTATCGTCACCTATGCATCTGCAAACACTTAAACACACCTGTTCTGAGAAGACATCAGATACTATCCTGACACTCTAAAGGAAGAACCACCTCAAAATTAACAGGCTTTTCTCATGGCTTAAAAATTTAACTGAGAGCTCAGGTTGTAGCTCAGAGTGCAGCCCTCAGCATCACCAGAGCCTGGGTTCCATTACAAAAGAAAAAAACTAAGTGAAAATATATTTTGCCTTCTTACATGATCTTTTCAAATGTTCCCTGTGTGTCATATTTTCATATTTTTATCGAGTGGCCAGCAGCCCAACCTGCAGAGAGCACAGAGCCTGCTGCTGGTCTCTGGTGCCCTGTTCTTCAGCCTGTGGGGTACAGGAGTAGGATAAAGACCCAGGAGGTCTGTCCAACCTGGTCCAAGGCTAATGGACCAAAATGGAGGGGGAAGACTATAAGTGGAGACAGGAGATGCAAACTAAGTGGACAGAGAGCAAGATGAGGAGGCTGCCAGCAGAGATGGAAACAAACCCTGGAGTGTGAGCCACACCTAGAGAAACCCCAGGCCCCAGGAGAACATTGTAGGTGAGCAGAGGCCTCTGCTGTATTTCTGTGAGGCCTCAGAAGTTTGGCTTAGCCCCCGCTGGGGGAGGACTGGACAGCTCACTGTCACAGACGGCTGGTGGTCACTCTGGTGAGAACCCCCGCAGCAGTCTAGTGGGCCTCCTTGACCGATACCAGTCAGTCTGCAGCCCTGCTGGGCCAGACTCAGCAAAGAGGTGTAGGTGAGAACCCTGAGTTGGACTGTGCAGGTCAGAGCTTGGTTTTGCCACCTGTTACCTCAGCAAGTTCCTGAATCTCTCTGTGACTCAGTTTCCCTGTCTGTAACATAGGGACAAAAATGGTACTGATGCCACAGGGTGGTTTTAAGGATTGCATGAGTTAATTAATTCAAAAATAGTACAAGAGGGACTGGAACATAATAAGCATTTAACAAATACTAGCCAATGATATTGTCAAGTGTCCTAGCTCAAGGTCCTGGACTTTGCAACCTCCCTCCTAATTTTTTTCTTCCTAAAATGCTCCAGATTAATAATTCTTTATCTCTGGAGACCAAAACTCCTCACTCCTCATTCTCTCATTTAATCATACAATAGCCACAAAATTCCTATCAGGAAGAACCTGATCACATTACCAAAAAATCTCATAAACCATGAGAGAAAAAAAAAGTCATTAAGTGTAGTAGCGCATACCCGTAATCCCAGCTACTCTGGAGGTTGCATCAAGGTTCAAGTCCAGCTGGGGCAACTTAGCCAGACCCTGTCTCAAAATGTTAAAATTGTTTTTAAAAAATGAGCCAGGGGTGCAGCTCTGTGAAAGGCCCTAGGTTCAATCCTTAGTACCACAAAAAAATTTTTTAATAAATTGAACTTCACTGAAATTAAAATATTCAAAGGATACAAGAAATTGAGAAGATGTGACATGGGTTGTGGAAAAAAAAATCACAATATGTATATCTGGAAAAAAACCACCCCTGTATCCAGAATATGTAATGAACTCATTTGTATAGCAATAGTAACATGAAGATAAACAATACAACTTCCTAAAATGGCCAAAAGATTTAAATAAGCTTTTCATAACTGATACATATATATGGTGTATAAGCAAATCAACAGAACTCCACATGCACTGCTGACATAAAAATTTAAATTAAAACCACACAAACAGACTATCTCAGTACCCCCTGGAATATCCCCGGCCCTCAGTGACTTTATATATACTATCCCAAAGCCATCCACAGAGGTAGATAAACAAAGTGGTATATCAATGCATGGAATCCTAGTAAGCAATGAAAAGGAACCAGCTGTTCATAATGCAACAACATGGATATATCTTTAAAATATCCCAGGGCCAGGGATTTATCACAGTGGTTCCACCACCTGCCTCGCAAGCACAAGGACCCAAGTTCGAACTCCTGTACCAAATAAATAAATTAATTAAATTAAATATTATACCAAGAAGCAAGACATTAAAAAGCTTCATACTGCATAATTCTGTCTGTAGGACACTGTTAAACAGGCAACTAATCTTGTAAGGGCACATAAAGGACTTCCTAGAACCAGGCTATTCAAATACTGCATAGCACCAGGAAGGAACTTCTTGAGGTGACAGAAATACTCTGTATGTGGATGGTTCTGTCTTGTGGTTACCCCGGGGTTTTTCATGTATAAAAATTTTGAGCTGAACACCACCAAAAAAAAAAAAAACAACAAAAAAAAACACCACATCAAAAAGTATACTTAAAATGAGTGTATTTTATTGTATGTAAATATTAACTCAATAAAATTGCTTTGTAAAAACAAGCATCTTTCTTTAGCAACAGAAAAAAACAGTTCTTTACGCCTGGAGTAGCAGGGGACAGAAAGGGAGTCAGTTGTTTCTTTTTAAAATAGACTTTATTTTTCAGAGCTGTTTTAGGTTCATAGCAAAATTGAGCACAAGGCTTAGAGATTCCAGTTTGCCCCATGACCTCACATACACAGCTGCCCCCGTGATCAACTTCCCACACCCAGAGGTCGGTACATGGGGCACCAACAGAGCTGTGCAGGTCTCACCAAGTGATCCATTTGTTATGATTGATGAATCCATGTCACGAACACAGTGTTCTCATCCAAAGTCCACAGCTCATAGCCGGTTGGCCCTGGTTTTCCTCATTCTATGGGTCTGGACAAATGTATAATGGTGCACACCCACTGCTCTAGTACTGGAGTATTTCATTGCCCTAAAACTCCACTCCTCCTAACCTGTTCATCCTTCTCTACACCCTCCATCCCCTGGTAACCACTGACCTTTTTTTTTTTTCCTCCAAAGTTTCACGTACTTGGAAGTATACTTTCTAGATTGACTTCTTTCACTTAGTACTATTTAAAGTATCTCCTTGTCTTTGCATGCCTTGATGGTTCTTTTTTTTCAGTTTTTCAAGGTAGGTTAATGGGGCGGGGGATTTAACTCAGTGGTTCGGTGGCCTGCCTTGAAAGCGCAAGGACTCGAGTTTAATCCCCGGTACCAAAAAAAAAAAAAAAAAAAAAAAAAAAAAAAAGATAGGTTGTTATATAGCCCAGACTGGCTTTGAATTCATGGCTATCCTCCTGCCTCAGTCTCCCAAGTGATTAATCCCAAGGGATTACAGGCATGCACCACGTCACCTGGGAATACCTATTTCTTTTTATTGCTAAAGTGTCAAATTGTCTGAATTGTCTATTTATCCATCCAACCACTCAAAGGTATCTTGATTGCTTCCAAGTTAGGCACTGATAAATAAAGCTACTATAAATATTCATGTGCGTGGATGTAGTTTTTCACTCATTTGGGTAAATATCTAAGAGTACAGAGGGTCTTCGGTCACTAGTCCCCGGAAACCCTTCAATTACAGTTCATAGTTTCCTGGTCTGGTACAGTTCCTGTGGGAGGTATCTGGCTCCAGAGTGACAACTGAACAAATGTAAGAGTCCAGATAGGAAGAAGTAGGTGGGACCAACTCTGGTTTGGTTGCTTTGCATTTAGTCCCCCTGAGGGGGTGGCTCCTCCAGAGCCAGGAAGGCCCAGGTGTCCAAGCTCAGAGCACAGAATTGGAGTCAAGGCTACACTGAGGGCAAAACCAAGTACAGTAAAACCTTGCTTTGCAAGCAACTTGTTCTGTGAGTGTTCTGCAAGATGAGCAAACATTTCTAATAAAATTTAACTTGATAAATGAGTGATGTCTTGCAATGAGTAGTATGTAACGCTGAACATCACATCACAGCTGAGCTACTGGTTCCTGTTTCTGTCTCTCTTAGTCTCTCTCTGACCACCCCCACCCCCCCACCCGCTCTGCAGGATTGTGGGTGATTGTCTCCCAACAGCAAGAGATTATGTAGCTCTCTGCAGAAGAAGAGGACAAAAAGATCTATGAATCCCTCATTTCAAATGAGATAAGGAAGGAAACTGGGAAACTGCAAAATTTTGTAGAAAAGCACCACCCAAACAAGGTTAAAGCAGTGCAGGAGATGAATCAGTGTAACTACAATGCAATGTCACGTATCTGTGAAATCTTCAAAAGAGGGCAAAAGCAAGTGTCATTGGGCAGGTTCCTTGTTAAGGTTGCACAAAAACAAAGATTCCATTGAGACAATAGATAGCAATGATTGCATTAGTGATAATAAGTCATCCTACATAGTAAACCTTCTCTCTCTTATCTCGCTCGTGCCAGCTACAAAGGTTTTCAAAGGTAAGTGCAGGTTTGTTTATTTTTCTTTATATTTTATATTTTATTATTTTGTATTATATTATAGTATTGCAATCATTTCTATATGGATATTTTGGGGTTGTGGAACAAATTATCTGAGTTTCCATTATTTCTTATGGTGAAATGTGCTTTGATATGCAAGGACTTTGGACTACAAGCATGTTTCCAGAAAGAATTATGCTTACAAACCAAGGTTTTACTGTATTAAATTTATACAAATTCCCATGGGGAGTTTTCCTTCATTTGTGTACACACACACACACACACACACACACACACACACAGCCAGAGAAGTACCCCTGGGCCCAGGTGACAGAAAGGTGTGCAGAGTATAGTTTTCTACTTTCCTTCCAGGAGAAGAAGGGGCATTCCACATCTCCCGTTTCCTTTCCACCAGAGATATCAAGAAGAGTAACAGCTCCCTCTTTGGAGGCTGGTGTAACACCCAGCAGGGCTGGCTTCCAGGTCAGGAAGAAGACATGAACTTCTCCACACCCACAGCAAGGGCAGGCCCCGGCTACTTTATACCCAAGGCCTGGATGGAAATGCCAAGAAGAACCCAGGTGCAGGCAGAAGTATTCCTCCCAGGCATGGGGTGTTGGTCAGTGTTCTCAGCTGCAACCACAGAATTCACCCCAGCTAGTATAAACATAAAGGCATTCATTAGGGGTTAAAGACAGATCACAGAATCACTGGAAGCACTAAACAAACGAACACAAGCAGGAACCTCCCAGAAGGACTCCCAAACCACAATACAGAACTGCATGCCACAGGACCTTCTGCATCTGTGTGATTAGGATGCTTTGGAAGCAAGAAGCTACCACACCAATTACCTCCAGGGAGCTATCTCTGAATTTAAAAAGCCACTGGTAGCCTCCAGTTCACACACCATCCAACACAACCCCCGCCATGTTCCTCTCTGTACAAAAGCAAGTATCATATGTGAGTACATCTGGCTGGTAGAAAGTAATTCACATCTCATACTCTAGCTGCAAGGGAATCTGGAAAATGTGACCCATATTCCCTCCTGTAAGTTAGAATGAGTGTGGGTATACCAGTCATGTGCCCACTGCTTTCACTGGGCCTGGATGTCCATCTTGGTAAGAAGGGCTGTGGGTGCACAGTATGAGTCTGAAGTTTGGGCTCATGGTTTGATGTGGAAACTGCTATACAAAGTTTGGAAGAGGGTCTAGACCAGTGATAGTGAATCTCTCAGAGCTTTCAATGAAACTTCCAGCACACATGCCATAAGTTTGCCACTACTGGTCTAGACACTACATGCACTTTGGGGTCACAGTGGGACGGATGGAGCTATGAGGTATAAAGAATCTGCACCTAAATCACTGTCATTAAGTCACCACAGTGACCTCAGATGCCTGCATTAGACTGTCATGAGGACCCAAACAAAAATAAAACAAAATAAAGGTAAAAAATTTATTGTATTAAGCCACTGAAATGGTGAAGTTTATTTCTTAGCGTAGCCAGTAGTAGTATCCTATTACCATAGTGGCAAAAAGTAATTTGAAATTTCTTCTTCGTTGTCTCAACAGAGACCACAAATTCAGCAGGTCACCTCTTTATCTCACACCTCCAAACTGGTTCTCTGTTACATATTTCCAGCTTCCTTGCCATTAGTCAGAACCCATGTTGGCACCTTGTATTTCTGTGCTTCACCTCTGAAGCAGGCCAAATCCTGTGACCACAAATCAAATCCAGCGGACTGTCCTGTCCTGACTACTAGATCAGTCTCTTAATCAGTACCTGTCTCAGTTCTAGTTTGTCCATCTATCCATCCATCCACCCATTCATCCATCCATCCATTTAATTTGCATTACTAACTGCATTGCCACGTGTTAAATGGCATAAAGACAATAATAAATGACCCTTGATAGAGATGGTTAGGGAGACCAACACCTACAAAATAGTCCCACTGATAAATATATAATTACAAGTGCTATGAAAGTAGATTACAGGCTATTATGAGAGCATCATAATGGGGCCCAACCTCAGTGAAGAGGCCAAGGAAGCCATCCCCCACAGGTGGCTTTTGAGCTGAGGATTAAAGTGTGGAACTTAGGGGGACTTAGGGGGATGGAATAAAATCTTGAAAGCAAGGGAGCAGTGAGTATGAAGGCCCCGAGGCAGGAAAGAACCTGAAGCCCAATGTGGTGGGGTAGCCAGCTTTTTATTGTGGTATTTCCAGGACCTAGCAGTGTGCCTGGCATGTAATGGAGGTTTCAGGAGTTTTTTGGAGGAGAAAATGAGTGAGCACTTCAGGTTTGCCTACCTCCAATTCCCACTCCACCCTATGGTACCAATGCTTTTGCTATTACAGCCATGTACAGAACTGGCTGGGTATCATCTCCCTCCTCCTATGCTGAATGCCACAGGCACTCATCTTATTTATCAACAGGGCCTAGTGCCAGCCCACTGCTACATAGATGAGGCATTGCATATAAATATTTAATGTGTTAGTAACACAGAAGGCGAACACCAAGCATCAAAGTTAGTAGGGCAGCAGAGGGGAAGGTGGAGATGAGTAAAACAGGAGTCATAATGGCCCACACGCGAGGCACCAGCTGTCAATTGTGGTACACACAAACAAGTGGCACTCCAGACTCAGGGCCTGCAAGGAACTCAAGGAGGAGCCTAGGGTGGGACCAAAGTAGCAGGGCATGGCATCCTCTGGCTGCTCCAAAGGGCCTGGCTTACCTGTCAGGTCACACCACGGCCCCACACCTGACACTTCACTGCCTTGCTGCACTGCGCACACGCGCGTGCGCGTGTGTTTTTGTGTGTGTGCTCCCACCTGTGAGCTGAGCTTCCCCAGTACACACGCACTCTTGGGAGATCCTTGTTCCTCTTCGCCCATGTCCTACCAATGCTCAGTCCAGTGCTTGCCCCACAGTAGGAGCAAGTACATGTGTGCTGGAGAGAGCACCTTGGGCCTGGTGATCAGGCCAGCTGAACCCACTGGAGGGGAGCCCCATAAACAAACAGGACCCTGGTCAGGAAACCCAACAACACAAGGCTCCATGGACGGCTGTGCATTGTCTGAATGCTGCCTCTTTGCTCACTTGAAACCAAATTCCTACCATGTCTATTCTAGTCCTCTCATTCTGAATTCAGACCTTTCAAAATGATCAGTTCCACCCTTTCATTTCACCCTTTTGACTCCTGGTTTCTGCAACAGCAACAATGAGTCTTCATGCATTTATTCATTAAGCATTTACCAAGTCCCTATTATATGCTAGACACTAAGTCACCAGACTGGGGTTGTGTGGGAGACTGTCAGGAGAAAGATAAGCAAATAACAAACATCCACACTCCAGAGTGATAGCAAAACACACACCCAGTGCACCCTGGGGAGCAGACAGGCCCAAGTTATGTGTTATTTGATCTTAAATGTTTTTTCTGAATCCATTTCCTCAAGTATAAAAGTGACTAATGAGTTAGAATGGGGAGGTATTTGGGTCAGAGATGCCACTAATTAATTGTTTCCTGAACAACCAGCTGTGTGGTCCTTCAGAGAAACTAGTAACAAATACCAAGCTGGCAACATTCAGACTTCCGGGAGATCCAGCCTGAGGGCTTTTGTTGTGCTGCCAGAAATGACTCACTTTGCACTTGGCCACTCCTCCTGCTTAGCTGCAAAGAATCTCCTCTATCCCTAGGCTCCATTGCTGTGGACTAGAGGGGCTTACAGGACAGTGTTAAGGCAGAGTGAGCTCTGGGCAAACTGGGACATGAGGTCACACTCAGGTCCGCACTTGCTCTAGGACAGGAAGCCTGGACAGGGTAACTGCTGTGTGGAAGGGCCTGTGTCTCTGCTGGGCACGCTGCCAGTCCCAGCTCCCAAGATTCAGGCCACCAGTCCTGTGTGCTGACTCAGCCACACCTCGGCTGCCACATCAGTCCTGGAGGTGGCAAAAAGGGCAGCTCTGAGCTCCAGGAGGGTGGAGACCTGGGCACTGGTTTATTGCTCTGTCTCCAACAGGGAGCAAGGAATGAGTTGAGGCGGTCTGGCCTCTCTAGCCAGTAGGGTTTAGATTCAATCTCTGACCCAGGCCACATGCTCTCCTTCCCTAAGCATCCTCTGGGCCCATTCAGCCACCTCAGTACCATCCTGGAGAACCCATGTTGCCTGAAACCCAGCCCTCTCTGTGTCCCACCCCATGGAGACTTCTTTAAGATTATCCAGGCCCCTTTGGCCAGTGTCAGACAGCACGATGCTACCTCCCATCCTGAAGTAGCCTTGCCTGGGGCCGGCCAGACCTCCCATGACCTAGTGCTGGGATCTTCCACCTGTGTGTTGTCTGCTCTAGCACCCATGGTGTGAGGACCTATGTTCCACCTTGACCTCTCTGGGAAATCTGCACACTGACTTTTCCAAAGCTCCAGGATGGCAGCTTCTGCAGGTTCTAGACCCACCCTACCCAGCTGCACCCTCAGGGTCAGATGAGAAGGTGACGACCAGGGCCTTAGGAAGGGCCAATCTCTCCTCTTCTCCTTCCCAATCAACAATGTCACTGCAGGGTTCTGCATGAAGACCTGAGAGAGGGTGCAGGTGTAGATACTATTTGCAGAGCTGGGAGGTGCTGTTGGGCTCACCTGGCCTTGTCACTGGTCCATTTGGTAAAGTCTCTTGTTGGGCCTGAAGCTTTTATTTAAGTCTGCCTGGAAGGGCAGCTCACTCCCTTTCCAGTGTTTGGTTGCTGGCTAGGTCTTGCCCATTGCTGGGAAGTTTCCCCTACAGATGTATCTCTGCAGCAAGCAGCTCCTTGTGCCTGTTGTATCCCGGTGTTGGAATCTTGGATTCTGGTGGGTTCAACCAGAGGGCATCACTGGGATTAGGGGGTCACATTTTCCCCTATGGACACAACCATTTCACGTTCTAGCATCAGGGTTCCAACAGGTGATGCACTCAAGTGAGGACGACATGAGTAAGACTGGCTGAATGATGAGGCTGTGGGCAGGACACAGGAACAGCAGGGACAGGGCAGTGAGCTGTCTGAGGCAGCAGTGCCTGCAGGATTTGGGGAGGGCTGGTTAATACAACCCAAAAAGTGGCTTATAGATGCACTTTGTAATCCCACACTCCTAGCGCTAGAGTGGGACCCCAGATAGGGGTGGGGTCTCCAGAAGTGTCCCCCAGAGCAAATGTCACACTGGACCTTGGAATCTTCAGAGAAGAGATGTTGAATTTGTTAAAGGATCCAAGGTTGGTTCAGGGCTAAGGAAGAGCAAGGTTTGAGGGGTGTGGACTCAGGTAGTGCTGTCTCAGGGCAGCAGGAAGCTGTGCAAAGTGCACAGACAGCTGGCAGAGCCACTGTAGCTGGCCTCCAGCTATGGGCAGGGCCTGTATTACACCCATAGTCTTTTCTGCCCCAGACTCAGTTTCCATTTTCTTAACAAACTATTCCTTTCCCTGACAGGAAGCTCTTTCCCCTCATAGGAACTCTTCCCTGTCTCTCAGCTGGAGATCCTGAGCAGCATGGGCCTGAAGCCTTGTTCTGGGCCACTTCCTGGTCAAGAATCCAACCCTCATGTTTCTCAAATTGTAAGGTGCATAAAAATCCCCCAGGGCTCTTGTTACCCCACAGGTCCTGTAACAATCATCCAGTGATGGTGATCTGCCTAGCCACAGGCCACACTATGAATAGCAAGGCCTCAACCCAGAGTCTTAATCCTTGGTTGGAGTCAGAACCACTGGGACAAAATACAAAAGCTCAGGTCCTTTTTTACTTCAAAGAGCCTAAGCCTCCTTGGACATGAGGGTTCCAGGGCACTCTGACCCACACTGGATTCTGAGAACCTTTCTGTAAGCCAAAGGTAACCCGGCAGCAGGCCAGCCTACTTGGGCAGTGCTAGTGACTCCTTGCAACCCCTGCCAAGACCATAAGGGAAGCTTTATATTTTGTTTGTTTTACTTCTGCTGCCAATAGCATTAGTAGGACAACTGCCTTCTATCAGTACAGCACCATGATCTCCCAGTACCCAGAGCTCTAAGGGAGTGAAATGTGTCCAGTGTGTGGGATGGGGGCGGGTTAAAGAACAGAGGTAGGCAGCCTTTCCAGTCTTCAATCCTTTTTTCTATAGCCCTTAAACCCCAGGGGGTCATGTGGGAAGACTATTAAGGTGCCTCTTAGGCCTTCCCTCATCGTACTGTCTTCAAAGGCATTTTCAAGGCCCAGGGCATTATCCACACAGCGATATCCACCTAATTCACCATGAAGATCCTCAGCCTGGGACTGGGGAGAAGATCTGCTTGATGCTTTGGGCTTCTTGCAACGGCTCTCATCTCTCTAACTCCAGGGCCCTCTCTTCAAAGCTCTGGGTCAGTGCTAGCACTGATGGCTCCCTTTACCTAGGGAAAGACTGGCAAACTGTGGCTCACAGGCCAAACGTATCAGCCACATTTTGAAAATAGTTTCAGCTGGGCATGGTAGCGCATGCCTGTAATTCCAGGACTCTGGGAGACTGAGGCTGGAGGATCACTAATTCAAGCTGAGCCTGGGCAACTTAGTGACTTTGTGTCAAAATAATAATAGAAAAGCAAACTAACTAACACATAAATAAATGGTATGGGGTATAGCTCAGTGCAAAGGTTATTGGTTTTAACTCCCAGTACTGCCAAAAATCAAAGAATAATTTCTAAGACTACTGAAAGCACAATTGTTAGAAGTGTGTCCACTTAAATTCTGAAAACTATTACATTCTGGTATTTTTGAGTCACAAATGTTACTCCCGTTCTTTTGTTTGTTTTGTTTTGGTTTTTTGAGATAGGGTCACTTTATATAGTTCAGGTTGGCCTTGAATTCACTATGCCCAAGGTAGCCTGGAACTTGCAGTGATGCTCCTGCCTCAGCCTCCTGAGTGCTGGGATTATAGATAGGTGTGTACTACCATTCCAGGCTTCTATTCCTGTTTTATTCTGTCTTGGAAATTTCAAGTATTATTTTTATTTTTAAATTTACTGGTACATTTTAGATATACATAACGATCACATTCATCATAGGGAATTTGTACTTATACATGATATATCTTGTTTCTTCTTTTTGCCTATTCCCCTCCCCTCCCTTCAATCTCTCTTCCTCTCCTTTACAAAAGCTTTGTTTCCATTTCTTTCCTTCTATTCTTTTTCTTTCTAGTCCCTTCCCCCTCTTGCCCTCCCCCACTTGTTTCCCTTTCCATTTGAACATTTTCTTCCCATTTCCCAATATCTATTATACATTTTGGTCCTTATTTACACTCACTGTACCCTTATAAACATGGGTATGCATGTAACACTGATATGATGCTTTAATTTTTTTGTGTGTGTGGTACCAGGGATCAAACTCAGGACCTTACACTTACAAGGCAGGTGCAGTACTACTGAGCTAAATCCCTGGCCCATGGCTTTAATTCTTTTGGGAAGACACCAAGAAGGGGAGTAGCTGGGTCAAATGGAACCTCTAGTTTTAGTTTTCTGAGGAATCTCCATCAGTAGTGTTTGTACCAGCCTACACTCTCAGCAACAGTGGAGAAGGGTCCCTTTTCCCTACAGCCCCTTCAGCATTTGTTATTGGTTGATTTCTTGATAAGAGCCATTTTTGTGGAGTGAGATGGACTCTCAGCATTGTTCTAAGTCGTACATATCTCTTGAATGATCAGTGATGTTGAACATTTTTTCCCATATTTATTAAAACAACTTTCTAGCTTTGGAGGTAAGACATGCTATCTCACTGTTATTTTAACTTTGCTTGCCAATCACTTTTTTTTTTTTTTTTTTTTTTTTTTTTTTTTTTTT
>NW_022900919.1:23710650-23715768 GCF_012274545.1 Fukomys damarensis | reverse complement strand
TTTTTTTTTTTTTTTTTTTTTTTTTTTTTTTTTTTTTTGCTAGTAGCAGAGAATAAACCCAGGCCTCATACACAGTAAACCAATCACTTCTGGTTGCTTGTTGATAGTCCATCTGTGTCCTTACTCATTTATCTATTGCAAAGGCTGTCTAATTTTAGTCATGACTAGACTAGATAACTAATTAGATAACACAACTACTGTTTATGGAGCATTTATTTTTGTTCCAGACACTACGCTAAGCACTTTGCATACTCTGTTTTTCATTTAGTCAACTTAGTGAAGAAGATATTATTATGCCCACTTTAAAGATAAGGAACTAAAGGGCCGGGGATTTAGCTCAGTAGTTCTCCTGCCTGCCTTGCAAGCACAAGGTCCCAAGTTGGATCCCTGGTATCAAAAAAAAAAAGGAACTAAACAACTTACCTGTCATCTGATAAGTTTAAGAAGCCACAGTCTGAGCCTAGCTCTGACTGCTCAGTGTGCTTCCCACTTGGCTGACCGTTGCAAGGGTCTCTGGAGACTTGAACACTTGCCAAGTGACAAGGCTGATTCCTTCATTTAATAAATATTTATTCTGCACCCAGGGGGCAGGTATGTATTTTCCTGGTACCCAGGGCTCTCATGGGTTGCCCAGTGCCACCGATAAGTGCTTACTGGAGGTTGTGTTCTGGACTGATAATGGGTGAGGGGAGGGAGCTTGTGAACTAGAAAGATGACTGGATGGAAAGGGCCTCTGACAGCAATAGCTTTGGTGGAAGAATGTCACCAATGTTCTATGGCCCAGTACATCTGGGACCAAGAATAAATGCCCCAAACCCACATGCTCCTCACCCATTTCCTGGTTGTTTCCCGAAGAGGCCGAAGTCTGAGGCTGTTCCTTCAGGAAGTCCACAGTTTGGCCTCCAGGCACAGGGTCTGGAGCTGGCACAAAAGCATCCACAGGGCAGGAGAAGACACGAGAGAACACTGTCTGGGGCTCATCAATGTGGGGCACACTGAGTGACAGAGTAGGGCACACCTGCGCATGGCCAGCAGCGAGGTCTGTCAGTCTGAAGCCTCAAGAGGGAGGTTGCTGACACAAGTTCACTGAGAGAATGAAGGGTAACTTCAGTAAATAAGTGAAATACTTTGTTAAATAATTTTTAAATTTTAGAATGGTTTATATTTTAGATTTTATTTTATGTTTTTTGATTTATGGAAAAAATATAAAAATTGTACAGAATTCCCATTTAAACTATGGCCAGTTTCCCCTACTATGAACATCTTATGATAAATTTGTCAGTTAATGAACAGATATGGACACACTATTAACTGAAATCTCCACCTTATTCAGATGTTTGGCTTCTACTTAATGTCCTTTATCTGACCCAACTCCCACCCAGGATCCACATGACAGTTCACCATCACACAGTCTGTCTCCTCTGGACTGTGACAGTCCCTTAGAGTTCCCTCATTATAGAGGAACGAGGTTGTGAGGAGCATTGGTCAGTGACACAGTAGATTGACTCTTGATGAGGATTCACCCTGAAGTTGTTCTCATGATCAGACTCCGGTATGGATTTGGGAGGAGCACAGAAGGGAAGCACCCTTTTGAGTACACAACATCTTGGGCACAGGCTGTGGCTGGAACTCATCACTGGTGTTGGTGACTACTCAGCTGGCTAAGGTAGGTTTCACCCATTTCTTCACTGAGGAGCTACTCTTTCCTGAATTTCCACACACGGAAAGGAGGTCACTATGTCTATTCCATATTTAAGGAGTGGAAATTATATGCCATCTCCTAGAGGGCAAAATATCTACATAAGTCATTTGGAATTCTTCCACTTGGGATTATCTATTCACCCCCATTTATTTATTCAGGTATTTATTCATGTCACTATAGACTCATGGGCATTTACTTTACTAACCTTGTTACTCAAACTCTTCCACCTTTGGTATTGGGAACTCTTTCAGTTGGCTTTGTGTTCCTCTGAAATAGCCCTAGCTGCACTAGGGTTTTCTAGTGCTTCTTTACTTTCTGCACTACAAGATGCCCTCATGTAGGATAGGATAGGCTTGTGTACTCCCTGCCCCAGTCCTAGGAGTGGACACTTCCTGCGAGCTCTGGTTCCTTTAATTGGGATGGGATTACAAGCCAAGATCCAGGTGCCAGATGTGCTGCTTATTCCTAGGATGTGACTGTTTCTGGATCTTCTCAGGTGACAGAGCAAGAAGATAAGTATATGTTAATACAGGCACACACATATATGCATATATATGAATATTCCTATGTATCCATTTATAGCTGAAATTAAATATGAGTACACAAGGATGTCTCCAACTCAAATTCAATCCAGTCCCAGGTGGATTAGTCTAGCCATTCTAGTACCTAATTCTTATGTTAATTTTAATTCCCTATTGACAAATGATATCTTCCAATATTCTCATTTACTGTCTTTACATATTCTTTTTTTTTATTTTTGAGACAGGGTCTCACTATGTAGTTGAGACTGACCTGAACTCACTATGTAGCCCAGGCTGGTCTTGAACTCCCAGTGCTCCTCCTGCCTCAGCCTCCCGAGTGCTGGGATTATAGGCATGCGCCAACACACCCGGCTCTTGATTTTTTTTTTTTTGTATCTTTACATACTCTTTGCCAAATTGTCTGTTCTGATATTTTGCCCATTTAAAAAAGAATCATGTTGTTGAGTGGCAGAAATCTGTAATCTCAGCTCTCCAAAACTGAGGATGGAGGATCAAGGCTAGCCTGGGCAAATAGTGAGACTTCATCTTAAAAAAAAGAAAGAAAAAAAGAAATTAGTTGTTTGTTTTCTTATTGGGTTTTTAAGAGTTCTTTGTATATTTTGGATACGAGTCCCCTATCAATATGTATTTTGCCAATAGTTTCTCCTAGTTGTGGATCATCCTCTGATTTCACTGTTAGTGTCCTTTACATAGCCAAGATTATTTTTACTGTGATAGTAGGGGCTGAACCCAGGGCCTTCACACTGAGTTACAATTCCAGTTCTTTTGAAAACTTTTTTTTTTTTTTTTTTTAATTTTGAGACAGGGTCTTGCTAAAATGCTATTTAGTTTGAGGTCTAACTTACAATCCTGCCTCAGCCTTCCAGAGCACTAAGATTACAGCATGAGCCACCATGCTCAGTTTAAAAGTTAATTTTAATCAAGTCCAATATGTATTTTTGCCATATAGGTTATGCTTTTGGTGTTTAGTCTAAAAATCCATCTGAGGGCTGAGGATTTAGCTCAGTGGTGCTGCCGCCTGCCTCGAAAGCACAAGGACCCAAGTTCAATCCCCAGTACCAAAATCAATCAATCAATCAATTCATCTGGAAACACAAGGTCAAATGGACTTTCTTCTAGTCCATCTTTTACATTTAGGTCTACAACCTGCTTTAAGTTAATTTCTCTAAAAGGCATAATGTCTGCATCTAGGTATATTTTCCCCAATATGAATGTCCAGTTATCCTAGCACAATTTTTTGAAAAAATATTGTATCTACATTAAAATTACTTTTACAGTTTTATCAAAAATCATCTGACTATATTTATATGTGTACTGAGATGTCTTCATCAAATAAATAATTGCTTGGTACAGGGCCTTATGTAGAATAATCAGTGGAGTGTTAGCTTTTACTAGCCCATGAATATATATTTGACAGTGTTTTCAAGTACAATAGGTTTAAAAATGAAGATAAATCAAAGAATATGAATGTTAATTGGCTAACATTTTTTTGCTTTTTGTTTGTTTTGAGCCGGTTTCACTATATAGTCCAGGATAGCCTCAGACTTCTGCTTCTCTCTCCCAAATGTTGGGATGATAATAGGCATGCACCATCGCACCTTTGGATATGGCAGAACAGTAACATTTTTTTAAATCAAGAAGAGAGTTTTGCCTTCTGCACAGTCCTCTTTTATAGACAAAATGTGTTGTAATGATAAAAATCGTGAGAGGTTGAGCTGGGGATTTAGCTCAGTGGTGTGGCCGCCTGCCTTGCAAGTGCAAGGTCTTGAGTTTGATCCCTGGTTCCAAAAAAACAAAACAAAATAATCGTGAGGTTTTTTATAGTATGGACTATGTTTTAATTTAGTAACAAAGTACACATTTAGGAAAGTGGTTTATGCAGCAAAATTACAATTATTTGCATTATTTTAAACCAAATCCTTGTCACAACATGCCAGTTGGTATCATATGTTCTCCTGCTGTTTGAATTTCTATAAAAACTTCTAAGGCTCAACACACAGGAAATAAACCCTGAAACCTGCGACCCCCCCCCACAATTAGTAATTCAAAGACGGGAGCTTGGGTCCTCTCACTTTGAAAGCCAAAGGCTAGACTCTGTCCTAGACTTTAGGACTGTAGATTTTGTTTGTTTGTTTTTTGGCACCCGAGATCGAACTCAGGTCTTTGTGCTTGCGTGGCAGGCAGCAGAACCACTGAGCTAAATCCCCGGCCCAGGACTGAAGGTTTCTATTGTGAGCTTTGGGACAAGAACTGAGACAGAAGACAAAACGCCTGCTTTCTACTGTGGACTGATTAGTGATTTTGCCATTCATAACTGTGACTTGGGGCAAGCCAAGAGCTTCTCTGTTTCCAGCAGTCCTCTGCTTAAAGAGATAACACCCGCTGGCCAACGTCACGGGGCTGCTAGGTGAATCAGATAGATTTAAAAGGCACAGAATACTGTTCAAGTGTTAGAGATTTTTAAAAACAAAAAATAATGCAAAACCCTTACACGACTAACAAAGCTTCAACATTTAAAATACAGACGGCTCCTCGGGAGAATGTCCTTCCCCCCGCAGCTGACCTCATCTGCTCCACTCCCTCGGCGCTCGAGGGTGTGAACTCCGGGACACCCTCCCCCGCCGTCACTGGCAGCGGAGCCAGACTGCGCCTCGCGGAAAGGGGTTCGGAGGGTGCATAGGCCGCGCAAGCTCACCGTACCACCTCAAGGGGAGCGCGACTGCTCCTCCTGCACTAACCTCGCGGGTTATGTTGTCCCCGGTCTGAAGGGAAGGGAGGAAGGCCACCCTCACGCTCCTCCCCCTTTCCGGGATGTGGCCAATGGCCGTCCGCCCCGGGTCCCGCACCGCCCCCTTTGGGCCCGCCCTCTTCTCC
>NW_022900919.1:23694576-23710507 GCF_012274545.1 Fukomys damarensis | reverse complement strand
GCCTCACCTGTCCCCACTCACCGCGGACGGGCGGCGGCGGGCGCGTCAGGCTGAGAAGCCGCCGCCAGGTGAGCAGCGAGGCGGAATCCGCCTTCCCTTCCGCAGGCTGAGGGAGGGGTCTCGGTCCCCTTTGTGCGGGCCCAGATGAGGCGAGGAACCAGGGATCACTTCTTGCCCCCTCCCAGCTGAGGCAAGCACCCCCGGGGCCCCTTTTTGTTTTTGTTCCCCCCAATCCAGTTAAGGTGAGGACCTTCGGCCTCCCTCTTGTCCCTGAGTTCTCCCCTTGTCCCCCTTACCTTGGTACTTCTCGTGTTCGTGTCCCTTGGATCTACGGCCCTAAGTCCCCACCCACTTCCCCGTCCGCGGATCCCGCGCGGCCCGGAAGCTGGCCGGAAGCCACCGGGTGCGGGTCCCCTGGCGCCCCGGGGGCGCTCGCCCTTGGGAGTGGCAGTGCGTGTTTTCGAATTCCTGGGTGTCGGTATGTAGTGTCCGCAGTGGTTCACTTTCTCCTATTCGCTGTGACACCGTGGGGACCCCAACCTCAACCAGCGAAGCTAATTCCAGTACGGGCTCGGGACGCCGGGGCTCGGGGTACTTTCTGGGGTGCAACTCAGCGATGGAAACCCGCAGCCTTAGAGAATCAAAGTCAAATTTCTTTTTCAAACTAGATTTGTATTTTGATTTTCTAAAATGTGAAATACCGTCACCTTTTAGGGATGGTTATGAAATAATTCTGTCCGGTTTCAGGGCATTTGCTGGGTTGTATATAGTCTCCAGGCCTGCAGGGGAAAAGATTTTGCAAAAAGGTGAACATTTAAATTTCCAAAACAGATTGTCCGAAACTTCTTCTCTTAGGTTTTGAAAGTATATTTAAGGAAGGTAGGAATCATGTACAGGGGGAGGGATTTAGGAGTTGGTGAGTTTATTGTCTTGATGTTAGCAACAATTTCCTGTATGTGCGCAAATGTCAAAACTTACAAATTTTACACTTTAAATCTGCAGTTTATTGTATGTCAGTTATATTTCAATTAAAAATTTAAAATAACCAAAAATATATTTAACGTTACAAAAGAATACATAACTCGGTATGAATAGTGTAAAAAGAAACCGGAAGGAAGTGTAAGGGAGGACAGTGGGGGGATGGAGATGATCAAAATATTCGAAAAATAGTAGGTAGCTGTAGTTCATTAATTTCATTGTTTTATAATATTTTGTTAATCTTCATAAGTATTTAGATTTGATTTTTATTTCGTTGTGCTTTTAGTGTGCTCTATGAACATTTCTGTGTAAAAGTTTCTTTAAATAATGTAGATTGCATTAGAACTTGTTAGGTCATTAGACGTAAAATAGATTGGCACTCAGAAATGAATGAAACACTTTGGGATTCTCTATTTTGTTGAAATGGAAGAGATTCATAGCTACAATGATTGCTTCCTCATTGTCGAAGATACACACAAGGCAAGATTCCTGTTAAATTTTTGTTTTGTTTTGTTTTTTTGAGACAGGATCTTACTATGTAGTTGAGATTGACCTGGAACTCACTATGTAGCCCAGGCTGGTCTCAAACTCACAGCGATCCTCTTGCCTCAGCCTCCCGAGTGCTGGGATTATAGGCATGCGCCACCACACCTGGCTGAGATTCCTGTTAATCTTTACATACTGAATCTCATCCTTTGAAATTAGATTGTAAAAAGTCTGGCACAATGTGGCATGCTTCTCCAGTGTAAAAGTAGGTTTGCCTGGACCTAGTGTGCATGCCAGCTGCTGTGAAGGCTGAGGCAGGAGATCACAAGTTTGAGGCCAGCCTGTGCAACTTGTACAAAATGTCTCAAAATAAAAAATGAAAAGAATAGGGTCTGTAGCTCAGCAGTGGAGTGCTTGCCTAGCATGGACAAGGCCCTGGGTTCAATCTAGAGTACAGGAAAGAAGAAGAAAGGAAGAAGGAGAAAGATGAAGGAGTGAGTGAGTTTTGGTAGGCATAGGAAAATACTTGAGCACATTAGTTAAACATTTTTGCTTTACTGAATTCTTGTGAAAGAAACCTAAGTGTATTTTAACTTTAGTTAGCAGAAGCACTTTGTCAAATGGCAGATTTTAAAGGAAACTTTAGAACTGAGGTGTTACTGTGTGCAATTACATAGTGTGTCTTTTGGAGAAAGACATAAGGATGTGTGATGGGTATTTTAGGATTTATTAACACGTTTGAGTTTTGTTTTTTGTTTTTGTGGCTTGTGAACTGTTTTATCGTTCTACTAGCATACCATGACAAAATAGGGCACATTAATCCTTGATTTTCTGAAGATGGGATATGTGTGTGTGAGAGAGAGGCAGTATGTAATGATTAGGTACAGCTTTGAACATGTTTTTGTGTGAAAGTTTTTTCATGAAAGTAGAGCATTTTTTATATATGTGGCTTGCAGACAAGTACTGAGATTTTTTGTTTTGGTGGGGCCTTGTTTTAGTCTGCTTTAAAGAAGCTAATTTTTATATTTGATTATAAGGGCAGTGGCAGTATGAGTGTTTTCCCCCCAAACTTTGAGAAGGAATAGAAAGATAACAAAAGCCATCCTTGCTGGGCATGGGGGTGCACATCTGAAATCCCTGGACTGCAAGAGAAAACTGAGCCGGAGGATCACAAGTTTGAGCCCAGCCTGGGCTACTTAACAATTTAGGGAGACCCTGTCACAAAATAAGAAGTAAAAAAGGGGAATGTAGCTCAGTGCTAAAGCTCTAGATTCAATTCTCATTACCAAAAGAAAAAAAAAATTTTTAAAGAGTTAGAAAGGCCACACTTAAAGCCACCATAGTAAATCTTAGTTAACGTTTTGTCAGGTATATCCTTGATTTTTGTGTGTGCATTATTTATATCCTATGTAAACTATTAAAAGTTAATTCTGAACAGTGTTTGTGATATCCTAAACCTTTGCTTTACATATAGAAGTAGTAGTTATCTAACTGGTGTCCTTGATTCAGTTTTTGGTCCTCTGCAGTCTGCTCTGGCTGTGGAAAATAAGTATTTGAATATATATATTAGAGTGTCCTATTCCTGGGCTCAGACCCTTTAGTTGCTTTTCTTTCTTTCCCAACTCCATTGGGAATTGAACCCAAGGGTTTCTGAGCTACATCCCAGCCTATTTATTTGTTTACTTAATTTTGAAGTCCTGGGGATTGAACTCAGGGCCTTTGCATTGACCTGCATTCCCACTCCTTTTTTATTTTTTAATTTTTGAGTCAGGATCTGGGCCCAAACTTGCCATCTTCCTGTGTTAGCCTCCTGAATAGCTGGAATTATATGTCTATGCCACTGCATCTGGCTTTTCAGTAAATTTAAATACATGCAATAAAATTCAAAAAAAATTTTTACTGTGGGTTTTATACCCTGGACCAGTGATGCCAATAAAAGTATGATATAGCCAGGTGTGGTGGCACATGCCTGTAATCCCGGCACTTGTGAGGCTGAGGCAGGAGGATTACCACAAGTTAGTTCAAGGCCAGCCTGGGTTACCTAGTGAGTTCAAGGTGAGCCTGAGCTACCTAGTGAGACCCTGTCTCAAAAAAAAAAAAAAAAAAAACCAAAAAACAAGCCACAAATGGGATTCACTTAGTAATTTTAAGTTTTCCTTATAGCCACGTTGTGAGGAAAGAGAGACACAGGTGAAATATATTTCATGTTACCCAAAACATTATTTTTAATATGTAATTAATATAGGACATTAGTGATGGAATATTTTAATTTCTTTAATCTGATGTATATACTTGCAACACATCTCAGTTCAAGACTAACCATGTTTCAGGTGCTTGGTAGTCACGTGACTTAGAGTTTACTAAATTGAGAGCTGCCTCAAGCCAGTTCAGGGCCAAGCCTGCTTCACAGACATCTCGTCTACCATTCTCGCCCCAAATCTTGCCCTTTTGAGAATCTTAAGCATGCAGAGCTTATCCCCTTAAAAGTGTTCCTTCTTCAGAGAGCACCATATTTCTGCTCAGATGTCACTACTTCAGAGATGTTATTCATTGACCGCTGAGTTACCTTCTTTATACAAACTGTCACCTGAGATTGTTCCTTCATTTCGTTACTGTCTGCATCTCCTATTTATGTGTAAACTATTTGAGGGCAGGGATTGCCTCACGTTTACTAGAACGAAAGGTATTAAAAATAGGAATTTTAAAGAGTACATACCATATCATCTTACAAAAGTACTATTTAGTCTTATATGTCATTTTTTCCTGTTACAGTAGGGTAAAGATATCTTTAGAGTTATGTCTTTTTATTTCTCATAACAGTATTTTTAGGATTTGGTCTCAGTCTTAAAATTGGAGAGTCAAAGCATATGCACAGTTTTAAAATCTTTTTCATAAGTATTGTCAAATCTTGCCCTTAAAAATTTGTGTAAAGCCAGGTATCGGTAGTCTCACTGCTCAGAAGCTGAGGAGGAGTAGGATTCCCCTGAGCTCAGGGGTTTGAGACTAACCCCTGCAGTAACATACTGAGACATCTTCCGACCCCCACCGCACACTCTTCCATCTCAAAAAATGTTTGATCAGTATTATAGTATAAAATTTGAGAGAAACCAGGCATGGTGGTGTATACCTATAATTCCACCTATTTGGAGGCTGAGGAAGAATGATCACAAGTTTGAGCCTAGCCTGGATAAGTTAGTGAGACTCTGTCATAAAATTTTTAAAAGGCCAGTAATACAACTCAGTGGTAGAACACTTTTCAAACATGCATGAGGCCCTGGGTTCAAAGCCCCGTATGGCCTAATAACATCAATGAATACATGAGAGATGCACATTTCCTGTGTGCTTTGCTTTTTCATAGGATTTAGTATACATTTCTGTAATCTTGATGATAACTAGATACATGGGTACTGGACATGTTCTAATTTGGTTTTGCCCGTTTTGGGATGGATTATATGTGTGCTATACTTTATTTACCCTACCTAGGGCTGCGTTTTTTTTTACTTTTCATTTGATTGCATTATTTCCTTCTTCCTTTACTAACTTCCTTGAGTTTTTAAGACATTTTAATCCTTTCTTGTTAAATCTTCTACTTTGCTTTTATATTTAAAAGATTCGACCCACATAACTTGCCTTCTAGTTCTTTTTGTGGTTATTTTCCATAACCATCTTTCTTGTGTCCTGGGACTGATTTTATATAATATATGAAGTGAAATAACTTATTTTTCTTTAATAGTTAGGCGTTTATTATTGCCCTATTTAAAAAATAATCTTTTGTTGCCTTGAAATAAAACTACCTTTAAACACACATACACGTGGCTCTTTATTGTTTATGCAATACCATGGATTTGGTACTGGTGCACTTCCCCTTAACCCCAATTTTGTAATTGCTAGAGATGGGACCCAGGCCCCATTCCTGCTAGTTGAGTTCATTACCACACAGCTACACCCAGTTTATGTTATGTGTGTGTTTGTAAAGTCTCTGTGGTTGCAGTTTTCATTCTGTCAATAGTTTGCACACCTGCTCCTTACCAGACACTGTGTAAAGTGCTGAGGACAGAACTGTGGACAAGACAAGGCCTTTGTCTGCAAGGAGTTACAATCCCTTAGAGAAGACAGGCTCCTCACAAAGGAGAAAGATAGTTCAGACTCTGACAAGTGCTAGCAAGAAATGGGTGTTGAGTGTTCTGAGAATGTCTCAGAATTAACATGAAGTTGGTGGTACCAAGGTGTGTTTAGAAGCTTCTGTAGCTTTCCCAAGGCACTGGAGCATTTAAAAAAAATAGTAACAAACTAAAGTTTTTGGTTAATTTTTTTTTTAATATTTACTTTATAAACAATTTTGAGCCCCTCCATCTTCCATTATTCCAACTGGTTTTACTGCCCCAATGCTTATCCTGTGTCGAAAATTTGGAAATGCGATCCTGAATTCTAAAATCATGACAGAGGTAGAGAAAGTTTCCCAAATGAAAGGAGCTAGTAGCACAAAGTACTTGGCTTGATTTGGAATTGACAGAACATGGAGATGACTGGAGTTTCCTAAGTGAGGACAGTGGGGTAGGCTTTATTGGAAGACTTACGTTGAACCCTTTTACTATTTTTACTATCCATGTAGTGGGGTTACTTCTACCTCTCCTCTGTCTTTCTATCCAGTTTAGATTCTGTGATCCCAATCAGACTCCTAATACTGAGTCAAAAAAAAATATTTTGCTCTTTGATAACTTTTCATTTCTACTGAATTTTCAGTTTTCTCTACCTAAGACCTTGACATAGGTTAGTCTTTTCCTTGCATTTCATTGAGGAATCTTTCTTTTATGCCACAGAGTAAATTAGGTCCTTCTGTTGGCTCTATGGATTTAGTTCATGTTGGATGTTTCTTTTGTAAAAATTTGTGACAATTGCAGTTTACTATGTGTGCGTGTGCTTGTGCGTGTGTGTGTGTTTAATGTCTGTACTTCCTGTACTGATTTAGCTGTATTTTACAATATGGTAGCTACTAGCCACTTAATGGCTATTTAATGTGTTAAAATTAAATAATATAAAAAATTCAGTTCCTTATTTTTATTAGTCATGTTTAAGATGCAAGGTAGCTAGCTGTGGCTGTTGGCTATTGTATTGGACAGCAGTGATAGGAAGTCTTCTCTGGTTATCAAAATTATTCCTAATTTAAAGTCATGCCACTAAGTCAGTCAGTACCATACAGTACTTTATTTAAATTAAAATAAATCTGGCTAGTGCCGGGTATTTAGCTCAGCGGTTTGGTGGCCTGCCTTGCAAGCGCAAGGACCTGAGTTCAATCCCCAGTACCAAAATAAGTAAATAAATAAATAAATAAATAAATCTGGCTGTTGAAATTTAGCAATTTGGTCTGAGTTGAGTTGTGTTATAAAATAAGAACTTTAGTACAAGAATTTTTAAAATCTCAATTTTAAAAATGATTTTATATTGAGTAATGATATATTTGATATATAGAATATACATATGTATTGACTTAATATTACCTATTTATTTTAATTTGACTACTAGAAAATCAAAAAGTCCATGTGGCTTCTGTTACATTTCTGTAGTGATAATCTGACTCTAATCCAGAAGCTTTCACAGGGGTAGGGACTGTGTGCTTATTGTTGAGGATGGTATCCAAAGCAGATTATAGTAATCAGCCCACAAAGGTGAGTAAATAAAGTGACTCTCTTGACTTTACAAGCCTTCTTTTTTGGGGGGAAATCGAACTCAGGACCTTGCGCTTGTGAGGCAGGCGGCAGAACCACTGAGCTAAATCCCTGGCCCTTCTCTTGACTTTTAATGTCATTGTTTATTTGACTAGAGGCAATTGTTTACTTTTCAAAATTGTTAGGTTTCTTTGCTATTATGACATTTAAAACTTGTCAAGAAAGATGTTTTCCTTTTGATAAGCAGTATAAAAAATTCTTTTAGGCAACTAAGGGGAAAGAAGGAAACAAAAAACTGCCAGTGTATTTTCTGTTCATTTTCTATGTAGCAGTTTTACTTTAGATGTCACTGAGCACATTATGACCATTAAATCTTAATACTTGAAGATTACAAATGCTTTTCCTTTTTACTTGTATCTTACTGTTGTGATGTTTCGTTCTAATTTGTGTTTATTATTAACCTTGTTTGTCCTTTTAGACCAAAAACAAAACCATTTACTGTCTCTTGTTCTCCTATTTGGTTTATGTTTTCTTATCTGTATGCTGCCTTAAAGTCTTCCTGTGTTCAGTGTTTTGCTAAATGTGCCCTTACCTACAGCCTTTTCCCAACACCCTATAATCCCTTTTTTTTTATGAGTTCATAGATATACACCAAACTCAAAACTTTTTGCAGGAAATATTTGTTTCCCAAGGAAATATTTTTTGAAAGTTATTTTTATTATCCCTTGGATGGTGGTTTTCAAACTTTATATTATTGATCCCACTCATGTTTAGCTGATGATTTCTTTCATCAACTACTATGGAAACCACCAATTGGATCCATGGAGAATGCACAAGATTTATTCTGTTGCAGGCAGAACAGTTGAGCTATTTTTGATTTTTTAAAATTGTAAGAAAGTTTTTGCCTTGCTCTGTATGTATTCTACCAAAAGTTTTTCCCAATAGTCTAGGCATTGATTATTTGTATAGTGACTTTTTAATCAAAAGTAAAGTGGGCTGGGCATGGTGGTGCACACCTGTAATTCCAGCACTTAGGAGGCTAAGGCAGAAGGGTCCCATCTAGTTTGAGGCCAGCCTGCCTAGTTTAAGACTAGCTTGAACTACATAGTGAGACCCTGTCTCAAAAAAAAAAAAAAGTAAAGTGGGACCAAGTTGTTCAGTGACTTTTTCTCTTCTTCTTCTTCTTCTTCTTCTTCTTCTTTTTTTTTTTTCCTGATAGGTTTGATGAAATGTCTGGGCTTCTAAAAAGAATATACAGTATATCCTTTGAATGCTTACTGGTCAAAAAGTGGTATGGTCATCTGCCTTCAGGGAATCTTGGAGTCTTGTACAAGTTCCTTGTTCCTATGAAGCAGTATTGCCTTCATATAATCTATCTTACATGATACTGTGTATTTTTATTTATTTTTGCTGTTTTCTTCTGAAGCTGTTTTAGAAATAGAATAAAATACCCTTGATTTTTTCCTGTGTTCTACCTAAAATGCTAATTATTTGGAAATCTTTGAACACTCTGGAATTGCTAAAACCTATATCTTCTTTTCTCTTATGGATTGAGAGTGGCCTTGGTTTTTATTAATGTAGGTTAGTGTGTTTCATGCAAATAATTTTGAAATGAAAAGTTGACATACAGTTTATTTGGTTTGCATAACAAATTTTATGCCTGCCAAATTTTAAGATTAAAATGTTTACCGTCTCTTTCTGTAACTTCTTAAAAGGTTTGGCCTTCTACAGTGTTTTCTTGAAGTCTTCCACTGTTAAGTGAAATTCTGAATTTGTTCTGCTGATTGCTCCTGTACCTATCCTGCTTCCAGTGTTGTTTTGCAAGAGTAACCACACAGTGGGAAGAAAACCTGAACTTGACTCACGAAGTGCTGGACATTCAAAGCAGTGAATCCTTGCAAAGTATCTTGGGACTAGACCTCTGTGAATTGGCTCTTTCAGTTTGTCCACTTGAAGGGCATAATAGATTATGCAGCTGTTTGGGCTTCAGCAGGGTTTTGCCCCATATTCATGTCTAGTTGCAATTATGTGAATTTTCAGTTTGATACAAAGACTTCTTTTTGTGTTGGAAACAGTTTTGTTGGCTTTGTGTTCTAATATGAATTTTCTCTGAGAGAAAAAAATGATTGCAAGGTTTTGAACTTTGAAAGGTGATAAATTAAATTTTCTTTAATACACGAACTTAACTAAAAGCATATTTTAAGAAGAAATCACTCTAATTTGCTTTAATTTTGTATTATTTTATATTCATTTTATGATTTATACTGAAAAAAATTTTTTTTTCTTTTTATTGAGTTTACTGGTACAATCTAGGTATACAATACAGTTACATTCATCATTGGGATCCTGTACCTTTACATAATATACTGAAAATTTTGATATAGGTTTAATTACACTTTACCAAACACGTTAAATACTCTTGAATCAGTGAAGTAATGATTAACATCAAAGTAATGTTTGGTGAGCCAAGCTGTAAATATAAGCAGTTCTAGGGCTGGAGGTACAGCTCAGCAGTAGAACACTTACTCAGCATGCACAAGGTCTGGGTTCCATCCCCAGCATCACACCCACACAAAAAATTTTTTTAATTACTTAAAATAAAGAACAAGCAGTTCTGATTAACACATAAACATATAAAATGTAGCAAACTTAGTTATGTATATAAAGTCAAAGAGGGTCTTTTTTGTTTAAAAAACAGCTTTATTTAGTATCACTTTTGAATCTCTGTAGTAAAAACACCACTTAAAGTAGTTTATTGAAGTACTTTAAAGGAATATACCTTTCAGCTCTATCTTGAGTGCCAGTTTCACCTTGAATATTGTACATAGTAGTTCCCATCCTTTTAAAAAGCCATTTTAAAAATCAACCTTCCTGAACTTTATACCTGGGACTGGGGATATATTAATGGAATGCTTGCCTAGTATGTGTGAGATCTCCAGCCCAGCAAAAAATAAAATAAATAAATAAAAACAAACTTTATACCTGAACATATTAGAGCAAGTTGTCATTCTCTTTTAGATCCCTGTTTGCAATGGCAAAACAGTAGCCTTGGCAAAACATGCAATGTCAGGCCTGTTAAATGTGCTAACATAAAAATAATATTTCTCCTCTTTTTTTCCTTCAGTTTTAAGTGGAAATATCAATCTTTGATGTCACTTAAAATTTACTGTGTTGTAATATTGAGAATGTGTCACTGAATAGCTTAGAAATGAATCTTTTGCATTCAATACTTTAGTGCTATATATTTTCACTTACAGTCCTGTAAGTCTTACAGAAAATACTAGTACTGTACCTCCTAACAAAAATCTTGTAGTAGATTTTTTCGTAGCTGTTTTAAAATTTTAAAAGTGTAAACTATTAAAATAGGATTCTACCTTTTATGGCTCTTTAAAAATATCAAATGATTTACGTTAAAAACATATATTTTAAACAATTCTTTTGCTAACTTTCAAGTTAAAGCTCTTGTGCTATTTTCATCCATGTTACTTAGTTTATTTTTCACCTAGACAAAAGAGAAAGCAAATAGTATAAATGGGAAAACTGAAACATTACCTACTGTTTCTTTAAGAAACCAGCTTATCCAGGGGGTTTTAGTGTATTTAACCTAACCTGCTAGCAAGGAAAAGTTCTTTAAAATAATGGATATTAGTCTTATCCAATCACAATTATCAGTTTCACTAACAGGGAGGAGATTTTACTCTTCGGCCACTAGAATTAGAGAAGGTGGAGTTTGGTATTCAGGTTTGGTTGCTCTGGAGTACAGCTTCTAGTGAAGTTAATCTGAGGTGAAGCAAACAGAAAATTGTGGAGGTTTTGTTGGTAGGATTTTTGTTCTTACCTTTTAATGATCCTATATTTCATACTTTTACTCCTTTATCTTCTGTGTATACTAGGTTTTGTTATTGTTTCTATTTTCGGATGCAAACTGAACATTAAAATTAAACAGGGAAGCAGAACAAAAGGGCTGTTTGGACAGGAAATAGGTGTTCAGAGAATCAAACTTGACTTTCTTTTAATCATTATTTTTAGTTAAGAATTTGAGTGTCATTAAAAATCTTGGACTCAAAATCATATACAATTTAACAGGCTATTCTGTTGGGTTGGCTGTTGGAGCAGTCATTTGTCAGTTTTATAAATGACATCTTGAGATCTGTTTCCTTAAACCTAAGATGTTAAGTTGCTAAAAGACAGATAAATGTGGCAGGTTTAAATTGGTTCTTTTATAAGAATTGAAATGCCAGCTGTTTAATTTTCTTTGATACCCCTAGTATTATCCCCCTCCTTTAAAGCTTGCATATTTTAAATTTAACAATATGCAGACATTTTTAATAGGGTCACAATTTTAGCTTTGTTTTTTAAAAAATGGTTTATATTATGTAGTGCAAAGTAAAACTTATTTTTTCAAACTATTTATTTCAAAGATGGTGATAAGTAATAGCCTTTGAGACAGGAAATGAACAGATTTGTATTTTAAAAAGCTATAAATAGGTTCCCCAAACTTGGAAAAAAAGTATCTAATTTTCTATTAATGTTTCTTGATTATGAAGTAATTGTAGTAGGTGTCAGTAGCATAATTTTTCTTTGTAGGGACTTTTCTATATGCTGTTGCCCTTTGCTCTCATAGAAATTAAGGTATAAAAGTTTATTTCCATATCAGTCCAAATGCTAGCTGAGCATTTTCTTTCAGTTACCTGTATTTGCTATATTGCTTGTTCCAAATCATGTAAAGGTTTTTAAATTAAATGTTTTTCTGTTATATCTATTGTTTAAGCTATACTATAATAATATCAATAAGCTATCCATATACCCATAATAATATTGTATGGCAGTCTGATTTTTTTCTATCTTTTATTCTATATCTTACATTCTTATATTTTTCTAATACTTTTGGATTAGTGCAGTTTTTTTTTTTTTTTTTTTTGCTAAACTGTATCCTCTCATCAAAATTGATAATATTCTGGTAGGAATATACTTTTCTTAGGTTGATATGACCTTAATTAACCTAGTCTTTTGTTTGTTCTACTTCTAGGCTATTCCTACTTTTTTTTATCATTTCAAATGGCATTGCATTGAACACATTTCTGTGTATATCTTTACAACATTTTCTTTTTTAAAAAAAAAGATTCCTTTTGGAAAAGTCCCTGCAATAGGCTTACCTAGATCAAAGGATATGAATACTCAGTGGCCCAGTTGCTTTTCCAAAAGGTTATACATATTTTTATGTCACCAGTAGGATATGCTTCAAAATTTCTCCAATGGGTGGATCCTTAAATTTTGTATTACATTGTACCTCTGGAGCTCTTTGAATTGTTGGCCAGTTTTGGCCTAAGCAGCCTATTTTAGACTCCATTTTCTAAGATACAAATGAATCTAAATCTATTTTCTAGATATTAAAATTTGCTGAAGGAAATTGAGAAAAATTTTATCCACTTAAGTGAGCAATTATGTATTTTTATTGTATATTTAATTTATTATGTGTATTGCTACCAGCAAGTACAGGACTAGTGGCTTTGTTGTTCATGCTAGCTCTTGTTAGTACTGTATGTGCTTCTTCTAATAAGCACATTCCAGAAGAAATGTTTTCTTCTAAGAAACTTCTCTATCAGAAACATTTTTAGAGAGGGCAAGAGTAGTACTCCCAGTGAACCTAATATGAACATAGATGAATTGCCTTTGTCCCTACATTTCTGAATTTTGGAGTTTTTTTTAAAAATACATTTTAGAAACAGAATTTGTGTGTATAATTCTAGGTTTTAAAGTGATACATCATTTTATAGGTTTTCACTTAAAAGGTAAAAAGATAACTAACTACAAACACAAAATGGTGCTAGACATGTTCTGTTTGTCTTTAAAAGCATTCTTTGTTTGACAGTGACTGCTGATTAAGTATATGCATACTAACTAGTCTGCTAAATGAAATAGGATGTAATTGTTTTGGTGTGAGCTAGTTGACTAATGTTGCAGAATAAACTTGCTTTAAAGCACAATTCAGGACAAAAACTATAATTTAACTAATACATAAAAATATAACTCATTGGTGCAGACAGTAATTGAGCATGTATGGTCTTGAATTCAATATTGTCTGCCTTATTTTTCAGCTTAAGTTAACTTATTTTCTATAACTTTTATTTAAATGTATGGATAATTTAATATCTTTGCTTTTAGAGGTAATGTTTGTTTGTCATTGATTCCCAGGAAAAGTTTTATTTCTTATGGTTGAAAAATATTTTTCTAGACATGCTTTCATTTTATTAACATTTGGAATAGTACAGAAAAACTTAAAATTTCTTAATATTTATATCATAAATATTTCCCTTCTGAATTTAAGAAAAGTGTTTGATTTTCTTAAAAACAATTCTTACAACTGCCAGGTACAGATGAAAATAATTTTAATGAAAGTCATTTCAAGTTTGGCTGTTCATTATATTTTAATGGGTAGCCAAGTTAAAGATTTTTTTTTGCTTGTACTCATGCGACCACTGAAACTTTGAGAATAGTTTTTGTATAATATCTCAACTGTGTTGATCTCTGATTGCTAGAACTAGGGAGTATCCTTTCATTTAGCTCATTGGTTTCAGGGGAGAGTGAAAATCAGTTTTATTTCAGGGAGAGAAGAGGACTCTTAAATTGATCTAGATGCTGGGGAAAGATAGGAATAGTTATAACTGTGTTTTATTCTATTAGAATGAAAAAAATGATGAAGGGGATATGGAATGCAGTATACAAAGTCTCTATTGTTGGGTAATTCAGGGACTGTAGTGATTTTTTTGCCTTTTAATAAAGAAAAACATGTAATGGGCAATAAGTTAATAAAACTTGAAAGAACCTAGAACCAGTAGCTTAGTATTCTTAAAGTCTCTTTGTTCTCTATAATAGGCTAATTTTAACAGTTTAGAAATGTTCCTATATAGTTTCTTTTAGGAAAAAAGGTAAATTTTTTAGGAATTAATTTACTTTATTTTGGGACTTAGGAAAAACTTATTTATGAACTAAAATGTCTTTGAACCAATTTGAATGAGTTTGATTTTTTGTGTTTGAATGACATTGGAAACAATGAGCTTGAAACAGTTTTGTGGTTAGTAGTGGTTTTGGTAGAAGAGAGTAGATCCATCTGTTTCTCTTTACACATTTTTTCCTTTCGCAGGTATAATCCTACAAGGTCCCTTTCCCCTTATGGATTTTGTGAGTCCTGTACTTGATTCCTCAGTAATTTCATTCCTTAGTGCTCCTGACAGTTTTTCTTTTTTGAAATTCATGACTCTGCCTGTGCTTCCTCCTGTTTGTGATTTTTGTGTCCTGTGCAAATGTTTCCTCTGCACAGCTATTAAGTAATGGAGCTTCATAGAATTATTAATTATAAATTATTAATTGTCACTCTATACTTGCCTTGTTAATCTCCAATCCCATATCTTTGTTGTTTGTTTTTGTTTGTTTGTTTTTTGATACTTGGGATCAAACTCCGGCCCTTGCGCTTTTGAGGCAGGCAGCGGAACCATTGAGACAAACCCCAGCCCCTCCAATCCCATATCTTTAATTAACACCCTGTATGTTAATTTTCCTGAGCTCCCTCTCCCTCCCTCCCTCCTTCTCTTTCTCTTTTTGTACTGGAGACCAGTATTCATCCAGCTCACATGCTTGGGTGTCATTCTGATTTTTCTCCTTCACCCCCAGTTAGCCACAAAGTCTTAACGTTTTTAAACCTATACTATTTCTAGAATCTGTCCACTTTTTTCTTTACCTCATTAGGGCAGGCCACACTAGAATTTCTCTCATAGATTACCGAAACAGCCACCTGACTGAACACTGAGTTTGATTCCGTATACTACATTATTTACTGTGCAGTCATGCCTTTTTCTCTCTGCTCAGAATTCCTTAGTGACCCCTTGTTGTCCTTTGAAGTTTAACTTAACTGCCTAGGATGAAAAATAATAATACCAGTGAATTCTGGGCTAAACATTTACTCAGGGAGTCCTCAGACAACCCAAAGAGCTAAGAACTATTGCTTTCACTTAACAATGATTTAGAACTAATGTTCAGACAATGATTTAGAACTAATGTTCAGAGGTTCCTTAGCTGGTAAGAGGCCAACATACTTCGAACTGGGGGTCATAGTACTTTCTTTCCCCTAAGCACTGAGCTGTGGGTCTCTCAAAACTGGTCCTTGCTTATTTCTTCAGCCTTTCTTTCCATATCATATCAACTCACCCTTTAATGGGCTATTTACAGTTCTTTCTAGGGCATGCTCAAAACTTGCTGCCCAAAACTAAAGATGCTTTAAAGAAAACAAACATTTTAAAAAAAGCATGTCTGACAATTTTTTAGAGCACCTGAAAAAGATGACAATTTAGCATCCCCAGAATATAAGAAGATAAAAGAATGAGGCATAAAAAAAGTAAAGGTAGTTTTCCATCTGTGGTTAATTTTGAATTTCATAGCTGTTCAATTCCTCACATTTAATAAAAGCTTGGGACCAAGATGGATAAAGGGAAGATTAGGCAAAGTGCTTACTTTATGTGAGCTATTTGAAATGCTAATGACCTCCTTAAATAGCTGTTAGCTGGTCTTTGTATAATGACCATTTTGCTTCCAGATGTGTAAGATTGTACCTGTGAAAACTAGTCACATCGCCTGCTTTCTTATAGGTAGGGTAGAGAGGCTACATATATTCTTTTGTATTAAATATGATATCATCAAGAAGGTTGCAGGCTGGGGATTTAGCTCAGTGGTTCCTCTGCCTGCCTCGCAAGCGCAAGGTCCAGTGTTCCAATCCCCAGTACCAAAAAAAAAAAAAAAAAAAAAAA
>NW_022900919.1:23678315-23694288 GCF_012274545.1 Fukomys damarensis | reverse complement strand
AAAAAAAAAAAAAAAAAAAAAAAAAAAAAAAGGTTGAATGCTGCAGCCAGTATCACATACAAAGAAAACTGAAGGAAACTAAGAAGCAATTGGTTTGAAATAGTTTTCATTTAAAATATTTCATTTATTTTTATCTTCCTCTGCCACCCCTTCAACATGTATTAACACAGAAGGACCTTGAATCAAAAAATGAAAATTAAAAAATAGCTTTTCATCCATAGCTTTGAAAGCAACTCGGCATTAAAAGAAAAAGTATATGGGAGGAACTTTTGAAATACAGGTAAATATTGCTAATATGAATTTATTTGAAGGGGTTGAGGTTTTACTTACAGTTGTCACACTGTACAACTATAAGTTGTAGACTTATAATTAAAATCTCATGGACTTCCCATTGTAAAAATAGTGCTTTTTGTTTTTTTATCATTTAAAGTTTTATAGAGACAAGAAGTATAATACTGTTCTCAAAAGTTTCAAGATAGCCTGTTCTTCAAAATAATGTTTTGCTGTTTTTTAAATTTAAAAAGTGCAATACAGCAGTTCATTTAATAGATTTTTGAATTTCATATAATATTATGGTGCATAATCTGAAAGGAATGTTTTATTTACCTTGCATAAGTAGAATACACTCCCATCTCCCTTAAATTTTTGTAGATAATTGCTTAGAATATATACTCTGTCTTTTCTGTCAATGAATACTAAATCTCAGTTTATAAAATACATTTTTAGTAGGAAAAATTTTTCTGTTTCAGTAGCAAATTCTTAAAGAGTTGTATGCATAGAGCCTAGTAAGGTAGTCAGACTGGCACCCTAATTGGGTGAGTTTGCAAAATGCTGTTAAGATGGACCTTTTTTAAAGGAAGCTCAAATTCTGTTTGGTGAAATTGGAGAATATGAGTATTTCATCTTAAATAAGTCAGTATTATATATTACCAAGTGTCATAGTTTGTCATAAGTTATTGCTGTGCAAGCACAGCAGGAAGAAAGATAACTGTAACCCAAGATAATCAAGAAATTAGAAAAAGTGAAGTCAGAGACATGCCTTGATTTGTATTAGATATGTTCGAGGCTACCTGGTGATAGTGATCATCTTCTTTTGCTTTATGACATAGAGCACAAGGAGAATGATAAAATAAAACAGTAATAAAGCGCTATTCTAAATACTTCAACCGCAGCTTTTGCTGGTTCAGCAGGTGCCTTCTTATTTCCCACTTACCTAGTAAGCCCTCACTTCGGAGATTCTTGATATAGGAGAAGGCATGGAGAATACCCAGGATGTGGGAATGGTGTGATTGTGAGTAGTAAGTGATGAAGAGCTCTGTGCAAATAAACAGTTTTGGGAGGACTGATTTAATAATTGCAAATTATAGCCTTAAACCATAGTAAGACATATTAACTTGTGCTTATTTATGTTTTGTGGTGGTGGGGATCAAACCCAGGGCCTTGAGCGTGATAAACAAGCCTTCAACCACTAAGCTACACTCCCTACCCCTGAACCATTTTAAGTAGACAGTTGTGTGGTCTAGTACACTCGTTGTATAGTGATCATTACTATCTATTTCTAGATTTTTTTGTTTTGGTACCAGGGACCAAACTCAGGACCTCACGCTTGTAAGGCAGAAGCGGTGCCACTGAGCTAAATTCTTGGCCCTAGATCTTTTTTGAAGAAGCAAGGAGCTGGGCATGGTGGCATATACCAGTAATCCTAGCACTCTGGGAGGCTGAGACAGGAAGATCTTGAATTCAAGCCCAACCTGGGCAATTTAGTAATGTAGCAAAACCCTGTCACAAAATACATAGTAAGTGGCCAGGGATGGAGCTTTGTGTGAAGACTGGGTTCAGTCATAGAGGGGGAAGGAGGAGGGAGAGAGACAGAGGAAGAAGGAGAGAGGGAGGGAGGGAGGGAAGGAAGAAAAGAAGACATGAAGACATGTCTTGTTTTGTAGCCCAGGCTGATTCCAAACTCCTGGCTTAAAGGAATCTTAGTGCCTCTGCCTGAGTAATTTAGACTACAGGAACATCCCACAACTTCCTGCTTTCAGAATTTTAAAAATCATACCTAATTGAAACTTTGTAATGGATAAGCAATAATTCCCTGTACCCTTAAGCAATAATCTCCAAGTTCCAGCCTCCCCTGGTACCAGGTAACCAACAAACTGTAAATTTTGCTCATTATTTCACCTTTTCTGTCTGGCTTATTTTACTTAAAGTGATTTCAAGATTCATCCATGTTCACAATTTCATCCCTTTTTAAAAGGTCAAATTTTCTATGGTATATAAACATATCACATTTGTTAATCCATTCATACTTTTGTAGACTATTGATTTGCTTCTATCTTTTGGTTGTGAATAATGTATGAAGATTTGTATATAAATATGGCATTTTTTGTGTGTGTGGCAGTGCTGGTGATTGAACCCAGGGCCTCAAGCTTGCTAGGCAAGCACTCTCTCTACCAGTGAGCTATATTCCCAGCCCCCAAAATAGTTTTTTATAGGTGGGGTAGTACTGGGAATTGAGCACTGAGCACTGAGCCTTTGGCATAATGGTTTTTGTTTCTTCTTTCATAGAGATAAAGAACTGGAATTGCTAGGTCACATGACAATTTCATCTTAATTTCATAAATGACAAAACTTTTCTAAAATCCCATTGTTTTTTGCCGTTTTCTCTTTACTCTCACTAAAGCTTAGTATGATCAGGTTTTTAAATTTTAACCATTCCTGTGGAGGTGTAGAGTGTTACCACATTGTGGAGTTCATTTGCATTTCCAAATGCCTAGACAACTGTCCTAATGAATGCTAAGTTATCAGAAATCAAGGAATTTTACATTTGCACAATAGTATTATTTAATCTACTTTCCATATTCAGTTTTGTCAGTTTTCTCAACAATATCCTTTGCAGTGTTTTTAAAACTTTACTACAAACTTTATAATTCATAACTAGAGCTTGGCTTTGGTCATACCCCATTCCTCTGTATGGCTATTTTAAGCTTCCTCTGTTCTCTAAGACTGACCTCGCTCTTGCCTCTTGTTTCAAAGTTGTCATTGAGATCATCGTGTAAATTTTTTCAGCTTCCTTCTTCTCTTCCATAATTTCCAAATGCCTGTATCTTCTGTTCTTCCTAGGTAAGAAAATTCTCTTTATCTGTGCTATAGGTCAGCACTGTACATTTAATATGGTAGGTAGTAAAAGTGACCATTTAAATAAATTTAAAATTAAGTGAAGTATAAAACAGACCTGGTAGCACTGGCTCCATTTCAGGAGCTCAGACACTACTGTGGCTCAGTGAGTGCTCTACTCGACAACACATTTGGTCTCTTTCTTTCCCAACTTTTGAAGGATCTTCCATTATTGCTGCTTTGTGCATAATAGGCTCAGCACGATCTTGCTCTTTCATCTGTATGTCTATGTCTCACCACTTCCTCACCTTAATGCTTCTGTCATGACAAACTACATGTATTTTCTTCAAGTGCCTTTTCTCTCCTTTACATGCTTCTGCCTCACATAACTTTTCTCAAATCTATCTGAGGCATACTCAAAATGAACAACTTCTCTTCTTGATTATTATATGGATATTATAATAATTTAACACATTTGCCTTTAGTACTAATGGTGTGAGATCCTTGGAGTGTAGGGAGCACACATGACTTCTTCTGTCTCCTCCCAACCGAGCATTTAAATATGTGTGGAATTGGAGTGATGATGTAGTTACTGTCTTCCAGCTGGTTACTGTGGGCTGATGATCATTTTTGTAGATGCCGTGTCTTTGAAAATGGAGTTGCTTTCTCTGGCACACTTTCTGAGCTCTGCTTTCATCTGGTCCCTTTTTGCCTAGTTTGAGCCCTGGAACTGACTTCTACATGGAGGCTTGCACTGTATTTTGGGTTTTTTGAGATAAGAGTCTTGATGTGTAGCTTAGTCTGCCCTTGAAGTCTCAGTCTTCCTCCTCAGCCTCCCAGGTGCTGGCATTAAAAGCATGTGCCACCATGACCAGCTGTTCTTCTAATCATCTTGACTCTGGCCTAACTCCAGCCCCTAGATGTTTATGCTTCAGGAATGTCAGTGTACACATCTGTGAACACATTTCTGTGGAGTCATGGTATGTATCATGATGTTTTTCTTTTTTGGAGATAGAGTCTCACTGTATATTCTCAGCTGGCTTTGAACTCACTACGTAGCTCAAGCTGGCCTTGAACTTGTAGTGATCCTTCTGCCTCAGCCTCCTGAGTGCTGGGATTACAAGTGTGGTGCCAGTGTGCCTTGCTGATTCTTGTATCAGGGAATGGGGTGAAGAGGAAGAGGAGGATACATGTGACAATAAAGTGTGAAAGACAAGAAAGGATCCTAGAAGAATCTGATGTATGTGGATGCTTAATAGCTGATTATATGTGATTAAACTCTATACCATATTTTAATAATTTTGGTAGTTTTCTCAGAATAAAAAATACCCTTTCAAAGGAAATGGGTTGCCAGTAATTTTTGTCTATTTGCTTTCACAAAGAGTTCCATTTAGATTAAGTGAGTATCTTTTTAAAAATAATACTAATTACTGTTTTCTCATCAATATCCTTGATTTGTTCTTGTCTTTAGTAAGAAACAGATTTAGTATCTGGTACATATTACAAATTCTCCAACTCCCTCAAAGATGATATTTGTTTTTTCTCAAATCACACAAATCACCAACATTCCACACATCACTGCACTGTTTTATTATACCAGAGTATATATTGTATTGTAGAAAATATGCATTGTGTATATGTGTGTGGGGGTATGTTTTTACACATGTGTTAAAAGGAAAAATGAGAAACATGGTCATGAATGTGGTAGGATTGTGCACATTTGGCATATTGATAGTTTCTCTGGCAACCTTATGATTTCTCTAAATTACATGCTTGACTTAATTCATAGTCATTCGTTTGGGAAGAATGTTACATATGTATTGGTATTAAATTCTATCATTATGCTTATAAAAATATAATAAAAATGAGTATGGGATATAATAAAATAGAAACAGAAAAATCTGATCTTAAAAATGTGAATTCTTTTAGTTGCTTTTGGATTTCAAATATAAGTATATTTTTTTCCCGTGGGAAGTTTTGTTAGAAAATGTAAGTGGTACAATAAACAAGCATATGATATTTATCAATTAATAAAACCAAGGAATTTATAAATCATAAATTTTGGGGACAGTTTCAACTATAATGTGTAACTTTGTTTTATTTGTAATTACATTATTTCAAAAATATATGATAAGAAAATGAGAAAGAACATAATGTTTGAAGATCATATCAAACTAATAATGTATTTCGATTATTAGTCTGTGTTACATAAATTTTTGTTTATTTCATATCCTTTTTTTGCTGTCATATATATGTATATTTGAAATTTTTATTTAGTATCTTCATTTCTTGTTATCATGTATGTTTGCAATCTTTAATTAAAAAAACACATCCCAATTTTTAATACATATAGTTTATACATCACTATGGCCATTAATGTTAACAGCTGATTGCATTCTTTGTTGGTATGTGGGAGACAGTATTAGGAATTGAACCTAGGGCCTTCAAACTGTGATCCAAGCCTTTTTATATTTTTTCTTTGACTTAGGATCTTGGGAAGTTGACCCAGCCTGGGCTGTTTGATCCTCCTGCCCAGCCTCTTAGAGTGCGGGGATTATAGTCAGGAGCCACCATACCTGGCTTGATGACATTCTTGAATTTAAACTTTTTCTCTGATAGTGCAGATCCCTATTTTTCAAATTAAGCAAATTATTTGCAGAGATTATTCAGTTCACAGATTCGAAGTTGTTTTGTATATTCAGTGCCTTAACTGTTCCATGAGGTTGCTGTATAATTTAGAGCTTGTTAATAAGGGTAATACTGTGTGCTGACTTGCTGGTGGTCATTTGATTCAAGTTTATGGTATATCTTAAAATACATATATATGAATAACTTTATGAAGACAGATATTACCTGAAACTCTGTGTGCTACATGAATCTGATGGCCATTGTTTTAGCAGAGGGAAAGGAAAGTGATTGTCGACTGATAGGAAGAGGTAGGTGATTTTTCCATTCAGGTGAAATATTTTGTATATTGCCTGTCATTGGTTAGACCTAGCTCCTTAAATAGAATAAAACATATGAAAAGGTATTAAATAATGTTCAAAGTACCTAGAATATATATAGCAAGATAATTGTACCCCAGGGTTTCTGTAAAGTGATCGCCACAGCTGAGCATTTTTATTACACTTTTTTTTTTTAGTACTAGTATTGAATGTAGGGATTCATGCATGTGAGTCAAATGTTGTACCACTGAACCCATATCTCTACCCCAAATGAGCATTTTTATAATATAATCTCAAGAGGTCTAACTACTTCATAATTTACATTTGCTTTATCGTAATATTTTCTGAGTGGGCATTCCATTTTTCTGATGGAAACTTCCGTTGCACAGTAGTTGATTTTTAAAGTTTCAAAACAAGAAAAACAGAAAAAGAACTGATTTAATCATGTGAGTTTTTATTATCTGAAAAATATGAACATTTTGGAATAATGTAAGCATAAACATAACTTTGTTATGTGAAGTTAAACATTACATATTGTATGTGTCAAATATGTTATAAAAAATGGAGAAAATGAGCAAAAAGTCTTGTAAAACTCATTTCTCTATGAGAGAGCCTCCGTAAAGAAAGGTTTATATGGTCCCTTCTCTTAGTATGGAAGAGTAGTGTTGACAGTATTCTTAAGTGCATCAGTGTTTCACCCTCTGGAAAGAATTGGGACAGAGAGAGAAAAGCTGGGAGTTTTCACTCTAAAAGGTTTTCTCCCTCCCTCCCCAGTTGCTGTAACTTGCCCACTTTGCTTCAGCATGGTGCCAAAACTGGAGTGGGGCCAGTGAGACTGGCTTTGCCATTTAGATATGACATTTTTTCATAAATTAGGTATCTCTTGGTTTCAAGAAGTATATATTTCATACCTGCTTCAAATGTGATATGCTGAAAATTGTAACTCCTTATACTTCCAGTAACTGAAAAAGTATGTCAAGAGCCCGATGCAGTGCTTGCCAAGGGGAAGCTTTCGGAAATAGCAATTCTTGCCTAAAAACCATGCATTTCCCTTAAGTGGTTTATTTCTTGGTCATTATTTGTAGGAATTTTTTTTCTTCTTAGATAATTCATTGCAGTTTCTTAGAAGTCTGTTTCCCTGCCCTGTCTGTTTTGCTTATGAAATAAGTTTTTGTTAAGCCCTTTCTTGAGGGAGGAGGATTGGTAAGAGGAGGTTTAAATTTTCTTTATATAAATTTTCATTTTCCTGACTACTTCTGGATTGCTGTAGTGAAAGTGAATTGTATTGTATTGGCACTTTTCTCTCTATCCAGTTGCTTCAATTTGGCTTTTCTTCCCTTAAGTCTGTTATTCTTCAGCTCATCGTGGTCATAAATATATTGTGATTTATGGTTACAGTACAGTTATCTTATGTTTCATTGAAGATACAGTTCATGTTCTTTTTTCCTTAGTTATGAATTTTGACAGAAACTTTTTTACTCTGCAATATTGAAATTGGAAATCCCCTTGCTCTTTTTGAATGTGTCTCTAACAATTCAGAAAGAAGTATATAAAATGGACTATCATCCCATCTGTACAGTTAATGACGTACCATCTTGAAAAATTCGCCATATGTACTTTAATCTCCACATCTTCAGATTTTTACTTTGCCCTGAATTTGATTATTCATTATTAATTTGAATATTAATACAGATTTATTTCATTATTTTTCTAAATGGTGAAAAAGAAACTGCTTGGTCTCTCTCTTCTATCTACTTAGCACTGACCATGCTTTCTTCTGTCTAGCTAACAAAAGACATTTGCTAAAATTGCAAGTAATGGTTATCCAGCATTCACAGTGGAAAACAATTGTTTTTGGCAGGTTTTTTTTTGGGGGGTGCATGATTCAAAATTTTAAGAATTAAACAAGTTGAAAATATTGGGGTTTTTCTGAAATAATCACTTAGCATGGGTTTCTGTGCAGTCTTAGTTGCTGTGACAAATACCAGACATCTACAAGTTAAAGGACATAAGGTTTATTTTGACTCACAGTTTATAGAGCTTTCAGTCCAGTCTGCCACCTCTAAAGTAGGGTGGCATGGCAGAGGGGCATCATGTAGGAGAGATAGTCCATGACAATCAGGCAGGAGACAGCAAAGCAGCAAGCAGAAGCACCCTGCCTTCCTTTTCCCCTTGTAGTCCATCTAGGCAATAAGCCTGTTGATTGGTGCCACCCATACCCAAGGTGGAGCTTCCTGTTATCCAAACCCAGAACTATGCTGATTCTAATTAGGGGACTGATTTACTACTGCACGCCCTTAATGCCAGTATCACATATCCTGGATCCAGCCAGCTCCAAAAAGCCCCACCTATGAGTGCATGAGGGAGCCTCTGTGGGGGACATCTAGATAGAAGCCATAACATGTATAACATTTAGATTAGTGTATCTTAAATCAATTAGAGGTACATCTTCTGGCCTAATTGTAGTTGACCTAAATTATTCTGAATGTGAAACCTTTATAGTAGTTTGAAGCCATTTTCTTTTCTATTGTATATATGTACTTAATTGTGTTCTGTTCTAAAAATAATATTTCCCGTAATGTATCTAAGAATCTTAGGGTCCCTTAGAGTTAGAGTGTGCTAATCCTTGAGCTCACTCTTCAGAAGTTGATTTGTTAGCTATGGAGTAGACCAAGGAGTTTGCAGGCTTCTCCTGCTGTTAGTCCTTAGTTTGGGGAAAAACTGATCTAAAAGTTGTACTGCACAGAGAAATGTATGTTCAGTGATCATTTCAGAAAAGTTCCAAATTGTAAAACTTGCTTATCTCTTGAAATTTTGAATCACACTCTCCATGGTCTTTGGTTCTAGCTAATGTGAAGCCAGGTCATTGAGACCAACTTCCTAGCAGCATGTTGAGGCCATGCTGGAACAGTCAGACTTCCTCCAGCAAGTTTAAGACTGATAAATAAGGAACTATTAAATAGGGCCTATTATTGGAAAAGTGGATCAAATGGCTGCATCAAATCATGACTACATCAAATCATGGTTCCTAGCAACCCATAGAATCAGAAAGGAGGAAAAGCCTGATCTCAGCTGATTTAGATTTGTCAAACAGTTTACAGGTCAGGTCTCACTACTATAGGACCGTTAAATTATCAAGATGGTCTCTATGCAAGGTTGAATCCAGATCAGTCCAGACAGTTATGATTGACTTCTAAGTAGTTTTAGAGCTAATAGGCTTCTACAATTTCGTTTACTAATTAAGGGATACTTGAAAATTGGTCCAGTTGCTAATGCCTTTTCAGCACTGGAAATAGTGAAAATAAGCTGGGGATGGTGGCACACACCTATAATCCCAACTACTTAGGCTAAGGCAGGAGGATACCAAGTTCTAGGCTTACCCTGAGCAATTGAGTCATACTTTTTCTGAAAATAAAATAAAATAAAAAGGGTTGAGAATGTAGCTTCATGATAGAGCTCTTGGCTAACATGCATGAGGCTCTGGTTTTAGTCCCCAGTACTCTGCCCCCATAATAATAATATACATGTAGTATGTTATAAAGATAATTAAATTGGGATTCCTTTGATTGTGCTTGTGTACAGTTTTTTTATTTTTATTTTTGTAAATGACCTATGATACCATTAAATTTTTGAAGCAAATATAGTACAAGTTAGAAAATCTTAAACAAAGACTGTCATCTGGCATATTTTTAGATTGTCATAGATTAACCTACTGCTGAGTATTTAATGATCTGGAAGAAGGAAGGGAACTAATTTAGACTAGATTTGTCTGTGTTACACTGTTAAAGCAGTCCTTGATTAATCCTTAAAGGTGGAAAAAAACCTGGTAATTTGACTTTTGCATGGGTGATTGGATTTTCTGCATTTGATATATAGGAGTTTAAGGTTTGTTTTTGTGATGTGGCTAAATGCAAGTATTCATTTATTATATAAACATTTAAATACCTTAAACACCTGTTCTAAGCAGGTGCACCAGAAATTAGAGATTCTCTACAGTGTTGAGCAAGACAGATGGCTCCTGAAATTTGGTGTTATCAAAATGTAATGGACTGAATTATATGTTTAACCTCAGCCAAGAAAGTGACTTGTATATTAACGTGCTTTTTTCCTGAATAGTGGTAATGTTTTTATATTTATTGTTTTTTCCACATGTATGTAGCCCCCTTCCAGCAGAAATTTACTGTAAGATAATTAGTTGTTAACCAGAATGAATGATCAGAGAATGTATAGGAAAAAATTGATTCAGTAGCAGAAACTTTCTAAAAAATCTCAATATTAAGATATGCCAATAGTTCATTGTTAACATTTTTAATTTGATGAGCAATATGTAATTGGTTCCTAGTTGGTTAAGAGTTAGGGAAGAACCATTACCTAACTTAGCCTGATTTTGTGTCCTTCAAGACTCCATCATAGTAAGAAATGAGTGAATATATTCATTGAAGTATTTCATCTTAGCAGTATTAGTATTTCTTTAACACTGATAGAATTGTGAAAAGTTGCTTAAATGGAAACTTTTAGAAGTTATTTTGAGCATTTTATTTTGTGGCAAACATGTAAAAATACTTCAAGTCAATTATATTTTCATTGTAATTGGAGTGGGAGCATAGCCCAGTGATAGCGAACATTTGGCTAGCACGCATGAGGACCTGTGTTGTATTCGCAGTACTGGAAAGAAAAAGTTGAAATATAATTTATATTACTTGTAGTAAATATATACACATACATATAATTTCAAATTATTTTTAGTTCTCTGAAGAAGTCTCTTGGTTACAAATTGTCCAGGTTAATTTTTAGGTCTTATTTAAATATTAGTTATTACACTTCTCAAGGAAGGACTTTTTAATGTGGAAGTTCCCAGGGAAGTTAAATTGGAAAACAAGTTATTTTGTGACTAAAATTTAATGAGTGAGTAAATGGCACCTGAGGTGTGGAGAAACTTTTTTGTTTGTCGAAGAGGAAACATCAGAAATGATCCTTAGTTGAAGAAATGAGCTGTGCTCCCTTTATTTGAAAGTTAAGGTATCTTGTTAGACTGAAATAAGTTACTTAATATCAGCTATACTTTAAAATCTAGGACCAACTAATCATATTTAGTAGCATTTACCAGAATTAGAAGCTTCCCACTCCCAACATTAAAAATTAGTGATGAGCTAGGCTTGGTGGCACAGGCCTGGGATCACTGCACCCAGGAGTTTGAGGCCAGCCCACGCAACACTGAGAGACCCTGTCTTTACAAAAACAAAAGGAAAAAAAAAAGATGCTGAACATGTTTAAGTTCCATTTCATGTTTTATGCTTATTATAAGTACTTACGTGTTTTTAAAATATAATCCGAATTTATCTTGTTCAGGGTACCAAATCATTTTCATGTTATTAAAATGATGTAAGAAGGTAAAAGATAGAAGTTTGTTTTTCTGCTTTTGCTAAATTAGGACAACTATGTAGCAAATTAAGATACAAAAGAATGAAATAAAAATTACTTAGGGTAAAATCAGTACTTACAGAACTTCTAACTCATCAATTATGTGATTCCTTTTTGTATCACCCAAACTTTTACTACATCTTCATCTGTCATAAGCTTAACTCTGAATAATATTTGGAACCAAAATGACTGCTTCCATTCCTTTGTGTTAACTTTTAAAATAAGCTTTATTAGGTAAGTTTATGTAACAAAGTTCACTGGTTTTGTGTGAATTTTGTTTTTTAAAAATTTGTATTAGTACAGGTTCACAGTACATTACATTCATCATGGGGAGTTGGTACATGTACATAATATATTTTAATTTAACTTCTCCTTCCCCTTCTCCCACCCCTCTATCTCTTGGTGCCATTGCTATTTGCAAAAGATCTATCTTCCTATTTCCTATTTGTGTGCAGTTGTACTTACGAGGAGCATATTAGTTCGCCACCATAGCCACCATCATCATGTATGACATCACCATTAGCCCAGAAAGTTTCCTTATCGTCGATTTGGAGTCAAGTCCTTCTCCCATCCCTAGTCCCTTCCTGGGATCCCTGGATCTGCTTTCTCTGTTAAAGTTTTATTTTTTGTCACATTTCATGTAAATTAAATAATACATTCTAATCTTTTGTTTCCTATTATTTTCACTTAGAATAATAATTTGGAGATCCACCTATAATATGTTCAAAGAGTAGTTTATTCCTTTTTATTGCTGATAAGTATTCCATTGTGTGATATATCATTATTTGTCTGTTCACCATTAGTGTATATTTGGGTTGTTTCCAGTTTTTTGTTTCGTTTTTTTTTTTTTTTTTTTTTTTTTTTTTTTATGGGGGTTTTCCTTTTTTTTTTTTTTTTTTTTTTTTTTTTTTTTTTTTTTTTGTACTGGGGATTGAACTCTTGTGCTTGCAAGGCAGGCCACTGAACTGCTGAGCTAAATCCCCCGCCCTGTTTCCAGTTCTTGACTGTTAAAAATAACATCACTGTGAACATTCAATGCAAGTGTTACAATGTCTTGTGTCAATACCTAGGAGTGAAAACTGCTTTTAGATGTAATATTTTGTTTCTCTGCTTTGGTAGAGAAGATAAAGCCTCTATTAAACCCGAAGTTTAATATTTTAGAACAAATTGCCACCTACTCATCTTTTATTTTTTAATCCATTCCCCCCAAAACTATTACCTTTCCCTTAACTGGACCTCTCCTAAAATAGTATTTCTTATTTAAAACTAGACTTCAGACAGGTGCATTGAGTCTTGGCTGTGATACACCCTCATTGCCCTTGGCCTACCTTGTTCTCAGTCTTATTGCTTCAGAGTCTGGTTTCATTTTTTTTTGTAACAGGAATCAAATTCAGGACTCACACTTGCCAGGCAAATGCCTGTTCCCCTGAGCTACATTGCTAGCAGTCTGTTTTCAATTCTTTCTGTACCACCTCCTTTCTCCTAAGGCTTAGGACTTCATACCTTTTAGGGTAAATACAGAAAAAGCTACAGTTGAAGGTTTAAGATTTGTGATGTCATGTATTAGAGATTTGTAGTTCAGCTATATGAACTTGTTGAGTTGACTGTGAAATAAGCTGTATTTTCTGACTCTTTCCTAGATGTTATAATTGCCTTTCCAGGAACACGGTAAATGTTAAATCAGAAGGCAGACTCCTTTCACATTCACACACGCTCACACACCCACACGCATACATGTGTGCATGCATACATGTATATGTTCTGTATTTCTTAAGTTTGGTATTTTACTTTTAAAAGAGGCTTGAAAGGTGTGAATTGGTCAAATTTCATTCACAGTGTGTTATTCTGACTCTTATTACAGTGCCATCTACCTGAAACATTTAGGGAATTGGGAGTTTAAATAAAGATCAGTAGGAGAAAATTGGAAAGAGATAGAGAGGTCTGGCAGTAGTAGTGATTCATAATTGATTATGGTATCTTTTCCAGGTGCTATGCAGTGAGGGTGTGCTTCTTTTTACTGATATTGCAGAGTTTTGTTTCCAGTTTTCCTATGTATGATACTGATCACTCATTAGGTCTGGTTATGTTTCTATTTTGCTGTCTAGCGTAACCAGAAATTAACTTAATGTGGAGAATTTGACAGAAACATTTGCTACTGTATCTGCAGTATTCCAGTGAAAAAATTGGTCTCTTTAGAGGCAGTGTAGTTTTGGGAAGGTTGCAATAGAATAATAACAAGACTTAGAGGAGGAGTCACATCTGGTCATCAGTAGGTTGTCATGTGTCATTTGACACTCATATTTGATGTTTTAAATCAGACCACTGTTTCTTGTCACTGACTGAACAGATAATCATAAAGTTTAGATTGCTTTTACTTTGGAATTTGAGTGTGGCTGTGAGCTATGCAGTCTAGTTTTGTTGTTAGGTACTCAGAATTCTTAGAATATCAAGTTCAAATATTCATCTTTCAAGTTTTTGTTTTGTTTTGTTTTGTGTGTGTGTGGTACTGGGGTTTGAACTTGGGCCTTTGTGCTTGCAAGGCAGGCAGCAGAACCACTGAGCCAAATCCCCAGCCTATCTTTCAAGTTTTAATTGTGAAATAATTTAAATTTATAGAAAGCTACAGTGATACAAATGATTTCTGTTGTCACTTAATAAATATTCACCTATTAATATTTTGGCCAATTTGTTGTCATTTTATGTCAGATTATTTTTTGAAACCATTAAACTTGCGTGTGCAATGCCACTTTATTACGCGATACTTTATTCAGCCTGTAGTTCCCAATAACAAGGACATGCTCTTGCATAATTAAGTACATTACAGTTAGTGAGTGAATTAAGAAAATCTAACATTGATATCTAATTGTCTTAATGCACAGTGCACATTAAGATTTCACTAGCTTCCCGGTCATGTTCGTTATAATTTCTTTCCAGATGAGTATCCAACTTACAGTTGTTCATTGCTTTTAGTTGTCACATCTCTTTATTGTTCTTTAATCAGAACATTTCCCTAGTTTTTGTTGTTAATGATGCTGACACTTTTGAAGACTGTGGAAGACCATTTATTTATAGAGTCTCCCTCAATTTGGATGCATCAGATGTTTTCGTGGCTAAAGTTAGAAAATGTGATTCTGGAGGGAATGTTAACATTTGTGATGTGTGCTTCTGAAGCATCACATCAAGAGGTGCATGTCCACTTGTCTCATTATCAGTGACACTAAATTTATCTCCTGGCCAATATACCTGCAAGGGTCTTCCACTTGCTATTTTTCTTTTCATAATAAAAAATATGTGGGGAAATATTGTAAGACTCAGTATATGTCAATCATAAAACTTTCATTCATAAAGAATCTTAGCATTGGCAGTTTTGCCTGAATCAATTATTACTGTGATGTTAATGATGGGGATTCTTAATGATAACTGGAAGAGGTAACCTGTTCACTTGCTGTGTGCTTCAGTACAGTGTTGAATGTTGAACTGGAATTTGTCTCCAGAGACTTCTGTACATTGTTTTAAGTACTCTTGTGCAACATGAAATAAGTGCTCTTTTTTCCTTCTTTAAAGCCCTTCAAAATATATTCCTTTTTGTCTTTTCTCCAGGCTGCTCACTTCTATTTTACATTTTTTCTTGGATGGCTTCACTCAATTTATAACTGTCCCTTTCGGTTCTTGATAACACTCATTTGTCAGTATCATACTTAACATATGATCTCCAACTGCAGATACTAATTCCAGATACAATTTGGTCTGTCAGTACAATAATAGATCACTGTTTCTCTATAATCTACCGGTACCACCAGATTTTGGAGGCAAATAGATCTGATCTTAACTCCCAGCTCTGCCATTTACTAGCTCTGTGTCCGTGAACAAAATACCTAATATCTCTGAATCTCAGTTCCATATCTGTAAAGGGTTGGTAATAATAGCATCTGTTTTTTGTTTTGTTTGGTACCAGGGATTGAACTCCAGACCTTGGTGCTTTGCAAGGTAGGCGCTGTGCTAAATCCCCTGCCCAATGACATCTGCTTTTAGGTGGAGTGAGGATTAAATGTGCCTGTAATATAAACCTCTTAAGTGAAAAATACTCTGATCAAGTTACAACTTTTTATGAGCTTTTGATTTTCTTAAATTATTTATGTATCTCTCTCCATATATATGTATATTCCAAATATAGTATAAGATTGTAAAGGAATATTTGTGTTGTTTTATAAACAAAACAGTCATCTTTTGTAGCATAGCACATGTGCAGTATTTGAGCACTAAATAACACTTTGATATTGGAGTGATTGGACATTTTTTTATGGTGTATTTAAACCATGTTGCTAATAAAATAGTACATTTACTATCTTCATGAAATTTTAAAGCTTTTCCTAAGACTTATATAGAAATTGAGGCCAATAAAGGTAATGTGTACCAATGCAAGTGTACATGTAGGGAGAAAGTAGTTACCTGGGTTTTCTAGGATATTTTTATATCCTAGAATATATATATAT
>NW_022900919.1:23658159-23678281 GCF_012274545.1 Fukomys damarensis | reverse complement strand
ATTTATATACATATTTTGCCTGTTCTTTTCTTAAAATTGTAGGAAAAAGTCAGGTAAAAAAGAAAACCATTGAAACATCCACGTCTAGAATCATCCCCTTTTTGTCACTTTCTGGTACAATTATACACTAAATTTCGTACTACTAGTAATACTACTAGACTATTATTTGGATAAAGATAGAAAACAAAATTATTAAGAATTACCTGTGTCAAATTTTTTAATGGTATTTCATTTTTATCTAGGAATGTTATCTTAAAAAATTGACTTTCTATGTAGTACAAGTCTCCTGCTTTGAATCTCCCAGGTCCTGGGATTGCAGGTGTGTGCTACCATGCCAGAATTCTTTTAGTTAGTTAAACACTTTTTTTCTAAATGTCATTATGACTGCTTATGTAATATATTGTTAATGGAATGAAGAAATGACAGTTTTAATCATATCATAGTTTACTTCCTAACTTACTAAACCCCTTTTGTTTTGAGAATTTGTTTGAATAGGGTCAAATATTTCTTATGCTAATGCAGTCAGCGCCCCCCACCCTTCTACATTAATCTTGAAGCAGTGATGGTACTACAGAAATTGAATTTGTGGGGAAGGGTACTACAAGTTATGATAAAAGTAACAGCATGGGCCAGGGGATTTAGCTCAGTGGTTCTGCTGCCTGCTTTGCAAGCTCAAGGTCCTGAGTTCAATCCCCAGTATCAAAAATAAATAAATAGATAATAATAATAAATAAATGTATGTATGTATGTATGTAACAACAGGACCAGATGCTCATCCCTAGTCAGAAGCTGTGACAGGATTATACTTGAGCCCCTCAAAGGCTCTGAAATATTTGTAAAGGTGTTCTTTAATTGGTGGTCATTTAGCTAACCTTTAGGAAAACAGAAGAGAATCTAGTTTTGTTTACTTTGGGTATATATGATTATATAAAGTAATCCTTGCTTACCTAGCCTGTGATTTGGTATAGAAAAATGCATAGGTTAAAGCTATACATATATTGTTACGCTTTTACATTAGTGTCAAATACAAAATGATAGAGTTTTTTATTTCTTAATTTTACTTCAGTAGCCCTTTTATGTAGCTGTAATAGTGACAGAACTCCTTAAAAACTGAGATGATTAAAATGCGGGCACATAATAAATTTTAACTGTCTCAACTGTTTTCATGTTAAATGTGTTACAGGAATGAATCTGAAGTCTGCTGCAGTAAAACACTGAAGGCTTTAAAATGTTTTCTTGCATAAAACTCAAACTTTAAGTAGCTGCTTATGAGGATAGGGAAGGCAGGAAGCTAATGTCTGTCTCAAGATACAGGACAGCTGTTTGCTTGCTCATCAACCTCCACTGTGTGAGTAGAGACTTAAGCCTGTAACCCTATGTCATTGGACGTAGAACTTGACTACTTTAAAGTTTAAAGTGCTTGCAGAAACACCTCAGTCAGCACTGTAAGACATCTTTTAGGATCTGTTTTTTCTTTTTACTGTGGGGGTAGGAGGCTGAGGGTGGAGTGGGCGGTAGATTTTTATTTTTAATTATTTTTATTGTGAAATGAAATATTATAATTCTTCAGATTGCAGTTGATTTCAGTCCTTTAAAATGAATATTTTGATTAACCAACCATAAAAAGATGTATTGTACAAATGTGGTGTTTGATATTAATGTAGAAAATTGCTCCTGAAAATAAGATATTAATTTTTTCAGCAAGAGTATTTACTTCAAAATAAAGGAATTGTTCCTAAATGTAGTGGACATATTTTAAACATGCCAGTTTTATTTTTTAAAGTCCTTTGGTAATATAAATCCCTATTGATGAAAAACAATCCCCTCCCACTTTTTTTTCTCCTCTCTTACTAAAAGTTATCACCTCAAGAATCCATTTGGAAAGGTGTCTATTTGTTTTTTTACTTTATTCATTTTTTTTCCTTCAGAGCCTTTAGAAATGAGACTCTAAGTTGGATGCCCTCCCCCTTTAAAAGAACATTCATGATTTATATTGATGGGATGATTAAAATGTAAAACATTATATGGAGCAGGACGATGAGAATGTAGATAAAATTTATAAAATTTTTGTAACTGCTTAATGAGGCATAGGGTAAGAAGGATGTTGCTTGCAGGGTACGTTTATACTTTACATGATCTTACTCTTGTTAATATCACAAATGTAGGGCTGGGGATTTAGTTCAGTGGCATTGTGCCTGCCTTGCAAGCACAAGGTCCTGAGTTCGATCCCCAGAACCAAAAAAAATTTATATACGTATATATATGTATATACACACATATATATGTATATACACACACATATATATATATATATGACAAATGTATTGTCTAAAGGAATAATCAAAATGGATTATCTTTAGAATCAGTGAATGAGAAGATAGAAAGCAAGTGAAGAATACACATTGAATATGGATATTATTATGAAAGTAGCCAAAAGATACATGCCAGAAATAAAATACATGTTAGTTGTGTTCAAAAGTAGTGGAACACTCAAAGGTTCTGTTTGTCCCATTCTTTTCCTTTCTGGATTGGTCAATACGTTTACAGTGCTGTCCGAATTTCAGAGATCATCTGGATCTTAATCTTTTATTATGAATCTCTTTGCTTGATGATGACAAACCTCACTTTAATGAAATGTTAAGGTCTATAATAGGAGTTCTGTCTAGTCATCTGGCATTTCACTTTTAAATCCCAGTTTAATTTGGTGCTGCTGTTTTGTTTACAATATTTCAACAATATTGCCTTCTCTCACTTTTTAAATTAGTATCAAAAATAAAATTAAAGGTGAAAGAGTCTTTGGAATATACTAATGAAACGTTGATTTCTAAAATGAAATTAGGCAGAACACAATAGCAAAGAGAGAAGCTTTCATACTTACAGAGCATTTGGGGGGAAAGTTGTATGATAGTAAATTGGTCTTAAAATTCATTTTCTCCTTTATCTCTCTAAGATGATTCTTTGTGTTCTGTATTACCCTTTTGTCAGGGGACTAGAGCTAAGTGCTAAGAAGCAGCTAATTTATTTTATTGGGATAGAAAGTACACATAGGAATATGTGAGCACAATAAGTAAAACACTTCTACTCTTCCCCCTCTGTCCTGTCCTACTCTTTACCTTTTCATAGTACCTAGGCTTCTCATTGATGAACCCACTTCTGTGACACAATTTTACCTAGATTTACAAGTGCATTTTATTTTTTAATTTTTATTAATTTTATTGGTACATTTAAGATATGCAATATAATGACATTCATCATTGGAAATTTGCACCTTTACATAATCCATCTTGGTTCTTATTTTTTCCCCATTCCTCTGCCCGCCCTTCAACCTCTCCACCCCTCCCTATCTACAAAGACTTTGTTTCCCTTTTTCTTTTTTTCATGTTAATTCGATCCCCATCTTTCTTTTCCACTACCCCTCCCATTTCCCCTTCTGCTTTGTACCTTACTAGTGCATTTTAGCTTCTTGGTTACTCTTGTATTACATAGTATGATTAAGATGGAGTTCCTGGGCTGAAAAATGAGTTGAGTAATATGCTGTAGATTCAGGCTACCTGGTTTCAGATCCTAGGTTTCCCCTTTAGTAGCCAGGTAATATTGAGCTAATTACTTAAATCAGTATGTGCCTTGGTTTTCTAATTTATAAAATAGAGTAATAATTTGTTGATAGGATTGTTGTAATTGAGTTGTCAAACGTACAAATTATTATGATTCTTATTTGTTTTTGTTTTGGGGGGTGTTTTTTTGGTACCACAGATCAAACTTGGGACTTTGTTCTTGCCAGGCAGGCCGTGGCACCACTGAGCTAAATCCCCAGCGCTACCATAATTTTTATTATTAAACCTGTATTTCTTCTTTGAGAAAAGGAATACTAAGTACCATATTATAAATCCTCAAAGTAAGATTTTTTCACTACTCAGGCTCCAGCTCAGGCCCTTGTACCTGCCAGCTCACCATTCTACCACTGAGTTATATCCCTGGCCCCAAAGTAATAGATTTTTATGCTTTGGGATTGAGAATTTGGAAATCACAAAATCTCATTATCAGTTAAAGTATCATAAGAAACATTCCCAGCACAGCAGAATAGAAATCTTCCCCTGGCCTCCTGTTCACATTCTCAGTAGCCACAAGAAGCATATGGCTACTATACTAGACAATTCTGTTCTAGATTGTTAGATATACTAGATAATGCATGTATATTAAGCATGATATTTATGAGTGACACAGTTCTGTTTGACTAGAACATAGAAAATTGGCCCTTATACCAGCTGTTACTCCATAAAGGAAGAGAAAGAAAAGCAGAAATATTTAAGGCTCTTGGTTAGGTATATTTTCTCTAGGTTTTAGTCAAGTTATTTTAGGCTAGTTATAAAATTCATTATAACAGTGATTTTTTTAAATGAAGGTATTGACAATTTAGTCAAGCATATTGTTGCAAGTATTGAGGTCTATCAGTTATTGCTTTTCAGATCAAAGTAAGCCTTTTGCTTTGTGGAAATAAAACTAGTATTTATATTTAGCTGCTTGTAGAGTGCTTGATAATCCAAAAACTCCCTTGAAGACTAACAATATTAAGGGTAGTGCAGTAGAGTCTTTCAGGAAAGCCTGGATTTCGTGTCATGCTTTTATTGTAAGGGAATCTGTCGTCTGTTTTTAAGATCCTAGTAAAGTAGTCAGTTTGAGTGCTGACAATCACACTGTGTGTTTAGAAATATTCTAAGTGTTAAGGGAGAGTAGTCTTAGGTTTTCAAAGAAGCACTTTTTACTAGATTTTAATCAGGGACCAGAACACATGAGAACAGAAATTATTATAACTGAAGAAAGAAAAAAGGGAGATTGTTAAAAAGATATATGGGAAATCATATGGAACTAAATTGCCAGTTTATAGCCTTGGTACTTCTTGTCTGGTATTCTGTTTGCTCAACCCCAGCCCCTGATTTCAGAAAGTTCACTGTGTGGCATTCATCCAAGTCTAATTAGCTTCTCTAGAGAAGATTGCTCCTGGTTTCCAAAAAGGGTAGCAAGAGCTAAGATCTGTAGGTTGTTCAGATTGTGTTAGAAAAGATTGTCAGCTTGGAGGCAATGAGTGGCACATGTAACTTCAATTTTTTTACATGATTAAAAGGGGGTGTATGTGGCTGGGCCCTGTGGCACATAACTGTAATCCTAGTGACTCAGGAGGCTGAGGATCACATGTTTGAGGCCAGCCTGGGCAACGTAGTGTGGCCCTGTCTCAAAAATTTTAGAAAGAGGACTGGGGTTACAGTCTTTTAGTGGTCAAGCATTTGTAAGGCCCTGGATTCAACCCTCAGTACTGCCACCCTCTCACCCCCCACCACAATAAAGAATGTGTGTTGGAGGGTGAAAGCTCTTCTCTTCTATAGTGTTGGTGAGGCCTAAATGAGGTAATCCATGAAAAGTGCTACTCTAGGGCCCCATTGATACTTTCAGTGAGTGCTTACTGCTACATATCTAATTATCTGTCTAGTTATCTGATTAGATTTTTAATTTAGGGGAAAAAAAACTCAGAGAACTTTATGAAGGATCACCAGTGAGGAGCATGAATAAGTCTGTGTATATCCTTAGATATCTTAATATTTTCTTTTTAACCAAGTCTTTGTAAGCTGGCCATTAGCTGAAATTGGCCATGATATTATTGATTTGTGTAGAAAAGTAGAACCAAAAAACAACCCCGGAAACTTGGATTTTATTTTACAGATATTGTTGATCATATCATATTATATTTTACTTAAAAAGTGTAAGATGAAATGCTCTTATGTTGCCTGGATAAAGATATAATTGTACTTTTCCTGAGAGATTAGTTTTTCTTTTCTATAGAATATTGTGCCTCTTAACTAGTAGTGTACTCCTTTGCATTAGTGTTTAGGAGGAATAAAGTTAACTGAACAGCTTCTACTGGTAATTAGTAAATAGGCCCTTATGGCCATAACCCACTTCGTTAATTGACAATATTTCTAACTACTTAGTTTTTCCTACCATTTTCCCTTGGATTATCATTTTCATTCCTTTAATGTTCTTGTGCAGTGTGCATTTTTAAAGTCACCTTGAATGGTTTTCAGAGCAATACAGATATATTTAAAAGAATGTAATGAACAGCACTTGTTAAGCCCTCCTTCCCTTGTCTGCTGATTTAAATTTAGACTCCTTAGCATGATGCTAAGCATACATCATGTAGCCTTACTCTTCCCTTTTTTTTTCTTTTTTTGAAACAGGGTCTAACTACTACAGTTTAAGCTATCCTCAAACTCACTGTAGCTCAGGTTGGCCTTACCTCACATTCCTCCTGCCTCAGCCTCCCAAGTGCTGACATTGCAAGTGTGCACAACCTTGCCTCATTCTTAATCTTTTCTAGGACACCTTTCCACCACCCTGTATTCCAAACACACGGAGCTCTGTCCTCAGTAAACTATGTAGTCACCATACATCAATCATAAAGATACATTGAGAAACAAGCAGCTAGGTGACTTTATTGTTGGGCACATAGATGTGAACTCTGACTTCAGGTTGTATAATTTTATGGGATGTCTGTTGTACATTGGGTTGGTTACGGACCATAGTGTCATTGTGTGATTTTTGGATGTAGTCAGATGTAGACTGGAATGTTGACTGGCACTTGCGTATAAAAGGATAATTCTGCAGTTTTAACTCCTAAATGTAAGCATTTAGAGTAATTTTTGGCAGATAACCAGAATAATTGATACATCATTATAAAACTTTTGAGAGGTGAATGCTAGAAATCATTTCCTGACACTTCTAATCATGAAATTGCTGTCATGTCAGGTAGGAGTGAGAGGCATTTTCAGAGAATGAGAACACCTAACAAGTGATCACTATTAATGTGGCAAGGAGGCCTTGTACCAGCTGTTGGTGAGCCACGGATAAATACGGAGCCTTGGATTTATGACTGCAGGTACTGTTAAACACCTGACAGATTGCAGCTCTCCCTCATTATAAACTATACATATTTACCTTAAATAAGCCATCCAGTTCTGAACTGTGCTGTTGCTATTAATGTATTATGATTTCACAGTCACTCTCCCGTTTGACCTTCCTCAGAGGCTTGTGAGTCAGATGAGAAACTTGAGGCTGACCATTTAATTCAAGTTGGAAGTACCAGCATCAAAACCAGCTTTAGGATTAAATCAATCTTTTGTTTTATTCCCTTTGGCATATTACGTATCAAGTTGTCCTATGTATATAACATTGTGTTTTGTAATGATTCATAGTTAGGCCTCATTTCAAAATATGTTACTCATCTCACCTAAGTATTAATGAGACTGTTTGTTTGTTTTGGTGATGATACTAAAGGTGAATCTATGGCCTTCACAAAATATCCCCAGCAAACACTGCCGCCACCCCCCTTTTTTTAAAGACAGGTCTTACCAAGTTGCCCAGGTAGGAGTTGGACTCAGGATCCTCTTGCCTTGGCCTCCCAAAGTGCTGGGGTTACAGATGTGTACTGCCACAACTGACTAGATTTGTGTGTGTGTGTGTGTGTGTGTGCACCTGTGTGCTGGGGATTGAACCCTCTGTTGTATCTCTAGCTGTTTTGGGGAGTTTTTGTTGTTATTGTTGTTTTTTGTTTTTGATTTCACTAAGTTCCTAAGTTGCCCAGCTGGGCTAGAATTTGTGATCCTCTTGCCTCAACTTTCCAGAGTGCTGAGTTACAGATGTGTGCCACTGTGGCTATAGCTTTTAGCTAAAAAATAAATCACCATCTGTGATACTTCAACATTTTTAAAAAAATATCACCATCATTTTTGAAGTCATTTTTAAATACTCCTATGAAGTTATTTCAAACCTCTGTGGGTTTAGTGCTTCTTACATTTTAGGGTTTTTATTTTTGTGGCAGGTTGTGATTTTTGGAGTTAGATGCAATATCTGTAGATACATGAAAGTCAAATGTTTTTGAGCTGAGATTGAACTCAAAGCCTTGGCATGCTAAATATGTACTCTGCCATTGAGCTACACCTCTAGCCCTTTCCTTGGTTGTTGAGAGCAGAATCATGTCCATAAACTTGTGTCTTCTGCAGGACCTAATGGAGCAATAAGCACCACAAATAATGGTAGTGGGACATCCTGAACAAAAAATGATGACAAAGGAAAGTAAAACTAGTTTATAATCAAGGAATTTACTGTGTCTTTTCCTGATAACTTCTAACCAATGGCCAAATCATTATTTAATAATCAAATCATTTATTTATTTGAGTACCTCCTATGTGCTTGTTATTGATCCTAGAGCAGGAATTGTCAGACCTGTGTGGCCCATTAAGCAATCCTTTTTAGTCACCTCTTAATTATAGATAGATGTTCTGCTGCAACATAGCTATATCCTTGCACTGACATATATGGTTTCTTTTTCACTACCAAGGTGGAATTGAGTTGCTGTGACAGGCTGTATAGATCAGACATTTGAAATGTGCATACTGTGGTGCTTTAGAGGCAATGTTTGCTGACCTTAACCTAGGAGGCTGTGAATATAACTCTGGAAAAAATAAACAGTTATTCTCTGTGTTTAATTTGGGTTTTCTCTCTTATGTTGTAGTCTTTGTCCTTATAGACCTATTTGCTCATTATTCATATTTCACATGTTGAAAGGTGACATTGATTTTCTAAAGAGCTGATAGCTGTTTACTTCTGAATTTATAATAGGCATCTGTTTTCTCTTTAAGCCTTTTCTCAAGAATGAGAAACTAAGTAGCTGTGAGGCTAGATTCTGTCCAGAGATAAACTTCATTTTGTGGTATATGGATAGAATGAAGAAAGCTCTACTCTGTGGTACCAGTATCCTAGAATGGGCCAAAGAAGAATACAATAAAATATAACTAATATGAAGATTTAATAAAATTAATAACTTTGTTTCATCAAGAATATTCCTAAATGAATCCCCTTCCCCTTTTTGAGAGAGAGAATTTGGTGATAAAGTGACTACTAGTACAGTAGTATAGTTTAACACCACTGCCTTGATTCATGCTAAGGCTGTCTTACCTTCTTGCTTTTACACTGCCAAGGCAAGTGTCAAACAAGTACAAAGGGAGAGTAAGCCTTGGATACTTCTGATTCAGAGGTTAAACTCTAGCCAGATGGCATGGATTGAATCCGAGCCTCTTCACTTATTCCTGTGTGACCTTGCATGGTTTCCTTAATCTCTTCGTGCGTCAGTTTCTCATTTGGGAAATGAAGATGAACCTCACAGGATCATTATGAGGATTAAAACACTTGGTATTTATAAAATATGTACACCGCTTGGCACATAAAACTCTATAGGTACTGTTAAATAGTAAAGCCAGTTTATATAAAGTGTATTGTTTAAGTTTCAAGAGAGCATGAAGAAATTTAAATTTTGAGAAAGACAGTATTAAGTGGAAGGAGTTAGTGAGAGACAGTCATTTACCAATGATGAGCATTAAGTTGGAGATTGCGTTAGGGGGAGAAAAGATTTTTAAAAATGGTTTGGGCAGGGATTGAAGCCCAGAGACTTCTTGGTTGGATGGGTACGTGAAAACTCTTGACTGTGTGGTTTATATCATGGAAGGTCACAAAGGAGGAAATAAAGACTTATGCATGTGGATCTGGTGGATTGCAGGTCTTATTTTATGTTAGTTTTTTTTTTTTTTAGAAGAAAAGTTAATATCCGTGAACGTGGCAGCCAATGGAGAATTTTGCAGAAAAGAATATTGAGTGGCCTTGAATAGGTAAAAGCTTTGTCATTCTTTAGGATAAATGATATAGGACCAAGGTTAGTTTTGAGGACGTGAAATTAACTAAGACTTAATTTTTACTTGGAACATGCTAAATTAGGCAGACTTTAAAATGAATCCCTTTCTGGGCCAGGATTTAGCACAGTGGTTCCGCCGCCTGCCTTGCAAGCACAAGGACCTGAGTTCCATCCCCAGTATCAAAAAAAAAAAAAAAAAAAAAAAAAGAATCCCTTTCTAGGTGGATTGAATTAGAAAAGATCCCCAAAATCATGGAGCATTAGGCTAGGAGTCTTTATCAAGGTACATTCCATATAACCATATGTTGCCAACCTTGGTGGAAGACTGAGATCTCTCCTTAAACAGCAAACTCAGTTTCTTTAAAGAGATACTATGTACTTTCTTGCTTTGGAATAAATACCTGGCTACCAGGTATTGGATACTGGGAAGATGGCAGGCAGTTTTATACATTTGATAAATCCTGAAAGTCTGCCATTTGCTAAGCATTATTTTATGCATCAGTGAAAAAGAAATTATCTTTGTTATCATGCTAATATCTTAAGGGGAAGACAGACAAAATACATGTAGTTGATTAGTAAATTAAGATTGGGATAAAGGAAGGCATTGATGAAAATAGCACTGGGAACGATTATAAAGAATGCAAGGGGCAATTTTAAGTAGGATGACAAGGAAGGTCTCTCTGAAAAGGTGATATTTGAGCAAAGACATAAAGGAGGTGAGGGATCATGGTCACAGGTCTGGGAGAATATAGAAGGCCAGCAGGTAGAAAGGCCTTGGAACAGGAGTGGACCTGGCAGGCCTGGGAGTGTCTGTTAAGATGGGCTAAAAGAAGAGGTCAAGCAACAAAGCATCAGATCCTGAGAGCCTGAAGTCATGCCAAGGAGTTGGCTTTTACTCCTTGCGTATTGGGGAACCAGTGGAGAATTTTGACTAAGCAAACAGTATGATTTCATTTAGATTATCAGTATCACTGGCTCCTTCGTTGAAAACATACTATCAGAAGGCAAGAACAGAAGCAGAGACATAGATAACCAGTAATTGTGTTAGCTGTTAATTGCTACATAACAAATTGTGGCAGAATTTAATGCTGAAATAATTAACATTAAAACATTTTTGGGGCTGGGGATTTAGCTCAGTGGTGCTGCCGCCTGCCTCACATGCTCAAGGTCCCAAGTTCAATCCCCAGAAAAAAAAAAAAAAAAAACAGACCCAAACATTTTTGTATATTTCAAAACATGCTTATTTTGTGGTGCTGGGGATTGAACCCAGGGCCTCACACATGCCAGCAAGGCATCTGTCTTCTGAGCTACAGCTACAGTGAATGTTGTTAAACATCCATTATCTCATATAATTTCTGTCAGGAATACCGAAGAGGCTTAGCTGTATGGTTTTGGTTCAGGGTCTCTCATGGAGTTGCAGGCTGGATGTCAGCTAAGACTGTAGTCACCCAAGGAAGGACTTGACTAGGTCTGGAAGACCTGCTTCCAAGTCTCCCCATAGCTGGTGCTGAGGCCTCCCTGTTTACACATGACATTTTCTTAAGACATGGCAACCAGCCTTCCCAGAATGAGTTACCAGGAAGGGAAAGTGAGGCAGAACCTTTTTGTCTCTTGCAACCTAGACTTGGAAGTGACAGAGCATCACATCCATGGCTTTCTGCTGATTGCCCAATACAGTTTTGTCCAATAATACACCTTGGAGGTTGGCAGCAAGCAAACAGAAAGTGAGATTTAAAAATAAAATGCCACTTCATTAGGTTGTAAGTAAACAAAATATCTGGGGATTAAAGATATGCAAGAACTCTTTATTGAATACTATTAATCAACATTACTGGGAACCTAAAGAAAACCTAATAAATAAGTTGAAGGACATACAATATATACATCAGTGTAGATTCAACACAACTTTAAATTAATGTATTATTAGGTTAAGTAAAAATTGATGAATCTAAAATTTGTATGAAAATGCAAAAAAAGACAAGAATAAGAATAACTAATTAAATATGGGGAAAAATACCCAAATCTTGTGCCAGTTATTCTTAGCTGATAATTCCTTTTCTAATAATTGATTCTGATATTCCTAAAGATATTAAACTAGTTTCAAACACGGTAGACAGGCCATTGGAACAGAATTAAGAGCTGTACATGTGTACCAGACACGTGGACAAAGATGAGAGTATCTTGTACTAGGTAATGTTTTGGGTTAATTAGATACCCATATGGGGAAAACTTAATACCTTTCTCATTCCATATAAAAAATCAGCTGCAGCTAGGCATGGTGAAGTATGTTTGTATTCTCAGCTGCTCAGGAACCAGTAGTGGGAGGAATCACAAGCTTGAGGATCAACCTGGGCAATGTAACCAGATCTTGTGTCAAAATAAAAATAAAAAAGGCTGGGAACTTAGCTCAGTGGTAGAGTACCTACCTGCCTGGCATGTGTGAGGCCCTAGCTCCATTGCCCAGTGCCAAATAACAATGTGCACACACAAATGCATACACTCAAACTCTAGATGGATTGTAGATGTGAATATAAAACATAAAACAAAATTTAGAAGAAAAATATAGAATGTTTTCATGACCTTTGAGTAGGCAAAAGTGTATTAAATAACATCTAGAAAACACTATAAAAAGGAACACTTAAAAAATAGATTTAGATGAATTTCGATCTAAGACACCATTAAAAATGGAAGACAAGCCACAGAGCAAAAGACATAATAGGCAAAACCCCAACAAAACGTGCAGAAAACTTTAAACTGGCACTTAGGAAATAAATATCTCAGGAAAAGAGGACATCCGAATGATCAATAACCATGTGCACGTGTGCCTAGCTGTATTAGTCTTTGTTGTTTTTTTTCTTTTTTTCTTTTTTTTTTTTTTTTTTTTTTTTTTTTTTTTGTTTTTTTTTTTTGAGACAGGGTCTCACTATGTAGTTGAGACTGACCTGGAACTTACTATGTAGCCTACGCTAGTCTCGAACTCACAGTGATCCTCCTGCCTCAGCCTCCCAAGTGCTGGGATTACAGGCGTGCGCCACCATGCCCGGCTAACTGTATTAGTGTTAGTGGCCTTGAAAATTAAAAGGCTTACACTGAGGTGTCTACTGCATACCCACAAGAGTATTTAAAATAGAAAAGCAGATGTATTAATTTCTTAGGTTTCCGTAACAAATTAACATAAACTGGGTGACTAAATGCAAAGAAATTCCATCTTGATTCTGGAGTCCAGAAATCAAAAATCAAGGTGTTATTCTGTGTCTTATCTCAAGACGCGCTTTGCCTTTCATGTAAGGACACATTTGAGTGTGTTTAGGGTTCACCTGGATAGTCTAGGATGAAACCCTCTTAAGATTCTTACCGTAGTTACATCTCTTGCTATATGAAGAAATATTTACAGGATCCAGAGAGGTCATGAACGTGTCACTGGGGCCACCGTTCAGCCCAGCAAAGCAGACAACACAAAGTATTGGTGACATGAGGAATTCTCATACATTGCCAGGAGGGCATAGGGTTATGTAATGACTTTGGAAAACGAGCAACACTATTTATGAACACTTGAGTTGTGAATTTTCGCAGGTATACTGTGTAAAACTGACTGTCAGATTAGTAATGATTCAATTTACTCTCAGAATAGAACTTGTTCTTCTTATGTTGGGGACTTATCTGCTAAAGATGAATATCCATTTATCCTGTGACCTGGCAGTTCTGCTCCTCAGTGTGTTTATATCTGTCAGAATAACATGACCAGAATCTGTATGTATCTCTGTCAAATTATACGCAAAATAATGTTTGTAACTGCGGTACTGTATTTATAGTAGTAATAGTCAAGTAGAAAAGTCCTTATCAGCACTAGAATGGATGTTGCTTTCCGTATACAGAAATGTGGTGATGAGAATGAATAAGTTTCAATTAGATCTGGCAGCATGATGGATTTCACAGTTTGAGAGAACCCAGTCACAATGTATATAATCCCCTATGTCATTGATGACAAGCCTTTTAGAGCTTTCAGTGATACATAGGTTTGCCACCACTGCACTATTTACAGAAATTCAAGAACAAGAGAAGCTACTAAGTGCAGTGGCCCCTTTGATGAGATTTAAACCAGCCAATGGAAACTTTCCTTATGAGAATAACTGGGAAAGTGAGTTTTTTTTTTACTGGAATTTACTTCAGGGTCTTCTGTTTATATAGCTGGTTTGTTGGTAATGATGTTTTAATTATTTGTGAGGAAAGCATATGTAGCTCCTTCTCCCCCAGTAGATGTCAGGCTTTTCTGTCTTTTGGCCTGAGCAACAGAAGGCAAAAGACAGCCTGACAGGGAACTGGGGACTGCTGTACAGAGAACTACTAAGTATACTCAGTACAGCAGGGACCCTAATCCAAAGCCTTGTTCTTTCATCAGGTGAGTAGTATTCTTTCCAGGTGCTTTCTATCAAGTCGTACTTATATGTGTGCTTTGTAAAGTTCCTTGTATTTTTGTTATCTCTGTAAAGAAACTATGTCATAGGAGCAATGCACATTTTACTCCATCATAATCTATATTGCTCATAGGAGAGTTGGAGACCTGAGTGCTTAGAACTCTGGGAAATTTCTGTGTTCCTCCAGGAAATAGCAATTTCATGCACCTTTATTGGCTTGGATATTGCTCTTTGCATCAGTTGTTATCACCACCACCCCCCAAAAAAAGTTATTTTAAGATTTACTATAAATTGTACTTTGCTCTCTTCTAGCATCTCTAGTTGATACATTTGCAAAGAGCATTAGCCAAGTGTTTAGTTTTCCAGTGATTAATGGAAGGGCAAAGGTACAAAGGGCTTTTCTTATCACTCTGGGCTGTAGTACTATTCAGAGTTTATTTGTGTTCTTATATAAGTCACTATTCCATGAGTAATTTTTTATTCTCTTGAAATTAATAGTAAAGATCCCAAAGAAGACAAAGCTGTTAATGTAGGGATTAAAAGTCAGATTAGTCAAGTCACCAATAGTGAAGGTAGTTGGAGAGTACAGGCCCATTTAATAGGGCCCAGCTGATGAGTGTTAATTTTGAGAACATAGCTTTTCTATTTGATTTTCAAGAAAATCTAGAAATCTGTATTTTTTATGTGACATTCCTCAATTGTTGGATATTAACAGCTAATTTAAAATTAATGTGTGCTGGCCAGTCAAACATAACTGAGTCTGATTTAACCCAAGCTGATCAGTTCATAACTTCAGATAACTCATTATGAATTGTGTTCCTTTCCTGTTCCTTTTTGGAGGAAAAAGAAAAAATGTAAAAAATAGATATGCATTTTATATATCTTAGGCTCGTAGGCATTCTTGCTGAATAGCTGTTTGTATGAATACTATAAGTGTGAAAATTTTATAAATATATTTTTCCCCCTTTTCAAGGGATAGTTAACTATTTTCCCTCTAATAGGAATACTTACTCAGTAAGATATTTTGTAAAATTCGTATTAGGCATAAAGGGATTGAAGAAGGAAGTTGAAGTTTAGGTAGGAAATGAGTTGTGTGTCTACAGTAGTAGGAAAAGAGCCCCCATAGGGTGATACAGGTCACTTCTGTGAATGTAGAACTGATTTCTGCAAATAGAATTAAGGGTGGTGTACAAAACGTTCCTATTTCTAGGAAAGAGTACGGTTTGGAAGGGAGCAAAGGGCCTCTGCTTTCAGGCATGGCTGAGTTAAGAGCAGTTACTCAGCTTCTTCCTTGTGGCAGCCTCTGTCTAGATGCTCTCTTTGTGCATTGTTTAATCTGGTTAGGTAGAAGATGTTAGTGCCCTCTTAGGATGTTGAGGCTGGGTAGCTTAGTACTTGTTCAGGCTCTTTCAGGTAATAAAATGCCAAAACTGAAACCAGGCATGGTGGCACATGCCTATAATCCCAGCATTCTGGGAGGCTGAGACCAAAGGATCACAAGTTCAAGACCAGCTTGGGCAATTTTAATAGGACTCTGTCTGAAAATAAAAAAGGGAGTAGGGATGTAATTCAGTGGTAGAGCGCCCCTAGATTCAGTCCCCAATATTGCAAAACAGACCAAAAAAATGACAAATCTGGGATTTGAACTGTTGCCAGCCCAAGTCCAAGGAGTCTCTCACATAGCGTGCTTTTCAAGGAAATTAGTATGGTTGGGGCAAATTATGGACAGCATGAATGCTAGCTTGACTGCTTCTGTTGGGGGGCAATTATACAAAGCTAAAACAACTGAATGTTCCAGGAGAATTTAAATGGAGTGGGAGGAGAGGAAGTAAATCTGAAAGGAAAACGTTTAACACTGGTGTCATACACAGGGCCCTGCTGCAAACCATAGCACAAAAACAATAGAAACCCCACAGGTATTAAGGGATGAGAAGCACAATTGGAAAGAAAAATAAATGAACATGAGATATTTCAAAAGAAAAATATTGGAACTTGATGACAACAATAGGAAATGAAGCAAAGGAGATAAATTGATATATATTTGCCATTATAATTGAGTCAGTGTTGCATGCATTCATTACTGTTTTTCATTAAAATTTTAATAGTTGGTAATTAATTTTCTTTGCAGTCTTAAAATCCTGAATTCTTTAATCCTGAATTATTTTCATAGGTAAAAAGACATAAACTTTTTCTCGAGCAGTTTCAGCTATTTAAAGCTAATATCTAAAGAGTGAACAAATGAATGAAATTTTAAATTTTTACATAATAATAATTCATGAATGCTCACAAAATTGTAGGTTTATAGGGATATGATGAACTTAAGCAGTCATTCTCTTCACTTTTTAAAGAATTTTTAAAAATTTATTATAGTAAAAGATACATTGCCGTGAATCCCCTTCAAAATACTCCCTTCACTTTGAACACACTGATCTCATTGTTCTTGCCACTTTCTGACGCAGTTCTGGAAGACTTTTTTGTGAGTCTCTCTAGATGTGCTGTGCCTAGCTGCCTTGATGTTGCGAGTAGAATCAAAACAGAAGTCACAGATGAGATGAGATGGATGAAGACTTTATGAACAAATCCTCAGCAGCATGAGAACTTGCACAAAGAATCAACAACTGGGATCTCATTGTATTAAAAAGTTTTTGCAGTGCAAGAGAAATCACCAGTAGAGCTAAAAGACATCCTACAATGTGGGAAAAAAATTTTACCAGCTACTCAGACGAAGGACTGCTATCTAGAACATATAACGAACTCAAAAGAATCAGACCCCCCCCCATACAAAGACCCAATTCAAAAATGGGCATTTGAAATGAACAGACATTTCTCAGACAAAGAAATAAGAGCAGCAAATAAATATATAAAAAAATGTTCCACATCACTGGTCATTCAAGAGATGCAGATGAAAACAACACTGAGATTTCACCTCACCCCTCAAAGAATGGCTGCTATCAAGAAATCAACCAATAACAAACGTTGGTGAGGTTGTGAGGAGAAGGGAAACCCTTCTCCATTGTTGGTGGGAGTGCAGACTGGTGCAATCACTGTGGAAATCAATATGGAGATAGCTTAAAGAACTAGGATTAAAGGTTCCATGTGATCCAGCTATCCCTCTGCTGGGTATCTTTCCAAAAGAATTAAAAGAATCATACCACAGTGATATATGTGCACCTATGTTTATAGTGGCACAGTTTGTAATAACTAAAACTTGGAAACAACCCAAATGCCCATCACCTGGAGACTGAATAAAGAAGATGTGGTTTTTCTTAAAATGGAGTACTACTCAACCATAAAGAAAGAAACTAGAAACATTTATAGCTAAATGTACCCACATTGAGGCCATACTCTTAAGTGAAATAAATAGGACACACTTGAGTAAATACTGAATAGTTTCTCTGATGTGAAAAAGTAAAAATGTAAATAAGGTTCAAATGGTATAATTGAGAGTGTGAAAAAGGAAGAAAATCTCTTCACTTTTAAAATAAAAACACACTTAGCTGCTTAGTAGATTGTGACCTTGAGGCAAGTTACTTTGAGTATCCTTTTTCAAAACAAAGATATCAATAGTGCCAATATGGAAGGTTCTTGAGAGGATTAAATGATATATAAATAAAACAATAAAGATAGTTCCTGTCCCATAGTAAACTCTGAATAACTTTTAAGCATTGTCTTGGGAAATAGAGGGAATAATACATGATGATTTTGCTTATGAAACAGAACTGAGGTTTTATGAATTCTTTTCATAAACTTTTTAATACCATCCTTACTGATTTTGTGTATAGGTCTGGTAGTATGTTCTTACTCTTTTTCTTCTTGGATTTGTAGCTTCGGAATCCCACAGTATAGCAATTAAGAAATTGTTCTGCCTCCTCATCCCCACTTCTCACGATCATTTGGGACACCTGCATGATGTACCTGGTACCTTGTCTACCCACCATAGAGGTCACATTACAAGGGGAGGGTAGCAGGACATCCAGCTTGTCTGTGGCCACCCATATGGACCAGCACATATTTGGACAAACTTACAATTCTGATGGTTTTGGTTTTTCTGAATCTTCATGCAGAGGTACATTTTGTGTCCTAACAATGAGTAAATAGTTCTATTTCAGTTGCTCATGAACTCTTTTGTGCCTCTTAAATTATGAAAAGCACTGTTAATTTGCTGCTGTGCAGGACAGTTTGGCTTGGGAAAATTGCTCATATTAACATGTTTTTGAATTTTAATCTTACCACTTTGAAGTAAGCTATTTTTTTATCTGACTATTTATTGTACTTGAGTTTTTATACAAGTAGAATATTTATTATGTCTGGGTGTTTGTGATTGATTGTCAGGCATAATGCTGAAAGAATATCAATATCAGTAGGGAAACTTCCTTTAATTCCTATCTTATATTATTCTAATGTTATTAATAGGTAGCCTAGTATATTTAGCGGTTTAGACTGGTGTTTCCTAATCTTTTTTTCTGTATTTTCTCTTATCCCAAGGAACCATTTTAAACTTTTTCTAACTGGCCCTCACCTAAATAAATGTTTAAATTCACAGATAATATTATATATCTGTTTATATGTTGTAGGTATTTCTGGTTTTATACATAAAAGGTAAGGGGTTTTTGGTACTTTCCTCTGTCAGAGAATCAGTGTTTGCCCCCTTGAGGTGCTACTGCCTGTGTTGAGACTGTACATTTTGTAGCAAAGAGTTTTCAGTTTTTGGTTTCTCAGATCTTACAGTCTGTAAAGTTAGTGAATACTCTGAAGAGCTTTTATTTATGAGGATTTTGGCTAGTGCTATTTATATTATATTTGTAATATAATAATATTACAAGTGAAGTTTTAAAAATTTAAGTACTTACTAGTTAGCATTAAAAGTTTTTATGCAAAATTTACAAACACACACACCCCATACACACTTTTTAGTGAAGAATGGCATTAACACATTTTCACAAATCTCCTTAAGGTCAGGCTTAATAGCAAGATTCTTATTCTTCTGTTCAGTCTGTTACAGCGTTAGAATTTGGAACTGGAAATGTAGCTCAGGTAGAGTGCTTACCTAGTATTTTTGAGACTTTAGGTTCAGTTCCTAGCACTGCTAAAAAAAGGAACAGAAAATCTGGACTCATACATATTTGGAAAAGAAAAGAAAATCTTAGCAATGTTTTCAGATAATACAGATTTGTACTTTGATATTATACCAAAGTTGGTAGGGGTTTTTTTGTTGTTTTTTTTCGATTTTTTTTTCTTTTTATTGAGGTTATTGGTACAATCTAGGTATACAATACAATTACATTCATCATTGGGATTCTGTACCTTTACATAATAGGTCTTGATTCTCATTTTTCCCCTTGTCCCTGCCCTCCCTTCACCCCCTCCTCCCCTCCCCATTTACAAACACTTTATTTCCATTTTTTCAGTTTCTCATACTTTTTCCCCCTCCCTTATTACCTTTCCCCCACCCTTCCCACTTTCCTTACACCTTTAGCCCTTTACTTCCTATTTCACATTATTAATTATCTCATTAGGATCCTGTGTACTATTACAGTTTTTCACACCAAAGAAACTATTCGGTATTTCAGTTAAAGAAATCTCTGTATGAACATTAAAAATAGGGAATCCTAAAATAAAACTGAAAAGGAAAGTAAAAGAGAAAAGGCAATGATGTAACATCAAAATAATCCTTAATTCTGGAGATGAAAATGGTTCCTGAACATATTTAAATTGCTTCTCGCTCTTATAGTCTTATGTTATTCTTTTTTTCATTATTTAGAGAATACTTTATTAGTTTCCCCCTGTACACATGGAAAAAAAATAATAAATTAACATTTCTAGACCAATATGGTTTCTGTACAATGCCAAGTCAACACAGTAAATTGGGATGACCTTTTCCAAAGTTGGCAACACCATTAAAGTTTCCCAAAATTCAATTTATATATATGTGTGTGTGTGTGTGTGTGTGTGTGTGTGTGTGTGTGTGTGT
>NW_022900919.1:23642706-23657444 GCF_012274545.1 Fukomys damarensis | reverse complement strand
TGTATACAACATATTATTGGATTTTGCTTCTTATTCCATTTTGCCAGTGTATTTCTCTTGATTGATGAATTGAGGCCATTGACATTGCTGGTTATAACTGATACACGTACTGACTTATTATTGACATGTTATTGGCCTTTTGTTGACTGTTTTTACTTTTTCACCTTCTCCTTTTAATTTCTTGCCTTTCCTATTTGATTGGCTCTGTTGGGCCTCATGGTGTTGTTGCCTTCATTGTCTTTTTCTAGGATCTTGTTTAGAATTGCTTGTAGTGCTGGTTTGGTATTCATGTAGTTTCTCAGGTGTTCTTTGTCGTGGAAGTGTCTTATTTCCCCCTCCATTTTGAAAGAGAGTTTTGCTGGATACATCAGTCTAGGTTGGAGGTTGTTCTCTTTTAGTACTTGAAATATCTCATTCCAGGCTCTCCTTGCCCCAAGGGTTTGTGTTGAAAAGTCTGCTGTGATTCTGATGGGCTTTCCTTTGTATGTGATTTGTTTCTTTTCTCTTACTGCTTGTAGTATTTTGTTCTGTTGAGTTTCTGGGATCTTGATTATTATATGTCTAGGTGTAGATTTTTTTTGATTGTAGCTAGTTGGGGTCCTATATGCCTCATTTATCTGAATTTCAAATTTTTCCCCTCTGAGAAGTTTTCTGTCATTAATTCTGCAAACAGCTTTTCTAAGTCATTTGTATTTTCTCCTGCTACTTCATGTATTCCTATCAGTCTTATGTTATTCTTCTTTGCATCATCTAGGAGTTGTTGGATCGATTTCTCATGATCTCTTACTGTTTTTAAGAGACCTCTCTTTTCATGGTCACTGACTGCAATCTTATCTTCTATATCTGAGAGCCTATCTTCGCATTCTTTTATTCTGTTGCGTACACTTTCAATAGAGTGTTTAATCTCCTGGATATCTGTTTGAATCTGTTTTATGGATTCCATTTCTTTCCTATGTTGGGAGTTTATTTTTTCCATTTCTTTCTTATGCTGGGCCTTCATGGCTTCTATCATGGTCCTGAGCTCATCTATTTTTTTGTCAGTTTCTGCTCTAGAGTCTCGAATCACGACTTCCATTTTGCTCACTATCTCTATGGTTATCTGGGAAATTATTTCTGTTTTGAATTTTTCTAGAGCCTGATTGATCTGTTTTGTTACTTCCTGTGCTTTGAGTTCAGGGTGTCCTGGTGGTTCACTATCGGCCTTTTCATCCTCATTTGCCCTACTGTTTGCCATTGGTGAAATGGAAGTCTGTCCTTGTGTCTTGCTTAAGTGTTTCCTCATTTTAATTTTTGTTGTTGGACTGTCCTTGGTTTAATCTCTGGATTATCACCCAAATCTTCCTGATATAGTTGCACCCTAGCTTCTGTGTCTCTAATGACCCACGGACATTCTCATCTTCATAACATCAGAGAAAACAGCTCATCAAATCAACGGCAATGCTTTATTTACCCGAACTGATACAATCAGCAACACATTAAGATCAAGCACAACTTGGACACTGACCACCTGTGGTAGTCACTAGTCTATCACCCTTAAATTATTTGAATTAAATTGAAATCAAGAAACAGTCCAGAACATGTCTGCAGTGAACAAACTTTTCAATATAGTATATTTACCATTTAATGGCTCAGACAGAGCAAGGAGGCAAGATCCCTGATCTCAGTTAGCTGATTGCTGAACCACATGAAGCTGACTGACCTCGGGCTGCAAGGCCCAGATTGAGTTCCCCATCCTTCTGAATGGTTGAACTGCGCAACGTTCTATTATAGGTTTCCCACGCCCTTTCTTTAAAGATGTTCAAAGTTGGGAACTCAGAAAAATACCCTTGAGGACCACCTCTGTCTTTGCAGATTGGGTCCAAAGACTTGCACAGTGAGGAGGTCTGAGAGTGCGGGAGGGGGGCGGATTATGGGGGTTCAGGGGCACCCGCGTGGCTACCTACCAGGTGCTTGAGCGATGGCTGCTGGGTCGGGAGCAGGCGTGGTTCTCCTTCCCGCGGTGGATGGGGGCCCGGCCTACCTCCCGGCGCTTGAGCAATGGTTGATGGGTCGGGAGCAGGCATGGTTCTCCCTCCCGCGGTGGATCGGGGCCGGCCTACCTCCTAAAGTTGGTAGTTTCTTAAACATACTCTTTTTTTTTTTTTTTTGGTCTTGTCTTATCTGTAACATTCATTTATCATTCACTTTCACTAGATTTTTTGTTTATGAAAAATTTTGTACCATCCCGTATTGGGTACTTGGAAAATAATAGTTTGCCAACTTATGAAGATCTTTCAAAAGTTGATTTAGTATCAGCTAATTGCACACGTTTCATTAATACCACCACTGATCTCTCCAAAACTGTGGGAGTTTTGTCAGCCTTTTTCTTGTTTCAGTTCTTGAATGTTTTTGTCCTTGGTGGTGAATACTTTCATTTGCTTGGACTATCAGGTTCACTTTGTTACAGTTTTCAAGAAAATGTCCACCATATACTTTAGTAGAGATAACTAGAGTATCAGTCATTCTTTCAAATGAAAATGCTCATGAAAAAGGTAATTCAGCCAGGTCATAATTGCAACAGCTGCCCAAGTGGTTTTTCTTTAGAGTTGTCATTTCTGTGTGCAACTGGAGTGCTTTATACATGATTCCCAGTTACTCATAGGACAAGATTTAATAAAATTAATGCTTTTCACATGAGATCTTGACGAAGAGCACAACTACCAGTAGTGTTTGGTGCTATTAGCTTGGTGTGACTCTGTGTTAAGGCTACAGTTCTTTTATCCACCACTACTTTTGTACCACTGTTGTTTGTGTCAGTGTGGTAAAAAGGCAAACAACTTGTTAGTGTTATTCTGAAACCAGTTTTGACCTCCATAGGGGTTCCTGGACCACAATTTGAGAACTGCTCGTTTAGATCATGGACTTTGCTGTAGTCAGACTACCTGGATCAAATCCCAGCTCCATCACTTATTAATTAGCTTCATGACAGTGAGCAGTTACCCTGATAACACAACCAAACAAACATTGTAAGAAGAGAGAAAGCTGCAGACCAGTATCCCTCAAGAACATAGGCCAAAAAAAAAGGTATTTGAAATAAGCTTTGCTGTACCATCAGCACCTTTAATTTGGTATGTGTATTTACAGGAGTTCTGAAATTTGTGTTAACTTGTCCTCACCCCCTCAACAGTCTTTTTAACAGTTTAGTTGAAGAAAAATCTGATAACAGAGTAAACAAGGAATGCTTTCCCTACGTGTTTATCAGTTAAAGAAAATTTCAATGGTGAAACATTTTCCTCCTCTGGTTAGTCTCATTCTTTATGATCTTTGAGCATAGGTCATCTGTAATACACATTCACTCACTCTGGAGTAACCTTGATTTAGGAGGTGTTTTTTTTTAATAAGGAAGATCCTGTTATTACCGTCTGTCTTGTTATTTATGCCAAAGAGCCAGTTGCTTTATGGGAGAAATGGCACATGGGGTTCTTCCATCTGCTGTGATGGATCCCTGCCTTCATGTGGTTCCCAGACAGTTCCTAAGTCCCAGGGCAACATACTTGACTGATGCTTCTGCCTCATTAGTTTTTAATTGTAGTTTTAAATTTTTTAGTTAAAAAATAAATTTTCTCCCTAATTGGACAAATAATATTTTCACTGTAATGAATTTTTAAAGTACAGAAGAAGTATGTATCAGGTAGGAAAAAATAATTGCTTTTGCAATCCTGAGATATCTCTATCGCCCTTTTGGGTGACTAATAGATGCTCTTTTTGTCCTAATTAACTTCTATATATTATGTATTTATATAATATGTATACATTTCATTATTTCATTTGTTACCAGTATTTTCCCATCAGAAATCATTTTAAAATATGAATGACTATATAACTTTTGCCATTAATATGTATCATAATTTTAATAAGTTCATTCTCCTGGTATTGGACAGATAGGCTATTTTTAGTTTATCAACATTATAAATATGCTGTGAAGCATATCCCTTGTATATTATTCCTTCCTCAGTTTCTGATTATACAAGGAGAATGGCTGGTTTGGAAGGCACTATTTGTTTTCCACTGGACTCTCGAGGTGAATTGCTAAATAGCTTTCCAGAATGATTAAACTCATTTCTCATTTTACTAGAATTTTGCCCAACTCTCCATATCTTCTTCACCAGAATCAATATTATGGTTAAATGCTTTTTAAAACAGATAATTATACAAGTTAACATCTGAACTTTGAGTAAAAGTTTAAATGGTTAGAAATTAAATGGTATAACATGCAGCAAAACCTATAATGTATATTCCTCATTATTGGAAAAGTCTCAAATTGAATGAGACTAAGAGTTGTCCTTAACTTTTGGATGGTTCAATCTTCAAAACGGCTCCCTTTCTCTAGGAATTCTTTATGCAGAGGTGATCAGAATATATGGTGAATTTTTTATTATAATAAAGGAAACAGTCATTAATCCCTCTCAAAACACTTCCCCCTTGCTTCAGACATGCTATTCTCATCATTTTTGCCAGTTTTTATGTATCATCTTTCATGTCTTTAATAAGGTATAATGAAAATTACAGTGAATGCTGCTGCTCAGTTCCATCTAGTGAGTAGGCAGGCTTATAAAAACATTACAGTATGTCCTCATCCATCTAATTCACTGTATCTAGCACCATCAACTTCTCACACTTTTTCAAAGTCAAAATGACCATGAAAGGTTAATTTTTTTAATGGATTCAGGATATTGAGGCAGCCACATCATACTAAAGACACTCATGAAAGAAGTCTTTCAGAAATGCTTCAGAAAGTGGCAAGAGTGATGGGATAAGTGTGTTCAAAGCAACAGTAACTATTTTTTAATCACATCTTATACTTTCTTAGTCAGGACAGTCTTCTGTGTAGAGTAAGTTGCAGGTAAAAGTTTTGTGTATGTCCTTGGTCTTTATCAGCTCTATGTCTTGGTTCAATTATATAGAGTGGTGAGAAGGATGTAATGAGGGGGTTCCTTTATTACAAGAGGATATTTGGATAATGTACAATTGAAGTACCTGAGTTCTTTGCAAATTCTTTATAAATTTCAGGTGTACACCAGAGGAACATGGCTCAAGAAACGAATCACAGCCAAGTGCCTATGCTTTGTTCCACTGGCTGCGGATTTTATGGAAACCCTCGTACAAATGGCATGTGTTCAGTGTGCTATAAAGAACATCTTCAAAGACAGAATAGTAGTAATGGTAGAATAAGTCCACCTGGTAAGTAACTGTGTTAAAACACAGCCATATTTATCATTTGCATACATTTGGATAGTCCAGTATATCCTTTTCTGCTCTCACATTGTATTTGCATCACCACTTTCAGCTCAGTAAAATTTCTTCTCACACATTGTGATCAGTAGTGGGAGTCAGAAATAGAGTATCTTCTGCTCTTTGTAAATACTGTGAAGTCTTAACTTGCTGTACTACAAGAACTCTTTACTACCTTGTACAAACAGAGGCACACCTCAAGTTAATGTAGCTGTTTTGGACAGTAAAGTGAAGGAGTGTGGGCTCTAAGGGGACTTTCGTTCTTCTATCTGCATGGGGTTTGGTTTTTTTTTTTTTTTTTTTTTTTTTTTTTTTTGGTTATTGGGGATGGAACTCAGGACTCAGGACCTTGTACTTGCGAAGCAGGCAGTGAGTGGCACCACTGAGCTAAATCCCTGGCCCAGCCAAGGTAGTTGTTGAAGGAAAGAATATTGAGATACATGGAGCATTATACTTAGCCACAGGTGACCTTGGAGAAAGCCTGCCTCTATTACGAAGGAGGAATGTGACAAATTAACTCCACTGTAAACAGTGCTTAGCACCCATTCTCTTGGGGTTTTATGCTTTTTTGTGTGAAGGGATTGTCCTGGAATTGAGATGGTCTTTTGTTTCAGCAGTTGTGTGAGAAGGGTCATGAGGATGAATACAAGCTTTGCTAAACAAAAGTGTCAAAGCTATTCAGATAGGATAGTTTTAATATAGGTTACTGGAAGATTAATGGAAGTATAAGCTTTTACTTAGTTCATTTAAATTATATGGAATCTTATAATTGTTTCATGTTTAAGTAAAAACTAGAACCATTTCATCAAAATCTCAAAACTATCTTAAGGCTAAGATCAAATGAACATGAATTGTTCCTAAATTAAATAATTACCTACCTTTGTGTCGTAGGAAGTATAGTCAAAGTACAACCTAATGTATTAGCTCTTTATGAACTTAGTTGTAAATTCAGCTAAGTTAGCTCTTATTTTAAAAATCTCATTTATAGACTGATACTTGAAAGGTGTTTATGTTTTAAAGCCTTGGGGTTTGGGTGGTCCTAAGAAGTAGGAATTTAGTTTATTATTATATGCAGTTTATAAATATGGTTTTCTTGGTTAACATTTTTTTAAAAGATAGAAAATGGAAGGAAGGGTTGGTGGGAGGGAGGGATGAAGAAAGAAAAGAAAAACCTAAACTTTAAAAAAAAATAATTAAACATTTTTCAGGCTAAGGGTATCACTTGGTTTTAGAGTGCATGCTAAGGCTTGGATTCAATCCCCAGCACCAGAAAAAAAAAAATTCATTGGCAAATTACAGTATTACAGAGTTTTGAATTAAAAATAATGAAACAAGCCAGGCATGGTTGTGCATGCTTGTAATCCCAACATTCTGGGAGTTTGAGGCAGGAGGATCACTCTAAATTAGAGTTTAGCCCAGGCAGTTTAATGATTTAGTGAGCCCCCTTCTCAAAATAAAAATTTAAAAATGCCTAGAGATGTACCTGATTGTGAAGACCCAAGATTCATTTAATAATAAAAATAAATTTTAAAAAATATGAACCAACAGCTACAGTAAAACATAATCCATATACTATATATTATAGAAAGTTGATTTTCAGTTTTTTAGATCAGGTCTTGGGCTGCCCAGAATATAGACTCACTAATGTGAAATTGGTACTGTTACAGCAGCTTCTGTCAGTAGTCTGTCCGAATCATTACCAGTTCAGTGCACAGATGGCAGTGTCCCAGAGGCTCAGTCAGCATTAGACCCTACATCTTCATCTATGCAGCCAAGGTAAGGTGAACTCTGGATTGCATTCTGTTGTTGATCTGTTAGGGAAGACTGTAAAGCTGAATTAGCTTGTAAAATTCTATCTGTTTATATTCGCTAGTTAGAAAAAGCATTTTATTGTTTTAATGGAGGGGTGAGCTTTTAAGTCTGATTTCTTTTTCAAACTTCTTTTTCTTCTTCCTCATACCATATCCTAGCCCACACCTGAAATCCTTTTGAAGCACAGCAAATTAACTTTTTAAATTGCAGTCTTAGTCTGCAAGAATTAGTGTTCTGCATTAAAAAAAAAAAGGTCTTATCACATATTATCTTCAGTGCCATGATACAGCATTTGTATTTGTTTGTTTTGTTTTTAACTCCAAAGTCAGAGTGAGAAGGCTGCATACAGAAATACCTGTTTCAGTTTTATTCCTTTAGTGATAAGTATATCAAGTTTCTGCACTACTGTTCCATTTTTCAATTCATGGTAGGAGATGTTTGGTTTTGGTATGCCAGAATGCCACTTGCAGCTTTGCCTTAGGGGCCTTAAGTATGTCTTTATAATGCTGCATTTCATATCATGGATTCATGTGATACTTGAATTGCATAAAGGAAATACACTTTTGCTTTGTTTCCAAAGCATAGATTTCTGGTCCACATTCCTCTAGTTTTAAAGCTCTATGATTACATTACAAGCAAGTGCCTCTGTGTACTGTTACTGATTTACACAAGTAATTTGACTTATTTATTGTCTGCCTTAGTTAATATTCACAGGTGAGATGAAGTAACTCAGACACACAAGCTTAAATAAGTACTGCATGGTTTATTTTTTATTTTTATTTTTATTTTTTTTGAGACAGGTTCTCACTATGTAGTTCAGACTGTCCTTGTACTCAGTGTGAATCTTAGGCTGGTCTCAAACTTGCAGTGAGCCTCCCAAGTGCTGGGATTACAGGCCTGCGCCACCATTCTTGGCTGCATGGTTCCTTTAAAATGAAAAAAATAATAATTGTTTTGAAATAAAAGAGAATAGGAAAAAGAAAGAAAAAAAAAGGTAATGTGGGGCCAGCGATTTAGCTCAGTGGTTTGGTAGCTTGCCTTGCAAGTGCAAAGACCCGAGTTCAATCCCTGGTACCAAAAAAAAAAAAAAAAGAAAAAAAGAAAGAAAGAAAGCAAAAAAGGCAATGTAATCGAGTGCAGTGTATCTAAAAGTGTTCCTTGACTTAGTACAGTTATCTTCCATGTGTTACATGTTCTTCGGCCTATTAGTCTGGTTTTCAATCTGTATATATGATAATTAACTCTATATGGTCTTATACATAAATGATGCTAGAAAAATAGGTGCAGGGAGTGAATTGAAACATTATATTCATGTAACAATTCCCTACTGTGAATGTAATCATTATGTACTGTAAACATGTACTCGTAAAAGTCCTAAAAAATACTCACATGTGCACATTATCTTTTAAAATAGAAATATTTCATAATGCAGTAACAGGGACCTATAGTTCTAGCACTCGGGCAGAGGTGAGGCAGGAAGATTGTGATCCAGAGTTTAAGACAAGCTGGGGCAACATAGATTCTGTCTCACAGCAAAACATTTTTTAAAACATAAAAATAAATAATACATTTTTATTTTAAAAAATGAAAATAACTTTTCTTTTCTAGTTCCGTGTCAAATCAGTCACTGTTATCAGAATCTGTAGCATCTTCCCTGGTGGACAGTACATCTGTGGACAAAGCAGGACCTGAAACAGAAGCTGTGCAAGGTTTGCATATGAATTAGCATGTATTTTTTTATTGACATAATTGAGTGCTGTAGGCTAGACTCCAGCTTAGGTCCGTGCCTACAAAAATTAAATGCTCAAAGTACATATGTTGACGTTTTCATTATAAACAGAATACCTTATAATCTCAAGAATTTAATTGACTGAAATGTTAAATGTCCCATTTAACATACACATCAGCATAAACAGAAAACTCAGTTTGTTCTGTTTGAAAAATATAATTAAATAACCATGTGGCAGTGTTACGTTGTTCTCTTTCATTATTTTGGCCAGTTAAATCTAAAAAAATATTTCCTCCCCAAGCAAACCGAGAGGTTTCTGGCTTGAGGGGAACCTGGTTCTTGTGGATTTTTCCCTGGTTATTAGGGAGACTGTTGTGTTTGGTTGGCGGGTGCCCCTTTTGCCCCTCTGTGACAGCGTGTAGTCATACCAATTTCCTGTGTTCTCAGCCAGCACCCTGTGTTCTTGTCTGTGCATATCCCCGCTGTGTGGATCAAAATGATCTAAGATGTGAGCATGTCTGTGACAGCCTTAGTGTGAGACAGCAGAGGAGGCCATTAAATCATCTCCACTTAATTAATCATGTTTTCCCAATGTGCTAACCAAGGGAGGGTACTGGAAGGATAAGCCCAAAGATGAGCATTGCGTCACTCTGCCCAGCATTTTAAGCATGACTTAAAGAGAAGATGCCCTGGCCAGTGACCCTCTCCATTATGCGTGGCATTCATATGGTTTACATCTGCAATAAGCTAGCTAATTCTCCTTGATTTATTTCATGTCCAACAAATAATTTGCTTATGTGTAAATTTTGCTATAATAAGCCAATATATTATGTGGCCAACATACTCTAGTTTACATAGCATATTATTAGAAATTCATAAATACTGTAAGTGCACAGTTCTTATTTTTTTAGTTAAATAGAAAAATTTAGGACAGTCAAAGATGAAGGATATGTTTAAAGGATAAATAAGGAAAAATGTCAAGTCAGTTATCCACTGGACATTGCAAGTAAGAAAGGGTAGTATCAAAGCTGTCAGTTTCATCATACTGACAGTAGTATGGTTGTTGCTTTAGGCAGAGAAAGGTAATGTGGTTAGACTGAGGTGGAAATAATCACATTTCAGAACCGAGAGTGCTCATTTGGAGATTTTTTAAAGTGTGATCAGTATTGTGCCTGAGATCTGGAGGTTCTGGGCACGAGTATGAACCAGCAAAGGAGCAGAGGACCAACCCATTTAGTGTCTAGTCAGTTTCAGACCATAAATGCCAAAGAAAATCCACGGGAACCACAGGTTAAGTAGCAGATTTGAGAGATAAATGTAGAAGCAAGAGAGCAGGCTGCTAATCATGAAAACATTACATATATTTTATGACAAAACAAATTTTAAAGCATTAAAATTATATGTCATTTGAGAATATGATAGCTGTTATACAGCTTGATGAAGAATAAAGATGGTAAGTTGGTGAACTGATAATATGAAATACTTTTGTACCATCATGGTATATATGCAGGATATTAGTTTCTTCCAACTAGCATCGAGTATGTTAGTTAAAAAGGTAGTCCTGATGCTGTGTCAAGAAAAATTACAGTGTTTAAAAATTCAGACTCCTTTTTTCATATATGATTTGAATGGCTTGTAGGTTAAATCATTATGAACTCAAAATACCTTGCAACAACTTAACATTCATAGTATCAGCATAACAGTATCTTTAACAAATCAGGTACATGTTTTACCTTTAACTTGCGTTTAAGGCGAGATTAATTTTCAGTACATAAAGTCTCTTTTTTAAAATAGTTGTAATTTATTTTGTTGAATTAAAATTACCTTCATTTTTATGAACACACATATAAATGTATGTGTGTACACATTTACAAGTATGTACAATTACCCTGTTTAATAGTTACAAATTCAGAGAATGTTTTCTACATCTATTGCATAAAAAGATGGATAAAAAGAAAAAAAAAAATCTCATTGATTCAGTCATGTGATTGCCTGAGCAGGAAGTGAGTCTGGGCACTGCCTCTAAGCTAGTTTTCTTTCCCCTGGACTGTTGTGCTTGTGGACTGGGGTGTGGATATGTGTGTTCTTGTGGGGCAGGTGCTGCACCACTCCTCTGCTGCCTTAGTTTCCAGGGTAGGATGGACTGGTTTGGGAAGCCTTGTAGTGTTTTTCTCAAGGTAAATTGTTTCACCTAGACCATCCTTAGTGGAAGGTGGTGTAGGAGCAGCAGTTGTGTTTCTGAGTGAGCACTTCCTAATATTGTTTATTAGGTTGTTACAACACTGTTTTATTCTTCGTACATGTTCTATTTATCTGCTTACAATTAGGATATGCTGCCCCCAGGTGGGTGGTTGGTACTGCTTTCCTTTTTAAAAAGCCTGTGGTTCTGACAAATTGTTCTCATGTTTAAGTGAGAATTTAGCATATTACAGCACATTTGCCACTTAATTATGTTTTTACTTTAAAAAAAATAGTGTTATTTAGCAAAGTAAGTCTGATTTCCACTTCATAAAAGCTACCTTTAACTTCTAAATATTTTGGTGTACTCTAAGCCATTGTGCTTGATTGGCTGCATTATTAAACATGTGCTTAACTTTGATTAACCTCTCAGTCCTCCAGGTCTTGGGTCATACTAAAAAAATATGGGTTTAGGGGTATGTTTTCATGTCTTGGCAAACCTCTTGCTAACTTCTGTGAACATTATTTTTATTTTTATGGGAACATAATGTTGTCCAGCTTATGCATTTTTTTTTTTTTTTTCTTTTTGGTACCAGGGATTGAACTCGGGTCCTTGCACTTGCAAGGCAGGCCACTGAACTGCTGAGCTAAATCCCCGGCCCTGCTATTACTTTTTTTTTTTTGGTACCAGGGCTCAAACTCAGGACCTTGTGCTTACAAAGCAAGCATGCAACCACTGAGCTAAATCCCTGGCCCCCGCTTATACGCATTAAAAGTAGACCGTAGTGGTAAAATGACTTGCATAAAGAAAAGGTATTGTTATTTTGTATATTGCCCAACAAATTGGAAAGTTCCCGGAAGCTTAGAGTAAAAGAGAGTTTTAGAACTACAACAGTCGAATGAAGTCCTGTATTAAATTAGTGGCCTGCACATCCCTGAAGTGTTAATGGTGGGGGGCAAGGAAACAGGGCAAGCAAGAGAGAGGGGGAGAGAGAAAGGGTAAGGGAGAGAGAGGCCAAGGGGGCACAAGAGAGAGGGCAACTGAGAAAGGGAGAGGGAGGAGGGAGGGAGAGAAGGAGGGAGGAAGGGAGAACGCACACAGACGGAGGGTGAGAGAAGTGGGAGAGAGGGTACAGTAGGACAGCAGGTGAGAGGGGCTGAAGGGGGGTGAGAGAGAGAAAGATATAGAGAGAGAGAGCACGAGTGAGCGCAGGGAGAGAGAGGAGGAGGGGAGGGCAAGCGAGAACCGATGAGGGTGAAAGAGAAAGTGGGAGAGAGGGAAAGAGAGAGAGCAGAGGGGAGGGTAAGAGAAAGTGGGAGAGGGCGAGACTTGGAGAGAGAGAGGTTGAGCAAGGGTGAGGGGGGATGTCTGTGCAGAGAGGGGGTACAGAGGGAGGTAGGGAGGGAGAGAGAAAGGGCGAGTGAGAGAGGGAGAGAGGGCAAGAGAAAGGGCCAGAGAGAGGGTGAAGGGGGGCAAGACAGGGAGGGAGAGAGGGAGAGAACTGTTCATGTGTCCACAGTGCTCAGGCAGCAGCATTCATAACACTCAAAACATGAAAAGAACCCAGTTGTCCATCATTAGATGATTGGGTAGATAAAATGTAGTATATCCATACACGGAATGTCACTCGGCCTCAACAGGAGGTTCTGCTGCTCAGCAGTGCCACTGCCTGACTCATAATCACAGTGTTCTGAGTTCAATCCCTGGTACCAAAAAAAGGGGGGGAAGTTCTGATTCATTCTATTCATGGATGAACATTGAATTACTACTCTAGTAAAGAAAGCGAGGTTTTTTGTTTTTTTTGCTGCAGTACCCAGGATTCAACTCAAGACCTTGTGCTTTTGAAGCACGTAGCACCACTGAGCTAAATCCCTGGTCCCTGAGAATCCAGGTTTAAAAGACCACACGCTCTATGATTCTGTTTACATGGAATATTCAGAGTAGGCCAATCTGGGTATAAAGATTCATAGTTGCCAGGAGCTGTGGAAAGTAGGGAGCTATTGTTACTCTGTGTAAAAGTTTTATTTAGAGTGCCAAAAAAGTAATACACTTTTAGTGTGAATACACTAAAAATCACTGATTTTGTCATTTTAAAGCTTTTTTTTGTTTTGTTTTGCTTTGTTTTTTGAGACAGGGTCTCACTATGTAGTTGAGACTGACCTGGAACTCACTGTGTAGCCCAGGCTGGTCTCGAACTCACAGCAATCTAAGTGCTGGGATTACAGGCGTGCGCCACCATGCCCAGCTTTAAAGAGTTTTGATACATGAATTATATTCCCTCCAGCCTCCTATTACCCCCAAAAAGACAGTTAAAAAGGCTTTTGTTGGAGGAGAAATCATGAGATGAGTGTATAGGTAGGAAAACCAAAATTTGGGAAATAATTGTTGATTGAGGCAAGTAAATGTTGGAACTAACACTGGGAAAGTTGTTTGGGATCAGACATTGGAAAATCACCAAGAATAATTTTGTAGAGATTTTTGGAGTGGGGCTTGTTTTGTTTTTGTTTTTGTATGGTGGTGGTGGTGGTGATTGAATGCAGGCCTCGTAATGTGCTGAGTATGTATGCTAACCACTGAGCTCCGGTGGCAAGACCTCACTCACAGAGCTGCTCACAGAAACCCATGTCCTCCCGTAGAACCACTCTTTAACATATGGTCACCACTAGCCTTGCTTTGCTATCGAGCTCTTGAAATGCAGCTCATTAAGAGTAAAGTAATTGCCATTAATCCCCCTGAATAAATTAAAAACACCTGCCCTTCAAAACAAAAGAGTAAACTGCTCTAGTTATATTGTAAATATGCCCTGCATTTCAGAAACATAATATTATCCAAAATCTAAAATAAATAATATTTTTCATATTGATTACATTTGAAATGATAATATATTTTACCTGTTTTTACTTTTTACTATGGCTCCTAAAAACGTGTATGTGTGTGTGTGTGTATACATATATATGTCTGTTTATTTGGTACTGGGAATCAAACTCAGGACCTTCTGCTTGCAAGGCAGGTGGCAGAACCACTGAGCTAAATCCCCGGTCTGACATATATGTTTGTGTGTGTGTATGTGTGTGTGTATTGTATTTTGGGGTGCTACTAATAATAGCATATTTTTCTCTTCAATATTGAAATGTTTCTCGGTTTTTAAAGAATATTTCAGTTAGAAGTCACTTAAATTTCATTGAGTCTAAGCCCTCATTTTACATATAAGAAAGTCATGTCCAGAGAAAAGTGAATTGTAGTGGGTCACTGTGAAAGTCTATATCGATTCAGTGAGTATATTTGGGCACTTGCTTTATGTCAGCCCTGGGTATATAAAAGTGAACAGAAATAGTCATGGCCTCAAAGTGCCCAGTCTAATTCATGGCTGGGGGTGTATCTCAGTGTTGGAGAACATGCTTAAGGTCCTGGGTTCAGTCCCCAGTAGGAAAGAAAGAGAGTGGGGGAGAGAAAGAAGGAAGAAAAGAAGGAAGAGAAAGGAAGGGAATCCTGAGTGAGGAGACTAGGCATATGTGGTCTGAAGACAGCATGTGTGTTTTAAATTACATGATAATTTGGGGGTTACCAATTAATACTGTATTCTGTTCAGTTCTATTTTTCACTGTGTGTGTAAATATGCCTCAAACAGAAGTAGTGCTTAGTTTTATGTACTGTACTTACTATATTTGTACACTACCTTTATTTTCTTTTCTCCTTCTCTCCCACCTCCCTTTCTTCTTTGTTTCTTTTTTTTTTTTTTTTTTTAAA
>NW_022900919.1:23621254-23642521 GCF_012274545.1 Fukomys damarensis | reverse complement strand
TTTTTTTTTTTTTTTTTTTTTTTAAACAGGACCCAGAGTAGAGGGCCTTGTTCCTCTGTAATTAAACAGGCTTTACCTGCACATAGGTTTTTAGAGTATCTTGACAGCAGTAACCACTAAACTTTATCTGGAATTTTCACTAAAAATTAACTCAGAAAAGGGACAGGGATTTAGCTCAGAGGTTCGGTGGCCTGCCTTGCAAGTGCAAGGACCCTAGTTCAATCCCCGGTACCCGCCCCCCCAAATTAACTCAGCAGATACAATTCAGTTTATTTCATGGCCTTCATGCTGCCACAAAGGCCTCCTAAATAGACTTATTAGGACAGTGGATTTACCCATTCTTAATTATTAACAAGCAGGCATTCTGTTTTCAGTTCTCAATTCCAGTTATGAAAACTTAGTTTTAAGGAAACTGTCATTTTAGTCTTAGATTTTTTTAGTACAGATCTAGTCTCTTGGCCTGTTGGCCATTGTATGGCTCTTTTAAAGATTGAATTATCAATCCTAGGATTGCTTGAGATTTATTATTTCCAAATTTGATCAGCTTACAAGCTTTTGGATAGTGTTTGCCTCAGTTAAAAATAATCATTTGCCTTAGGAACATTTCCCAACACTGACCCTAAATACCTAAGGCAAATAATAAGGGATGTAATAGAATTTGTGCACATAGGAAATAAATGTGATTCTAATCTCCCCATTTCCAGATATTGTAGTTTGTGTCTCAGTAGCTAAACCACTTTTGTGTGTGTGTGTGTGTGTGTGTGTGTGGTGTGTATAAAATTTAATATATGGCTGGGGATTTAGCTCAGTGGCACCACACACACCTACCTTGCAAGTGTAAGGTCCTGAGTTTGATCCCTGGTGCCAAAAATAAGTAAAATAAAATTTAATATATACTAAAACCTGTGACATATACACTATATACTGAATATATGTTAAAATCTTACATATTTAATATATTCCACATATATTAAAACTATGATAGTATTATTGCCATTAAAGCAGACAATAATTGTAATGGATTGATTCCTTATAGCACGTTAAATTATTTTTTAGTTGCATACCTGAGACCTTATTTGATACTGTTCTGGGGCTGGGGATAACAGTGAACAAGATATTGAGCCTTAAACCAGATGTGGTGGACACCTATAATCCCAGCACTTGGGAGACTGAGGCAGGAGGATCACAATAAGTTCAAGTCCAGCCTGAACTAAATAGCAAGACTGTGTCTCAAAAAAATAAAAAGAAAAGGAAATCGAGCCTTTGCCCTCAGAAAGTTCATATTTTAGGAATGCTTGTTTATTGAATATAAAAAATAAAGGTTTTGTGTGTATTCTGTATCAAAGATGAAATATTTACATAACTAGAAACTTCTCTTGTCTAGCTTCAGTCTCTCAGTGGACCAATCATACGTAGTTACTCATCAGTGCATATTTACTCGTTTGTGATGTTATACTTGATACTATATTTTATTAAGATACAAGATAATGTTTTAACATAAGCAAGGCAGAATCCACTATAGTAAGTCCACTACTTACAAATGAGTTCTGTTCCAGGAGAATGTTTCTGAGTCAGACTGGTTCATACGCCTGGCAAAATGAGTCTTTGACACAGATACACAGTGGATGTTACTTTGAGCTTCCCAGCAGTCCACTTCACATCACTGCTTTTCCTCTTGCTTCCGGACATCCTGGGCTCTGACTGAGCCCTATCCTGCTGTACCTGTCACACTGTACAATTAAGTGCACAGCAGCATAGCTGTGAGACTGACAGACATATGAGCTACTTCCATGATGTGTTCATATCCAGGAATGTTTGTAATATGAGGTCCATTTGTATCTGAAAGTTCGCATCTCGAATGTTTGAAAGTCAGGGACTTACTCTAAAGCAAGTGTTTGAGCATTTGCTTCATGAAGTTCATGGTAAGAGGTAATGGAGATTTGAACAGAGTAAGACACCATCCTTGTCCTCAGTAGACTTACGGTGTACTTGGGGAAACAGGACTCATAAATACAGTAGATATGTAACTCAGTTAATGTATTGATTGGCCAGGGGCACCAAGATAGGCATTGGTGCATAGGGATGAAGAGGATAGGTTCCTGCACTCAGACAGAACCACGTCATAGCCAGGTTAACCAGGTGAAGTCCATCAGGCAGTTACACTAGTGTGAAAAGTGCTGTGGGGGTGACAGATAGACTTTCTGTGCCAGGTTAAGGGGGAGACATTTGCCACCTGGAAAGGACAGCTCCTTGAGGGTCTGACATGAGACTAGGGAGTATCCAGGCAGAAGCATACAGTCTCCTTGAGAAATGATGAGACCAACAGGTCGGAAAAGGATGAGAAAAGTCCCGAAGAACCCTTGGGCCTTGTCCAGGGGTTATGGGAAGCCATCAAAGAATTTGAAGCATTGGAGAAGACATCACCATATTTGCTCTGTGGCAGATGATGCTGGATATAGAATGGGAAATGTGGATTGAAGAGGGGACTTATGTGAAATGCCCAAGGACATGGTGAAGGTATTGAAGGTTATCTGAGTGAGAAGCAGAGAAGAAGCCAGGAGAGAGTAATTTACGTTGGCCTTGTAAGAGGACCTAGATTGAATGAGAAAGGAGAGCCCTTTGGAATGTTTTACAGAGTGTGCAGGGAGGGTGTAGTGCAGCGCAGTACTGCTGGGCTACCTGGAGGTCCTAGAGGGTGATGGTTGGGAGAAGTCAAGAGCATGACCCACAGCAAGTCACTGGCTCTTTCAGAACAAGTTGTCTCATTGATCAGACCCTCTTAAGGGCTGGAATCATTAGTGACAGGAGTGGGCACCTTAATTAGGATTTAGGAGTAGCAGTTTTTTTCTGAATCTTGGTACATGTGGTCTTGGTTTCCGTATGTACAGGCATCAATTTATTATCTTAATTGTAATACTTTAAATTTTCTTTGCATCAGTTTGTCTTTTCCCTAACATTTTACATGTTTTTATGTGAAATGTTCTGAGAACTTTCTTCTCTGAGAGATCTGTATAATTCTGACCCTGATCAATACTAAGTTTGCATATGGCCATTTCCTTGCACATTCCATTAGAACACTCAAGTGGTGCTTGTGTGTGTCTTTTGGGTCAAGTACATGATTATTAGAAAAACTAGAAAATATAGTTTAAAGCAAAAGCAGAAAATCTGTAATCTGTCTTCTAGTCACATGTCAGTTATCTATTTTAGATTTTTCTGTATGTGTATACATACAACTGCAAAAATTTAACCAAAAAGGGGTCATCTTCTAAACAACTTTGTAACTTAAAATATCTGTTCGTGTTAATAAGTAAATTCTTCACTTACCCTGTAAATAATATAGATTAGAAGGATGAGCTTAAGGGACAACCACCACCAAGTCTCAAACTGAAGAATTAAACTTTATCACCTTCCTGTTTTTGTCAGCTTGTGTGTCAGACACAGCACAGCAGCCGTCTGAAGAGCAAAGCAAGTCCCTTGAAAAACCAAAACAGAAAAAGAACCGCTGTCTCATGTGCAGAAAGAAAGTGGGGCTCACTGGTAAGGGCCTATATTACATGACATGAAATTGTGTTTTTAAATGTGTGGTTATTGTTGATTTCAATTACCTTGTTTCCGTTTCCATGAGAATTACTGTTGGATACACTTCAGCTTCTGATTTTTTCCCTATTACTGGGAATTGAACTGACAGTCCTCACATTGAGCTACATCCCAGCCTTTTTTTTTTTTTTCAATGAGATAGGGTCTTGCTAAATTGCATAGGCTGGGCTTGAACCTGCCTACCTCAGCTTCCCAGACTTGTGGGATTACAGATGTGCGCCACCACACCAACTAACCTTTTTTCCTTTTGTAATTTTGAGGCAGGGTCTTGCTGAATTTCCTAGGCTGAACTTGTGATCTTCCTGGCTCAGCCCCCTAGTAGCTGGGTTTAGAGGCATGTGGCACCATTCCCAGCTCATACATTTTCTTAAATAAAAGTAGCTTTAATTATATACCTGAAAGTAAAATGAATCACTTTTCTTTTAAAAATTTATTTCAGCTTGAGTTTGACAGTATTGGACAAGTAGGGTCAGTGTGCCAAAAATATAAAGCACTAGGTTATCTGTGCAGTACTTTCTATATATAAAATAAGATTAATCACAGGCTGTGTACATTCAGTGAGTTAAAACATGGACGCAGTTAATCTGGTGCTATCTCATAGTAAGTAGTATATGTTAATCTACTATAATGTAGCTGTCAGATAGTATTGTTAAGAAAGGGAGAAAAAGATGTTTGGAAGTATCAAGCAGAGAACTAACATTAAGTGCAGATCACCATAGGAATTCAGGAACTGGAGTGCTGTCATTACTTTATCTAGAAGAAGCGGGCTAGAGGCCTGGCAAGAAAAGAACACAAAGGCAAGATAATTCACCTGGGTCTTGAATGAGGATAACTCACTTCCAACTGATAGAAATAGCTTTTCAGGTAGAAAGAATAGCTGAACCAAAGCTCTGAGAAATGAAAGAACAGTGCATGTTCGGGGCCTTTGAGTTGGAAAATGTTGCTGTAGCACAGTCTGTGAAGAAAGGTGTTGCACACTGCAGGTTAAAGCTAAGATTTAGAGGCTTGTCTTGGGCTTGATTGGTAGAGTGGGGTTGCACCAAGGTTTATTATTTACCCTGGCCAGGCATGGGATGAATACTTCACATAAATATCTAGCTTATGGACAGAGAAGAGTAAATGTTTAGCAAAAAACTTGTGCTATGGGTTTAGGATTACTTCAGGCTAAGGAGTGGATTTGAGATAAAGAGGAAAAGAGGTTAGGGCCTGTGATTTGGCTCAGTGATTCTGCCGCCTGCCTTGCAAATGCAAGGGCCTGAGTTCAGTCTCGGGTACCAAAAAAAAAAAGAGGAAAAGAGATTAGAGTCAAATAGCAAGATGTTTTAAACTGGCTCACTTAAAAAAAAAAAAAATACACACACACACACACATATGTATATATATATAGACATACACATAGAATACAAACATAAACAATACTATTTGTTTTATTTATTTATGTTTGCGATGCTGGGGATCAAACTCATGAACTTGCACATGCTAGGTAAACACTCTTGTCATTGAGTTATACCCTAGCCCGACATTTAAAAACATACATATTTCATATCAAATAGAATCTTTCTAAATTTCATAAACTCTGACTTTATAAGCTGAGCCTTACCAATTTTCTTGTCCAGTCTGTCCAATCTACTGCTGTTTCATTTTTTTTTTTTTCATTATATAAAGTGCAAAAATATAAAGAAAAGCAGGGTCATCTTTAAAATACTGATTCCTAAGCTACAGTTCCAAAAATTCCATCATGACACAAAACCTTAATTCAAGGGAGTAAGATTATGCATATCTGTTACATCTCTATTTTGGCTTTAAGTTCTTTAGCATTTCCCCCAAATTGATTTGCATTTGTTGTGTGTTTACTGAGAGTTGAACATTTAGTACATTCTTTATTTAATCTTCTCGTAATTTATTATTCCAGGATTAAAGTTGCAGGAACTGAGCCTTAGAGTGTCTAATTTGCCTACATCAGTGAATAGATTGAGATTTAAGGAATCTAACTCTAGATGCCATGCCCTTAAATCCTGCTCCAAATATGTTCAGATCTCTAGAGGTTAGAAAGGAAAGCTGACGAGGACACTGTGCTGTTTTTTTTGTTTGTTTAAACTGGGCTATTTACAGTTCTGTCAGGTTTATTTGATCTTTTTTAATTAAATGTTAAGATAGCCTCTGACAGTATGCTTAATTCTATAATGCAGTATTTTGCTTTTTTAAAAATATTTCAAATTTTCAATTTAGCAACCCTATTTTTGATAAGTAATGTGGCTACAAGAACCTTGATCTTATGACTTGCTGTAGTAGAAATCTAAAGATAGGAACAAGTAATGAAGTTCTGCTTCTGAACTGCGGAACAGTAGTTTGTGAAAACTTTATTTGGAGTAATTCTTTACATTGTTGCCTTAATACATCAAAACAGTTTAACAGTAATTATGCCAAAGAACTTAGAATTCTACCCAGCCACCCAACTCATGTTTGTGTCTCATATTTGCAGGGTTTGAATGCCGCTGTGGAAATGTTTATTGTGGTGTACACCGTTACTCAGATGTGCACAATTGCTCTTACAATTACAAAGCTGATGCTGCCGAGAAAATCAGAAAAGAAAATCCAGTAGTTGTTGGTGAAAAGATACAGAAGATTTGAACTCCTGCTGGAATACAAAATCCTTTGACCATCTGCAAACTAAAAATTGACTTGAGGTTTTTTTTTTCCTAGTCACTGGGAATGTAGAGCAATGTATGTTGCATAGACCTTTTAATCATGCATGTCATCAAAAGAATAGATTTTTGTTTTTGTTTTGAAAATAACTCTGAACATTTATTTCCATTGCAGTTTTGTGGCTGAAAAAGACTTAAACTTTACAAGTATTATCCTTTTAAGATCATTTTAATTTTAGTTGAGTACAGAGGGCTTTTATATAACATGGAGAAATTTTGGAGGGCTGTGATTTTTCCAGTATTAAACATGCATGCGTTAATCTTGCAATTTATTTTCTCATTGTGTATGTATATATAGCTTTTCTCTGCAGCACGATTTCTCTTTTGATAATGCCCTTTCAGGCACAACTAGTTATCAGTAACTGAATGTATCTTAATCATTATGGCTGCTTCTGTTTTTTCATTAACAAAGGTTATACATATGTTAGCATATAGTTTCTTTGCACCCACTATTTATGTCTGAATCATTTGTCACAGGAGAGTATGTGCTGATGAGATTCTAAGTTTTTTTTGTTGTTGTTGTTTTTTTCTTTTCTTGAGCAAGGGAAGAAAGTGCTGTGTGCATTTCACTGCTGACTGCAGGTTTCTTTCAGATCCCGTTCACTGGTCTGTGTGTACAATATGAAGAATGATCTGAAGTAATTGTGCTGTATTTATGTTTATCCACCAGTCTTTGATTAAATAAAAAGGAAAGCCAGGATCTCCCTTGTGTTACTTTTTCTCTTATTCTTTCCGATTATTTGGTCTTTTTCTTCCCAGTACTGGAATTGAACCCAGGGCCTCACACATGACAGCCAAACACTCTGCCACTGAGCTACATCCCCAGACCTAAATCTGTCTTTTTAAATTTCTGGTTTTCTGTCTTCTAATTTGATAAGAATAATATTTGTCTCACATCTATTCATAACTAATTTTGTGATGATACGGTTTTTATTCCTGCGAGTTGAAGACCTCAGTTTTCAAAACTAAGAACAATTTGCTATCACTTTGGTGTCGTATTTTCTAGCCCTTGTCTGATTCTCTGTTCTGCACTCTGTCACACCGAATTAATGTCTAATAAAAGCTTCTTTTTTGGCAGGATTAGAGAAATTGAAAAGGGATACTTCAGAGAACAGCGCAAGTGGAGAATTGATTATAGAATAGAAAGATTCTCAAAAGTTTGTTTTTTTCTATAGTTCTAGATTTAATGGCTGCCAGCCTTTTTCAAACATGGAATTTAAAACTTTTTTACTAGCACAGTGCTCAGATTCATCATAGAAAATCTACACCTTTACATAATATGTCTTGTTTTATCCCCTCCCCTTCCTTCAACCCTTCTGTTTCCATTTTTCCCTTCTGTTCTTTTTTAAAATCTCTTTTCCCTTTTCTTTCTTTCTCCCCTCCCCCTTCCCTTATTCCCTTTCCCCTTTGAAAGTGTTCTTATTCCTCCCCAATATCTATCCTCCATTCTGCCCCTTTAGGATTTCTCACACAAGAGAAACAGTGCAATATTTAAACTTGTATGTCTTATTTATTTTACTTAAAATTATGGTCTTGAAGTGCATCCATTTACTTATATAAGTGACTGGTTTATCCTTTATAGTAGTTTAGTACTCTATTGTTTATAAATACTACATTTTCTTTATCCATTCATCTCAGTGGTCTTATGGATTGTTTCCAAAATTTATCTGTTATTAAATTGAGTATAGGTATACATATAGCACTATAGTATGATGCTTTTAACTCTTAAGAAGATGCCTAGAAGGGGAATAGCTGGGTCAAATAGAACCTTTAGTTTTAAGTGTTTTGAGGAATCTCCATACTGATCTCCATAGTGGTTGTACCAGTTTATAATCCCATCAACAATGGAGGATTCTTTTCTCCACAGCCTCACCAGAATTTGTAATTAGTTGATTTCTTGATGATAGCCATTCTTTCTGGAGATGGAATATCAGTGTTGTTTGAATTTGCATTTCTCAAATGATAGTAATGTTGAAACATTTTTTCATAAAATTTGACATTTCTACTTCATTTGACAAATGTCTGTTCATTTCAGATGCTCATTTTTGGGTTGGGCTTTGAATTTAGAGGTCTGATATTTTTAGTTTTTTATATATTCTACATATTAGTCCTTGGAGGAGTAGCCAGTAAAAGCTTTTTCCCATTTTTTTTGTGGGATGTCTCTTCACTCTGCTGATGATTCTTTTGCTGTGCAAAAAAGGGCTTTTTAATTTGATGTGATCCATGTTATTCTTTGTAATATTTACTTGTGCAGTCAGGGTTTGTTCATAAAGTCTCTGCCTATACCTGTGTCTTCAATAGTTTTATTTATTCCATCTTCCAACAGATTAAATGTTTCCATTTTTTATATTTTCTCTTTGATCCATTTGATTTTAGGTTAGTGCATGGTGAAAGGTATGGGTCTAGGTTCAGTCTTTGACATGTAGGAAGCCAGTTTTCCCAGAACGATTTATTAAAGAGGCTGTCTCTTCCAGTGAAGATGTCAAACATGAAATACTAATGTAACAAATCAAGGAAATATTTTTAAGTATCTGTTTCTCGATTTGAAATGGTTTGCTTACTGCTTTATGTACATGTTCTATTCACATATTTAAAGATGCTTAGTATTAAAATCTACAGATTTAATTGATCATCCTAACAGATTAAAATGAGAATAAACCATTGTAATAAATTCAGGTAAATAGAGTTAAATACCCATTCATGATTAACAGATTTTTCTTTTGTTATTGTTTTTTGTTTTTTTGAGACAGGGTCTCACTATGTAGTTGAGACTGATCTGGAACTCACTGTGTAGCCCAGGCTGGTCTCGAACTCACAGTGATCCTCCTGCCTCAGCCTCCCAAGTGCTGGGATTACAGGCGTGTGCCACCATGCCCGGCTTCAGATTTTTCTATATCAGGATTAGAAAGAAGTTTTTTATGGAATAGTTTCTCTATAAAAACCAGTCAACCAAATAGGTAAAAAATAAAAACCAAGCATCTACCAAGAAAAGGAAACTTAAAGAAAAAGGGTTTCTTTTAAGGTCAGAAACAAAGGACAGCCATCACTGCCACCACCACCCCGCCATAATTGCTCATATTTGAAATTATGTTGTAGGAAAAAGAAGTCATAAAAAGAGGGAGGAACACTCATTTGTCTGCTACATGGTTATTTTTGTAGAAAGCTCAAACCTAGAGAAATTACTAGAAATAATAGAGTGAAGCTGGGTATAATTTCAGTTGCATTTATTTATGCCAGTTTACTAGAAAACCAGATTACAGTAGTATCAGTACCAGCCATCCTGGAAATTAACAGTATATATTGACCTCTTAAATCATAAAGAGCTAAATAATATCTCAAGTGCACATTGTTATTGATGGACGATACATATATATCAAAGATGTCATTTTCCCCAGATCTATAAATTCAGAGTCATTTCAATTAAAACACCCCCACAAGATTTTTTTCATGAAGCTTATTTAGGTGATTCTAAGGAAATAAGGAAAGGGCTAGGATGTTTCAGAAAAAAGCAGCAGGTGGGGACTTGCCTTACCAGATGGCAGGATTCACTGTGAAGTTATGTTTATTAAGAGAACATTTTAACCAGGCTTGGTGGCACATGTCCGTAATCCTAGCTGAGGCAGGAGGACTGAAAGTTGGAGCCAGCCTGGGCAATTTAGTGAGATGACTGTCTTTCAATATGAGGGCTGGGAATGTGGCTCAGTGGCAGGGCTCAATGGGTTCAATCCCCAGTACCCCTGAAGAAAATCTAGCTGCTACCTAGGGGAGGACCAGGCAGGTTATAAGTGGAATAGACTACCCAGAAAAAGACTCAGATGGAATGGACTTTGGCGGCATGTTCTGTCAGGGAAAGACTGCAATAATTAGAGTCAGGACAATTAGGTGTGTGATAAAATGTAAAAACATCCTTGTGTCATGTGGGAAAAGATGTTACAGATTTAAATGTAAAACAAAACTTTAACACTCAGGGAAAGTAGAGATGACCACTCTTAGACCAGGACAGAGGACTTTCTAACATGAAGCATTAACTACAACAGCATTAAAGAATTTGTCTATTAAAAGGAGAAAACTATTCATCAGAACATCTTAAAATAGTTTTCTTCAAAGAATGAGTAAAGACAAGTTGCATAGTGAGAAAAGTTAGGATGCAAATAAAGGCCATAATGAAACACCATTTTATATCCATCCAACTAGTAAAAATGATTAAAGTCTCACAGTATCTAGTGTTGGAGGGTTTCCAAGTTAGTGAGACATGGTTCCGCCCTTAGAAGATTTGGTATGACCTTTTTTTATACTGGGAATCTAACTCAGGGCCTTGCACTTGTGAGGCAGGTGAGGTGCCACTGAGCTAAATCCCTGGCCCTGCTATTACCTTTTAAAGTTGAACTTTATCTTAAATTTACAAGATTTTCTCCCCTGTTCCCCTGCCCTCCCTTTAACCCCTTCACCCCTCCCTATTTACAAAGACTTTGTTTACTTTGGTGGGGGGTTGGGACAGGGTCTCACTACGTAGTTGAGACTGACCTGAAACACTGTGGAGTCCAGGCTGGTCTCGAACTCACAGCGATCCTCCTGCCTCAGCCTCCCAAGTGCTGGGATTACAGGCATGTGCCACCATGCCCAGCTGTTTGCATTTTTTCATTTTCTCATTAATTGCATTCTCTTCTTTCCTTTCCCCAGTCCCACCTCCCCTTCACCTTTGGGCCATTTCTTTCTGTTTCACAATATCTGTTATGCCTTTTGATCCTTATTTACACTTTCACTTTCTCACACCAGAGAAACTATTCAGTATTTGCACACTGTTCTCAGACAAGGGTTTACTATCTAGAATATATAAAAAGCTTAAGGGCCAGGGTTTAGTTCAGTAGTGCTGCACCTGCCTCATAAGCAAAAGGTCCTGAGTTTGATCCCCTGTACTGCAAAAAACCCTTAAAAAAAAATAAGACCACCCAAATTTAAAGACCCAATCCAAAAATGGGCATCTGAAATGAACAAATAGAAATAGCAAATAAAATATTTTAATGTTAAAAGCCAGAAATTCTGTACCCACAATAAAAACCTGCACAAAAACATACAAAAAGGAATTTTTCATAGTCCTGTTCAGAAAACCCAGAAGTCCTCAAGTGCATGAAAAATGTGATACATTGAAAATAGCCATATTGATGACCCATAGTGACAGGACAGACAAGTATGGTGAGCAGAGTTAAGTCTTAGAAGTAGTGTTTGCCTTGAGAGATTAAAAATTCTATCAAGGTCACATCTTACCTGTGTAACTTCCACAGTAACACAACTGAGGCCTTCAAAATCAATTAACCTGGGCTGGGGATTTAGCCCAGTGGTGCTGCCTGCCTGCCTTGAAAGTGCAAGGTCCTGAGTTTGATCCCCCGGTACCAAAATAAAAACCTAAAAACAGTGGGCTGCAAGAATTTACTGACTCAAGGAATGACTGCATGACTATTATTTCTACTTCTCTGCTTATTTCTAAATAAAATACTGAAGTAGGTATATATTTTAATTTTATGTATTTATAATATTTATTTTTATATTTATTGCGGAGCTGGGGATTGACTCAGGGCCATTTACCAGACAAGTGCTCGTGCCACTGAGCTAAACCTCTGGCCCTATATATTATTTTATATATAGGTATATATTTTTTCATTTCAAATGTAATTTTATCAGTACTCGATATACATAATGATCACATTCATCATATGGAATTTGTACCTGTACATGATATATCTTGATTCTTTTTTCCCCTCCCTTCAACTGTTCTTACCCTCATTTACAAAAGCTAGTTTCCATTATTCTTCCTTTCCTTTCCTTTTTTCTTTTCCTCTTTGCCTTACCCCTTTCCTATTTCTCTTCCCATTTGAACATTTTCTTCCTACTTCCTAATATCTACCATCTATTTTGGTCCTTACACTTGCAGTTTCTCACACAAGAGAATGCGATATGTAAACCTATCTGATTTATTTCATTTAGAAATAGGTATATATTTTTTTTTTTTTTTTTAAGAGTGAGCTAAAATAGTCTCAAAATATATATGCTTCCCTGTAAAATGTTTGTAAAATGGCAGGAGGTGTAGCTCAGTGTAGGGTACTTATCTAGCGTGCACAAGGCCCAGCATTTAATCACCTGCACTTAGGGAAAAGGGAAGTTTGAAAATCCACTCATAAGTCATAAATGAAATTTGCACATTTTTTAAAAAGGTAGTAGCAAAACCTGGAACAATACACTTAGATGAGAGATGGGGTGGCTGCCCTGTGAGTCAGTGGAACCATAAGATCAAGTTCGAGGTTCAAAACAGACAACTATAGCACCATCTGTAAGCCAGTGCTGCAAGTGTCCTGAAACAAGAGGCACAACTAGTCCAGTTTTCTCTGCCTCAAGTCCAACATATTAAAAGGGGAAAGTTAATTATAAAGCTGTTTTCTTGACCACATTTTATAACTGGAGCTATGCAAAACAGTTGAATCAGCCTCATTTGATTGTCACAAAAAATCCATTCATATAGCTTTCCATCTTCACTAAAGCCATAAACTACAAATTCTCTCATATTTTGTTTGTCCTAGACTGACTTGTCTGGACTTTCTCTACACAAAGTGCCGTTTTCCCTAGTTTTTCTAAAATGCTAACTTGTATTACATAGTGCAATTTTGAAATTATTCCTTCAAGCATACAGTCCAAAAGCCACATTTCTCATTATGAAAACAGTTAATATTCAGCCAGTAATGGCTAGAATTCCCTTTTCTCAGTTTCTAGAATAGCTTAATAGGTATTAGAAATTTTAGAAAGGACTTGTGTAGTTCATTGTGCTATCTTTCCAGATGGGCTTTCTGGCCTTTTGTTTTTCCTTATTAGCATGTAAGCATCAAGGTTAAGTCTGGGGGCCAGTAGAATAGAATGAGGATGTGGAGATTGGATAGACTAACCACAGATCTTAGCAACATCTAGAAAGCTCTTGAAGACCATTAACATACCTATAATACTAAAAATTTGCTCTGTCAGAAGTGAAAGCCATTACTGCTGATCCCAGGGACATTAAAAGGTAGTAAAGGAATGTTATGAGCAACTCTGCCCACAAATTCAATGACTATGGATCAATACCTTGCAAACAAAATCCACCAGAACCCACACAAGGAGAGATAATAGGATTGTATTTATAAGAAATTGAGTCAGTTACCTTCCAGGGGGGGAAAAAAGAAGAAAGGCAGGCCTGATGGTTTTGCTGGTGAATTCACCAAACATTTAAGAAATTACATCAATTTTCTATAGACTTTTTTTAAGAAGGCAGAAGCAAGAACTACTTTCTACTATTCTGTGAAGCCAACATCCCAACACCAAAATCAGACATTAAAGGGTAACAGATCAATGTCTGTCATGAATATAAATACAAAAATCTGAACAAAATATTGGCAAATAGACTTTAACGCCAAATAAAAAGTTAATTATATATGACAACTAAGCAGGATTTCTTCCAGATTTGCCAGGCTGGTTCTACATTTGAGTATCAATATAATATCAACACTCCAAAGAATCACTATGTCATATTCATAGATGAAAAAACATTTGATAACAATGTTTGAACTGAAGAATATTTTGAGGGGGATTAATGGCAGTGTTTCTTTTACTGTAAGAAATTTTTAAAATTTGCTGTATTTTTTTATTACATCTCATAGAATTACATCAAACTATGGAGTCGCGGATTTAGCTCAGCGGTTCCACCACCTGCCTTGCAAGTGCAAGGTCCCGAGATCAATCCCCAGTACCAAAAAACAAAAGCAAAGAATTACATCAAACTAAAAAGTTTCTGGATAACAAAGAAATCAATAGAGTGAAGGGACAACTGTAAAGTAGGAGCAACCCATGTATCTGATGAGGTATTAATGTCCGAAATATATAATGAGCTTAGTAAGAAAACAAAAGTCTGATATATATGGGCAAAATCTCTGAAGGGGATTTCTCAAAAGACACAAATGGCCAACAGGTGTATGAATAAATGTTCAAAATTACTAATCATTAGAGAAATGCAAATGAATACCACAAATTAATGTCACCCCTGTTAGAATAACTCAACAAAAAGATAAAAGATAAGCTTTGGAGAGGATGTAAAGAGAAAAGAAACCCTTGTGTATAGTTGGTGAGGATGAAAGTAGTACAGCCATTATGCAAAACAGTAAAAAAAAGTACAGCTAGCAAGTGATCCAACAATCTTACCACTGGGTGTTTATCCAAAGGAATTGAAATCAGTATGTCAAAGAGACATCTGCATTCCTATTCACCACAGCACTATTCAAAATAGCTCAGATAGGGAAGCAACCTCAGTCTCCACCAATGGCTGAATGACACAATATTCTATTGTTCTGTTTTGTTTTGTTTTGTTTTTGAGATAGGGTCTCCCTTTGTAGTCCAGGCTGGCCTTGAACTCACAATGATCCTCCTGCCTCAGCCTCCTCAGTGCTAGGATTACAGACATGTACCACTATGCCTGGTTTTGGAATATTATTCAGCCATAAAAAGAAATCCAGGGGCCAGGACTTAGCTCAGTGGCACTGCGCCTGCCTCACAAGCACAAAGTCCTTAGTTCAATCCCCGGTACCAAAACAGAAAGAAATCCAGTCACTTGTGGCAACATGGGTGAACCTGGAGGACATTACAAATCAAATAATATCAAAACAAAGAAACACCACATGATCTCACCATGGAATCTGTAAAAGTGGCACTCAGAAGCAAAGAGGAGAGGGCAATTACCAATGGCTGGAAAGGAGGATTGGGAAGATGTTGGTCAAAGGATTTAAAGAAGGAATAACTTAACATCCTGACTATATATAGTTAATAACATATTAATTGGTGTTCTTGATAATTGCAGGGTGTGGTGGCTCACATCTGTAATCCCAGCACTCAGGGAGGCTGAGAATCAAAAGTCACAAGTTCCAAGTCTCATCTAGCTAATTTAGCAAGATTCTCTCTCAAAGGAATGGGGATGTAGCTCAATAGTAGAGTGTCCCAGTTCAGTGTCCCACTACCACCAAAAAACAGTTAATATTTTTAAATTGTGATGTTGATCCTGATTGTCAGCTTGATTGGATTGAGAGGCCTAAGAGATGACTGAATCATGAGGACACTAACTTCAGCAAGTCGTTTAATCCACTGATTATTAGCTCAATGGACTTGGGAGATGGCACCAAACTGGATGAAGAGGGGCTTTCTGAGCCTAGCTAATGAAGGTCCTTATTTTAGTTATAATGGAGATTAAAACCAAAGCACCAAGTTATAGGAAAAGCTTTTTTAAAGATTAGCTGGTGGGCTAATCAGTCATGATCTCAGTCCTGGTGTCGTAACTCTAGAATCCTTCTGGCTGAAGGCTGGTCTCATTTTCAGGTCATCACCAACAAGTTCAATGTCTGCGAAAATATCCTATCCTGGTATCTTAAATTTTGAAGGGAGTGAGACTCTGTAAATTTAGGGCTAATCTTTTTTTTGGCCAACTTTTAGACATTCCCTAAATGATTAATACATCTATATAGAGAGCTAAGAAGAGATTTGACCCATGGTTTACAGTAATGATGTATACAAAATGATAGTTAAACTTTGTTCTGTTTTTAGTTATCTACTGGGCATCAGTCATGGTTCAGCAAAAATGGCTTTCAGGTCTGTGGCTATTCCAGGATAAAACATAAATCATGCTTTAAATGAACAGCAGGTAAGGGCCCAGGACTCTACCTGTCCCCATAGTGATCCCTGACTATGCTACTGTTCCTGGAAGGCTGGGTCTTCAACATGGTGAGGGTTCAGGTTACATTTACAGTAAAACCTTGGTTTCCAAGGATTCATTCCAGAAACATGCTTATAATCCAAAGCTTTTGTACATCAAGGCAAATTTCCTTGTAAGAAATAATGGAAACTCAGATAATTTGTTCTACAACCCAAAAATATTCATATAAAATTACATTATAATACAAAATTATCAAAAAAATACAAAATATAAAAAAGTAAGCAAATTAACCTGCACTATCTTTGAAAACCTTTGTGGCTGGTTTCATTATCACTGAGGCAATCACTGCTATCTATTGGCTCAATGGACTCTTTCTTTTCCTGCAACTTCAATGAGGAATCTATTCAATGACACCTACTTTTGCTTCTTCTACAGAATTTCCCAGAAATATGACATTGCATTGTCATTAAACAGATTCACTGCTTACACAGGTACAGTCTTGAGTGGTGCTTTTCTACAAAACTTTGCCATTTCCCACATCTCCCTAAACCCACTTGAAATGAGGGATTCCTCTGCCTGTTTCTTCCCCTCTGAAGATGAGATTCCCCCATAACCTCTTGCTGTTGGGTGGTGATCACCCCAATCTCACAGTGAGATAGAGAACAACCGCTCAGTTGTGGGCATGTTATTTGGCGTCACATACTACTCATACTGCAAGACTTCATTTGTTTACAAGTTAAAATTTTTATTAGAAATATTTGCTCATCTTGCAGAACAAGTTACTTGCAATCAAGGTTTTACTGTGTATGAGTAACTGGATCTTTTAGAGTATCCTTTCCTTCCTCCAAAGTCATTGTTCTTATACAAATAAAATGGGCTAGGTTGACCTACTCCAGAGAGGAGGTACTCATTTACTCCTCAGGTGGGTAATTGAGTTTATTTTGAGACCTTGAGACCTTTTCCCAAGCCCTCATCCATGGGGTGAACTTTACATGGGCCCTGAACTTATGAGCACACTTAGAGATGTTACATTCTCCTGAGCTAAACTTTGAAACCACAAGCTTATTTGAAGCTCATCTCTAGCTTTGTTTTTCAAGTAGCCTCCAGCTGCCTGTCTCCTGACTGCTAATAACTAACTTTATACCTAACATAATTAATGACTGTCATTTTCCTCTCACTGCTTCTTGGCTGCCATGAGGTGAGCAGGTTTCCTACATCACCCTCTTCCACTATGGGATTTTGCTTTGAAGCCAGCCAGTTGTGCACAGAAATATTTAAAACAGAGCAAAAAAAAAAAAAAAAAACTTTTCTCCTTTAAGTTGTTCATGTCAGAGGTTTGGTCACAGTGATGAAAAGCTAACACATAAGTGTTCTCATCAAAAGCAAAAGAAAGAAAAGTGAGGTAGTGCATATGTTATTAACTCAATTAGTCATTCTATAATGTATACATGCTTCAAAGCAACATATTGTGTATGTGAAATACTAATTTTATTTGTCAGTTAAAATTAAAGGAATCTGCCTCAGGCAGTTACCGAGAGGAGGCGAACACATGTCACAGCTGTAATCAAGATCCCCATGAAGAAGGTAGGCAGAACAGAACGTTCCCTCCCAGAATGTCTGGGGCCAATTCAGACTTGGTTCTCTGCTGCGGTTAGATTTTTATTCAGGTTAGTGCCGAGATGAGGCAAAGAGGAACAAAATGGGCGGGTCGCTGATGATTATGGAGAACTTTCTGTGTGTCCATCAGCACTGCAAGATTTTTATAGGTGCTTCCTTAATCTAACAGCTTTATGAGGCAGGTATTATTTTATTATTTTTACAACACATGCAATTAAGATTTGGCGAGGTGCAGCGACTCACCCAAACTAAAATACGTATGTTCTAGAGCAAGATTTCAAGCCTTTCCATTCGTATTTAGATTGGTTTCTCTTAGCACATAGTCTCCGTGTTCAACATCCAGGAGGAAAGAAGCCACAGGGTAAAGCTGCTAAGCAAGAGAGAGAGGGTATGGAGGGGGAGGAAAATTGTACGTACATAAAATTTACAAAGCTGGAAAAATCATGTACATACAAGTAGAATTTTTAAAAGACGCAAGACCATATGTTAGTGGGATTATGGACAATATGTTTCTATAAAATTCTTTTTAATGTGTTGAAATGTACATGCCCAACACATTACTTCCCACAAAAGGAGAAAGAACAAAATACAGTGTACTTGCATGTTACTTCAGATGCTGTTTTCCAAACTGAGAACAGCTTTGGAATTTCTCGAGACTATATATAATAGTGGGTTGGCAAGTCTTATTCTAAAACTACAAAATCTTACTCCACCTTCAGCCATCTCATTGCCCCCACTTACATTTGCTCCACCCTTTTCCCCCCGCAAAGGTTTTTGGTTTTCTCTTCCCGTGGGTTTTATCATCTAGGCCCTCATTAACTTCAGTGTGTCCAGGAAGTACCTGGTCCAGTTCTAAGAAAAGAATGGGAGGTGCTGAATTGCTGGTTGCAAATATATCCCAGAGCCTGGCACACAGGTGCATTGGCTGTTGATTCATTTCCTTTTATTTGGTTATTTACGTTATTTAAATATTTAAAGCCTGGTATGTTGACCCACACCTGTAGTCCCAGCTACATAGAGGCTGAGACAAAACAATCATCTGAGTGCAGGAGTTCAATGCCACCCTGGGTAATATAGCAAAACCCCACCTCGAAAAGCAAAACAAAACAAAAATATTAAAAAATAGGTCCTTTTTTATGGAGTACTATTCTGTGCCAAGTGTTTCCCTACATATTGACAAAATGCACAGTAAGTAATGGCAGAGGGTGGGGCTGGTGCAAGGAAAGTATATAAATCACTGCTGTTTATGAGTAGTGAGAATTAGGTGGTTCCCAGGATGCCATAGCACAGAGTTGAGACACTCTTCCTTTTCCCCATTTGGAACCTATCGAGCAAGTCAGGCCACCTACCACTGCCACACTGACCTTCACTCCCTCCCTCAGGGTACACTTAAACACAATCATCTTCATCAGCAGCGCCCTCCTGGTGGGAGGTGAGAGCCGAGGACTGCGCCCAGTTAAGAGTCCTTCCTGGTCATCACTGGTCAGTGCCCAGGCACAAAACCAGCCCAGGGCCTGGGAAGGAGAGTACAGCTGATCCACTGCACGCTACCTTCCACTCTTACCTCTATGAGCATCTGCCAGTGCCCAGGCTATTTAATAAGAGTGTGCCTGGAGCATTCACACAACACACACATCCTCAGGCATGTGGCCCATGTCCTGCTGGAACAATGTCATGCAAATTTCTAATACACGAGTGATTAGGCCATGCCTGAGTCCACTCTCAGAGCCTGTCCTGGCCTCCTCTCTTCCAGCACTTTCTTCTCCTTCTCTTCCTTTTTTACACAATCACTAACAATATAGTGCTGGGATTGCAAGTTCTTTGGTGCATACTTCACTGTTGACCTGGAGGTGAAGGCGGAGGGAAACAGGGAGAAATGTCTGGGAACTTGGGACCTGTGTGCTTTGAAGAAGGAGCAGGGGAGATAGGGCAAAGCATTGATGAAGGAGCTGTATTTTACTTAAAGTCTTCTATTATTCATTTAAATATGAAAGGAAATGGTTATTTTTTACAGATAATGGGATGGTTCTGCAATCTTTAAACTATTCTTTGAAACTAATTTCTAGGATTTGGAGCTAATTTAATTCTTATTTTCCTTCTGCTAATACGTTCATTAATTCATTAACTTTTGACTAATGTCATGAGAATGTTTTTTTCAAAGCAAACTGAAAGTTTCCAATGCTGGTGTATGTATCCATAATTACTATGTACCCTATGTGTTTTGTATGTCAAAGTTTTTTTTTCTTTCTTTTTTTTTTTTTTGAGACAGGGTGTCACTGTGTAGTTGAGGCTGACCTGGAACTCACTATGTAGTCCAGGCTGGTCTCGAACTCACAGCGATCCTCCTGCTTTAGCCTCCCAAGTGCTGGGATTACAGGTGTGAGCCGCCACGCCCAGCAGTTACTTTTAAAGAATAATGTTTTAGGCTTCTAAAAAATCTGCATTTATATAATGACCACTAGCTTTGGCTGTTTTTTTGTCTTCTTCATGAAGAAAAAAAACCCCAGAAATAAAAGACTGGCTTATTTTCTGGTTGGCTATGCCTAATGGGAAAAAAAAATTAATTGACCAGTAACTCCTTGCCAGCAATCCCAGAACAGGTGTTACACTACCCCTGCTTGAAAAGGAGAAAACAGATTAGTGAGTTTAATTTGCTGAGGTTAAAGACTGGTTAACTCCTGTCAGGTGACCCTCAAAATGAGGCAGATTAGAGCGTGGTAAACTGGCTGGGACAGTGGGTATGACCTGTTAATTACAAAGCTCCAGGACACATACCTAGAACAGCTTTCTCAGCACGGCATGTGGAACCAATCACAGAGTGCTATCTTCACTGGTCTTCAATTTTTCCTGAAGCACGTTTTTCACAGGAAGGCCTAGACCTGACGATGGAGTGGGACATACAAAAAGAGACATGGTCAAGCCAAGTGACTCTGTTATTTGCAGAGTATCTTTTCTTAGCATTCGTCGGCCTGAATTCACTCTGTACAGCATGGTTCTTTTGTCCTACCTTTAATTTAAAAACCTACCTTTTGTGCTTGTCTTAACCAATTCTTTGTTGGAGACAGAACCTAGAAACATCTCTAGAAAGAGATTCCAGCATCCCCCAAACCTGGTAACAAAGCCAGCCCGCCCAAGCAGCAGTAAACTAGGCCACCTGCTAACGTGGCTGATACGACTGCTCCCTCCCCCCACCTTCCCTCCTTTCCCTGCTCCTGTGCATTTTACATAGGCAGACACAGTACTTATGTTGGCCCTGATCTGAGAGCTCAACAGACATTCAATCCTTTAACTCTCCCATCAACGCTCTGACGTGGGAGCGGCTATCATCCACACTGGGCACAGAAGAAAGCTGAGGCTGGAGGACGCTACACCTCAAAGGGTAACGTGCGATAAACAAATGTGACGCACGCCTCAAACGGAGCCTGCCCGAAGATCCCACAGCAAGGCTGAGACCCAGAGAGATTCTCTCGCGGGCGCCGCGGCCAGAAGCGCGTTTCCCCTAGAACAGGGGAACGCGGCTTCCGGGGGAAGAGGCGGGGCCTGGAGGCGGAAGAGAGGCTGGAGGCGGGGCAAGCGGAAAGGGTGAGGGGCGGAGTGTCTGCTGCCGGACCTGGTCTCCCCGGGAGGGGCGGG
>NW_022900919.1:23577329-23620879 GCF_012274545.1 Fukomys damarensis | reverse complement strand
TTTGCGGCTGCTCAGGTTATTTGTCCTCCTAGCCTGTTTCTGCAAGGTAGTGGAGCGGTGAATACAAGTGAAATGGAGTGTGCATGACACCCTTGCCATTCAGGAGCCCTTGGGAGCAGAGAAGGGAACTTTTAGAAAGAAATCTTTTACAACGGGTTGTGGTGGTGGTATGTGGGGGGGAGGCTATACCAGCAAGTTTACAAGAGAGACCCAGGGTGGGAAGAGCAGATCTTCATCGTCGGTGGTATTTCTTGTTAAGATTTCTGCCCCCCCCCAAGCCCTGATAGTTCTGTAGGCCATGGAACCCCAGAATCTGTTTGGATCTCCTGGCAGTTGGCCCCTTCCAGGAAAGTGGGGTCTCTTCCTCCAGCTGACCACCACCCCCACTCTGGCCTCTGTGGCCTGCCTGCAGTGCACATCTTGGTCTGCTAGAGTCAGAGAGTGGTTTCATAACTGGCAGGCCTGACCAGATGTTGTAAGAGTGCAGCATGTTAATAGGCCTGGGGGAACATGCACACTTCCCCAGCCAGCCTCTCTCTGATGGCAGGATCCACCTCTGCCAGCCCTTTGCCCTTTGTCTTTGCCCTTCCTGGGAGCACACATTGATCCGACAGAAGAGTGGAGGCAGGCTTCCTCTTGCTTAACTTGCTGTCCCAGGAAATCCAGAATGAGGGCCCAAGTGAATGGCTGAGAGGCCTTCAAACACCAGCCTGCTGCTTCACCGCTGGAATGTTGCAGGCAGCCAAGAGGACTTTGGGGGACAGTGCCCCTCCCCTCTGCCCTCTGCTAAGAGGGCTGGCATGGAGAATTGTTCCCTTTGGCCTTCTACAGGCCTAGAACTTTCAGCTGTGCAGACTTCCTGTAAGGCTGTCCCTGCAGTGCCCCACTATGGCTGGGAATTAGAGCTTTACTTTGTACAACTTTATATCAGATATGACCTAAGTCCAGGCTAGGACCCCAAGGAAGCTGGATGCACCTGGGAGACCTCTGGTCTAGTACTAATGGGCATATTCTTAAAAGGAAAGTGACTCGGTCTCTTGAACTGTTTTCCCAGGTCTTCAGATCACAGTGTAGTGCACAAGGGTGGTAGTTTACCACCTGAAGCTCCTAGGCCTTGTTCACATCTGATGGTACAGGCAGCCTTGCTGCCATTTGACCTGGGACATACTCAGGGGTAGCAACCCCTTCTTGCCTTCAGCCAAGTGTGTGGCCTAAGGTCAGAGAGTTAGACCCGGGGTCTGCCCTGCCCGTTGCCTGAGTGGACACCACTGGATCCAGGGGGCAGAGCCCAGTGCCCTGTACCACATTTTCCAGAGGGGCAGACTGAGTCCAGGGAGTTAGTAGAGCCGGGAGGAGTTGCCAGGTTGTCCAGGCAAGCTATGCCACAGAAAGGTGTGGATCTGTGAAACCCTGGTCCAGGATGATGTGTGAGGATATGACCACCTCCTCTCAGCCCATCAGGCTGAGCAGCCAGTGGAGATCAGGCCTTTCTGCTCCCTGGAAACACATTGGCAAAACTGGTGGTTTGCAGCTCCATGAGCCTGTCTCAGGCCAGGGCCCCATGAAGTGGAGTCTGCAGGCTCACTCTCTGGCTCACTATTGACCAGCAAAGCCCAGGGCTGCAGGGTCAAAAACCAGGCTTGGCCAGATATTTGAGCTGCAGATACTGATGCTGGGTTGTATGGGCAGAAAGGAGCCTCTCTGATGTGGCCTGAGCAGTCTGGCTTGGTGCAGCCCTCGGCAACCTGGGCTGTCCTCTGCTGAGCCACAGCAAGCCTGGAGCCCACACCACCTGGCCTTCAGCACTGTGCATGGGGCACCCACTGTGGTGCAGCTCATGCAGTGGCCCTGAGCAAAGGCCGAGTCAGGCTGGGAAGGCCATCTAGCTGCCCAGTAGGGTGGTGAACTCATTGCTGCTGGAAGTCGCTTAGAGCTTGGGGAACTTTGTAGAGCACCCTGGTCTGGTAAGGGGCCAGGGACCAAGCTCACTGTTCTCCCACCCGAAGGCATGGTAGATTCTTTTCCCAGTGAAGTTTCCCAATTCTTTTACCTTCTCATTGCTGGAGTAGAGAAGGCAGTGGGATGGGATGCCGAGGATGAGTTCCTCACCCCCCTTGATGGGCTATGCAGCAGATGGGTTCCCGACCAAATCAGCCAAGGCCTGCAGAGGCTTTTCTCAATGTTGACTGTGCTATCTTTCCCCAGCCACGGCCACGGATTGGTGTGGCCATCGGAGACCAGATCCTGGACCTCAGTGCCATTAAGCATCTTTTCACTGGACCTGTCCTCACCAAACACCAGGATGTCTTCACTGAGGTAGGACGTTGTGATATGTATGGCTTGTCCTTGCCATCTTTCCTTCCACCTTTGCTAACAATTATTCCTTAAGCCTCAGGCTACATGGGGACAAGGTGAGGCTGTTCTCAAAGCCACCAGCTGGCAGGAAGTAGCTTTGGGACACCTCACCTGGCTCCTCACTTGGAGGTGGGTCCTTTGGTGAAAAGAGGGGTCAGTTCTCTGTACTCTAAGGTCTTTCTTAGGGCAGGGTGTAGCAGGGAGTCAGGAGCCCTGGACTCCAGGTCTACAGGACAGTAAGGAGTCAGCCTGGCTTGTATGTCCACGTGGGGTGGCTTTGAGCTTCCCTGCTTTGACACCCATCTATCTGTGACACATGGCAGGAGGGAGAGGGATAATTAGTGAGGTCCTTCTGTGTGCCCGGAGCTTTATACATCCTCTCTCCTTCAGTCCTTCTGACATAGAGATTGGAATTGTCACTAGATGTGTGGAGACCCCAAGCATCTGGAATGAGATGCCATCCTCTTAGCTTCTCCCATAAGAAGTATAGGGCTGGGGCTGGAGCCCTGACCCTCAGCCTCCACAGTGCTGGCTGCCGCTCCTCACTGGCACCCAGACGCCTTCCTAATTAACTTATGGATGGGTGGGGATCCGTTCAACCCACTGTACCCCTCATACTGGCGTGGCCTCACTGGGAGGAACAGCCCTGGACTTTGGCAGTTGTGTGGGGGTCTTGGAGGGGATATAGCAGTGTCAGGAAAGGTTATGGCTTTCTCCAGTGTTACACATAAGTGACAAAAGCAAGAGCAAGGGTCTGGAGCATCTACATGGATGTAGATGGAGTGGCACAGCCTGGCAGGATATCCAGTGGCCCTGGCCAGGATGGGACCCTGGTGCTCTCCTGTGTGTGTGATCTTTTTGTGTTTGGCCCTAGTCAACTCTCAACAGCTTCATGGGCCTGGGCCCGGCTGCCTGGAAGGAAGCAAGAGCTCTCCTGCAGAACCTGCTGGCTGCCAGCCAAGCCAGGCTTCGGGACGACAAGGAGCTTCGGGGGCGGTGAGGAGTGTGTGGATGTGATGGGCAGGCGAATGCACAGGGAGACGAGACTGGACGGTGGACAGTGTCACTCTGGGTCCTGGCCTGGCTTACCTGGCCTTGTGGGTCAGGCTCCATCCTCTGTACTGGAGGGCTCTGGCCACCTGGGCTTCCCTCAACCCCAACTCCGCTATTTCTGTTTGTCAGCATCACCTGCGCCCTTGCTGGTGCACAGAGAGGGAGTTCCTGCCAGTCCAGCCTGTCCCTGGGCTTCAATGCCTCCTGCTCCATGTGCCCTTGGAGAGGGCGAGCAGGACTGGGACAGTGCGGGCTCAGGCTGCAGTGGGGGCACAGACCCAGCTGCTGTGCCACTCCCCTGACCCTGAAGCCCTGGCTCTGTGTTTCAGCGCATTCACCTCGCAGGCTTCGGCCACAATGCACCTTCCGGCCGCCATTGGTGAGTGCACACCCTGCCCAGACAGGTGGAAGAACAAACGGTGTCACCTGGTCCCTGACCCTAGCCAGTCTCAGTACCAGGCCAACGTTGACTCAGCTGTCTCCGGGCCTGTGCATTCCTCCAGGAGCGGCAGCTGTCCAGGTCTGTGACCAACTGCCTGGCTTCCTGCCAGCAGATTGGTTGCTGTCCCTGAAAGGCTGTGATCCGAGAGCTCTGGGCTCTTATGGGTGAGCAGCTCCAAGGAAGGAGCCAGAGGGCTGTGCAGCCACCCATGCATCAGGCAGGCATCTGCTTGGACTTTGAGTTGGGAGAATGGAGAGTGCAGCTCACTAAACCTCAGGCTGACACAGACAGGTCTGCTGTGGCAGGAGTGACAGGACAAGGTCTTGGCTGGGGGTTTGCCAAGTCCTGCCCTCAGGAAGGAGCTTGGGGCTCTGGACTAGCTTTCAGTTGGGCCACATCCTCTGGGCTGCAGCTTGGCCAAAGTTGGGTGGAGGTTGGGTTGGGGACCCCTGGCCACCTGTTTCCCGTCACGCACTGTGCTTTCTTGGCAAACCAGTGATGCTTCAGGGATTCCGTATCGTTGCTGCTGCACTGGTGGAGCTGTTTCTTGTTTTGTTTTGTACTGTGGATTCATTCTGTGCTCTGGGACTAGAGGCAGGAAGCAACAACTAGGGCTCAGTCTGTCCACCCCACCTCTAGTGGCCCCCAGGCTCCCCTTCCCACTTCCCCTTCTAGCCCAGCCTAGTGGGACTAGGGCTCTCAGCTTTTGGGGAATGGGACAAGAAATTTAGGAAGTCAAAGAAACAAACTCTCCCACATGGATTCTCCTGCAAATTCTAGTAACTCATTATCCATAGGAGACAGGGTGGCTATTGCTTAGGAAGCATCCTATTCGGAAACCCCAGCCGGAGGCGCTGTACGAGACCTCAATCCTACACCTAAGGGAATCATCAGAATTCGGGATGGGGAGGCCTGGAGATAACCGTGTGTCACAGAGATCTGTAGGCGCATGACCTAGCACCTGTGGGGTGGAAGCCTGCCCCTGGCAGGGCTCGCAGAGGAAAGGGTGCCCCAGGAGGGTTGGAGGGCCACATGGAGGTGGGGACCACATGGATTGCCTGGATTTGAAACTGGTCCGAGGCAGGCACAGCTTGGGCAGACACAGTGAAGGGTTCCTGCTGTTGCAGCTGAGGGCCCAAGAAGGGGACAGTGTCCTGTCTCGTGCCAGACACCACAGGCTGATTCAGAAAGTGTTGGCACCTTATTTCTTATTTCTCCCTTGGTTGGGGGTCCTCAGCTGAATCTGTATTGAGGCCACTTAGTGTCACGTTTGAAATGAGCTTTGGGATGCACCAGCTTGGAAATGCCCCCTCTCCCCACTGGGTTGCTGACAACCTCTCCTGGGTCCTCTTCCCCAGGAGACTACACGGACTTCTACTCCTCCAGGCAGCATTGGGGGGCGGAGGGGTGGGGCTAGCGTTCGCGGCAGGCCCAATACGCGGGCGAGTTCTCCAGGGTCCGCGAGGCGTGGCCGGATGACCACTGTCCACTTTTCCTCTTGTCCTCGTCACGCTCCTCGCTTCACGCTTCACCACCATGTCTTTCATCCCTGTGGCTGCAGACTCGGACTTCCCCATCCAGAACCTGCCCTACGGGGGGGCGGAGGGGTGGGGCTAGCGTTCGCGGCAGGCCCAATACGCGGGCGAGTTCTCCAGGGTCCGCGAGGCGTGGCCGGATGACCACTGTCCACTTTTCCTCTTGTCCTCGTCACGCTCCTCGCTTCACGCTTCACCACCATGTCTTTCATCCCTGTGGCTGCAGACTCGGACTTCCCCATCCAGAACCTGCCCTACGGGGTCTTCTCCACCCCGGACAAAGTGAGCTGCGGCCTGGCGCCAGGGCAGACTCGGGAAGGGTTGGGCACCGCACTCTGCAGGAAGGCCGTGCGTGCAGAGGATCCGCGGGTTCGGATCCCGTCAGGCGCTTTGCGGCTGCTCAGGTTATTTGTCCTCCTAGCCTGTTTCTGCAAGGTAGTGGAGCGGTGAATACAAGTGAAATGGAGTGTGCATGACACCCTTGCCATTCAGGAGCCCTTGGGAGCAGAGAAGGGAACTTTTAGAAAGAAATCTTTTACAACGGGTTGTGGTGGTGGTATGTGGGGGGGAGGCTATACCAGCAAGTTTACAAGAGAGACCCAGGGTGGGAAGAGCAGATCTTCATCGTCGGTGGTATTTCTTGTTAAGATTTCTGCCCCCCCCCAAGCCCTGATAGTTCTGTAGGCCATGGAACCCCAGAATCTGTTTGGATCTCCTGGCAGTTGGCCCCTTCCAGGAAAGTGGGGTCTCTTCCTCCAGCTGACCACCACCCCCACTCTGGCCTCTGTGGCCTGCCTGCAGTGCACATCTTGGTCTGCTAGAGTCAGAGAGTGGTTTCATAACTGGCAGGCCTGACCAGATGTTGTAAGAGTGCAGCATGTTAATAGGCCTGGGGGAACATGCACACTTCCCCAGCCAGCCTCTCTCTGATGGCAGGATCCACCTCTGCCAGCCCTTTGCCCTTTGTCTTTGCCCTTCCTGGGAGCACACATTGATCCGACAGAAGAGTGGAGGCAGGCTTCCTCTTGCTTAACTTGCTGTCCCAGGAAATCCAGAATGAGGGCCCAAGTGAATGGCTGAGAGGCCTTCAAACACCAGCCTGCTGCTTCACCGCTGGAATGTTGCAGGCAGCCAAGAGGACTTTGGGGGACAGTGCCCCTCCCCTCTGCCCTCTGCTAAGAGGGCTGGCATGGAGAATTGTTCCCTTTGGCCTTCTACAGGCCTAGAACTTTCAGCTGTGCAGACTTCCTGTAAGGCTGTCCCTGCAGTGCCCCACTATGGCTGGGAATTAGAGCTTTACTTTGTACAACTTTATATCAGATATGACCTAAGTCCAGGCTAGGACCCCAAGGAAGCTGGATGCACCTGGGAGACCTCTGGTCTAGTACTAATGGGCATATTCTTAAAAGGAAAGTGACTCGGTCTCTTGAACTGTTTTCCCAGGTCTTCAGATCACAGTGTAGTGCACAAGGGTGGTAGTTTACCACCTGAAGCTCCTAGGCCTTGTTCACATCTGATGGTACAGGCAGCCTTGCTGCCATTTGACCTGGGACATACTCAGGGGTAGCAACCCCTTCTTGCCTTCAGCCAAGTGTGTGGCCTAAGGTCAGAGAGTTAGACCCGGGGTCTGCCCTGCCCGTTGCCTGAGTGGACACCACTGGATCCAGGGGGCAGAGCCCAGTGCCCTGTACCACATTTTCCAGAGGGGCAGACTGAGTCCAGGGAGTTAGTAGAGCCGGGAGGAGTTGCCAGGTTGTCCAGGCAAGCTATGCCACAGAAAGGTGTGGATCTGTGAAACCCTGGTCCAGGATGATGTGTGAGGATATGACCACCTCCTCTCAGCCCATCAGGCTGAGCAGCCAGTGGAGATCAGGCCTTTCTGCTCCCTGGAAACACATTGGCAAAACTGGTGGTTTGCAGCTCCATGAGCCTGTCTCAGGCCAGGGCCCCATGAAGTGGAGTCTGCAGGCTCACTCTCTGGCTCACTATTGACCAGCAAAGCCCAGGGCTGCAGGGTCAAAAACCAGGCTTGGCCAGATATTTGAGCTGCAGATACTGATGCTGGGTTGTATGGGCAGAAAGGAGCCTCTCTGATGTGGCCTGAGCAGTCTGGCTTGGTGCAGCCCTCGGCAACCTGGGCTGTCCTCTGCTGAGCCACAGCAAGCCTGGAGCCCACACCACCTGGCCTTCAGCACTGTGCATGGGGCACCCACTGTGGTGCAGCTCATGCAGTGGCCCTGAGCAAAGGCCGAGTCAGGCTGGGAAGGCCATCTAGCTGCCCAGTAGGGTGGTGAACTCATTGCTGCTGGAAGTCGCTTAGAGCTTGGGGAACTTTGTAGAGCACCCTGGTCTGGTAAGGGGCCAGGGACCAAGCTCACTGTTCTCCCACCCGAAGGCATGGTAGATTCTTTTCCCAGTGAAGTTTCCCAATTCTTTTACCTTCTCATTGCTGGAGTAGAGAAGGCAGTGGGATGGGATGCCGAGGATGAGTTCCTCACCCCCCTTGATGGGCTATGCAGCAGATGGGTTCCCGACCAAATCAGCCAAGGCCTGCAGAGGCTTTTCTCAATGTTGACTGTGCTATCTTTCCCCAGCCACGGCCACGGATTGGTGTGGCCATCGGAGACCAGATCCTGGACCTCAGTGCCATTAAGCATCTTTTCACTGGACCTGTCCTCACCAAACACCAGGATGTCTTCACTGAGGTAGGACGTTGTGATATGTATGGCTTGTCCTTGCCATCTTTCCTTCCACCTTTGCTAACAATTATTCCTTAAGCCTCAGGCTACATGGGGACAAGGTGAGGCTGTTCTCAAAGCCACCAGCTGGCAGGAAGTAGCTTTGGGACACCTCACCTGGCTCCTCACTTGGAGGTGGGTCCTTTGGTGAAAAGAGGGGTCAGTTCTCTGTACTCTAAGGTCTTTCTTAGGGCAGGGTGTAGCAGGGAGTCAGGAGCCCTGGACTCCAGGTCTACAGGACAGTAAGGAGTCAGCCTGGCTTGTATGTCCACGTGGGGTGGCTTTGAGCTTCCCTGCTTTGACACCCATCTATCTGTGACACATGGCAGGAGGGAGAGGGATAATTAGTGAGGTCCTTCTGTGTGCCCGGAGCTTTATACATCCTCTCTCCTTCAGTCCTTCTGACATAGAGATTGGAATTGTTACCAGATGTGTGGGGACCCCAAGCATCTGGAATGAGATGCCATCCTCTTAGCTTCTCCCATAAGAAGTATAGGGCTGGGGCTGGAGCCCTGACCCTCAGCCTCCACAGTGCTGGCTGCCGCTCCTCACTGGCACCCAGACGCCTTCCTAATTAACTTATGGATGGGTGGGGATCCGTTCAACCCACTGTACCCCTCATACTGGCGTGGCCTCACTGGGAGGAACAGCCCTGGACTTTGGCAGTTGTGTGGGGGTCTTGGAGGGGATATAGCAGTGTCAGGAAAGGTTATGGCTTTCTCCAGTGTTACACATAAGTGACAAAAGCAAGAGCAAGGGTCTGGAGCGTCTACATGGATGTAGATGGAGTGGCACAGCCTGGCAGGATATCCAGTGGCCCTGGCCAGGATGGGACCCTGGTGCTCTCCTGTGTGTGTGATCTTTTTGTGTTTGGCCTTAGTCAACTCTCAACAGCTTCATGGGCCTGGGCCCGGCTGCCTGGAAGGAAGCAAGAGCTCTCCTGCAGAACCTGCTGGCTGCCAGCCAAGCCAGGCTTCGGGACGACAAGGAGCTTCGGGGGCGGTGAGGAGTGTGTGGATGTGATGGGCAGGTGAATGCACAGGGAGACGAGACTGGACGGTGGACAGTGTCACTCTGGGTCCTGGCCTGGCTTACCTGGCCTTGTGGGTCAGGCTCCATCCTCTGTACTGGAGGGCTCTGGCCACCTGGGCTTCCCTCAACCCCAACTCCGCTATTTCTGTTTGTCAGCATCACCTGCGCCCTTGCTGGTGCACAGAGAGGGAGTTCCTGCCAGTCCAGCCTGTCCCTGGGCTTCAATGCCTCCTGCTCCATGTGCCCTTGGAGAGGGCGAGCAGGACTGGGACAGTGCGGGCTCAGGCTGCAGTGGGGGCACAGACCCAGCTGCTGTGCCACTCCCCTGACCCTGAAGCCCTGGCTCTGTGTTTCAGCGCATTCACCTCGCAGGCTTCGGCCACAATGCACCTTCCGGCCGCCATTGGTGAGTGCACACCCTGCCCAGACAGGTGGAAGAACAAACGGTGTCACCTGGTCCCTGACCCTAGCCAGTCTCAGTACCAGGCCAACGTTGACTCAGCTGTCTCCGGGCCTGTGCATTCCTCCAGGAGCGGCAGCTGTCCAGGTCTGTGACCAACTGCCTGGCTTCCTGCCAGCAGATTGGTTGCTGTCCCTGAAAGGCTGTGATCCGAGAGCTCTGAGCTCTTATGGGTGAGCAGCTCCAAGGAAGGAGCCAGAGGGCTGTGCAGCCACCCATGCATCAGGCAGGCATCTGCTTGGACTTTGAGTTGGGAGAATGGAGAGTGCAGCTCACTAAACCTCAGGCTGACACAGACAGGTCTGCTGTGGCAGGAGTGACAGGACAAGGTCTTGGCTGGGGGTTTGCCAAGTCCTGCCCTCAGGAAGGAGCTTGGGGCTCTGGACTAGCTTTCAGTTGGGCCACATCCTCTGGGCTGCAGCTTGGCCAAAGTTGGGTGGAGGTTGGGTTGGGGACCCCTGGCCACCTGTTTCCCGTCACGCACTGTGCTTTCTTGGCAAACCAGTGATGCTTCAGGGATTCCGTATCGTTGCTGCTGCACTGGTGGAGCTGTTTCTTGTTTTGTTTTGTACTGTGGATTCATTCTGTGCTCTGGGACTAGAGGCAGGAAGCAACAACTAGGGCTCAGTCTGTCCACCCCACCTCTAGTGGCCCCCAGGCTCCCCTTCCCACTTCCCCTTCTAGCCCAGCCTAGTGGGACTAGGGCTCTCAGCTTTTGGGGAATGGGACAAGAAATTTAGGAAGTCAAAGAAACAAACTCTCCCACATGGATTCTCCTGCAAATTCTAGTAACTCATTATCCATAGGAGACAGGGTGGCTATTGCTTAGGAAGCATCCTATTCGGAAACCCCAGCCGGAGGCGCTGTACGAGACCTCAATCCTACACCTAAGGGAATCATCAGAATTCGGGATGGGGAGGCCTGGAGATAACCGTGTGTCACAGAGATCTGTAGGCGCATGACCTAGCACCTGTGGGGTGGAAGCCTGCCCCTGGCAGGGCTCGCAGAGGAAAGGGTGCCCCAGGAGGGTTGGAGGGCCACATGGAGGTGGGGACCACATGGATTGCCTGGATTTGAAACTGGTCCGAGGCAGGCACAGCTTGGGCAGACACAGTGAAGGGTTCCTGCTGTTGCAGCTGAGGGCCCAAGAAGGGGACAGTGTCCTGTCTCGTGCCAGACACCACAGGCTGATTCAGAAAGTGTTGGCACCTTATTTCTTATTTCTCCCTTGGTTGGGGGTCCTCAGCTGAATCTGTATTGAGGCCACTTAGTGTCACGTTTGAAATGAGCTTTGGGATGCACCAGCTTGGAAATGCCCCCTCTCCCCACTGGGTTGCTGACAACCTCTCCTGGGTCCTCTTCCCCAGGAGACTACACGGACTTCTACTCCTCCAGGCAGCATGCCACCAACATTGGAATCATGTTCAGGGGCAAAGAGAATGCACTGATGCCCAACTGGTACGTTCGAAACCCGGCACATGGTGAGATTGAGGTCTGTCTGGTCCATTTCACGTATACACCTGTCGTATGTTATTTGTGGGTTGCGTATGTATGTTGTAGGCTGGTGAGTATAGATTCTGTTCATTTCCCAGGTGCTACCAAGCTCAACATAGGTATAAGCAAACCAGAGAGGAAACGGGAAGTGATGGAATGTGATGAGGATGTTACTGTCTCTAGACGTGGTCACCTTAGCTTCCAGCTGCCTTGGCACGGCTGGGGACCTGCTCTGGGGCCCACGTGCAGGTCTCTTGAGCTTGTTCCACAAAAGAACAGAGGCTGGCTTTAGATTCCCTGAGTTGCTAGGGTCCTTCTGGGTTCTTTCATTATAAGCTGTTATTGTTCTATCGTGGTAATCCCAGCTTCTTGGTACTTAGCACCTTCTGATGAATGGGAATTATCAAGGGTGCCTACTCTTGTATGCTGCTCAAAGTGTGGCCCAGTGCAGACGTTCATTCACTTGATCTCCTGGTAGTTCTGTGAGGTGACTCAGGTTAGGACTGCGAGCCAGAGAAAACGCAGGCTCAGAGAGAGATCAGCTTTCCCAAGGACAGTCGGAGGCTCACCTGCCACCCCACTTAGGGTGAGAAACACCTGTGATTCCTGGTCCTTTGCTTCATGGTGTCCTCTGGATGCGATGGCCACTCAGAACTGAAGGCCTGGACAGATGGGCAGGTGCATACTCAGAGAGGATAAGTCAGAGAGAGAGTCTGTTAGACTAAGACAGAGAAAGAATAGGGGGCCTGGAGAGCCAACTGCAAGACCTAGTGAGGATGGCTAGCTGGGGACAGGTGCTGGTGGACAGTGTCTCAGGTGCTTGTGCAGGGCAGATGCAGACAGGGTGCCCTGTGATGTTGGGCAGGGTGGCCTGCACCAGTGTCTCGTATACTTTATCTCTACAGTCTTTATGACAAAAGTGATGCAGGTTGAGAATCCCTTATTCTAAGCATTTCAGATTTCAGATTCTTTCAGGCTTTTGAATATTTGCTTTCACAGTGAGATATCCCATGGTCCCAAGTCTAAACATGAAGTTTGTTTCATATATACATATACCTTATTTCATAGCCTGACAGTCAATTTCATGCATATCCATTCTTCGTAGTGCTGGGGACGCAACCCAGAACCTTGTGTGTGTGAGGCAAGTGGTCATCCCTGAGCTACACCTTTAGCCCAGGGGAATTTTACACATTGTGATTTTATATTGGGGTTCAGAATTCCAGATTGTGGAACATTTTGAACTTCAGGGTTAGGGATGCTCAACTCTATGCTTATAGTGATGAACCCAAACACTCAACAGGAAAGTATATAAAGAACATGTGTAATTCACAGTGTGCACGCCCCGAATCTGCAGGCTGTTTCTCTGCATCTGTCCTGCAGAAGGAAAAGTAGCAGCACCCTCATGTAGCAGGCAAAGGCAGCCTGAGTGGTGGCTTGGCAGAGGAGAAGTTACTCTCTTCCCAGGGTAAACTGTCCCATAAGTTACTGAAAGATTTAGATTGAGAGATGTGCATGATATATGTCAAAGGTAATAAGCAAATTATAGAGTGTTACCCAAAATATGTTCTCATTTTGATAAAGAACACACACACACACACACACACATTAGTTTCCTGTTGCTGCCATAACAAATTGCTGTGATTTGGTGCCTTAAAGCAACACAAGCACATTCTCTTTGGTTCTAAATCAGCCTCTCTGGGCTAGAGTCAAGCTATCAGCAGGACAACTTCTGGAGCATCTGGGGGGAGCTGCGTCTTCCCAGTTTTTGAAGCCACTATGACTTGTGTCACTGTCTCTTCCGTCCCTACAACCCTGCTTCCTCCTGACCTTCCTGCCTTTATTCTCCAAGGATCCCAGTGGTGGCAAACCTATGGCACACATATTATTTGTTTTTCTTTTAAGACAAAAGATATTAATGTATGAGCTGGTTTTTTTCCCAAACAGAAGCCTCAGTACTAGGATTTAATCGCAGTGTTGGTGCTTTGTGATAAATAAGTGCATTTGGGGTTGCATCTTGGGCCATTTGGTTGGTAAAGGATTCCTCATTGCTGCTTTAAATTATACCTAACCTTCACCAGAATAACAAAGGGTAATCTCTATAATTTAGGATCCTTAAATGAATCCCTTTTGACTTGTAAGGTAATATCCATTAGTTCCAGGGATTAGGATGTGGATATCAGGATGAGAGGCAGGTTTGCAGTTTGACACACACAGTTCCACATATCCACAGGTGCACACATATACATTTGTTCTTTCTGTTTTGTTAACATCTTTCCAGGTCACATGTGTATGTGTGTAGGCAGGTGAGTGTAGAAGAGAGCGCATTGCTGCCTTTCTTGGGGGAATGGTTGAGTGAGCGAGGTGACCAGCTCCTGTTGTTCATCTGATGTTTGGATTATTACACACTGTGCAGTTGCATACTGCTGCATTTTTATAACTTAATACGATAAAGGGACCCAAGGAGGGTTCCTCCCTCGCCACTCACCTGAGGCAATTACAGTGCTTGGATATGTTGCCCCTGAGCTGTTCCACAGGTGAGGCACTCAGGTGTGTACCTATTTTACTTCTTTAAATTAACTTCTTCAGTTAACAAAGTGTAACCATGCTAAACTGTACTTTCCTATTCATTGACATCTCTCTGTATAAATCAACTTAAATACACCTCAGTCATTTACAAAATTAATTGTTGCGTAGGACATCCATGATATAGTAAGTTAGCAAACATTTAACAAATTAAAAATAATCCAGAAGAGTTGGTAGATGTGTACAGTTCCCTTCTCCAGGGGCAGAACTGCTGGTCTCCCGTGTGTCCTCTCGAGGGGACCCTGCATACTCTGCTAACTCAGCTCCACAGCTACTTCTCTTTCCCAGTTTGAAAGAGCTCAATAAGTAACAGAAATTAACTCTCTGTTGCAAAGCAGTGCAAACATGTTCTCCTACTCCAGGTTGAGCACCCCAATCCGAAAATCTGAAATCCAAATGTTTCGAAATCTGAAACTTTTCAAGTTGCTGGCATGGTTGCCACAAGTGACACTTCGTGGCAGTTTGAGGTACATAGACTGTATTTCTTGCACACAATTATTAAAAATATTCTATAACATTATCTTCAGGCATATATATGGTGTATATGAAAGAAATGAGTTTTGCATTTATACTTGGGTCCTGTTTCCAAGATAGCTTGTTATATACATCCAAATATTACAGTATCTGAAAAACTTTGGAATTGGAAATGCTCCTAGCCGTAAGCATTCTGAAAAAGTAATACTCAGCTTGTGTGTTGCCTTTCTACTTGGCAGTCTCTCTGGATGTGGACATTTTACATTTTTACAAAGTGAAACATACTCGCTCTCTTCATGGGATTTACTTTAATGTCTTGTTTAAGAAGCCTTTTTCTACCCCAAGAATTTGACAAGATTATTTGTATTTTTCCCTAGTACTGGCAGTGCCTCTTCTTTGTACACGTGGATCTTTAATCCATCCTGAATTTCCTTTCTTGTGAGGTGAGGTGTGAGTCTGTATTAATGTCTTCAGGCTGCCGTGACAAGGGCCCACAGCAGGCTGGTTTACAACAGCACAAATTTACCTTCTCGAAGTCCAGAGTGAAATCAAGGCATGGGCAATGCTATGCTCCCTCTGAAGGCTTAAGGGGACCGTCCACTCCCCAGCACCTCCCTGTGGCTGCCTCTCTCTCGCCTCTGCTTTTCCACTGCTGCGTCCTCTTCTGTCTGGTATAAGGACCCTTTGGATATGGGGCCCCTCCAGATGCCCTCATCTCAGGATCCCTAAGGTAGTTACATCTGCCAAGATGCTTCCCACGTCTTCAGGGGCTTAGGGTGTGGCCATTATCTCTGGGGAGTCGCCATGCTCTGCAGCACAGGGTCTGATGTCCCCCATTTTCCAAGGCACTTGCCTGTTTCTCTTTACCATGGGCCGCCTCATCACTGTCCTGTGGTCCTCAGTGTACTCTGTTGCTCCCTAAACGCAGAGCCGCACTGTATGAGACTGCTGTATAGGGTTTTGAAATCTGGGGCCTTTCCTCCCCGTTCCCTCACCCACTGTGATCTGCTCCTTGCCCCTTGTGCTGGGTGAGGTTGGGGGCACAGTGGAGCAACAGAGCTCTGTGGTCACCTTGACCTGGATTCGGATCTCAGGGCCACCTTTCTACACCCATGAGCTCAGCTGGCCGTGGGTGTCTTAGAGCCCTGCATGCTTCTGAGTTTTGAACCATGTTTTCTTTTTAAAGTCTGCTTCACAACCCAAGCAGCTTTGACGCCTTGCAATCCCCCTTCTTCCCCAGGTTGAGCTTACCAGTGGGCTACCATGGCCGCGCCTCCTCCGTCGTGGTGTCCGGCACCCCAATCCGCAGGCCCATGGGACAGATGAGGCCTGATAACTGTGAGTGACCCCACATTCAGGCCCTACTGTGCCTGCTGCCTCTTCCCGGCAGTGCGTTTGAAACCTGGTGCTCACAATAGCCCCTTTCTCCGGCCTTATTCCAGCCCAGCCTCCTGTGTACGGGCCCTGCAAGCGCCTGGATATGGAGCTGGAAATGGTGAGCGGGCTGTGGGGTGCGACCCAAGACCTCTGCAGCCCCTGGGTGGTTACTCATGCACACACCTTCTCCCAGAGTGGCAGCCCGCGTCCGAGTGCAGTTGGTCCTCATCAGCCGCAGGCTCTGCATTGGGTGCACCTCCTTGTTAGTTGATCTTCACCCCCAGAAGTACTTTCCAGAGCCTTTTGGTCCTCAGTGTAAGGACAGTGACAGCTGAGTCTCCTGATGTGCCGAGGCAAACAAGGCCATTTGATGTCCACCATCTTGGCCCTCAGGCTGCACTCGCGTGTTCACACACGCGTTGCGTGCCTTGTTTTGTACAAGTGATTTTGCTGTTTCTGAAGGCCCCTGAGCACAGCCCCGGTGCTGCCCCATGTCCTGAGTGTGGGGAGGCAATCCTGGTGGCTGGAAGACGGAAGCCTTTTGATTCTCCGTGATGTGATGATGAACCTTACGGTCTCATTTTTCACAAGTCTCACATACCTGTGAGAGGCAGGGGTGCGGGCGAGAGGCAAAGGGCGGAAAGGCTGGGTGCACAGAGGACCAGGACAAGGCAGCCGTGAGTGCCTAGGTGGCCTTGATGATACCGTGGAGGTTTGTGCCTCTGGTGTACCGTGCCTGGCCTGGGTCTGGCAACCTTGACTTTTTCTCTCCAGGTGACGAGCGCTATGGGGCACATCGGCCCGGGTTCTAATCACCTCTCTGCCTGCCAGGCTTTTTTTGTAGGCCCAGGGAACTGCTTGGGAGAGCCCATCCCCATTTCCAAGGCCCACGAGCATATCTTTGGAATGGTTCTCATGAATGACTGGAGTGGTAATCACCAAACTGAGCCCTGTGGCCCTGCTCTGGGTGCTGAACATGGGTGGGTTCCTGGGTCTGTGACTGGTCAGAGGCAGCAGATTGAGGGTGTGGCTCTGGGTTCAAACCCTGGCTCTGAGCCCTTGGATACTCACTGCCATGCTGAGTCCCAGCTTCCTCTGGTATTGAACAGGGACAAGGCTCCCTGATATTTGTTGAACACTTATTATGTGCCAGGCCCTGGGCTTCACACCTCACGTTCCCTCAGCCTCCCTCTGGGCCCTGCAAGCTGCTTGTAGTGTTATGAGTCCCACTTACCAGACAGAATACTGGACACAGAGATTTTACTTCACTGCTAAGACTTGAAGCTTCCCTTTGCCACATGTAGGAGGGCATTGCCCATCCCTGGCCCCTCACAGGGACATCTTCGCCATCCTCTGGCCATTGTCTGCTGAAACCAAAAGGTGCTGCCCAGCACTTCTGTCCCTGGTGCTGAGTGCTCTTGCCTTGGGCTGGGTAGCGTGGGAGGCTGCACTAGGCTGTGCTCCTGGGTCAAGGCTGAGCCCCTGTCCCGCCCTCTCCCCAGCCCGAGACATTCAGCAGTGGGAGTATGTCCCCCTTGGGCCGTTCCTCGGAAAGAGCTTTGCCACCACCATCTCCCCATGGGTGGTGCCCATGGATGCCCTCGCGCCCTTCACTGTGCCCAACCCCAAGCAGGTAAGCACACCCGCCATGCTCGGGTCCTGGTCACAGTGACTTCCAGGCAGCATGGTCCAGACATTCTCCTCTGGGGTTTCCTGCCCTCACCACAGTTCTTAGGAGTCTGCTTCTCAGGGATCCTACAGTGTTTAGGCTTTGAAATGCAGTTGACAGGAGAGGGCCCAGCCCCTGCCACATGGCCCCACTGCTCAGGCTGCCAGCAGATCATGTCCTCTGCGAGTGGTGCCCCTCAAAGCCCAGCTCACAGAGTCAGCTAGGAGGGCAACTGCCCACAGCCTGTGCTGCTGTCAGGGCCCGGCTGGGATCTCACCCTCTCCTGTTGTGTAGTTGGCCCCTGCTGCCCTGTGATTTGTAGAGCTGCCTCTGACTTCAGGGTCAGGACCTTGCAGCCCTCACACACCCTAGGCCACTGATGCAGAACCTTTTAGAGCTCTCAGTGGTACAGCCTGTGTGTATATGCGTGTCCTAGGTTGGCCATATTGCCCTGGGCTGTCTCTGGCCTAAGGCTCCTGTTCAATCCTCCCATGAATCCAGGTCCCTAAAAGCCTTGCTGTACTCTGCCCTGGGGGAGGGCTATGCACGCTGAGCAACCCGTCTCTCCCTGGAGGTATCCCCAGGCCTGAGCAGGCCTCCTCAGTGACATCTTGGGGTTGCTCTGTAGCAGACCCCAGAACTCTCCCTGCAAACACTAATGCCTCACTAGCCCCACTGTTTGTAATAAATGAAACACATACAGCTGTTCAGACCACTAAACATGATCTTGTGTCCCCCTGCTGATTTACCGGTCACATTTGGGAAATACTACTTTTGCCCAGAATGCAAGTTTTGGCCATCATGCTGCCCCCTGGTGGCCAAACACCAGTGGGGGCTGTGTGCTTTTGTGGGCTGCCTGACCCTGGGCCTCTCGGGGCCTTCACCCCACCCCACCATTGCCCAGGCTCTGCCCTGGGACCCTCCCCCACCCTCCACTCCACTGGCTTCTGGGGCAACTCTGTGTGATGCCCCTCCCTCAGCTTCCCTTCTTGGAGCTTGGCACCTGTGACCACCCTGCCCCCAGTGTGTAGCCAAGATACCATGTCAGGGACACTCTGGCCATGTTGCCCTCTTTCCCAGAATTCAGTGGTGCTAGGGGCAGCCTGGCAAGCTCAGTGTGCCAGCAACTGCTTTGCTATGTTTCTGCCCCCCAGGACCCCAGGCCCCTGCCCTACCTCTGCCATGACCAGCCCTACACGTTTGATATCAACCTGTCTGTTGCCCTGAAAGGTAGGTAGCAGGAGGGCTCTGTTACGAAGGACTCTGAGTCTGCCTTGGGACAGGTGCCACATGCAATGGCTGCAGGAGGGGAAGCAGTGGTGGCTGCATGCGGGGATTTGCTGTCTCTGGACCAGATCATCTCTGGAGGTCTCCAGCTCTAGTACCTACGAGTGTACTGTTTCGCAAATTCTAAGTAAAGTTGTTTGGGTGACCAGAAGCTGAAGCAACTGAGCAGTCCCTTTGATTGTCCCCCTGGCACAGGGAATTAGGTCTTCATCAGTTCGACCTCCTCTCTCCTACAGGAGAAGGAATGAGCCAGGCAGCCACCATATGCAGGTCCAACTTCAAGGTGAGCGTTGACACCATTGGGCTGCTTCTTGGAAGCAGAGGAGCTGAGACGGGCTGGAGCAGACAGGTGGAGGGGAGGCCCCTGGGCAGCTCTGCGGGGGCCATGCATCCCTCCTATGAGGGACCTGAGAGGCAGCTGGGGAGCAGGAGGGCAGGATGGGGTGAGGCAGGGAGCAGGGCCCCGTGCGTACCATTCCCTGCTTGCTCCCTGCATCCCCAGCACATGTACTGGACCATGCTGCAGCAGCTGGCGCACCACTCTGTCAACGGCTGCAATCTGCGGCCAGGTGACCTCCTGGCTTCGGGAACAATCAGCGGGCCGGTGAGTCCTGGCTGCAGGGGGGCTGCCCCCTATGGAGAGCCTTAGGGACCACCCAACCCAGGGTCCTCAGCCCCAGCTGATGGGACATCGGCTTCTGCTCCACACTTGCCCAAAGGCTGTGTGAGAACAGAACTCTGGGTCTCTGTCCCCAAAGGGCCTGGAGGCACCTGCGGTGTGCTCATCGTCCCCGTGTCACACTGCCCCTCCAGGACGGGGTGACCTCTCTGCTGTGACCCTTCCCAGAGTCACAGATGCCCTGTGAGGATGGGATTGGGCACAGAACTTTCAGAAATGATACAGTGGGGTGTGAGTCGGTCCCTCCCAGCTGGGTCCTGGCTGCACTCCAAGATGTGGCAGGGAGGGCACCGGGGACTCAGTATCCTAGACATTGAGGCCCTTGGAGGAGGGAGAAAGGGTCAGTGTCCAAGCCTTTGGGGCACCAGAGCTTCCAGATCTCCCTGAGCACTGTCCAGCCAGGTTGGACCCCACACTCAGTGTCACATGAGTGACCCTTTTCCCTTTTGTGTTATAAAGGAGCCAGAAAACTTTGGCTGCATGCTGGAGCTGTCCTGGAAGGGGACGAAGGCCATCGAGCTGGGGCAGGGACAGACCAGGATGTTTCTGCAAGATGGGGACAACGTCATCATCACAGGTGAGGTTGCCACAGCTTGTCCTGTCCCTGCCCGTGGTACTGGACCACTCCGGTGATCTCGGGTCCTTGTCTGCAAAGCCTGGGCCCAGAGACACTGTGTGTGAGTCTGCACAGACTGGAAAGCCCAGCAGCCTCTGCTCCATCCTTGTTCTGTGCAGAGCCATGCCTGTGCCTGTGCTCAGGGAGCCATCCTGAGAGGCGGGGATGCCTCGGACCTTTGGGGACCCCCTGCCCCTCTGCATGTTCCTGACTGACGTTAACAGGTTGATGTCCAGGTTGACGTTAATAGCACGTGTGAGGATTCTGCAAGCCACTGTGATCTTCAGTGACAGGGAGCACCTTCTCGGGCCCGTCCTGGGTCCGAGTGATGAGACAGTGCATGTCTGCTCCTTGGGGTGCAGCTACCAGCCAGGTCTTGCAGCCAAATGAGGAACCCAGGCCCCTGAGACTGCAGTTCTTCTTTCAGTGGTGTAACATCATAAGCTTTAAACACAGCCGTGTCCTGGTTGAAGCCCTCATGTCACCACTGTGGCTGTGGGACCTGGCTTCCGGGGGGCCTGGCTTTGGGCCCTTCACGGGGTCCTTCTGTCCCTGAGCCTGTGGGCTCCTCCCACCACCACCTGAGCAGTGGTTTGTCACTAGCCTGTCTCACAGAACAGGAGGCCGAGGTCTGGGGCCCCGGGTCAGGCCCAGTAGGTGGACAGACAGACATCGGATCTGAACCCAGACTCCTGGCCTCAGCCTCCCAGTGCCCCGTGTGCCCCCATGAGCCTCTGCCTGGAGTCACGTGAGTCTGACCCCGTCTTCTGTTCCAGGGCACTGCCAGGGAGACGGCTACCGTGTGGGCTTTGGCCAGTGCACTGGGAAGGTGCTGCCCGCCCACTCACCACTCTGAGGACTTGCAGGGGTGGGCCTCCCACTGTGGCCACTGCCTGTTGTTTCTTTGGGATCAATAAAGCCACTGCACTGTGTCCCTGTGCTCCGAGGCTGTGTGTGAGCCCAGCAAAGGCCCTAGGCTGGCAGGCTAGGCATGGTGCTTCCTTAACTAGAGACACAGTGGGGGGTTGTGCGTGTGTGCATGTCCATGTCCATACTTACTTGAATATATTGGCTCATGTGATACTGGGGCCCAGGGTGCCTGCCAGCCTTGAGACTGGAAAGAGTTGCACATAAGCTGAAGACATACTGCAGGCAACATCCATCTTCCTGGGAAGTCTTTCTTGACACTGTCACCTGATTAGACCAGGCCCACCTACTTCCTGGAACACTGTTTCACCCACAGTTATTGATTTCAGCTTTGTTGATGTCATCTTCCACAGATGCGTCTAGAATAATGTCTTGCCTCATCTGAGTACCCTGGCCAGGACATCACCATGCTGTACTCTCAGCCCCAACTGGCCCTCCCTGTCAGGTCCCCCTGCAGCCCCAGGCCTAGCTTATGTTTGGTGACTCTCCCAAGCCTGAGGTGCCCACTCCCTCACTTGGAAAGGTGAGGGGCACAGGTGTGGTCCTTAGCACATGCTGGGGGGTGCCAGAGCCCCAGCCCTGTCCTTGCAGGGGATGCGATCTCGGGCAGGTGAGAGCTAGGTGGTGATCCCAGATGTGTGTGTTGTGGTGGGGTGGCTAGAGAGCTGAGGAGCAGGGAGCAGGCTGGATGGGTGCCATGGGCAGAGAGATTGGCGGGTAGAAATCTCGGTGGACTGCTGTTGTGTGGATGACATGGTGGCACTGGGGGGACCCCAGGAAAACTCAGGGCTTGCACACTGGGGCTATCTTGGTGGGTGTCTCCTGTGGGGCAGAGGCATGGGGAGCCTCTCCTTGATCAACCCAGTGGAGGGGAGGCTCAGGACTGGGAGTCTTGAAGGAAGCTCCGCCTGTGCCGGATGTGTCTCCCGGTTGGGTCACAGGCTGCTGGTTCTGAGTGGACCCAGAGCAGTAGCAGCTCCCTGCCCCTTGGGCTGACGGCTCAGAAGACCCTGTGTACCAGGTGTGCCTGGCAGCTTGGGATGCATGTGGGGCTGGCCGCCCTCAGCAGCCAGGTCCAGTGCTGCTCTGTGCAAGAAAGGACAAGAGGCCCCAGGGAGAGGGTGAGCAAGGGTGGGGCACAGTGTCAAGATTTCGTGACCACTTTGGTGCCTGGTGGAGGGCTGCATGCAGAAGAGGCCTTCCAGTCAGGTGGGCAGGGCAGCCAGCCTGCAGCGTGGGCCCCTCTGTCCGCTCTGCTGTGTGCCCAGTGGCATCATGAAGGAAGCAGCCGTGGTGGGGCGGGAGCCATGCAGGGAGTGCTTTCCCTCTAAAAGGCAGCATTCCCTTTGCTTCTGGGTTTACAGCCTGCAGGGACTTGAGACCAATGCCAAGGGCCCCGTGTGGCTCTGTCCGCAGGGGTGGGCAGTGAGATGGGCCAGCCGGTTGGTGGCAGATGAGTGACCCTCTTCTGTCCTGGAGGGAGTGGGAGCAGACACATGCCCTTCGGATGGAACTAACCAACTGCCCTACCAGGTGGTGCCTCAGGCCGCTTCTGCCCCGTGGGTCATGCTGACCCAGCAGAGGCCACACACTAGGTCACGGTGTTTCTGGCTGGGGATGTGGAGGCACAAGTCCGAGGTCAAGGGTGGCCTCCGTCCTGCAACAGCCTTCTTGCTTCATGTAACCTGGCTGGAGGCACCGGATGGGTGGAGGAAAGGGGAAGTAGGCCAGACACCCCCTCTTGCAGTGGCACCCAGGGCCCGATTGTCTCATCTCAGTCCGCCCTTCCTACCCATGCTGCATGGGGACTAGGTTTCCACTGTGGGAACATGGGGGTCACATTCAAACCAGGCAAGCCCAACTCAGTCACCCCACAGACATACCACAGCCTCCGCCCTGTCCCCACAGCAGACGACCCGGCTGAGTTTCAGGGGCCCAGGAGGGCTGTCCCAGGCCTGACCTGCAGGAGGCACTATTGACCTCATGTCATTTATTTTCATTTCCTATTTTTTTAAATGGACACAAAATTGTACATATTTATGGGGCATTGTGGTTTCGATGTTTACACTATAATATTTAAATCTGGGGAAACGTATATCTCAAACACGGATCTCTGAGGTGAGAACCTTGGAGATCCTCTCGTGTGGCTTCTTTGAAATCAGTGGTGAGTTGCCGTATGTGAAGTCACAGCACGCCAGAGCTCTTTTCTCCTAACTGTAACAGCACCCATTGACCCGCTTTTCCCTGCTTGCTTCCGCCAGGGTAACCACTTGCGATTTTTGAGATCACTTTTACGAGATAACAAGTGAGATCATGCAGTCCATGCTTTCGCTTAGCCTAACGACCTCCAGGTCCATCCATGCTGCCCCAACTGAAAAAATTGCATCCTTTCCCGTGGCTGGAACCTGCGCCCCTGTGTGTGTGCAGTGCTCGTTCTTCATCCGCCCATCGGCCGGTGGATGCTTAGGTCGATTCCATTTCTTGGCCTTTATTACTAGTGTGGCAGGAAAATGGGAGTGCACACGGCTCCTTGGAACACCAATTCCGCTTCCTTTGGACAGAGGGATTGAGTCCCAGGATGGGACTGAGTTCTACTTTTAGTTGGTTTTCTATATGCACTCATTTCCCTTCCTGCCAACAATGTTACAGGATTCCTTTTCCTCCGTATCCTGGAGGGAGAAGTGTTTGTGTTCGGCCAGAGGCCACACATGTGCTTCCTATTCCCGCCCAGGTCCCCTGTTCTGGGGGCCACAGGCTGGGCGTGAAAGTGACCCCTTTTTCTATTACACTTAGCAATCCATTCAGGAGATTTTTTGTTTTCTATCCTTAAAACTGTAGGCTCGGAGGTTCAGAAATCCTTAGGGACCAAGACACAATGCTTCCACAAAGGAATGTAGTTACAGTCCTGTTAGTAGAAGCCCAGATGGTCCAAGATGAGCACTTGGGGCCCTTACGTTGAACCTGCAGGCAAAAGGGTCACTGTGCTGCCAGGGAATTTGTCACAATACCTAAGAGATAACAGGGCTGTTGCTACACCATGGGGACAAGGATGGAGCCTGGAGTCCAGGGGTTCTCTGGGGCCCCTGGTACCCCGATGACCCATGTTCCCGTTTGCTAAGTCCAGGGTGGGAGCAGAATGTAGATTCCTCCGTGGCTCCCTCAGATGCTGAGCTGTCGGTCCTTGGAGCACTGTGTTGGTCGTGCTGCCCCACTCAGCAGTTACCCTCGGGAGTTCTAGAGTGCTTCCAGGGAGGCCTTTAAGACGGCTCCATGTTCTTTGGGAATGGGTTGACTGGGACCGCTTGATACAGAGCACCATGAACTCAGACCGTCTGCGAGGGAAGATTGGGTCATGCTGCCCGGTGAGATGCCTCTCAGCTCAGCGGTCAGACAAGAGCCAGCTTAGTGGCCAGTTTCACGTTCAGTCGCCCTGCTCACCTCAGCATGGCTGCACTGTGATTTGAGTTCTACGGAGTGGAACAGATGTGATAGCGCCCCAGACTGTATGGCAGCTGATGGGACTTCTTGGTGGCCTTACTTTGGGGCCATCTTTTTCCCTGGACCTGAGCACAATTCATAAATTGTAAGGGGTGGACTCAACATAAGCTCCTGCTGATTTGGGCACTGGACAGCCCAGGCAGGGGTTGGGGGACAGGAGGAGGTCTCCCCAACTCCACTCCCAGTGGGCTGCAGCAGGGAAGGAGTTTTGATCTCTGCTTATGACTCCCCCACCAGTGCTGCAGCACTAATCCTAACCCTAATCCAAGTCGTGCCTTGTCTCCTGAGTGATTACAGCTTCACACTGTCACTGTCCTCTGGCAGGTCACCTCCCCCCACTGTTGCTTCCCTGACCCTTGATCGACCTCTGTGATGTCCTTCCACTAAATGCTCTCCAACCCTGCTTTCCTGTGAGGACGTGGAGCAGGGAGAGCCCCGCCGGGAGGGGTCTTAGTGGGTGAATGTCAGGGACACCAGGGTGTAGGGCAGGAGGCTGCTGGGGAGAGGCCACAGGCCCCTCTGGACAGAGGCACCCTGCTCTGTCTTTGTGCTAGGACTGGGTAGAGTGGCTGCCATGTGAATGTGATCCAGCGATTCAGTGGCATCTCTCAGTGACAGGGCCACCAGGGGTACTTCAGGTAGCCATTGTCACAAGCCAGGATGAGTCCTCAACAGTGAGACTGAGAGGTGCAGGTCACCCTTGTGGACGTGGTGGGCTTTGCACTCCTCTCCACTGGGTGTCTGAAAGCAGGACCAACCCCCTTGGGATTGAGTTAGTGTCTGGGGTCTGGGGACAACTGAAGAAACTGCTTAAGCCACTCAGATCCCCAAGGCCACCACATCCCTTCCTTAGCAGCAGACATCACAACAGAAGTGTGAAGTTTCACTTGTTTCTCCCTCTGCACTGTCAACCTCAGACAGGTAGGTGTCCCCAGTGTCTCTGAGGAGGAAAGGTGAGCTATGAGCTGTATTCATCCCCACTGTGCATAAGCCCTCGTGCCCAGCTGTCTTTGTCTTCATTTTAGGTGTATAAGCGGGAAAATGGAAGCAACCCAAGGGTACATATAATAAGAGGGCTGTGCAGGGCTGTGGGCACATTAGATGCCACATTTTGGGTCCCACAAGAGTGCTACCCTCTTTCCTCCAAAAGACTACCTAGATCCAGAAAATACAAATCAGCCTTGAAAACTAGAGATCAGAAAAGCCAGCCCCAGTCAGCTTATCCGAGCCTTCCCTGACCTCACTATTTTCTTGCTCAGTGGCTGCTCCGTAAGGCAGGGAAGGTCAGGATGGGCTTACTGGGGCTGGCATTGCTGATCTCATTGTCAAGCCTGATTATTTTGTGGCCAGGTCTTATTTGTAGGGAAACACAGTAAGTATGAAGCAGCAGTGTGGAAACAAGCTTGTGCTGTGGCATCGACTGAAGTCTGACTGAAGTTCTGACTGAAGTCGGACAACTGATGGCGTGCGTGAAAAACACAGCTTGCACATGAACCAGGATTAGACGGGAATGTGTGCACAAAATAAAAATTGTTTGATTGTGGGGGGATGGTTGCGAGTGATTTTTATATTTTCTACCCTTTCTGGAATGTTACTGTTCCCTCTTCCCACCAAGGAAGGTGTCAAGAGATAAGATGGAAAGTATTAGCAAATCTAGGTGTGAAAATAATTGTGACCTAGGGAACCCAATGTGAGTGTGCTTGAGATCCAGAGATTTAATTCTGTAGGCCCAAGGGGTGTGGAGGTGGGAAAGATTATGGGTTCTACAAGCTCCCCAGGGTCGCAGAGGGTGGCCTTCCAGCCATAGTCTGAGTGGCACAGCCCCTGGGGCAACCTGCTCTCACTCCCAGGGCCCTAGAGACCTCCAGGGAGCTCCACCGGACCTGCTCCCCCACCAAGCCTGACTGGGAGTGAGCTGACTGTGAGTCGGCTGTGTCAGTGGCTTCTCACGGAAATGCCTGGCGTCTCTGAGGTAGGTTCCAAGGGCGGTTGGCTTTGCTTTAGACTCTGCCCCCTGCCATGCATTGTGGCCACTGCCTCCACTGTCACCCCTCTGTGTGTCCCACCTGTGGGGAGGGGACACCTGGTAACATGGATGCTGCCTGAACAGTGGTGGCCTTGTCCTCAGAGGTCACCCAGAAGTGACAGGGCTTTGGAAACCGACTTGCCAGGTGGCCTGCAGTGGGCTGGGGACAATGCCCAGGTGAGAGGAGAGAAGGCTGAGGCTCCCACCTTCTGATGAAATGCAGGCCATGCCTCGGGAGGATGCACACAGAGGGAGGGACTCTGATGGTCTGGCCTACGCATCGTGTGAAAACAGTGGCAATGACATAAGCCAGTGGGCACCATGTCCCTCAAGGTCAGGTGCCCAAGGGTTGCTGTGAGAATCTTCTAACCAAGGGTCCTGGCTGGAATTCAGGCTCCACAGGGAGAGGGGACTCCGGGGACCCAGCTTCTCCCAGGGAGGTAGACCCCAGAAAGGACCCTTGGGTTTGCCAATGTGCTCATTTCATTCACAGCAACTGTGTGAGGTAGATGTTCCTCCCCCACTCCTCAGAAAGCTGAGCTATTTGGGGGTCACACAAGAAGATAGAGGAGTTGGGGCATGGGAGCAGGTTTCTGGGTGCTGGTCCAGGACTCCAGATGCAGGGTCACAGGAGTGGGTGAGGGAGGAGGAAGAGGAAGAGGAGGAGAACGTTTTCATTGCCCTCACATCTACATTTAAAGCACTTCCTCTCCTTTACTTTCAGACATGTGAGGAAAGTGCCCCGCTCCAAAAACAAACCCAAAACAAAAACAAACAAGGCTTTCTTTCCTCTCCACCCTACAATGAGGAGACGGGCACCAACAGCAAGGTGACTCGTTCAAGGTTAAACTCCTCTGAGAGGCCAGGGCAGGATGAAGCCCAGGTCTCATCTTAGACTGTGCACCTCCAGGGTTTCGGGGTGAAGTGGTTTTGTGTGAGAAGTCAGTGAAAAGCAAAGTACAGTCAGGAAGCCCCCAGGAGCACAGTCCCAGTGCGTCTGCTGTCTTGGCAGCAATGCTGCATTATGCACACCGTGGGAATTCGGCTAAAAAATACATGTATCAAAGGCTGGAAGAAATATATCAAACAGTGGGTTCTGGGAGGTGGGGTTATAAGTGCTCTTTTCCACCTATTTAACTGCATTTTCCCAAGCTTCTAAAACACACATTTCACTTATGATAGGAAAAATATATTTCCTTTATGTCTGGGTTTTAAAAAATACTGCTTCAAAGTAGCCTATGTGCCTCTGTTAGTTTTGGGGGGAGTTCCCTGTGCCTCTCCCCCTCACTGCTCCACTCTTGTCCCTGGGGCTGTGGTATGGCTTCAGGGGGTGTCTCTGCTGGGGACCTCTGTGTGCTGTGTTGCATTTCAAGGATAGAGTCCCTGGAAACCAGACCACTTCTGGTGAGAAGTGCCTGTTCCGGACTCAGTTTCCAAAGGCACACAGGAGTTGGGGAAGGGGACCACCCACCAGTGTCAGAGGGGTGCCTGCCTGGGCTGCAGCCCAGCCCGCTGAGTCTGGGATCAGTGCCCTTTGTCCCCAGGTGGCCACATCTCCAGCACCATGGAATCCCCTAAGTGTGACAGCCAGCAGGGCTGAGATGAACCCACACCATCCCTGGCCTCAGTGGGCTGAGCTGGGGACCAGGTCAGGCAACACCAGGGCCTCAGTCATCCAGGTGCTGCTCCTCCCATGTGGATGTGGGGATGGCGCTGTAGGGGTCCATGATGACCTTGGCGCAGCGGATGATCATCACGACCAGGAAGAGGCAGAGGAAGACGAAGCAAGCCAGAGTCAGACCCTTGTCCACGTCGACAAAGGCAGGCTCGGGCGTGGGCTCTCCCATTGTGCGGCAGCAGCCGTGGGCTTCTCTTCGGGGTCCGGCTGGCCAAGTACCATCTTCTACTCCTGTGGGGAGCTGTGGTGGCAGGAGGGTGTCACAGCCACTTGTCTGTTCCCTGGGGTGACAGCTTCCACTCAGGCCACCACATAGGGAGTTGGGGGGGGTTCCTCCTGGGACCCACATGCACAGCCCACAGCTTGGGTTTGCTGGGGGAGTAGGAACAGGAGGTGAGGTGACAGGGATCCCAGGAATGTGTCTCAGGTCACCACTTTTATGAGAACAAGGCCATGCTGTCCACTCAGCTGGGCTGTCCAGTCCCTCTCTTATGTAGGTGAATGTGAGTGCTGAGCCCAATGTGTAAGTGGACTGAAGGGGTCCACAGTCTGAAGGGCTGGGGACCAAGCACCTGCATCCCCTTTCCCTCCTGAGCCTCACAGCTGCTGGGATGAGGCGAGGCTGGTGGGGACCATCAGCAGCCCCACCCTGCTCACTATGACTGGTGGCCCTACTGGCTCTCATTCATCCTGGGGGACTCAGTGACTTGGCTTCACAGGAGGAGAGGGATAGTGCAATCCACCCTACCAGCCACGATCCAGCCCAGCCACAGTCCCCGGGGACAGTGGGACTGGAGGTCAGCTTCCTACAGCCTGGCCAGACTCCAGGGAGAGTCCCACACAGCCATCCCCATCTTCACTGAGTCTGTGCCACACCATGCTGCTGTTTCCAGTTTATTGTGGAAATTCACAACAGCCTGGAAGCAATTAGCCAGCTATCTACAAATATGGAAACTTGAGTCCCAGAGCAGGGAAGTGATTTATCCAGATCCCAAACACTAGGGCTCTGGTGGAAGGCAAAGTGGGGATCCCCTTTCCTCAAGCTTTGCAAGAGTTTCTGCATAGACACTGGCCCGCTGGGTCTGGAACAGCCACAACCAGAGGCAACTATGCTTCCCTTCTCAGATCTTGCTCTGTCCTCCTTGCTCCCAGGGACACTGACCTGCTGGCTGGAGCAGTCACCACTTCATAAGGACCCCGGGTCGGGCGGCTCTGGGAGGGAGGGAAGGTGGCCAGACATCACAGCCAGGAGCCGATGGACACAGTGTGGCCTTCCCAGAGGGAGCAGCACGGCTGGCAGGGCTGAAACAGAAGGGTTTGTTATTTCCAGTGATCTTGGCTGTGTCTTGTGCTGGCTGGAAGGGCAGCAGAGCAGCTGCTCCCTGGGCAGGTGGGAGTGGCACACTGTGTTGCCAATGCTGGTTTTTCTTTCCTTCTTTTTTCTAAATATAGAAAGATTATAGCAAAATACATACAACATAACATTTAGTCTCTTGAGTTTCTAAGTATGCAGTTCCATTGGTATTAGGTACATCCTTACCATCTATCTCTGGGACTTTTCCATCAGCTCACATTGAAGCACTGTATGATTAATCAGTAAGTTTCCATTCTCGCCATCCCCAGCCTTAGCAACCCCTATTCTGCTTTCCCAACTATGTGAATTTGACTACCCTGGGTATCTGGTAGGTTACAGTGTGTATCTAGATGTGCCCTCCAGGCCTCATGCACTCAGAAGTGGGGCTCTTTGGAGCTGGCTGGATCTGGGGCTGTGATACTGGGATTAAGAGTCTGTGGTACTAAATTAGTCCACTGATTGGAATTAGCATAGTTCTGGGTCTGGATAATGGGAGTTCCACCCTAGGTGTTCTTAGAACCAATCAATAGGCTTATTACCTGGATGGAATACAAAGGAATAGAGAAGGCAGGGTGCAACTGCTGCTCACTGCTTCCTGCCTGTCTTGCCATGGACTGTTTCTCCTCTGCCATGTCACCATGGATCCAGTTGACTTATAGGCTTGAGCCTCCACAGACTGTGAGCTGAAAAAAACCTTCTCTCCTTTGAGTGTCAGGGATTTTGTCTCCACAACAAGAAAAGTAACTGAGACATCATACCAATGGAATCATTCAGCCTCAGTCCTTTTGTGACGGCCTTATTTCACTTGGCACAGTGTTCTCAAGGGTCTTCTAAGTTGTGGCATGGTGAGAATTTCCTTCATTGTCAAGGCTGAATATTCCTTTGTGTAAATGGGTAATGTTCTGTTCATCCATTCATCTGTCATTGTGTGGCAGAGCTGTTCCCACCCCACTGGGGTTAAAATACCATCAACTCTGGGGTACAAGTATCTCTTGAATCCCCACTTTCAGGTCTTTTGAGTCTATACTGGGAAGTGGGGTTGCTGGGTTGGTGATTCTGCTATTAAGTTTTTGAGGATTAAATTGAAATTTGTTGCATAAAGAATACTTATGCACAGTTCAAAACTCAAAAAGTACAAAGAGAACAGTGCAGTTTTTAAACTTTCCCTAACCCCATGACCCAGTTCAGCTCCAGAGTCAACCACTGATCAGGCCTTTAGATGTCCTTCTTACCTGGGTTAGACTATGCTCATGGAGGAAACTATATGTGTTTATATGTTTTCATATAAATGTAAGCCTGTTATACAAAATGTCCTGCATGTTACTTTGTTCCTTATTACATCTTGGAAATGATCTTAGATTGATAAATAGAAGGCTGCCTCGGGCTGGGGATTTAGCTCAGTGGTTTTGCTGCCTGCCTTGCAAGCACAAGGACCTGAGTTCGATCCCCAGTACCGAAAAAAAAAAACAGAAAACCCCAAAAAGAAGGCTGCCTCTTTCTCTGTGATGGCTGCATGGATTCTGCAGTGTGGATATAACATAGTCCATTTAACCTTTCTTGTATGAAAAAATGATTTCCAATCTTTTATCATACAGTGATATACACATATTCTTGTTCCTATGTCTTCTTCTTATATGTCGGTAGAGTAAATTTGTTTAGATGATGTCAAAGGATAAATGCACTTTAATTCTGATTATTAGTATTCTTAGAAGTTGTATTCACCCGAGTAAGCTTCCTTCTACTAGCAAAGGTTGAGATGGGGTATGCTAACCTACAGCCTTGAAAACAGTTATTGGGCTTTTATATTTTTGCCAATTTGGGGGAAAATGTTTTCTAGAGATTTTTTTCTTATCATTTTATTGAACATTTTCCTCAAACAGAAAAGGTGAAAGTCTTGTACAGATAGCAGACACATATATTCATCACTGAGACTGGCAATTGTTATATTTTTCATTTATTCATATTTATCCACCTATCACCCTTATTTTTTTCCCCATATGGTACTGGGGATTGAACCTAGAGCCTTCTTCACATAGAGATACATTCTAGTCTTTTGTTTACTGTTTATATTTTACTTTGAGTTAGGGTCTCGCTAAGTTCCTAAATTGCCCAGGCTGGGCTTGAACTTTTGATCCTCCTGCCTCAGCCTCCCAGAGTGCTGGGATTACAGGTGTGGCCCATCACACCTGACTTATTTTCTTACAGTACATTTCAAAGTCACTTCAGTATGTATCTCTGTAACTAGAATTCAGTATTTGCCGGTAGTTCTTTAAAATTTATGTATTGTGAGATGTGCAAATATTCTGTATCACTTTTGAGATTTGAAAAATCCATATGCCCTACTAACTCTTGGGTTAGTTTTAATTTTCATTTCTTGTAACAAATGAAGCGTACATCTTTCATATGTTCAGAATCCATTTGTATTTCCTTTTATGTGAACTCTCTGCTAATATCCTTTATCCACGATTTCTACTGGACTTTTTGGTCTATCTTTTTTGACCTTGGAAGCAGAAAATTTAGATAAATGTATTCATTTTATTTAATATTTATTTAATTTCACTCGTATTTTTCCCTTTATTCTAACTTGTTCTTTTTCTCTTCAGCCACCTAATTTTGATCACTAGCACTTTCTTTTTTTAAATTCACTTGAACAGATACATAAAAATATAAACCGTACACATGAACAAGGTACCCTGTAATGTTTTGATACATGTATAACTGTATAATATTTAAATCAGGGTGAACATATCTGTCTCCTCAAACATCATTTCTTCTTTCTTCTTGAAGCACATGGTACATGTGTGGCCACCCTCCTGGGCAGTGGTCCACAAAGCTTCCTGTCTAACTGTACCTTGGCAACCACAGATAGACTTTTCCCTCCTCAGAATTAGCTTTTTAATTGCTTGCCTTTGCTCTCTTCCAGTTTTGTAATCTGAATTGTCAACCTCTTGTCTTCCTATTCCCAGCTATTAGGTGTTGAGTCCTCCTCCTTCCCCATCCTACCCTTGTCAGTCTGTTGGGTCTGTGTGGTCAGGATATGTGACATCCAAGTCCTGTTGCTACTCTGTGCCCACCTCAGTTCCTTCTCAGTTTTGTGGTTAAGACTCTTTAAGGCTGTCCTTTAAAGAAGTCCTTGGGCTGAAGTATTTCCTGTTATCTCTGTTTGGCTGTAGACTGCTATGCAGCATGTCCTTTAGGAAGGGATCACAGACTTAATGTTCCCCAAGGTCTTAACTGGGGAACATCATGTACACTTTTAGTGGGTTTCTCTTTGTCTTTGTTTTTTAATAGTTTTACCATGGATGTGAAGAGGTATGGTTTTCATTGTATTTTCTTAGTTTTTACTACTTTTGCTATCTCATGTGATATTTTACCAGCTTTAGAAAATCCTTGCTCTTCTCCTTCAAATACCATCTTCCTCTTTTATCTCTTTCTTCACTTTCTGGTACTCAAGTGCACCTTGACCTTTTTGCTACATTGTTTTATTATACATTATTTCTGCACTTTTTTTCTTTTTATCCTGTAGCCTGAGTATTTTCTGCTGAACTACCATTAATCTTCTCTGCTGTTGTGTCTTCCTGTTAAAACTGCCTACTAAATTTTCATTTCAGCCATACTTTTCAGTTTCAGAATTTCCAACTGATCTCTACAAATAATGTCAATTCTCCAGTGAAAATTATCACTCCTCTTTTTTCCTCGAACATATTTATCATAATGTTTTCAAAGCCCACATGATAATTCCAATATTGGGGTCATCTGTGGGTCTGCCTCTATGGTTCACTTTTTCTTTTGGTTCAATTTCTTGATGCATCTGATGAAAATTCCACTGGACGCTGAACATCAATGCTCTAGATAATGGTCACTGCTTCCTCTAGGAGGAAGAGGAGGCTAGGGTGCAGGAAGAACATCTTAATCCCATGGGGGTGAGCCAGCTTGAGCTGGGGTTCACTTCTCACAAGCAAGGCTGGTCTCTCCTCAGGTTTGACAATAGCCCTAGGGCATGGCTCTCTGGATTCCTACCTGAGAACCTGGGTTTTTTGGTTTTTTTGTTTGTTTTTTTTTTTGCCTATTCCTTCTTGGCATATCTTGAATTTTTCTACTCAATGCCTTGAAATAAGAGAAGGCATCATGGGGGCAACTCAGGATTATTCAGCCACTGGTGTTTGACTGTGTGCTGTGGAGCCCAGGAGCATGAAGCTTAGGAATTTCAGTCATTCACTGATGCCTGTTGACTGGCCAGTGCTGACAATGACGACATATGTCTCGTCAATGCTATGCTATGCCCTTACTCTGGAATTTCAATTTTTTTTTATTTTTAGTTGATAGATAATAATTGCCCATGGGTATATTTTGATGCATGAATACAATTTGTAAAGATAAAATCAAATTGTTTAGTTTATCTATTATTTCTTCATGTTGGGAACATTCAAAATCATTTATTTGAGCTATTTGGAAATATCCAATAATTACTGTTAAGTACAGTCACCCTACTGCACTATAGAGCACTAGAACTTGCTGTTCTTTAACTTTTGTTCCTGAAAACCAAACTTGCTCTACCCCCTCCCCTGCACCCTTCATAGCTTCTGGAAATGACTGCTTTCTACTTCTATGTGAGCAACTTATCCTCTACATATGAGTGAGAACATGAGGTTATTGTCCATGCCTGGCTTATTTCAATTAGCACAACATCTTGTAGGCTCATCCATGCGATCAAAAGGGACAGGATTTCACTCCTTTTTATGGCTGAATGGTTTTCCATTGTGCATATACCGTACTCTATTCATCTGTCTGTGAACATTCAGATGGATTTCTCCAGGGTTCTGAAAGACGTTCACTGCAGGATTGTTGTAACAGTGAAAACCTGGTTGACAAGATTCATTGTCAGCAGTGGGATGGTCAAACAGACATAGTGTTTCTGTGCCAGGAGAACACCTAAGGGGACAGGAAATGCTTGCAGTGAAAAAAAGTAAGCTGAGGAATTACATACAATGTACGTCATTAGGTGAAGTGGAAAGGAGATACATACTCCTGCTTGTACACATGGGTATTCCAGGCCAGAGGCCTGTACTTTTCCCTCTGCTACATCAAAACCTACTGCTGCTTTGATTGCTTTATTGTTTCAGAAGTTTAAGACCCAGAAAAATGTGCCTGCATCCCCCTGGCGCAGTTCGCCATTATTATATAATAGACGGTGTCTGTGTTTTCTGTACATTTATTCAAAATTATTATTTTTTGGGTTTCACTGAAGACTCCCTAAACTGAGCCCACAAGTATAGAAAATGTGGTTTGAAGAGAAACAGACAGAGTTAAAACATTCTACCTAAAAGACAAGTTATTTTCCTATATAGTAAATAATAAGGAAAAATACTACATATTCTATCTCCATAAATAAATAGAAGGAATGTGTTTTCAAGTTTGGTTAACAAGTCAGTGCCTCCTTGTTATTTAAGTCAAATCACAAAAAGCAACTATCTATAAAAAAAACTCCAATATCCTCTATTAAAGAGTATAAAAATCAATCAAGTATTACATTGAAATCTAACTACAAAAAAGAAATTAAAATTAACTTCCAGACAATTATGAGATAGTTAATGGTATCCAGGATGGTAACAAGTTTATCCACGCATTGAATGGCCACCTCATCAGGACACATAGTTGACAAATGAGGATCAGACCCATTCTTCTGCAGATACGAAAAGAGGACTGATAAACTACTCAAAACCCTCAAATTCAGACTGATCAGTCTTCATCACAATTTCATCATCACCTGGAGTGAGGGGGACATGTTCATTCACAAACTGAGAATCAAAGCTGTCCAAACCAAATTCTCCAGAAATATTTGATTCCAAGCTAAGCAATGATATAGGTGGTAGGGTGTGGCAAAGCTGGCTGGGGAAATAAGCAGGACCTGTCATTTACAAGATCCCAGGGCAGTTGGAGAAGTGGGCAGAACTTGTAAATGTCAAGTCCCCAAGGCCACCAGATAACTCTCAGGACTGTATGTAGAACTTCTCCAAAGCTCCCAGGAGATGTGGTCAGCATAAAAGAGACCAGATTCCACCAGAAGCTCACTATCCTCACTCCTCAGGATAGCCTACCTGCCTCTCCTAGACATGGGGTATACCTTTTATTCTTTTCTGTGTTTGGCCTAAATTTGCTCTGTAGAGTTAGTTCTTCCTTTATCCCTTTATCCCTCATTTTCAAGTAAACTTTTGGCACTATGTGATCTTGACCAATTCTCTGAGACAAGGACCTGGAATACTTTTGTTTGACAACTCTTTCTCTCTTTCTCTCTCTCTCTCTCTCTCTCTCTCTCTCCCTCCCTCCCTTTTCTTTTTTTTCACAGTGTATCGCTTTCATTTAGGGGCCTGGAGGTAGGGGAAAGACACCATGGTGAGGGAAGAGATCAAAGACTACAAATGCAGGAAAAATTATTATTAACAGTAATGCACAAAGTGAGTAACTGGAATCGTTTTCTTAGGAGGACTTGACTCATGGAAGAAAAACTTTAATCGCTGTTGCAAAAATATTTTTATGAAGTAGAGATTGGTTTCAATAATATTACTAGAGAATATGTTCTAGGAAGTGGAGGTAACTGGATGTAAAATTCTGGCAGCAATTTAATAGAAACATCCCAGATTATTAGGCAGGGGCCATCCCCTAATGAGGATGAAAGCCTTGTGGGTGGGGAATCTTGGATGATACCTGAAGAAATATTACACTGTGCATAAACTAAATTGAATTATTTTCACAACTATTGAAAAGTTTCATACAGGAAAAGTTTTTTTTCTACATGCACTTCAATTTCACGGCAAGAGTGGCACAGAATACCTAAACACAGAAGACAGCATTCACACAAGATGTCTAACTATTTGATATAACAATGCATACTCTTCAAAGTGATTACACTATCATTACATCTAGGGCTTTCTGCAACTACAAGGTGGCCCCTGGTGTCTGTAAGATAAGTGCCTTGGAATGGCTGCCGCCATTCTGATAAAGAACTTCCTCTTCACCGTAGTTTCCATTCCATTCACGCGTCACGGGTCGTAGTAAATGTCCAAGAGTGGCCCCTGATGGCTGCCCGTGCAGCTGACACGTTCCTGGCCCCGCCTACACCAGTCACCCACTATATAACCAAGCCCTTTCCCACTCTCCCCTTCTCCTTTGTTCCCTTTCCGCCCCGAGCGGCCACTGTGCCACCACAGCTCTTTAATAAATTCTCTCATGCAAGCTCTGTCCATGCTGTGAGTGGTCTTTGGCAGGCGCTGGTTCCTTTCAGTGTCAACATCTAGAAAGCAGCCACCACCTTGTTATCTTTTTGCATTTTTTCTTCAATTTTCTTAAGTAACTCTGCTGTCGTTGCTGCTGTTTAGCAAAACTGGTAAAAACAAAATTGTAATCATTGAACATAATAGTCTGGCAAACAAGATGTTTAAAACCTTCCGTCTAGGGCCGGAGATTTAGCTCAGTGGTTCTGCCACCTGCCTTGTAAGTGCAAGGGCCTGGGTTCAATCCCCAGTACCAAAAAAACAAAACAAAAACAAAAAAACAACCTTGGTACAGTACCATTCATTGAATACCCACTAGGATTGAGCAGTGTGGCTTCAATGACAGAACCTAATATCAGGTCATGAATTCCACTCTCATGAGTGACGTCCTTTGCAGTAACACCATCTTTCATGTGGAACTGGTCCGTAACTCCTGGGTCCAGCTCACTCATCAGAATTTCCAGGGTCTGATCTGGCTGACTGATTACTCGATTCTCTGGGAAATGCAGAGTATACAAGTACCAACAGTCAGAATTCATATGCCCTGTGGGATATGCTGTTCCTTTTTGGAAAATTGCATTAAGAAACTCTGTTTGTTCCTGGAAATTCTGGTGTGGGTACCCTTGGTGAGAAGGCCTCATGAAATTCTGATAATGAGAATGAAAGAAGCTTTGAATAAAGTCAAACCCACTATGATCCCTAGCAAGCTTCAACAAAGGAAACAGTGCTTTCAGTAAGAGGGTGGTACCACGTCTTCCAAATGAAACGTCTCTTGGAGATAAACGTGCTACTGTTACTGAGTATATAAGCCTCCTGCTTGTCAGTTTTTGTCACACTTATGATTGAACATTGCACATCTTTCAAAAGTACATCCCAGTCAAATCTCAGGATAGTTCAAAGATCCCCAGATCCCTGATTGGTATCAGGTTGCTGATGGGAGAACCAAATCTCCAGCAGCTTCTCCGTCCCTTTGAAAAAATGTGCACCTTGCATCACTGTGAGACTGGCAAGCAACCAACAGCCACAGAAAATCCACTAAATTAAATCTCTTCTCCTGCCACTGCTCCCACCACTGCGGATTGTTCCAGTTGTGTTGCTGTAAAGTTCAGGTTCCTGTTTAGGCTACAATTTTATATTAACTTTTTATTAAAAAAGGATTAATACAATTTTCCCAGACTTTTTGTATGAGCGAAGTTGAACATGAGTCTGTTTGGAAATAGGGGCAGGTACAGTTCAGTCTCTTGTCATCCGCTGCTTTCCAGTCAGAGAGAGTGGAGCGAGTGCAAGCTGATGTCACCAGCCGTACTGTGTAAGCCTGGCGAGCCGTTTCTAAGGGAACTTCTTGACAACACAAAGCCAGCCAAGAGGCAACATTTTGCCATGGCAAGCAGGGAAAAAAAAAACCACAACATTTTAGGCATATGATACAGTTACATTGATCACTGGGATCCTGTACCTTTACATAATCTATCTTGGTTCTTATTTTTTCCCCATTCCCCTGCCCTCCTTTCATGCCCTCCCCGCTTCCTTATTTACAACGACTTGTTTCCATTTTTTCCTTTTCTTTTATTATTTTCCCTTCTTACCTTTCTCCTACCTCTCCCACTTCCCCTGCACCTTTAGACATTTTCTTCCTATCACACAATAACAATTATACACTTTGATCCTTATTTACACTTTTAGTTCATCACACCAGAGAAACTATATGATATTTACACATTAGGCACAATTTTTGTTTCTCTTCTCCTTCTCTCCCTCAGTTTATTCCCTAAGCCTGGATAAAGTTCTCCAGGGAGTCAGGGAACTGTTTGGTGCTTTAGCCATGGAGGACAGGGAAGAGAATGTAGGCTTTTTTTGGTTTTTTTTTTTTTTTTTTTTTTTTTTTTTTTTTTTTTTTTTTTTTTGTAGCCACTTGCCTGCTACTCTGCGGGTATGCCTTGTTTTCCCTACGTTTGTTTACTGTGCTCTGAAATAAACCTGGTCTCTTTCCCAGTTTGTTTTGTTACTTTGTTATTCTTTTTGGAAATTAACCCGGTCTCCTGCTTACTCAGGTTTTATAAATGGATTTTTTTTCTTGCTTTGTGTTGCATTTGTTTGCTACCTTTTTTGTTTGTTTTTTAAATTAGCCTGGTCTCCTTCCTGGAGTTTACTGACAGCTGCTTCTCCGTTTAGCTCCGGTTGGGTGCGGCCATCTTATCTTTGTCATACTGTGAGGTGGGCCCGCATCTGCCTCCATCTTTTCTTTCTTTTTTCTTTCTCTTTCCTCTGTCTTTTTTTTCCTTTGTGATTCAATAACTGGCCTTACAAGCTAAGCCTCTGATAAGACAACATGAGCTTATGGGAAACCATAAAGAGGAACCTTTTTCTTTTGAAAGAAAAACTGTGTACTATTTCTTCAAGGAGGTGGAAAACTGCTGGGGGGCGAGGGTGAGGACTATCCCTTTAAGAAGTTGTTAAACCGTTGATCAGGCAGAGCTACAACCAAAGGACCATCCCTTTAAGAATGAGAAAACCGTTGCAGGGCGGAGCTACAACGGAGAGCCAAAGCTGGGCAAAGGAAGGTGCTTAGGGCAGGGCAAACACAGGCCTGCAGGCACCCCCAGAGATCTGCTCCCATCCCGGGGAGGGCGTGCCCATCCTACCCACCTCCAGGAGACTGATGCAAACACAAGAGGAAAAAAAAAATTAACTGTGTTAAAATGCCCATGGCTTTTGGCCAGAACTGAGCACCAGCAACACTGCTCTGAGATCCTGCCTGAGGTCCTCTCCTGGATTTCATGCTTCCCTGTTTAAATGCAGAGAAGTTAAAGCCCTATACTTGATGCCTGAATAGAACAACATTTAACATTTTAAGACCTAACTAAAGCAACTGCAAATGGGGAGGGGAGGAGGGGGTGAAGGGAGGGCAGGGACAAGGGGAAAAAATGAGAACCAAGACCTGTCCTGTAGAGGTACAAGATCCCAACAATGAATGTAACTGTACTGTATACCTAAAATCTACCAATAAACTCAATAAAAAAAGCAACTGCGAGTATAGAAAAACAGAGCCATCCCAATTCTTAGTACTCTATCAGAGTAAATATAACAGATATTTTCCCATATGGTTTCACTCTGATTAAACACATTCATCAAGGGCCTCAAAATGTCAGTGGAGCCATCAAAGGGTTCAAAATACAAGTAGAGTTATCAGGGGATTCAAAACGCAAGGTGGACCATTAAGGGGTCCAACTAGGTGGCTAAGAGAACTTTGCCTGGGGAAGTCCAGTCATTACTTCATGAGAGTTAAAGGATGAGGTAAAGCCAACAAGCGGCTTCACCTCCTTCTCCCTAATGAGTGAATGGGTTCAAATATAGAGACAAAAGCCTCTGGAGGGGGGCTTTTTTCTGTGCTTAATGATGTTGGCATCACTCAGACATCTGTCTAGTTAGGGTCTCACAAGGAGTGCTTTGTAAAACTCTTGGGTCTCCTCCTTATGCCTGGGATACCACCTTAAGGAGTGCAGGGCTACTTGTCTACTTTCTCTATAGGACTCAAGCTGAGGTAATGCGGAACCTGTTGGATCTTGTCACTGCACAGATCCCACCAACCTCAACAGTAGGTCATATCCTTGATGAGTGCAACAGGGTTGATCCTGACATTATTTTTTAAAAAAAACAGCTTATCTACTATTGTAATATAGTATGGGGTTAATATAAACTGGGAGGTGGCAAAAGATAAGTACAGGATAGTACTTGAGACAATGAGACTATCTCTAGTTACAGTACTTTTGCTTAAAATACGAAAGGTGGAGTGAAATGCCTTATGTTCAGTTGAGACTTTGGTAACTATCAAAGGGAAGGTTCAAGAAGTATGGTACTTAATGTGGGCCCTGAGGAAGACAAAGATGTCCTGGATGACCCTGCTCTAAGACCTCCATTTGTCTCCCAGTGGGGTTTCAGTCTTGCTGATAATATTTAGAAAGGATAACCAACTAGGAGGTCTCCTTGACCCCTCCCCCTTATGCCCCTCAGTCTAGTAAATTCAGGTCCATCCTTTCCAAGTAACCAAGGGACTCTATAAGAGCCTGATGCCCCAAAGAAACTCAACATTCCTCAGCTCCCTCAGCAACCTCCTCAGGAAGCCCTAAGTCCCACTGGGTGACAACTATTAAGCCTTGAAGATCGAACCCAAAGTGGTGCTTCCCACTACTGTGGTGCACAACTTGTCCTGTCCCTAAGAAGTCCCAGGAATGGAAGGAAATACTTGAGTGCAGGTACCTTTTTCAGTTGCAGATGTCTTTTTCAGTGCAAGAACAACTAGGCTGTCAGTAGATGCTAGTAAGTTTGTAGGTGAGTTTCAAACTTTGGCCCTTGCTCTTTGTTTATCGCGGCGAGATATCCAGTATATCTTAGCCACTTGTTATATCCACATGAAAAGCAAAGAATCCTGCAAGAGGCTAAAATCTATGCAGATGAGCAATATGCCTTAAAAAGGGAAAGAAACAGCTATTCTTCCTTCAATAGAGCCAAACTAGAACCTTAATTCTCAGCATAGACCAGAAATGATGTCTAGTATGCTAGCTGCCCCTATTCATGGGGATAAAAAGTTTGTTAATTATAATAAAGTGACTGGGCACAGAGAAAAATCTAGCTTTGTCTTGTAACTGATTAGCAGAGGTTTTCCATAAGTATACAAAGATACATCCATCTTCTAGGGAGGGAGAGGCACTAATGTGACATTTCATCTGTTAGCCCCAGATATCCAGCCTAAGCCACAAAAACTTCAGATGGGGCCTCAGACACCTGTGACCCAATTGCTGGCCTTTTCTGTGTTCAATTGGGACCCGGAGGAGAGACAAAAGAGAAAGGCTAAGATCATAGCTGTTGCAATTGGTAATGCTTTAAACCCATCCAGGTTGCCTAAGAAAAAACTCAGGGACATCCAAGGAAAGGGTTTCTATTTCAAGCATAAGAAGACTTGACACTGGGCATGAGAATGCACCAAGCCTCCGCCTGGGCCCTGTTCCCCACATGAGGCAGTTAATGCACCCGGATCTTGGTACTGGAGGTTTAGACTCTCCCCGCTCCCAGAGAGGGGCTAGGGCAGCCAAAACCTCATTTCCTGCTCTGACTGAAGGGCCCATACAGTGGCCCTGTCCACACATATCACCGTCTACTCCACAGAGCCCTGCATAAACCTCGATGTCATGGCTGAGCCAATTCAACTGCTTACAGATGCAGGGGCAGCTCATTCTGATTTCCTTCTCTAGAAAACTCTCCTCTAGGTCCATAGTCACAAGCTGGCGTCTTAACTCCTCTAATATGTCACTTGGAAGGTCAAATGTTTAACCATGAATTTCTAATTGTCCCACGATGTCCTGCTCCCTTGCTAGGAAGAGATTTATTAACAAAACTGAGGGCAATTCTCAAATTTCAGCTAAAACCAAAGTGGATTTTACTCGCTGGGACTACACCAGCTCTCCCTGAACAAATTAGCCAACAGGTAAATCATATTGCATGGTACAACGGAATACCTGGTCGGACAAATTCAGCTATGCCAGTAATTATAATACTAAAAGACTCCACCTGACTTCCCAAGCAAGGAAGAGGCATGTAAAAGCCTCCAGCCTCTCATAGACAAGTTTCTCAAATATGGCCTTTTGAACCCTTGTCAGTCCCCTTGCAGTACTCCCATTCTCCCGTTCCTTCACCTCATTAACAAGGCTGCCCTTCCAATCCAGCCTTTAGTGGCAGGGTCAAACAAAGTTCTCTCCCCCAAATCCAGGGCATACTAATTGCTTCTCAGTCTTAGATTTTAAAAACACATTCTTCTCCATCCCCCTACATCCAGACTCTGTTTCTGTTTGCCTTTCAATGGGAAAATCTCATTACAAGAGCGAAACAGCAGTATATTTGGAAAGTTCTCCTGCAGGGGTTTAGAGACAGTCCTCACCTTTTTGCTCTGGCACTAGAAAAAGACTTGAGGAACCTAAAGCTAGAAGAAAGACCCATCCTATAGTACGTAGATGACATTCTAGTTTGCAGCCCAACTCAAGAACTAACCATAACACTGTACAAACTCTTACCTTTCTAGCTAAGAAGGGACAGAGAGTTTCCAAAGAAAATGCTCAATATCCCTCCAAGAGTTCAATATTTAGGATATACTCTTAACACCTGGAAAAACCTTCCTACGAATGGCAGGCTTTTGTAGGATCTGGCTACTTATTTTTGACTAATGGCAAAACCCTTATATGAAGCAGTAAAAGGCCCTGAGTCTGTACCTTTAGAATAGACAAAAGTGATTGACAATGACTTTAAAAAAAATAAGACATACCTTTACTCAGGCTCCAGCACTGAGAATATCTGACTTAAAAACAAACAAATAACAGCAACCAATCCAAACAAAAAAATCAAACCCTTCTTTCTCTTTGTATCAGAAAAGGGAAGAATTGCTTTGGGGATTCTGACCCAAATGCTAGGACAAGAATCCTGCCCAGTGGTATACTTTTCAAAGAAATCAGATCCCGAGGCTGCTGGATGGCCACCCTGCCAGAGAACAATAGTAGCTACAGCTGTAGTAACAGACGCTACAAAGTTAACTTTGCGACAGAGGCTAGATGTTCTGACTTCGCATCAGGTCAAAACTATTCTAGAGACAAAAGGTTACTTGTGCTTAACAGGAGAAGCTTACCAAGTATCAAGCTATGCTCTTAGCCCTGAGGTTATTATAAAAACTTTCACTACCGCCACTCTGGTGAGCAAGTGATTTCCCAGACTTATGCAAGCAGACAGACATCAGTGACCTACCTGCCCCTCCAAAACCCTGAGGAGGTGCGGTTTGCTGATGGAAGTCACTTTGTCTCAGAAGGACATCAAAAGGCAGTTTATGTAGTTGTCAGCTCACAAAAGGTCTTTGAGGCTAAAGCTCTTTCCCCAGGAACCTCTCTGCTCAAAGGCAGAATTGGTAGCTCTTACTCGGGCACTGATATTAGGAAAAGACAGAAGGTTAAACATCTACTGACG
>NW_022900919.1:23555776-23577139 GCF_012274545.1 Fukomys damarensis | reverse complement strand
AAAAAAAAAAAAAAAAAAAGCAAGGCTCCAGTGCTGCTACACATAAGTAAAATAAGATCTTTCTAAGGTCATGGCTCAAACTCTTGATGATTTATCTAACATACCTCTCTAACATGCATTCTCTACAGGAAATATGGAAGTCTGATCAGCTCCTCACATCTGGGCTTACAGTTTCTTTCTTCTGTCAAATAGGCAGCTCAATGGTCACTAAGTGTTTTCAAATTTTCTGACAGGTTTTTCTTTCCTCAACACAGCCATAAGCCACAATACCCCAAGGTAGTTGGAGAGCACATAATCCCTAGTAGGTAAGGGTCTACAACCCCTTCCAGCTTGAAGAACTTATAGAAGACAGAGACCTTCACCCTTCAGCACCCCTCAAAGGTTTATGGGATTTATGTCTCTCAAGAGATAATGATATAGGAGGTAGGGCGTGGCACAGCTGGCTTGGGGAAATAAGAAGGAACTGTCAATCACAAGATCTCAGGGGAGAGCTGGAAAAGTGGGCGGAACCTATAAATTACAAATCTCCAGGGCTGCACCAGATGACTCTCAGGACCCACATGTAGAACTTCTTGTAAGTTCCCAGGAGATGTGCGTGGTATAAAAGAGACCAGATGCTATGGGGAGCTCACTGTCATGACGCCTCATTCCATCACATCCAAGTCAACATTTCGAAAGAATGGGTACCCCTGAATATCAACAAATCCTGCTTGAAGATGACAACCCAATCATTCCTTTGGGGCCTTGTCGAGAATACTCTGCAGGACACTTGCAGCTTTTGCAGACAGAGAATGCAGTGTGTGAATTTTTCTTTCCAAAATAACTTGGGAGAGATAATGGCCCAAGTTTAGATCAGTGTTATCAAAGCTCTCAACAATATAAAATGGAGACTTTCTGATGATCATCTCAAACATCAGTACTCCAAGAGTCCACCAGTTGACACTGAAAACATAATCCTCTCAAAATGTCTGGGACAAGGTAATCAGTGTAATTAGCACTCCAGAAAGTGCTGGTTGAATCTCCTGGCTGTAATCCTTCCTTACACACAATAGTGAGTTTAATGTGCCCTGAGTCCAGTAGTACATTGTCCCATTTTAAATTTCTATAAAGTATCCCTTGCTCATGAAGATAATTGAAAGTGAAACATTTCTGTAGTATTTGGCAGAAACCTCATGTTCTTTGGGAAGTATTCTTTGTTGCTGCAACATTAGAACATGAAACATTAGATCTCCATTTACATACTCTATAACAAATAATGTTCTGCTTTCTGTCTGAAATCAAGAACGCAGTCCAGGCTCAGCAGCACTGCACCTGCCTTGCAAGCACAAGGTCCCATGTTTGATCCCCAGTAAAAAAAAAAAAAAGTCCAACAAGAAAACTCTGATTAGCTGCCTGCTCCAAAACTCACTCCTTTGTCTGTACCCAATCAATACTGATGGGCTGCTTGTTCACAACTTTCATTGCATAAATGCAATGTTTTGTTTTTTTCTTAATTGAACCAACAGTATTTTTGTGTAACTTCCTTTCTCTATTGTCTGGAGCAAATCGAAGTCCAGAAGACCTAAACTGGATGAAGTTCTGCCTCATTCCCTGGTGTTCACTGCCCCCCTTTTCTTCACCAAATTGCTCCTCCCAACTTGAAGGGTTATATGTATGGATTTACTGTCAGTGCAGGGTCTGGAGGCCACTGGCATCAGGGGTTCCAGTGGCAAAGAATGCCACCCATATTCAGTGGCAACGTTCGTAGCACTTCTTTTTACAGTTGATGCATATTGTGGTCTGAGTCCCCCATCTGGTCTGTGCAGATGGCGCAACCAGCATGTCCACTGAAAGGTTTAGCTTGAATATATGGCCATTTGCAGAATAAAGCTTTCTCCAGAGGCATGCAGTTCTGCAGCAGATGGATTTATCTTCTGGACAAGGTATTCCAGAGCTCTCTGGTACACAAGAGACTACATGAATTAAGAGTTGAGAATCCTTGTTTAGTGCATAAATCTTAGTCTCCTTCTAACTCCATGGTACAGTACACAGGTCTTCTTCCTCATCTATTCATTTCATGGTAGAAAGCTGCTCATTGTCAAAAGAATGTATTATTGAACTTCATTGTAAAGGCTCTCAAAGGAGATGGAAGGCTCAGACTGTGTTAACTTGGTGTCTCTGCCCCTTATCAGGGCCTGTCTGGTAGAGGTATAGGTCGCAGAGGTGCTCAGAAAGAAGGGACCACAGAAAGGTTGGCTGTCTGGGAAAGCTGGCACCAGGGGCTCCCTGACTGGTGACCAGGGGCTCCTCCACCAGGGAGGATGGCCTGACTGCCTTTACTACACTGACCAGACTTCTGCAAGGTTCTGATAGTGGTAGCTCAACCAAGGTGGACATACGCTGGCTTCTTGGTGCCTCTTGGGGCCTGGTGGCTGGGACTTGGGTCTCCCACCCTGGATTCTTTGGTGTCTCTGGGTTTTTGGTGGCTGAGTCTGGGAAATTTGCCCAGAGCTACTGGGTATCTCTAGGTATCTGGCCAGACATGGTGAAATTTGCACTTGGCTCTTTTGAGTCATTGTACCCTTGGTAGTCGGGTTTAGGAAGACTGCATGGATTTCTTGTTTTGTCTAGGTGACTGGTGATCATGTCTGGGGATACCTGTCTAGGCCACCCTTCACGGCGGGGTGGCTCCTGCAGTGTGGCACAATGTGTCTGGATGGAGTCAGTCTTCTTCTCAGTGATTCATAGATGCTTTCCCTGCCTGGTATCCTGAGGCTGTGGCCTCTTGAAGTGGGGAAGGAGCTCAATATGTTTGCTGTTGACTGTTTCCGAGCACGTGAGCTTGGAAGGTGGCTATCTCTTGATTATGATGCCTATGAACAAAGTTCCATGTTCTCTTTGGATCTGTGGCCAAGGAAGTGAGGTCACATCTTGGGGTTCATAGCCTGAGTACCCTCTTTGATAAGAAGGCTCTCTGGCTCATCATTTTCTTCATACTAAATAAATCAGTAGCTGCTTATTTTTACTACTTTTATCTAAGTATTATCTTTTTATCATCTATCAATCTATTATCCAATTGTTAGTTTTTTTACTTTTGCCGTACTGGGGCTTGAATCCTGCATCCTCAAACTGAACTACATCCTTGGATTTTTTTTTCGGATACCCACTAATGGTCTCACTAAGTCACTAAACTGGTCAAGTTGGACTCCCACCTTGTGATCTTCTTGCCTCAGCTCCCCAGAATGCCAGGATTACAGACATGCACCATCTTGCCTGGTTCAGTGTGTAATTCAGAAACAGCAAAAGACAAACTAGAAAAGCTTTCAGTGGTATTAGACATTGGTGACATTTTCACTTTTAAAACATGTTGACACTTTGCACATGGTGGGCACAGTGCTGAGAGGTCTTCCATACAGTGGAGGGAGCCATTTTCTCTGAAGGTGGTGTGTGGGGCCGGGAAATTTTAGGGTGCTTTTCTTTCCTGAATTGATTGTATCATTTTCATGATGATAAGCAATCATAAGTATTAAGACATTCTAGAAATTTCCACTAATTCAGAAATAGAAATGTTGGCTTCAAATTGTAAGCTTTGGTGTAGCGGTGAGGGTAGAGGGTGGCAAAGCTAGCTGGGGGAATAGGTGGGACTTGTTAATTATAAGATCCCAGGACAGCATCAAATAATTCACAGGATTCCATATGTAGAATTTCCTGGGCATTCCCATGAGGTGGGGACAGCATAAAAGATGGGAGACCGTGAGAAACCTGCTGCCACGACTCCTCACAGTAGCCCACCCAGGGTGCACTTTTATTTTTGCTCTTCTTTGCCTCTTGGGTTCGGCTCAAGCTTGCTCTTCAGAGCCAGTGTCTCCCTTACCCCTTCTCACTTCACTTTTCAAACCAACTTTTTAGCACCGTTCTTGGCTTGTCTCATTCAATTCCCTTTTCAAGGCAAGAAGGACCTGGAATCCGTTTAACTGGCGAGCCACTTCTAAAGGAACTACTCAACAACAGTAGCGGTGGGCCCACAGCAGGTTGTGCCTCTTAGATCCACACGAGGGAGTGTTAATTACCCACTCCGTGAAGGAACTTAATGCCGAAGTTGTGTTCAATGTCATGACACGGCGTGAGGCAGGATAGCACGTGGTGACTGCGTGGCGACTGTCTGGGCAGGCTCTAGAGACCACCACCCCAATGGTGAGGGTGACCAGACACACATAGCACTTTGAAACTTCCTCGCGGCCACTTGTGATCACATCCTGTCCTCATCCCGAAAGCCCATGCATTCCAGGGGATAGTCTGCTGTTCCTAGATGTGAGCAGGCGGTACCATTCAGCATGTAGGGTTTTTTTGTTTTTTGTTTTTTGCAGAGCTTATTCTACAGTATAACCGTGTTCTTTTTCATGTGTGGGCTGTTATGCCTCTGTGTGGCCGAACCACAAACTGTTCATGTCCCCACCAGCAGATGGACTGTTGTTTCCACGGTAACAGGCTTTCACTTGGACCTGGGGAGAGTGCTCCTAGTTGCCTGTGATGGTGTGGGATGTGCTGCTGCTGTCCCTGTGGATCGGTATCTCCTCAAACCAGCCTCTGTGTGAAAAGTATGGGTGCAGGGGGCACAATGTGGAGCACTTGGCCTTGGGCACCTGGTTAAAATCTGCTGTGGCTGCCAGTTCATCTACCTTCCTCCCAGCTGTGCATCAGACTGGATTTTGAAAGCAAACATCTGGCCCACCTCCCTCCATGTCCCAAAGCTGTGGGGAGAGCGGGCTGCTAGAAGACTCAGGGAAGGGCACACTACCCACGTTCCTGACTTGCATCGGGCCTCAGCCCCGCAGCATGGACCTCAGTCGCTGGCTTTCACAGCAGCCATCACAAACGCTGACTGCAATTCTGAGGATAGCGTTAACCTCCAGTTAAGATCAGGTCTCGGGGATCTCACAGGGGTCTTGGCAGGATGGCCTGGCGACCTTGTCTGAGATTGTCTAGCCTTGTCTAGGGCCAGGCTCTAGCACCTGGATGCTGGTGCCAGGAGAAGATTACCAGTGTCTCCCAAGACTTGGCTGGGGTGAAGCCAGGAACATAGACTCAAAGACAGATTTGCCTCACCGCCCTCCAGATGGAGTGTGCGCATTAACCTTAATTACCAGGTGGCACAAGTCCCATCCACTCATTTCAAGGACATGACACCCAGGAGCACACAGAGCCAAGCTCAGCTCCCTGGGTACTGGTCCTTCTGGCCATCTGCCTGTGGTCCCCATCACGATGGCACCCCTCTCGGTACAGAGCCTGCCCAGGCCAAAGGTTCCCTCCACCATCTGCAGATATTTCAGTCAGGGACCCTGACCTGGGCAGGGAGTGACCCTCCAGACTGTCAAAGCAGCTGTAGGGTTGGGGTGTCACTGCCCCACGTGGAAAAACATCCTGCCAATTATAGGACACCTGGGGACAAAGTGAAGAATCCAAATGCAGGACCTGGGAACAAGTGTCTGGGCAGTGTTTTAGGGAAAATCCAGCAATAAGGCAGTCATGGTTCAAAGGATGCAGAAGGCCAGGGTTTGTGCATAAATTCCAAGCACTTCCTGTGAGGGACAGGAGTGCTCATGAGCGTGGAGCGTCCTATCTTTAGATTCTGCAGCCTTTCCCTGAGTGAGGCTACTCTGGATGCACGTGCTGCTTTGGGAACATTTATTTAACTCCCAGGAGATTTGATACCTCATGTATATGATGTCCCATTTGTTTTTTTTTTAAGTATGTAATTATTAATTCAAGTGCAATTGAAAAAAAAAAAAGATGAGAAACCTGCTTGAAGATTAGAAAACACTGTCCTTAGCATTGCTGCATTTCAGGAATTTCATCCTGGTCTCTCAGGAGCTGAAGCAAGGGTCAGGCTCCACGCCCTTCCTTCCCCCAGATGTGTGCATCCCTGCCTCTTGTCCTTCATTCACTGGGGTACGGAGGTCAGGAGGGATCCAGGATTGTTCTACCCAGTGCGCAAGATCAGTCTTCAGCATTAATATTAACTACTACTATTCATATGTATCAGTATTCACTGAGTATTTTTCCCCATTGTGTGAGTAGAATTCTTTTCATCTTCCATCTGCTTGGCTCCAGCCAGAATGAACCAGAAGTGGTTCTCTAGCTCTGCAGTTTTCTTGCTTTTCCTTTTGGTTTTTGAGGGATCAAGCCCCAGGCCTGGGGCTCCGTGACCATATGCTGTGCCCCTGAGCTCTGTGAAGGACGTGGCACATGGGGGAGCAATTTGTTCTCTGTCCTCTCACTTTCTCAGGTTGTGTCACTAAGGCGATGAAATCCACATAATGAACAGTATCTGTTTGAAGATCTGTCAACTGCCAGTTCCGGTGAGGCAACGTGGCTGGAGCAGGTGGGCCCGGCCTGTCGACTGAAGAGAATTGTTAACCACACACACAGGGCAGCAGCTCCCGAGCCTGACAGGATTAAACCAAGCCCTGCACCCGGTACCAATCTCCCTGGTACCTGATATCAATCTCTGGTACACAATCGAGTAGAACCACCTGGATCAACTAACAGAAGAAATAAAAGGGTGGCAGCAACTGATTGCGTGCCACTGCCCTCTCATTCTTGCAGTGGTTGGTGCTGCTCACAGGATATATCTTCTCTTCTTCCTTCAAAGTGCCCTTTTCTCCCTGAGCACTTCTTCTGTGCTTCTTCTTTTTATTTCTGCCCTAAAAAGAATGGTAATCTTTCACATCACCAACTGTCCTAAGTCATTGAATGGGACAAATAAGAACCTGGAAAACACTGGTAGTCCCACCCCACCGGACACCATGATCACATCTGCATTTTTGTCTCCCCAGACTGCTGTAGCTAAGTACCACGGTCTGGATGGCTTTAGTGATACAGTGCACTGTTTACTTCTAAAGGCTGGAGTTCCAGACCCAGGTCCAGCAGGGTAACTTGCTCCTGAACCGACTTCCTAGTTGGCAGATGGCTGCCCTGCAGCAGAACCCCCCATGGCCTTTCGGTATGTGTGCTCACAGTAAGTCCCTGAGCCACCAGACTAGAACTCCACCGTTACGATCTCATTTAACCTTAGTTACTTCCTAGAAGCACACCGGGGTTAGGGCTTTGCATACCCATGGGGAGAGGGGATTTCAGTCCAGAGGAGTCAACCCTTGCATACAGGGGTGGAGTCTAAGTGTGACCGAGGGGCACTGCCATAAGCGGTTCAGGCCAGGTCCATATGCAGGAGCAAGCAGGTAAGAACCAAGGCCCCGAGAAAGCCAACCACTTGTCACTGTGGGAATGCACAGCTGGCTGCAGCAAGACTAAGAATTCACTTGGGCCATGCTCCTCAGCATGGACCACAGGTCCTATAAATAGAGGTATGGCCATTATGAAGGGTAACCGGTCAGAACCACTTCCCTGGCTGACACATTCTGGGTTAAGTGGATGGCGGTAGCTCAGGTCAGAGGCAGCTTCTGAGGTCATAATCCCAGTCCTATGGGACCTCACTGGATGACCTCTGTCCTCTACCAGGTAGGTCAATTAGCAGGCCTATCAGAGACTGATGAGAGTACAGAAAGAGCTGATTAAAACACGACAGTTGCCAGTGCTGGGGTAGGGCTAATGGAATACACCATGTATTTAGGGCTTATTTGCCAATATCTAAACATCCCCAGCCTCCTAGAAACATCTAGGGCAGCGATGGAGAAACTTTTAGAGCTTTCAAAGCTGCAGCACACATGCCATAGGCTCACCACCACGAGTCTGAGGCAAGGACACAGAATGAAACAGCATGAAAAGAAAACATTTTTACCAAGAGAGTTCACAGTCACTATATACCACACTTTTATAAGCCAGCATAACCACTCTGCGGTGTCCTTTCACACTGCGATGAGCTTGGGTCCCTCTGGATCCCCTCACATAGCCTCTGTGTGAATGATTTTCTTCCAGCAGCTATACCTACAGCCTCCCAGGAACCTGCTGTTGGCCACTAGATCTTCTCCAATTACATCGGGAGCTGAAGGTGCATGAAAGTTCATATCACCCCGGAGTGGCCCATGGTAAATGACCGATTCCTGTAGACGTGGGGAGGTCCCACCCACTGTGTTCAGGGGGATGCTATAGTTTAAATATGAAATATCCCCCAAGACTCAGGCACAGAGGGCTCTCAGAGTGTCCAGAGGTTGGGCCTAAAGAGGTGATTGGATCATTGGGACGGATGTCATTAACAGATGAATCCACGGGTGGATTCACAGCCGGTGAGCTGGTAGGAGGTAGGGCCTGGTAAGAAGAAACAGGTCACCAGGGAGTATCACCTGCTCCCAACCCATTCCTTTCTGGCTTTTTCTGTTTTTCTCTGCTTCCTGCCTCCTATGAGATGTGGAGCTTTCCTCTTCCAGATCCTCTGCTAGCATGTTCCTCCCTTGGCATTGTTGACCAGGACCGAAGCCTCTGAAACCATGAGCCAAAGTAAACCTTGTTTCCTTAAAGCTGTGCACATCAGGCATTTTGTCACAGTGATGCAAAGCAGACTAACACAGAGGACAAACGCAGCTATGCAGTTTACACCCCAGACTACCTTGGACCTGGTGACACCTGTCTCTCCCTGAAATTGCCTCCTTATCAAGCTTGTTTGACTCCTGGCCCTACTCCCTTCTCCTCCCTGTTAGCTCCTCCTGGGAGCACTTTCCGCATAAATCCTTGTACAGGAATCACCATCTCGATGCCTGCTGTGGGTAACCTGACCCGAGACTGGAGAACATTAACACCCGTATTTATCCGAAACTTCCACTGCTAGCCAGACTAGCAAGTGATAGGTTGAATCAGACCTAGACTTTGCCCTGAAGGCTTCTGAGCCTATCTGGGCAGCAAATAATGCTAAAATCAAGACACTTCAGTAAATCACTAGGACGGGTCAGGAAATCATGTTCTGGGGAGAAAGCCAGGGGTGGGACTGGACAACCTTTCATCAATGCAAGCAGATGAGTCACTCGTACAGCTTTAGCCCCCTCAGCAGAAGCCAGGAACAGAGATGAGAGCCAGAAAAGATCTTTGGAGAATTCCCATGACACATGGAGGATGTATGTAGGAAATGTTTGAGAATGTTACTTTAGCAGAAACTCAGTCCACTCAGACTAAAAGGTGCAGGCAAAGCCAGGCGTGGTGGCGCACACCTGTAATCCCAGCACTCAGGAGGCTGAGGCAGGAGGATCGCTATGAGTTCGAGACCAGCCTGGGCTACATAGTGAGTTCCAGGTCAGTCTCAACTAGTAGTGAGACCCTGTCTCAAAAAACAAAAACAAAACAAAACAAACTGTACAGGCAAGGTGAAACAAGAGAAGTGGTCGAAGAAAGCATGTTGGTCACCTGCACACCTGGGATACGCTTTGAGAAACAGGAAGAATGGCTCATGGGAAGGCCTCAGGGAGAGAACGACAAAGAGGACCCCTCAGCTCACACAGAGATACTCTCAAGTGTTGGGAACTAATGGATTTTTTCTGACAAGATTTTGAAATTTGTGGAACTAGTGATGCCGTCGTTCTATTTTTTTTTTTTTTCCTCTTGGAACAGAAATGTCTGTAACTGTTATCCGATGCAGTTCCCATTGTATTTTTGGAGTGGATAGCTTATTTTCCAGGTCTACAGATGGAGGGGAATTTTTTCCAGGGCGACTAATGCCCAGAGTCTCCCCCATAACTGATATTCTACCTGACGAGAATTTGGACTTTGAATTGATGCTATCAGGTTGACACTTTGGTGATGTGGGAATAGGGTGAAGGTAGGCGGGACACACACAAATCTTTGGGGGCTGGGGAGTGGATTGTGATAGAATGAATAATGATCCCCCCAGGCCACAAGTTAGTGAATGCTAGCATGTGTGGCCAAAAGGGCCGTGAAGATATGATTAAGAATTTTGAGATGGAGAGCCGGTCCTGAGTCAGCTCGTGGCCCTAGATGCAGTCACAAGTGTCCTCATCAGAGGGACACCCAGGGACATGTGTAATAGCCAGAGGTAATGTGACTGTAGAAGCAGAGACTGGAATGAGGTGTTGAGAGCCTGGAAATACTGGCAGCCTCCAGTAGAGGAAGCTGAAAGCAGATTGTGCCAGGGAGCCTCAGAAGGAAGCTCAATTTAGCTCCTTCAAGTTCACTTTGGACTTCTAACCTCCAGAACCCTAAGTGATGACATTCGTGTTGTTTTAAGGCACCATTAGTGGCAACAGGAAATGCATACATCCAGTCAGCGTGTAACTATGACATTGTCATTTTGATTTTTACATCCTGTCTATAAAGACATAGCCTTGAGGGAGTAACCGGGAATGAGTCGATCAGGTGTACAAAGGCATTGTTTGGAGGAGAAACAACTTCCCGGTCCACCAGGCTAAACATCCCAGTTGCAGCAGCCCCAGCAGCCCCAGGAGGAGCCGAGCAGAGGATCAGTAAAGCCCACAAGAGGAGAGCAGGGTGAGCTGCTGCTTGTTCTTGTCCTGCAGGGCCCATGGCTCAAAGCAGCCATAGTGGCCTTCTGTTCCTTAGGGTCACTCTCAAACACCACAGTCCCCTTCACTTCTGAAGGTGGAGCTGTGAACAACACTAAGAATGACAGTACCTTTCTGCTGGTTAGGAAGGATTGGGAAACAGCAAGACACACACTAACACCGCAGCGCTGCTCCACAGTGCCATGCAAGGCATGTGGGGTGTTCAGGATCTGCACTCTCTGGACACGCATGTGTCGCCTGTCTTACCTACATTTTGGAGGGTTCTGAGACAGTTGCCCTGATAAATTCAATCTCTGTCTATAAATAGGGCTAAGCACGCATCTCCTGGAGTTTTCTTGTGGATCAAATAACAGCCTTGTCCTTGTCAGACCCACATCTTTTCCAGGGTCACTCAGGTCTGCTCAGATCCTGCCTCCTCCCCGAGTGGCACTGCTGAGATGAGCCCGAATGTGGACCTGAGTCCGGCTGGGTGCAGCAGCCCGCATCCCTGAATCACCTTCGAGGCTCACAGGTTGCGTATGGGGGATCTGGGTTCCTCAATCACCCATGCTGCAATTCGGGAGGGCTCCCTTCACCTCACACGAGGTCCCCGCTTGGCCTCGGGTCTTTCTGATCTTCCCCATGGATAAGCACACCCTTCTGCTGTCCTCCCCACAGCGGCTTCTGTCCCACACTGCAAGGCCGCGCAACTTGAGGTTATGCATGTCCCTTGACCGGTGGCAGCTTGGGAGGAGAAGCCGAGTCCTGTCCCACCCATTTCTGCTACACTCCTCAGACATTCTCAACCTTCCTGGAGACATCAAGGAGAAGTTTCCTCACCCCTAAAATAAAGAAACCTGAGATAAATATGACTATTCTAACAGGGACAGTCCTGGCACATCCAAGAGATCAGCTGAACTTGGAGTCAGAATTTCCGGAGAGATGATAATTTACAAGAAAAAAGATGAAAAGTTCCCTGAGTTGATGAAAGCCTTAATTTTTAGTTTAAAAAGATTAACTGCATGTAAGACATTTTGTTTGATTTTATTTATTTATTTTTCTGAGACAGGGTCTCACTATGTAGCTGAGACTGACCTGGAACTCACTATGTAGCCCAGGCTGGTCTCGAACTCACAGCAATCCTCTTGCCTCAGCCTCCTGAGTGCTGGGATTACAAGTGTGCACCACCACGCCTGGCTTGTAAGACATTTTTAACGGAAAAAGATCTACACCAACATTTTCTTGGTGACCTCTAATATCGAAGACAATTCTCTCAGGATAGAGAGGAGGGGAAGGTTGTCCACAAAGGAAGAAGGAGCTGTCCGTAGACTGTCATCATATTCTCCTGCACAGCACTAAATGCTGGAGGATGAGGAGGAAGGGTTTTAGGGTTATGAAAGGGAAGATTATAAACAAAGAATTCTATACTTAGCTCTGAGAGTAACACAAGGGCATTTTCAGACATTCAAGTGTTTTAAATATTTGTTGTATGCATGCAAGATAATTATAAGTGCTCCCTAGCAAGAAGAGATTCCTTGGAGAGGCCTCTACCACCAAGGAATAAATCGAAACGAAGAAGAGATATGCAGAGAAAAATAAAAGAAGTAATTATCTGTGTAAATAATTATACATCCAAAACAATGTAAATGCTAAACATACATTTTGAAAAATCACTTAGCTTGCTTTATGGCAAGATTTCATGTCTTAAAATTCCAAATTATTTCAATAAAAATTTGTGGGGAAAGGTGAAAGGAAATTAAATTCTTTGTGTTATTTGGGTAATTCTCCTATTATTTTAATATTGATAGAAAAATGGAGCGTTATGTATGTGCTTGCATACTTAAAGATAACTTTGGAAAAATGATTGTAAATCTTTGCAAAATATAATCCATAAGCTAAAAGACATTGTAAAGCACAGTTGTGGTAGGAAGAGTTGGGGACAGTGTCTCAAAAATCTATGAAGGTAGTAAGTGTGACCTCTTTACAGAGCTATTTCTAGCTCTTTTCTTTAAAAATCTTTTTTTAAATTTTATTTATTTATTTATTTTTTGAGAGAGAGGGCCTCACTAAGTTGCTAAAATGCCCTGGCTAGGCTGAAACTTTTGATCCTCCTGCCTCAGCCTCCCAGAGTGCTGGGATGACTGTCTTGCGCCACCACACCCAGCTATTTCTGCTTCTTAATAGAGAGGTTTCCAGCTAGAAACTAAACTAAACTAAAAGAAAACTACAGACTGAAACTGAAGGAAAAGTAAAAGTATGTTCCAGCAATGCATACATTTCTTTTTTGGATGGTATCTGCTGAAAATCTCACAACACAATCATCTACCTCTTGAAGTCACTGCAAGTGCTGCATCCAGCTCCTCTTCCCCACGAATTAATCTTGGACATTATTTTCATATGTTCACAGAATGATTTCATATAAATTTACAAAAAAGTCATAAAATTTAAAAAGTAGAAATTGTATAGGCTGTTTCTAACCACAAGGGTTCAAAAAACCAATGAGCTTCTTGATTTAATTAACAAAATAATTACTGAGTCAATGAGAAAACTCAGCTGCACTTCCAGAACATTTAGAAAGCCACTCTGAGGAGAACATATGGTAATCTTCTGGAGTGAGGAGAGGGACAGCCATCTACTGCACTTGGGCAAAATCGTGACCCTCATCTCTGAACAAAAGGACTTCAGTGCAATGAAACAAAGAACCAACAAAGCAGGTGTATAAACAGCATCCAGAAAATCTGGAAGATGAGGTTAGGAGGGCAAAAAGCAAAAGTTCATAATTAACAAAACAACATCAACAGGATTAAAAATAAACCCCCGAGAAAGTCCTTTGGAATGCTTTGAACCTAAATAAACTTCAGATGAGTTTAACATTGAAAAAAATTAACAGCAAATCAGTAGGAAAGAGAATGGGCTGGAGCCCCAGAGCTAGGATTAAAATGTAATGAAGCAGACAGATCTAAAACTCAGCAAAACATATGACAACCTCAGTCATAAGGACGCTTTCCTCTAGGAAGGATGTACTGTCAAAACCAGTTCAAAACGAGGCGAGGAACCCCAATCTACGAGGGGTGGTGGTCAGGTATCTGAGTGACCCAAGGTGGACAAGGCCACAGGCTGAACAGACCAGGTCCAGGATGCTGCCGATGTCCCTTGGGGCACTATGCCTGCCCTTGAGGCCACTGCTTCTGCTCTGAGAGCTAGGCACGGCCGAGTGGTACCATCAGGGTTCCCTCTTGGTGCTTCTAACAGACGTGTCTCTCCCTGTCATTTCTGGGTACAAAATGACAGGAACATGTTGCCTGTCAGCACTTGCATTGAGTAGCCCAAGCCCCAATGTCACCTGCTCTGTGCATGTTGCTTATGATCAAAGAGGTCCCCAATGTGCTGATGCATGATCAAAAGGCCAGTCTGTGCCTGCCTTCCAGATGGGTGTCCCCAGAGAACCAACACTACCAGGGGAGGTGACCGACAATTCTGGCTGCTCTGGCAGGTCCCCATGGCTCTGCATGGCCCTCAGGGTATGGCAGGGGTTCCCAGCACCCTGAGTACCCTGCAAAAGTCTCCAGGTCACGGTACCCTAGACTCGCTTACACAAATATGCTACATTCCCGAGATACCAGCTGGCCTCCAGGACATCTAGACTGGGACCATCACAGCATCTGGAATTCAGCCCAGGTCAGAGCAGAACCCATCCCAGCTTAATGTCTGATACCTCCACGGTGACTTCATTCCAGCCATTGGCTGACCTTTCCTCCCTCTGGATTTTGCTTAGCAACTCCATGGATCACCGAGGCCAACCTCCGAATCTTGAATCTTGGGAAGGGAAGGAGGAGTCTCATCAGCTCCCTCTTACAAGGCCCCTGGGTGTCTCATGTGGATGTAGCAACTTTCCCCAATGCCTTCCAAGGGCAACTCATTTATTTTTGATCTCTCAGAAACAAATGCCAAGTCCGCCACCCTTTGGATTTTCTGCCACATAGCAACAAGATCACATTTCAAACTGTTGGTCTCTATCTCATTCTTCACTGGGAAACTTGGAGGATTGTGGCTGTTCTCCGGGACCTCACCGAGCTGCCTCAAGCATATGTTCTCTGGCGTTGCTCATCTTAGACATATGGCAAAAAGGGACACTCTCATTTGATAGCACTTCCCCCAAATGAATGCAGGCTCCTCCAGAGAGCTACACAAAATGAGTTCCTGGGTCCCTGTACACTGACAAAAGTCCAAAGTTTTGTGAAGTAGAGGAGAGATATTTCTTTTCCAAGAATATATTTATTTGTTACCAGCTGTGAAATTGAGATGTCGTCCACAATTCCTTCTTACAGATTTCACCATGGCTAAATAGTAGCAAGAGGACCACAGGCTGCCAGCCACTTTGCTGAAACTGCAGAGGTAATGTTTGAATCATCGATCTTTATCTATAGATCTAGAACCAGTGACCAAGGTCATTATTTTAGAACTGGAGAGACCAAGGCTCAGTTAGGGGGAATAATTGGGTCGAGGGTTCCTAAGGCTCTGGTTGCCGGTGATTGTGGTGAGCCCCATGACACGGCCACTGAAGTCTCTGTTTCCTTGAATTGGTTCCAATACACAGAAGGCTCCAGCCTGAGGACACAAGGGACAAAATTCATCTTAGTGTTTTTCATCTTTGCACCAATATATGCTGGGCCTCTGTTCCACTGCAGGCTGAGTAGCACATATCAAGTCTTGGGGGTTAAAGAAAAAATCTAGGAAATTGAGACAAGACTCCCAAAGGTCAGACCCAATGGAAATTCAAAGAGGCAAGGGGCCAGGTTCCTTGTTTCAGTCATTATGATGTTGTCTCTTAGCTTCCAGTGAATGAATTTTATGAAGTTAAGGAAGTTTCTATTGGCCTGAGAAAAGTACTCATGTTATGTAAATTTTAATTTCTTTATATGAAAAGGGGGGTGATAATACTACTGGCCTCATGAAGATTATTGTAAAGAGTAAAGAAAGCATGTGACATTCTCAACACAGCAGCTCACACATAATAAACACTCAGTTTACACCAGCTAGTCCTTTTGGGGGTGATGGGGAGGGAACCCAAGTCCTTGCAGATGCTACGCAAGCACTCTATCACTGAGCTATATTACAGCCCTTTAAAATTTTCATTTGCAGACAGAGTCTATCTTTATTAGTTCTAGTATTCCAGTGATATTCAAGATTTTTATAAGATAAATGTGTTTTTCTCCTTTGTCCTGAATAGATAGCTTAATGTCAAACCAAATTTAGACCCTAGAATAAATCTACCTTGGCATACTATTTTTAAAATACTACACAGTTGGATTCAAATGTTAATATTTTATCAAGGGTTACTATAACCATTACTAGGTAAAATGGAACCTACTGGTTTATTTGTGTGCTATTCTTATTAAATTTTGTATGCAGGTTGTGATAATATTTTAGTACAAATTTTGGAAGGTTTCTATATATCTTTGTGCTCTAAGAGTTTAAATGAGAATTGTCTGTCCCTTACTTTTATGGATTAAGTGTTTGATCAGGTCTCTTGGAAATGGATGATGGATAATATTTTAATTTCATCTGTGAATGCCAGTGTGTTTCCACATTTTACCTCTCTGTACTGCAATCTGGAAAACTTATGCCTGCTTGGGAAATTGTCCTTATTGTGTAAATACTCAACTTCTGTGACATAAAATTGTATGTAATTCTCATATTGTTTGTGTGTGTGTGTGTGTGTGTGTGTGTGTGTGTGTGTCCTTCTTGGCTGTGATTCTTTGCTAATTTCTTACTGTAGATATATTTATTTGTGTTTCCTTTTGATCAGAAGCTTCTGCTTCATTGGTGTTTAAAAATTATTGATATTATCAATCAATTCTATGCTTTCTCATGAACTATTTTTCTCCATTACTATTTTGCCTCTTTCCTCAATATTATCTATTACCTTTCAATATTTTATCTTTAAGCATGTAATTAGAATATAGTAAATATCTGTATAGCTATAATTGGGAGAATAAAATCGATGTTTTACAATTAGATTTTATTTTTTCTTTTGACGATGGGCTGTTGTCCAACTTCCTCATTCAGACAGTGTAAACTGCCACCTGCTCCTCTCCTCAGCTCAGATGAATGGACAGAGAAGCAACTGGAACACACTAGGGAGAAAACTAATACACAGGTCTGCAAGGAATACCAGATGCTGGCCCCAGGAAGTCGAGGCTGGTTTGATTCCCACAGGGAGGGAAGGAGCCAAGAATGGGGAGTAGGGTAAAACAGTGGGGACATTTTGTATCCATTGTCTCCTTGAATTCCTTCCTCACTCTTCTGCAATAAAAGCCTCTGCACAGCTGACCATGGGAGACTGAGGTTTGAGGCAAAGATTTCCCTGTCTCCTTTGGCTCTGGCTTTGAATAAGTCTTTCCTTCCACCCAAATTGTCTGCTGTGTTGTCAGTGAATGACAGGCAGAGTGGACCTTAACTTCAGGTAACCTAGCCAGCACATGATTTTAAGCAATTCTAATGTGTTATCGTGTTTAAGTTTCCTTTTAAGAAAGAAATGGTGCATTTGCTGAAGTGGTTGCAACCCACTGTGAATTCTAGGTAGACCCCAATGGAGAATCCCTCCCAGGCACACTTTTGTATTTTTACTACATGAGAGTGACTTCACAGGCTGTGTACTAAGTGTTATTGACTGGTCTTAAACCTTTGAGACACGATCTTGCACACACATCATCTTGCAGCCTGGAGACCTGGAGACTTTTCCAAGAGAACCTCTAGTTCAATCCCTTCACTGCCATGTGGCATGCAATGGCTGTGATGCAGGAGATTAGGGCTGGCAAACCAGCTGAACAAGTGGGTGTGACCTGTTAATCCCAGAGGCCCAGGACAGATGCACAGAACACAGTTCCCAAGCCCTGCCCCTGGGACCAATCAGAAAGGCCAATCCTCAGTTCTTCTGAAGCAAAATCAAGCAGGTTTTTGACAGGACAGCCTAGCTCTGATATCAGCCTGAAGAATGAGGGATATGAAAGACCTCTGCCATTAACCTCATGGCCACTGTGAGCTCTTTCAGCAGCCATTTCTCACTCTGCAGAGTGTACTTCTTGTCCTATCTTTAACAAATATAAAACTTTGCCTGTGTTACCCTGAAAATGAGACCTAACCAGAGATTAAAAAATGCCAGCCCCAATCAGGCTATCCTTGCTTTGTCTGCAATTACAGAGCAGCCACCTAGCAAGAGAACAGAGGTATAATCTGCAAGACACTGGACATCACCATGGTAATGACCAGTTATTAATTATACCTGAAATTTATTTTCTGATTAGATCTTATTTTTGGGGAAACGTGGTGCCTTTTTCACGTGTCTTGTCCAATTCTTTGTTCAGCACACCAAGGACCTAGAAACAGTCTACAGAACTCCAGAATCTAACAGTTGGACCACCCAATTAATGGAATTTTATGTGATTTAAAATTTATAATTATGAAAGTGCATCAGTGAACATTCTTATATAGGTGTCCTGAGGCTGCTTTCTAGGATACAATAATAGATGTGTGAGGATCTAACTGTTAGACATTGACACTTCCCTCCAAAGTGCTGGTTTCAAGGCCAGCAGTCCCTGGAAGTTCCTTCTGTTCCATGCTCTTGGCTGGACCTTGGGGTGACCAAGCACCACCAGCCTTGAGCTCCTGCCATTCAGGTGGGTGTGGGTGGGATGTCGTTGTGGATTTACTTAGCATCTCTGATTCTTAATGATGCAGAACACCTTGTCATACTTTTATTGGGACTATCGAAGTTATTGTTTGCTATTTGGAGTTTATTCTATATTCATTTCTTCCTTGCTCAAACCCTCTGCAATTTTCCTCCACAGTCTGTGTCTCAGCTTTTACCTTTGTTCACAGAATCTTATTTGCTTTTGCTCAGATGTTTTAAAATTTAATGTAGTAAGCCTCATTTATCTTTGCTTTATGCTTTATGGTTTTTACAACTTCCCAAATTCTTTCCTGCCTAGTATCATAAATATTTTCTCCTACACATACATTACAGAATTTTGAAATTTTCAAATTGAGGTCTATAACCCATCTGAAATTGGTTTTCCTATGGGAGTTTAGATTTATTTCTCTTTGTGTGGATCAGCGATGGTCTCATCCCCACTTACTGACAAATTTGTCCTCTCCTGGTGATTTGTAAACCACTGCTCCTTTCTGTCCACACAGAAATCCATTTCTGGGCTGTCCTTTAGAATTTATTTACTGTCTCTCTCTGTGCCAATATCAGTCTTAAATTGCATTAAACGGTTTATCGTATTTTGTTATATGCTTGTCCACATTCCCCACTGTGTAATTTTCATTCAAGAGCACCTGACTCCCCACTCTTCATACATGTTTGGATTATCTTAAGTCCGTGAAGGGTTCTATTCAAATGTTGATTGTAACTATACTGAATTTATAATTTAATTTCTAGTGAATTATCACCTCGCAATATGGAGTCCCCTCACATTCATGAAAAAGGCATTCAGCTCTCATTCATGTCCATTTATAATTTTCTTTTTAAGAGAGCACATTTTTCTGTTTAGTTATTCCTAAGGTTGTGGTTCATGGCACTGATATTGTCAGTAATTTTTTTTTACATTTTATAACTAGCCATTGTTGATAAGAACATAGACTTTCATATATGAAAAAGAAGAGACAGCGTGGCTGCTTGAGCTGATAGGCTAAGGCAGAATCTCACAAGGCTTTTTGCTTGTTCTCTGGCACCTATTGCTCAGCCTGCCCTCCTCCCCTGCCCTGTGGATGAGATCTTAAGAAGTGTTTGTGTTAGGTTGGAGATATGTATTAGCAGGAGTGCCAATGAAGGTTAAAAGTCACTGGGACATCTCTCTTCTGCAATATCCCGCTTCCCCTGCACGTGAGCCATGGCGGTCCCGAGTCATCCCTCCCTGGTTTGTTTCTGTCCTCTCGGCTGTGTCAGGGACCTCCCAGTGCATATCCTCTACCTCATCCGGGAAGCAGCTCAGGTGTGAGGCCCTGTAGCAGGTGGCAAACCTTCCATGTGTGAAAAGGGCTGTCTCTATCTGAGTTCTGTGGTTCCTCCAGTCCCCAAGGCTCAGTGCTTTAGGATTCCCTTGCTGAAGCCCTGACCCTCTGATCGTGAGCTCTTCTGTGGCTCCACTGGGGAATCTCCCGTGACATGAAGGCTGAGCATTCATCCATAGATTGTTGGTCTGATCCTATCTGCTTCCTATCTTTACCTTCCCTGACTTGTTTTCCAGCCTTGCTAGACTTTTGTGTCTAACTTATTTCTTTGGCAATTTCTCTGTGATAAAAGCAGAGGAACGAATAAGTAACCAATCACTGTTTTGACATGAACTGAATTTTCCCCATTTCTCTACTCTGTGCCTATTAACTAGCCTGGTTTTCATATCTTATTCATAGGGATCCTGGTTTATCGAGTTTTATTGAGCGAATCTAGCAAGTGCTATTTAAAATTTACTTCCTTGTCCTGAAATAAGTAATCTCCTCTATGTTTCCCTTTACTCTTGAATTCTAGATTCTTCTTTAATATTTCAAAGAAAGCAAAACAAGCAACTACCTGTTGCACAAGAACCGTGTTCACAGTTTCATTGACAGGCTAGGAAAATGCTTCTGTCATTCTGTATTAGTGAGCTTTCCCATTACTGTGACACAATAATCAGCATCCACAAAGTAAAGGAGGAGAAGTCTAATTTGACTAATGGTTTCAGGATACTCAGTCCATGATTGGCTGGTTTCAAGGCAGGAGCATCGTGGCAGAAGGGTATAGTGATGTTAGTTCATAAAGGACAGGAAGAATAGCAGGAGAACAGTGCCAGAGAGAAAGTGGTGAGGGACTGGATATTACACAGAAGGTCATGATGCCATGGGCACTTCTCCATCTGGTCAGGTTGACATGTCACAAATAACGGTTACAATCCAAGCCTTGTTAACTTGACAACTAGCCACATCAAATACTGACATAATTCCACTTCACATGAATAACTATCTTGGCCACAACTAGAAATATACTAATCCCCCAACCAGGTCTCAACAATTCCAGCATTTTTCAAAAGTCCAAGTCAAACTCTCAATGCAAATTCTTAGCTGTAAACCTCCATAAAAATAAAAAACAGGTTACATGATCTCAAGGTACAATGGCACAGGGTAAACAGTCCCATTCCAAGAGGAAGTGGTAAGGAGACAGAAAAGAATAGGACCAAAGCAATACTGAAACCTAGCAGTGCAAACATTGTTCCGTAGCAGCTCTATGTTTAGCATCTGGAGCACACAGTGGTGAGATGGGTTTGAGGGCATGGGTGGCCTCCCCCTATACCCTGTGGTCTTGCTGCCTGCAGCCCACATGACCTCTCTCTTGGGCTGGCATCATTAGCAGCCTGTAGCTTTCCTCAGCTTCCATGTTCCTGGCATCTCTAACTTCTTGGGGTTTTTTTTCCACTGCATCTTTAGCTTCATTTCCACAGCTCCACACAGTGTCCCCTCAGGAGCTCCTTACTTGGCCTCCCAGGCCTTGCTCTGAAATCTGCGGCCTCCCTGACCCAACTCTTGGATTCTGCCTATCAGTAAAATCAGCACCATGTGGGCACCACCAAGGTTTTCTGTCAGCAGAAAGAGTAGCCAGCGCCCCCTATCCTGGACCATGGTTGAAGTACATCTGAGTGCCTGGATGGCTGAGCAGAGTGAATGAATCCTGGTGAATTGATTCCCTAGGAGACCCTTCTTGAACACTTGTCCTAGAGACTCACTTCTCAAATGAAAGGATGATACTTTTGAACCCTCCAGCCCACCGTGGATGGGGTATTGTTGGTTTCTGAGATGCCGTCAATGTATTTTTTTTTTTTTTCCCTATACAAAATACTTGGCTTTTTTTTTTTTTTTTTTTTTTTTTTTCGGGATCGATCTGGGCCTT
>NW_022900919.1:23541267-23555638 GCF_012274545.1 Fukomys damarensis | reverse complement strand
TTTTTTTTTTTTTTTTTTTTTTTTTTTTGTACCGGGGATCGAACTCAGGTCCTTGTACTTGTGAGGCAGGCAGCAGCACCACTGAGCTAAATCCCCCGCCCTACTTGGCTTATTTTTAATGGCGCTAATCTCTTTAGCAATTATACTCCCTTTGGCCCTAACTTTACATATGGTTCCTTTTGGCCCAAAATTTAAATTTCTGAACTTTTCTGCTGTCTTTCCTCTCCAATTCTCACTATCAATCTGGCTAAATGCAGCACACAGTACCCATTCCACAGTACCCACCCCTTGAATATTGGGCCACCTTAAAATTTCCTCTGTTAGATCAATTAGTTCACCACCCTTAATCTCAGTTTACCACAAAGCCTCAGAACACAGGCAAAATGAAGACAATTTGCTTTTTGCCAAAATGCAACACATATGGCCTCTGATCCAATTGCCAATACAGCCCTTGTTCCTAACTGAACCTCCTGAGCCTGGCTTTTACTGCCCACATTCCTGTCAGCATTCTGGTCTTCTGACCTCTGATCATAGTCACTCATCAGACTTGTTTGCAGCATTCTAAAGTTTCTCTAGTTGGCATCTCTAAAGCAAACTCCTTCTGCAAACCAGTTCCAAAGGCTTCTAAATTGCATGGTCAGGTGTAGTCATAGCAATAACCTCACATCTCTGGCACCAATTTTTTTTACTACCTCATCTCTAGAACATAGCACTTCACATTGACAACTTGAAATAGCAGAGGTTTATTTGGCTTACAGTCTCAGGGGATTCAGTCCATGGTTTGGCTTGGTCTAAGGCAGAAATATAATGGCAGAAGAGTGTGCGTGCGTGCGTGTGTGTGTGTGTGTGTGTGTGTGTGTGTTGCAGGAATGGTTTGATCATGGTGACTGGAGAAAAAGAGCGGGGAATTAGTGCCAAAGAGTGAGGGACCCAACACAGACCCCCAAGGTCCTAATTCTATGATTCATACAGAAGTGTGCTCTACTAACTCCCTGGATGTTTCTTAATCCAGTCAACTTGACATAAGCATGATTAAGTCCCCTTTTCCTATAGCAGACCAAATGTCCTTTATAGGCACCCACTTTATTGGGTAAAGGGGAAAACTTATGAACAGTGTCACAGTCTTCACCATTCAGAAGTCTCTTTTCAGTTTGAATATGTAGTCATCCGCTGTTCTACTTCCCAGGGATGTTTCAGCAATCTGTTCCTCATAGGAGCCCATGGGGTTTCTGAGCTTTCCTCTTCTCTTCTCTGTGCCTAGCCAACCTCTGGCTGGCTGGAGAAAATTTTGTCCTTGTGGCAGTGGTTCCAAGAACCTTCAGACACACAGCGTCCTCTGTCCTTCAGCACAGTGACTGTTGGAGTGACCTCCAAGTGCCCTGCTCACTGTGCACATGTGGTAGGAGCTGACACAGGACTGCAAGGTTGTCTGCCCCTTCCTGACCTCACACATTTACCTCACTTCCTCAGTGCCAATCTCTCTGTACATATGGCCCCAGGCTGGGCTCATCTCCAGTTTCCAGAGCTTCCCTCCTATTAGGTCCTAAGAGAGCACCATTGGCCCTGTGGTGTAGAGTTTCAAGTATGTAGCAAGGTGTTCTGTGTGATCCTGAAACTGGGCCACAGCTGGGAAGCCCAACCTGCTGTCTCTTTCCTCCTCCTTTCACAGGTCCTTAGGAGGGAAGGGTAGGTCTCAGCCTCAGTGGGCCTCTCCACAAGTGCTCAACACTTGTCCTTGGCCTGCTGTTCCTGAGTCACACTGAGCTAAATACAGAGTATGAGTCAGAGAGTAAGTAAACTTGAACACAATATCATGTGGCCCTTGAAAGGGGTCACGCGTGCCCCTTCGGGCACCCCCTCCCAATCAGATCACTCACACACTGAGAGGTCCGGCAGGAGATCTTTATTGAAGGGAATCAGGCGAGGCACAAAGGCCGGGAGGCAAAGGAAGGGAGGCGGGTACGAAGGGAAGGAGTCTTGGCTCATTTATAGGGTCATGGGTGGGAGTTTTGCAATTAGGGGGAATAAGCTGTTTTTTTAACCTACTGCAGGCCGCATTGCCTTATAAGTTCTTAGTCCTGCAGAAGTCCCTTATCAGATGTTGGTGTCATTTCTGGGAAGAATTCAACTCAGGGAGGAAAACAAAACTTAAATTGGGAAAACGAAACTTAAGTTGGGAAGAACCTGGAAGTCAGGTATAAAATGGGGGAGTTTAAAGTAACATGTACAATTTCCTAACATCCCTGACAGCTGAGTGTGTGACAGTGGTTTCTCTCCCAGAGCAGGGAAGAGCCCAGTTTTGTGTGAGTCACACATGCACATGGTGCATGCTGGATACAAGTCACACAGAGTAAAACACTGCTCAGCTCTGACCGATAGGAAAGTCACGGGGAGATTAAGGACTGGAGGGTTTTAAGAGCACTGATCTATGTCATATTCTCCTTCTATTCTATGGTGACGAGCCAGGCCTGGCCATCAGAGCAATATGTGGTAATGCTGGTGGGGAGGCATCTACCATTCCACAGAATGGACGAAACCATGACTTTGTTCTTCTGATGGAAATAAAACATTTTAGAGCATCCATTGTTCCTTGGTATTCTAGCTTTCAAAAGCAATAATGCTGTGACTAAAATATTCTCAAATGGTATACAGTGGCCAGAGCTGAATGAGTTGCTTTTTCCTTTTGTATTCTTATTGTAGCATGCTTCGGGCAGACTAAAGAGAAGGCTGAGTACACAGAAATACAAAAGATATATTATGTATAATTTAAAAGTCCATTTTACATTTGTCTCAAGCAATGAGCTCTATCTATGCTGGAACCTGCTATGTATTCAAATTCTCTCATGCTACGGGCTGTGGGCCATTCTGGGAAGGCTCAGGACAAGGGGGAGCAGTAGGATCCCTGCTGGTGCTCAGAATTATTTGAAGGACTTCACCCCAAGTTCTCTCCTCAATGGCTAATTTTCTAGACATTCCCCAAATCAACTGATTAATTTCTAGAATGACATAGAATTCTTGAGTCAATAGGATTGTGTAAGGTAAAAAAGCATTTCTGTTCCCAGATCTGTAGCAATGTAATTGTGAACTGCATCCCACTGGGCTCCAGTGTGATTTCTCTCATTGCCTCTGGCAGAGTGGGTGCGATACCTCCATTGATCAGAACAGGGACTGTCAGTTCCTGTTACTTAAACATGCAAAACTTTCCAAATGTCAGAACGCATGCACACAGGCACACACTTCTGTTAAGCAAAGATTTCCACAACTTAAAAATGGGGCAAAAGAATAAGAGCAGGTCTTGCTGGGAGCTGTGCCCAGCAGCCTGCTTTGGGGTTGACCCTTGATGTTCCTCGCTTGACTGCTCCTGATCTTTCATTTGAATATTTTATAAGGTAGAGATGAAAGTTGTAGAAAAGTGATGGAGACACAGATGATTTGTTCCTGATAGGAAATGGTTTAGTATGGTAGAAAAGATTTCCCCAAAGACTAGCATTTCTTTGCCCTACACAGCACAATCCTGACGAGCTCTGTACTTTACTAGCTATCTTTGCAAGCAAACTTTTTTTTAAGTGACTATCAGTACTCCCTTTCTCCAGCTCTTCTTTGTCTGTCTTAGTTTGGGCTGCTATTAAAAGAAAATATTATAAACAGGGAGGCTTTTAAGCAACCCACACATATTTCTCCCAGTGCTAGAGGCTGGAAGTCCAAGGTGAAAGAGCCACGGAGGTCAGTGTCTGGAGGCAAAGCAGCTCTCTAGGGCCCATCCTCGGGGCACTAATCCTGTCTCCCAAGTTTTCACCTCGTGGCCTAACCTCCCCCAACAGCCCCACTGTTAATGCTACTGCTGTGCCTGCGATTAAGCTCAGTATTTGAACTTTGGGGGGACACATTCAGATCACAGCCCCAGCTTACCATCTTGCTGGCTCTCTCATTAATGAACTAAATAAATCATTTCCATTTGCTCACTTTATATATTGCCTGATAGTCATGACTTTAACATTTTTGAAAATTACACCTTGGCACTTCTAGCATCCCTTAGGAAACAAGGCAATGTATGGAAATTGGAAATCACTCATACAGCCATGTTGATACGCAGACAGAGTGCAATGTCTTTATTTTGCCTCCATCTGAAATAATCTGTTTCCAGGTGCACTACAGTTTAAATTTCTTCCAAGTCAATGATTTTATGATTTTCATTACATTAAAGCAACATCTCGGCTCTCTAGGAAAAGGCTTAGTGCCTTCAGTGTTCCTATTCCTCATTCCCTGCTTGGATTCAGGGATAGTGTGGGGGTTACATGCTCTGAGGCTCTCAGGGAAAGGTGTCCTTGAGGTGCCCCATGGCCTCTGACCACATGGCTTAGGTACCTGGCCCTTGGTCTGCCTGGGCCTGTAGCTCATCCTCGTTCTGGCCCTGGTGCCAGCCTACACAGAAACTAAGGGTAGATGAAGAAAGCTAAGCCAGCACCACCCCTGCTGTCCATAAGCTGTTTTAAAGCCATCTGTCCATTTCCTCTGAAGATGTCGATGTTACTCTCCTACTGTTTTTTTTTTGCTAATTGTGCTACTAGTACATATGCACAGTGCACAGTGCTTACCCTCACCATGGGAGACGGTCTATGCACAGAATACTTCCTCGTTATTTTTACTTCCCCATCCCCTCCCTCTCTCTCTCCTTCCATTTCTATCTTGATCCCTTTCTCATTTGTAAAAGATCTATCTCCCCGAGTCATATTGTCCAGCCTTCATTTTGTTCTTTACAGTATTTGTAATTTGGGTTTCTCATATAGGAGAAACCATGACTTATCTATGCTTGTCTATTTCACTTACAATTATGGACTCAAGGTACAACCATTTTCTTACAAATCACTCAAATTCGTCCTTCCATATGGCTGAGTCGTGTTCCACTGTAAATAAACCAACTTTTTTATATTCATTTATCTGTTGATGGATATGTAGGCCACTTCTACCCCCTTACTATTTTTAAATGTTGGTCACATCTATAGTGACACCTCTCTTTCATCCTGATAACGATGATTTGTATTATCCTTCTTTTCCTTTCCCTATTTCCTCCCTCCCTGTCTCCCTCTCTCTCTTCCTCCTTCCATCCCTCCATCCCTCTCTCCCTCCCTTTCAATTTTCTAGCTCTTTCCTCACAAAGCATTTGTTGCCCATTTGTTGAACTAGGCTCAAGGTCGAACTCTCTGTAGTGAGAAAGAGAAAAGCATATTAAGTTTTGGAAAAACACTTCCCATCCTACAGCAAGAGAAAAATGTGTTGAGCACAGCAACTGCTGCCCTTTGTGTGGAATTTCCGTTTTTTCCATGGGTGTGCTATTGTTGTTTAAGCACAGCAGAGCAGTGTGGTGGTATTCAGTGAATACTGGTGGCACAGAGCTGCAGGGTCACAGGGACCAAGTCAAGTCCTGAGATGGGCTTGGCATGCGAGGTTGCAGGGATGTGTGGGAAGGGCATGACTGCAGCATCCAGGAAGTGGTCACCAAGATGTGTGGTGTGGGAAACGCCATGGGCACAGCAGTGACCCTGGCTCTGCAGGTCTGCCTCCCTCTCCTCGGAGTCTGGGAGAAAGTGCTCACAGCCTCGCATGTTTGGAGCTGTCCAAGTATCTTCCATCAGACCAGAGGCCAAGACACCACAGGAAATTGAACTCACTTTTCTCATCTGATTGCAATGTTGTCTCATATATCATTTGCCTTTTGCACTACTAAACACTGGCAACAAGCTTTTAGCAGAACTTTTTAAATAAGAAGAATCAACCTTTCTTCTCCAAATCACAAAGTTAAGTCCATGGATGAGCGGGAGGGTACTGGTGTTGGTGACACCTCTTGCTCAGGTGGACCCTTCAGAGAAGCCTTCTGAGCCCTGAGTAACCCCAGGTGCAGGCTTCCCTGGATTGTGCTGCCCTGTCTGTACCTCATCCCCAAATTTAACACGTACTTCCTGGAGCTGAGGCAGGGGGCCTCTCTCTTGTAAGATAGCCGGGCACACTATGGTCTTGGTGCCTTGGCAGTTAGTGATTTCCCTTCACTGCAGTTACAGCCACAAAGCCCTCCTAGGGGACAGCAGAAAGCACTTGCAGCATGTTCATGCCAGCAGGAGATGGGGGGTGGATATGTGTTCTGGAGGTGATGCCAACCTCACCTTCCAACAGCCTCATTAACAGCTGTGTGACGTCAGACAGAAACGCCACACCACACCCGTTTCCTTATCTTTATCTTTTCTTATCTCACCGGGACTCTGAAAAGATCAGTGGCAGTGTACATTTAACATGCTCAGCGCAGCACACGATGCAGTAAGACCTCAGCTGTGGCCAGTGGTTTTGTTTCTGCGGTGTCCCTCTGCAGGTGCCCAGTCCTCCCTCCAGTCCAGCTGGAAGAATGAGAGGGTCCTGTCCTCCAGGCCACACGTTGTTGGCTTCTTCACACCACAGACGCTGCTCTCCTCTGACAAGGAGACACCCCACAATAGCCAAGTGCCCCAAGAATCTTCTGGTTCAAACAGCCAAAAAGGCTCAGGGCTGTACTTGGCCAGCCAGGCCCCACCCAAGCCAGCTTGAACACTGCTGGTGCAAATCACATTCTGCACAATGACTCAGACCAGCTCCAGGAGCAGCAAGAGACTGACACAGCTCTAAGGCTCAGGGAGCAATTAATCTCCCAGAAATTAATGACCCCACAGCTGCTGGTCCATCCCAGCTGCAGCTCTCTCTGGGATCTGCAAAGATGTTTATCAGAACAGATGATGCCCGAGAAATCCACTTCAGCTCACCCATTGCTGTGCAGGTGCTCAGCAACTGAGTTGCCGTAACAGGGCCCCCACTACCTCTCTCTGTCCCCAGAGAGGGGAAGAGAGCTCCCCCAGAAGAGGAGGGAAGGCACCATGGGGAGACTGTGAGCTCGAGCAGGTCATAAACCTGGGTTTCCACAAGCAACATGCCTGGTGTGTGATGGACTGCGTCCTGCCTGCAAGGCTGCGTGTAGAAGACAGGAAATGCAACCACCTTTCTTTAATGTGTTCAAACTCTCCTGGGGGAGTTGCTGGGGACAGAGATTGATTATGGAAAACTGGCATTTTGGAGGCTGCTCCTCTGAGATCGGGCATTTGGAGGAAGCTTGGAAAACAAATCATTAAACATGTTTTACTTTAATCCAAGCAGCGAGCTAAGTCAGCAGGGTGAGGATTGGGGCAGAGGTGGCCGGGGACAGAGTGGGATGTGGCTGTGTGTTACACACATAGAAACCAAGGTCACAGCTCCACACGGCAAGCACCCTCTGATAGGATACGTGAAGTCCAGGTCCAGAGTGTCCCCCACACAGGCTGGCCTGCTCCCCAGGGTACCGCATCGTGCTGTGCTTCGTACTCTGCCTCTTGACCATGGCCTTCTTCAGAGAGGTGGTGACAGTGACAGGCAGAGGGCAGGGGTCTGGGGCCAGAATAATGGCTCTGTCCCTGGGTGACCGTGTGGACGGATCACTTGACCTTTCTTGACCTTGCACCAAGGTTTCCCCTGGAAGATCAGGAGTCAGGGCCCTTGCCCTTGAGGCAGGGGCATCCTGCAGGGTCAGCCAGCACTCTGGTACCTGTAGACAGCACGATGCCCCAAGGTCTAGGGACAGGTTTCCATCTACTGCATGAGGTACATCTAAAGGCAGGCTGTGGAGGGAAGGTCATGAGAGGCTGACCCAGCAGGGTTCTCCTTGGCTCTGCAGCTCAGAAGAAGATTGTCTCACATTTCGCTCCCCTACATAACCCACTTGTGGTCTTAGGTGACAGGAACAGCTGGCATCCTGGAGCAGCACCACCAGAGGCGGAAGGCTGTAGGGCAGGTAGAGTCCCAGTTTCTGTTTTCAGCCTGGCCTCTCTCCGGAGGGCCCTTCCTCCTGTAAAAGTCCTTACTGTCCTGCTGCGATGCGGTTCTGGTTGTGTCATGTGGCATGGAAACCTGAGCCCTTCTGCTGCCTGTGCCATGCTGGCCTCCTCCCCACCCTCCTCAGTGGGGCTGCAGTGGCTCCGCCCCTCCTGCCTGAATTGCTTGTCCTCTTCAAACCTCAGCTTGCTCCTCTGCTAATGAGGACAACATAATAATGACCCAGTGGGACAAGTATGAGGACCTGAGGTACTATGCTCCAAGCACTTAGGGATGTGCCTGGCTCAGAGTGAGTACTCAGAGCATCCCATGGCCGGCCATGTTCCTGGGTTTAGCTTTCACTGGAAACTGGCAAACCCTGCAGGTTGAAGCTACAGCAACAGGTTTCACATGGCGGGCATGATGGCGCATCAGGGGACCCCAGAGCACTGCCCAGGGCTGTGGCAGCAGCTGGGTTCTGGGGCAAAGTGGGGCAGGGTCAGCAGGCTACAGTCTGTGTCAAGGGCTGGCCTGTAGCTTATGCTCTGGCCACTGAGGTAACAATGGTTTCTACATTTTCAAATGGTGGGGAAAAATAATTAAAAACTAGAAGGGCCGGCTTTCAGCTCAGTGGTTCTGCCGCCTGCCTCGTGAGTGCAAGGTCCCGAGTTCGATCTCTGATATCAAACAAAAACAAAAACAAAACAATCTAGAATCATCCCACCCAAGAGGCATATGCAGGGAGTGCACCAAGGCAGCCGAGATCACAGCAGAACTATGATCACAGCCCAGCTGATCACAGCCCAGATCACAGGGGCCAACCGTGTGAACCACAGAGTCCAAAACTTTCTGCCCCTCCCTAGAGAAGTGTGCTGATGTCTGGGGAGAGCTTCTGAGGTCCAAGTTGGTGTCCATAGGATCAGGGTACTGCCTGGCTCACCTGAGCCCCTATTTCCTCCCTTGTGTGAACCCCTCTGCAGCCAGCTACCGGCCCTGTGTTCCTGAACACAATGGGGCCATATTCATCACTGCTCTGTCCCCAGTGGCCATCCTTACTACCTCACCTGTCTCTTTGGCCTGGTTCACCACCCTTTCCTCCAGGAGGCCTTTCTGGACCTTCCCTGCCCCGCTGCAGAGCTGCACTTCTGTGGGGCTATTGGGGCAGAAATCCCAGAATCATTTGGGTGCAAAAGATATCCAGCTGCTGACTGTTCTCAGTCCAAAGGGTCATAACTCATTGGTGCCTGACAAAATGGGAAATGCCTAGAAATCCGAGTTTGTATTTGGATTTTGTTTTGTTATTGCTGTTTTTGGTTTTTATTTTTTTGAGACAAGGTCTCACTGTGTAGTTCAGGTTGGCACTGAACTCACAATGTAGCCCAGGCTGGCCTCAAACTCTCAGCAACCCTTCTGCCCCAGCCTCCCAAGTGCCAGGATTACAGGCGTGCGCCACCGTGCCCTGCTCACAGTTTATATGTGAAAGAGCTTTGGTAGAGCTTTCCTCACATATGACTTATATGACATTAGCAGTAATGAGTTATGGAGTGAAAAAAATTTCTAAGCTAAGCCAACAAAAATCAAATTGTGATCAACTGTGCAAGGAGACTGACAATATTTGATAGAAATGATTTTTAAAAAGTAACTGAAATATGAAGAAATCAAAGATCAGCTAAAACTGTATGAACATATCATAGAGGTAGACCAAGCCATTAACTTTTTAAAAAGTACATTAACTTTTTATGGCTCTTAGATGTCTGTGATATTTTATCTTTGTACAGTTAAAATTTACATCTTTTTATTATTTGTATTTGTTGTGACTTATTTTCTCATTCTAACTATTCACTTTTGTGCTTGTTTTGTTTTCATGTTTTGTAGTCCTTTATTAAAGATGATTCCTCAAGCTGCATAAACTATAGGGCCATAAAACCCAAATCTACATCTCTCCTTCATTTTCAGGTAGGACTGAGCCCCCTTTCTCTCTCTCTCCTCTGCCTGCTGCCTGTCCTTGCAGGCATCCCAGAGAGAGAGCTGGCTTAGGTCCCCTGTGAAACCGATCCACAGTCTGTACTGTTTGTTCCACTGAATGGTGCACCCAGCTCACTGCCACCTCCCCTGGTTCGTCCCCATACATAGCTTGTAGTTCCCGATCACCACATAAAGCAACTATCTCTCCAGAAAGACCCCCTCTGGAAGCCCTGAGAACTGACATCTGTCAGGGGAACAGGATTTAGAAGCTAATGTGTTTCACTCACAAGAGCTCTGGAAGGTGCATTCGTATATTAGAGGCATTTTGTATGAGGTACAAAATTCAGCAGCAAGTGTCATGTTAAATGAAAATAATTCCAGTGAATATTACAGCCACTAACCAGGGAGGTGATTTTCCTGTGTGCAGGCACCAGGATGTCCCTGGGGCTAGAGACTCTCTTGGCAAACCTGGCTTTCTGTGCGTGATCCCCCTGCTCTGGCCAGGCCCCCAGAGGCAAACTCCACCTGGAAAGGTGCTGAAACACAGCACACTCCAGCTGCTGTGAACGATCCTCAAACCTGCAGTATACGCACTCCTCATAGGAAATCTTTCAAGGCCAAATTCAAAAGTCACCTCATCTGCTCTGAACTGAGGACTCTTTCTGGTTTCCTGGCTTGTAAACAGTGATTCGTGGTCACAGGAGCTGCAGCTCCCATCTGCCAGTTCTCTGGTTCCATTGACCCACCTGGTCTTTACTCCAGAGGAGGTCTTGGGAAGGGTCCCTGCCCATTTCCCCGGACCTGCCGCCAAGAACAGATGCCAGTCAGCGCGGCCAGCAAGGTCTGGCCTGGGGTCTTCAGAGTGTCCTGTGTGGTGGCCTAGCTATTGAGGGCTGTGGTGAGACATTCCAGTTGGCAAACACAGTTAAGCTTCCCCAGTTTACATCTCCTGATGTAAGTTGCACAACGGTCAGCACCAAAACACTTTCCCACCTGGGGATTTCCTTGCTGACTGTTACCCAGCATGCTCTCTGGGCCAAGCCCTTCCAAGAGTCATGAAGGAAAACTGTGGGGTGGCCACTTGGGGGTGCTGGTGAAGCATGGGGGAAACCCTGCAATGCACTGTGGGATGCAGCCCATGCCATGGACAAGAGCCCAGTTTTTTTTCAAGATGCAGCAGGGCACAGTATGTTAAGAGAACCCAGACTGTTGATCATCAGCACTTTCCTTCCTCTCCTGAAAAATTCTGGTGAAAAGTCACCTCTTTCTTTGCCCCATGGGTAAACAGTGAGAAAGGGTAGGGAAGATGACTTGGTCCCTGATTAATGGTGAGATGAGGCCTTCAGCCCTCTCTTGGTGATGGAACAACAACCCCCATCTCTGATGCTCATATCTTGGAGGGGCACTCAGTATGGAGGCGTCTTGCATGTATGGAGAGGATGGCATTGCCAGACCCTGAAAGATACACATTGGATACAGGAGGGTCCCAAAGCTCAGGGTATCCAGGGGGCAAAGAGGAGCCTGGCTCCACTGTTCCTCCCCAGCCCTGGCCCAGAGGCTGCTAACAGCTCATCCGTCTTCTGTTTCCCATGTCCCACAGAGAGAACCAACTTTCCACATTGCAGGCACCAAGTGTGCAGGAAGAGAAGTCCCATCCAGCCATTATTAATTACCTTTCTCTGTCTAGAGTCCTTAAAAATGTCTCCAATTGTGTTAATATCTTCTTTCTTCTGTGCTCAGTAAGTGAGAGGCCAAGGCGCAGATGAGCCAGAATAGGTGTACAGAAGCTCATGCTTGGGAAGGTGAGGGACACTGTGGAAGGATGTGTGGAGATCAGCAGGAGCTGCAGCAGTCCTTATGGTGCACCTCCAGCAGGATGGCCGGATGCTGCAGGGTTGGTGGTGGGAGGCTGGGCCTGTGTCTACCTGGTGCTCAGGTAAACCATGCACCCCAAGAAGAGTGGCAGGTGAAGAGGCCTCGATGCAATGCCCTGCACAGGGACATGCCACCCTGGCTGGAGATCTGGTAGTGTCTCCTCTGAGAGGGACTCCTACCCCAGAGGTGCTGTGCACAGTTAGAATGAGGGTTAGGCCCAGATGCTGTTCCTTGCAGTCGGTGTACAGGGGACTCCAGGAGCCTGACAGCCGATCTTTCCTAGAGAAACCCAAGTACAGCTGCTTCCAGTGTTGGACTCCTTACACCTTGCAAGACTCAGGGATAGCACCTCACCTGTGATCCAGTGGCCTCCACTGAACTGAGCCTGAGTATAAGCTGGGTGTGGGGTGGAGTCAGTGCCTCATTGCAGTCCCACTTATTAGCAATGTGATTCAGAAGAAAAATACTATAGTTTTTCCAGAAAAAAAAAACTTCAAAAGGAAATGAGGGCTGAGGTGTCGCTCCACTGTGCACCATGCACTTAGTGTATGTAAGACCCTGATTTGATGCCCAGCATGAAAAGCAAGGAGAAAAGTCAATGGCAAATGTGTTGTTCTGAGCCCAGAGCCTGAGCTAGCAAGTGATGAAAGTCTTTGTCCTCCAGAAAAACAAACTGTAATTCCAAAGGTCGCTTTCTATGAAAATGGAAAAAGACCTGACCACCCTAAGACAGATGGAAGATGAACAGAGACCCTTCCGACAGAACAGATTGCAACCAGAGCAGTTCTGGGTTTTTCCTGTACAGAAGATGTGACGGCACAGGAGCTGGATGCCGGGGCACTTCTCTCCAGATCTGGGCTTGCTGTTTGTCCTTTGCTGTTCATCCTGTCCTGTCCTGAAGACTGGGGCCACATCAGTGGACAGGGTCACTTGCCTGCAGGCGGTGTTGATCGTTGGCAGTGTTATGACTTTTGAAAAAAGCATGAAATTAAATGCCCTTGTGGGAAGCCTGTCATAGGCATTCATGTGAAGTCTCTGCATTTAGAGGGGGGAAAAGGGCATTCACTTTTCTAGAGCAAGTTGGAGTTTAAGTCAGGCAAGTATGCAAACTGCTAGTTTGCCCAAACTGAGTTGGTGAATCTCAGACTTTAAATTCTAGGTAACTAAAAATCTTTCACAGAGTTCTTAAAAATGTACATGACCAGCTGTGTGCCAGGAAGTCCCCGTTTAGGGGTTTGGGGTCTGTTCCCTGTATCTGCATTTACCATGAGCCCCCAGGCAACTCTCTGGACACCTCTCTGCTGTCTGCTCACGTGGTAAGGCAGTTCTGGAAGTCAGGCTTCCATGCCACTCGGATCTCCCCAGGCCTGCTGGTGGGACAAGCTGAGGCCAGTCAATTTCACATGTTCTCCTCTGCTGGTGACCCCTGAAACCCAAGATGTCACGTTCTTATCCCTGGATCACTCCTGAGAAGAAGGTGTCTCAGAGCAGTGGGGAATGTGTCTGTGGTCAGGCAGCTGGAAGTGTTGCAGTTCAGACTGGAAGCCAGCTCAGGAGAAGCTGATGATGGAGGTCCCTGTGCCCCCGCTGGGAGAATCATCCTAGAATTGGTGAGCATCCAGCTATGGTTCAGATGACCAGATCACATCTTGTCCCCCACCACAGAGGCTTCTGAGGGCCTCTATGAGGGGCCCTTTTGTCTTTTGGCAACAGTCAAAGGGTTATCTTAAAAGGCTTTGGCTGCTGGTTTCCACAGCAGGCAGACATCCCTTCCTTGTCTTCACAGATAGGGATGCTTACTGTGATTTATGGGGGTGCACCGTCTTTGGGAGGGTGTGGAGTAGCATTTGATTGTAAATAGGCATCAGAACCTTTGCTCCAATCCACCCTTCCTGCAATGACATAGAAACCTATTCTTTTTCTACAGCACAGACTCAGAAACCAGAGAAATTCCTGTCCAAGGAGTTGGGTTTTAGGAGTTAGATTTCACTGGGCAAGTATAATGATTAGCAATAATGTCCTTTTCACTTGGGGCCATGGCCACCAGGTAGAGCACAAGTTTCGGCATGCACGGCAACTTTCCTTAGCTCATTTGCAGACACTGTGCTACCTGGTAACTGGGCCAGGAAAGGGGACACATGCCTTGACTGTGACCGAACACTTCTGCTACAGAGGTGACACATGGAACCAAGTTCATGTCTGGGAGTTGAGTCCGAAATGCCTCTTTGTCAAGTCAGATGGGCCAGTGACAGCAAGCACCCCTCTACCGCATTAGTGAGTTCTTCCAGTACCTGGTGCTGTGGCTGTTCCCTTGCTGGCCAGCCTGGATGGGGTCTTCTCAGAATGGGAACTGAGTCCCATGTCTTACCCTCTTCAGTGTCCTGGCTGTGTGAATCACAGCTGACTGAATGCAGCCAGCCCAAGGTGGCACTGACCTTTTCCTCGGGCTTGGGGATCCTCAGGGTATGTAGGGCTGCACTGAGGTGGGTTTTACAGACCCCCTTTGTCATACAGAAGGGGTGTGGGAGGGTGTGGAGGTCACGAGGAAGGTAAACGCTTTCAGGGCTTGCTGTTGGGTGTCTCCCCAGGCTCACCCCCACCTGCATTTCCACTGCCTCCAGTGCCCACCTGTGATGGCTCCCACCAGCTTCCAGCAATGCAGAGATGG
>NW_022900919.1:23538495-23539764 GCF_012274545.1 Fukomys damarensis | reverse complement strand
TTTTTTTTTTTTTTTGGTACTGGGGATTGAACTCAGGTCCTTGCGCTTGCAAGGCAGGCCACCGAACCGCTGAGCTAAATCCCTGGCCCACATTTTAATCATTTAACAGCCAGAGATTTGCTATAATTTTCCACACTTATTTGAATTCAGAGAAACATTATACCACATGCAATCATTACTTGAGTTTCTTCCGGAAATAATAAACAGTATTCCCAGGAAAAGTGATTAGGAAATTAATCCTTTGGAACAAGAGTCTATGAATGCAAAGATTACATAGAATAAATGAACAGCTTACTTATGCTTTCTCTTTGGATAAATGTAAGGTCATTTATTTTGGAACAGTTTTCTCAAAGAGCGAAGGTCCTGCTTGCACAGTCCCCCTGTGGAAGCTGGCACCTATCTTATGCTGGACTGAAAATATAGCTTTAATCAAAATCCAGGTTGTAGATCACATCCACAGCCTGGGATGTTTGACTTTATGACATCCTAAACTCATTTTGCAGGTCTCCAAAGATCACAAATCAGTGCCACACAAAAAGAGGCTTAATGAGATGAGAGAAACAGGAGTCCCGGAGCCTCCAGAACGAGACCCCTAACTCAATGGATGCACATCTTACACAAAAGACTAAGACTGCATGAGTGCTTTGCCAGAAACCCTTGTCCTCTGGCTGGAGCCTCAGAGGCTCAGAGAAGCCTAGAAGGCAGGAGGAGAGCCAGCCAGCTGGTGCAGAGGGCCTAGAATGGAACCTTCCCCAGGGAGGCAGCGCCCAGGCTGGGGCAGGACTGTTTCTTCTGGGCCCTTGTGACTCTATTGCACATCTGGGAGAAGGTTCAACACCTTGGACTTTTGGACAGCTCCTTTCCTCAAACTTTCCACAAGCCAACAGTCTCATGTCAACATCAGCTCCATAATACAATCTGCAGAACATTCCCGGAATTATTTTCCACTTCACGGATAAGGGAAAAAAATATTTGAAAGCTTGAATTCGGCCTCTCGTGTCAGAACAGGACAAAAATTCAAAATCCCACTGACACTTGCATGTCTTTAGAAAGACTGCCTCTGACAGAACTTTCCCCACAAGTTCCATCAATTATGACCTTCACTGACTGCACTGAGAAAAGCCATTCTGTTCCTGCCGATCACAGACGAGACTGAACGTGGGCAGTGTGCTGGAGGACTTTGACTGTTGCAGCACAGTTCCCAACCCCTCGGGGCCCAGCGCAGGGAGTCACCTGGACGCAGCACCACCCCTAGTTCCCAGCGGGTTC
>NW_022900919.1:23488344-23538104 GCF_012274545.1 Fukomys damarensis | reverse complement strand
GAGAGGCTGAGTCAGCGCCTGGCTCCGCGAGGGGCTCTGCCCGAGCCGCGGCCGGGGCATTTTAAAGGCGAGCAGCTGGACGCGGTTCAAGCGGAAGCCAGGAAACTTCGTGCGCGGGGGAGGGGGGGTGTCTGGAGGATGCGCGCTGCACCCCCTTCCTTCCACAAAACCGCCGAGCCTGAAAGTGCCTCTGAGGAGCCTTCTGCATTATGCTTGGAGCTACTGAATTAGGGCGAGCCCAGAGCCCGGTGTGAAAGGTCTGGTCCATGCAATTAGAGAAGGAAATAAGGGGCAAATATGCTAAAGCTGTGCCTCTGTTGAAAATATGCACTTTTAAATTGGGAAGCAGGAGCAATGATGACTATTTGAGGCACATGTGACATCTGAAAAAATGAACTAAGTCGCCTTTCCCAACGAATTGGCAGGTTTTAAATACACGTCAAGTAGCAGTGTGCTTGTGCACTCACTCCTAACCAGCTAGAGACACGAATGGTGGACCCTGTTCTCACTAAGGCAAACCAGAATGGCTAGGAGGACGGACGTGTCAGGAATATTCGCACGATGAAACTTCATACTGAGGGGCAGCTGAGCCTGTTGTCCACTCAGTCACACAAGCCTTCTTCTTAGAAAGAGGTAAACATTGTAAACCTATGGGTTCTCTTGCTCTGTAAGCTCAGGGTAACCTCCATTAAATTCCAGCTAAGGTTCCCCCCTTTAACTTGGCATAATGATTCTAGGTATCACTTGGAAGAAAAAAGAGAACAGGGAATAAAAGCTTACCGACCAAGAGAATAAGGGAACTAGCTGCACTGGGTATTGAATGAGGGAATGTGTGCCACACCGGCCCAGTGCTTACTACTTAAAGGGGCTCTTTACACACAATGATGGGCTTCATCCATCACGACACGCCTGGGAGGTGGATAATAATATTGCTGCTGTGTACAAACAGGAGACAGAAGGCTAGAAGCAAGTCTGTTGTGCCTCTTACGGCTCGCTGGAAATGGGGGTCCTGCCTGCCCACCCTGTCAGTCTGAGAGCTAGAGTCTCTGTCACACCGTGCAGCTCCCTCACAAGTCAGTGATTAAGACGGCGGGTGGTCACCAGCCAGGGCTGACAGCAGCGGGGGAGGACCCAGCGCCCAGAGTGGAAGTGTGTGAGAAGCTGCGGTACTCAGGGCACTGCCAGATGATAGCATGGATGGATTTTTAAATCAGCGATTTCAGAATAACCAGTTAATCCTTAGCAGGAGCAGGGAGCTGATTTTTTGTGTAGCTCCCTAAATGAAAATGAGCTCCATATATATTCAATAAAAGGTAAGTGAGATAAATATATAGGTGGAAACTCATAAACCTGGATTTCTGAAAGTCTAAGTATATCATGAAACCATGAAGGAAAAGACTGGTAGATAGGATTGTGTAAAAACAGAAAAACTTTATGAAAAAGACACGGTAAACAGACTTAAAAAAATAAATGACAAACTGGGACAAATTTTGCTATGCATGAGACATGGGAAAATAGAAGTATAAATATCCAGTTAAGCATGAATTTCAGACAGATCACAAATTATATTTTAGTATGGATTTGTCTCATTTGGCTAGGTGTGGTCATTCATGCCTTATAATCCCAGCACTGAGGCTGAAGCAGGCGGATTACAAATTTGAGGCCAGCCTGGGCAACTTCGTGACCACTGAGACCCTGTCTCAAAATAAAAAAATAAAATAAAATAAAGAGTTGGGAATATAGCCTAGTGTAAAGGTCTTACATTCAATTTCCAGTATCACCTCTACCACCACCACCACCAAAAAAAGAAAAAAAAGCCTCATTTACAGTTTGCATGAGGGTCTAATTTTAATCACTACCGCATATTTACTTTAGCAGCCCTAATATTTTAATGTGGACAATTTACAAAAAATTCACGTTGTCAGTTAAAAAACAGATGATTAACCCTCTAGAACCAAGAGTAAAAGAGATCAGCAGCCAACTCACAAAAGAACTCAAATAACAGGAAGTCATCTGTCTTCTCCAATAATAAAATAAATACAAATAAGAAGTTCAGGAAATTGTATTTTTAACATACTAGCGGGTACACTGTAAAACACAGAGAACATTTAGACCTGGTGAGGGTTTGGAGAAATAGGCATTCTCCCTTATTGTTCATGAGGATGCAAATCAAATCAACTTCCTGACTTCCAGGTCCTGCTGGTGGCCTGGGGGTTTCTTTATCTCCAAGATGGGATTCTCAAGAAGCCAGCTGGCTAGAACATCGGCAAGGCTTCCTGACCCAGGAGGACAGATTGTAACGTGGGAGCCTCTGTTCAGCCTCAGTGGAGGGTGGGGATAATGGGCCATAACCAGCCAGTGCAGCTCCTGTGTTGCCAGCAGCTTTCAAACCATTGGTAGCTTGACATCAGCCACAGGGCAATGTTTACATCACAGCAACTGGCACAGGCTAAGAAATCAGAGCCCTTCCTGCTGCAAACCAGTTGTTTAGCATTTTCCAGCACGGCTGCTGCCTGGTGGGCTTCTGAGGGTTCTCCGCCCTGGCCTGGGGAGAGAAGTGTTTTCTGCCTGGTCTCTGAAGCCTCCTAGGACTGAGGCTTCTGGTTGCCTTGCATGTGCAGAGAAGCTGCTTTCTGCCGATGGCTACAGTCAGCTATGACCTTCTCCTGGGTCCTGCAAGAGGAGCACACCTAGAGACCTGTGAGATGGGCAGCAGATTCCATCCTGCAAAAAGCCCGGGGTCCCTTCTGATGCTCTTTCTCTTGGTCCCCGCTTGCAGGGACTAGTTAATTAAATTAGCCTTTCCTACAAAATATATTTTGGATTCAGTCTTCCAAACAGCAGCCAGGGTTACCCCTTCAAAACCTGAGCCAGAAAACACTACTCTGTTCCCTAGAGACCTGCAGTGGTTTCGCATTTCACTCAGTGAAGTCCATGTCTTTGGATTTGACTAGCAGCATGCTAAAAGCTCCTATGGTCTTTCTCTTCTCCCTGATCCCTTCTACCCTCACTGAAGCCTCTGTAGCCGTGACAGACAGTGAGCAATTCATAGCACCCCAGTACATCCTCACCCTGGGTTTTAGCCACCCACCACTGCCCTGCCACATATGTTTACATTGTCTGGGTTCTGTCTCTGTCTACCAGGATGCATGCTCAGTAAGGCCATACTGTGCTTGGTGATTGGATTTGTGATTGGGGTGTTCTATGCAGCCAGTCCTAAGGATGGGTGCTCCCCCACCTCAATGTGCCAGGTGCAGGCCTGAGCTCCTGGGAGAGGATCTCCCATGACAGCTTGACTCTGGGCTTCTGCCCTCCTTGGTTATGGTTCAGTTTGCATAGGGAGCTGCCTTGTGAGCCCAGGACGGGGACACACAAAGACCCGGAGAAAAAGTCTGCATAGTCCAGCCTGGGGCTTGGGGCAGCCCCTGCTATCTCTCTGGTTTCCTTTCCTCTACAGGACAAGGGCACAGGTACCTGCACTGCCTGTCAGTGTCAGTCTTCCCAGTCCATCCCTGGATGGGCAAGGAGGTGCTTTTGAGGGAAGCTTTGGAAAATTCCCAACTGTGGGCCAGTGTTTCTATCAAGGTGCTGTTTATGCCTCTGCTCTGGGGTCCCTGCCTCTGTGGATGACACAGCATGGTCATGGCAGGGCCGGCTCTTCCTTTGACCCTGCCTTGTGCAACAATGCCATGGCCTCTGGCTGATCCATGTTCTGGGAGGCCAGAGAGCAGAGGAAAGCAGATGTAGGTGGCAGCTCTTTCCTCCTCTGCCTTTTGATACAGATGGATGGTGCTGTCCTAAGTGAAGTCATTCAAAGGAAGAAGCAGATTTCTACCAGCTGACCCAGCCTCATGGCCCACGCTGTGCAATGACCTCTCTCCTCTGTCATCAGTGGGCAGGAATGTGTGCCTGTTTCACAGACAAGGAAACTGAGGGCAGAGGCTGGTTACACAACTCACGGTCTCAAGACTTGAGTCCGAACTCCCAGAACCAGTCTCTTGTGTCCTGGTCTGTGGCAATGTCTACCGCACTCACTGTCTCCTAGTCTCACACTTGAAACTGCCACGGGGTGGTGGTTGGTCTAACACCATCCCAGGTTCTGTCCACCAAGGACTCAGCACATTTACCTGGCAAGGTGTCTCTGTCCTGAGTCCCTGAGAGCTGTGGGACAGAAAAGGGAGCAAGCCCAGGAGGTGAGGAAGAGAAGTCTCTCCCTTATGCATAGTCACCGGGTGACAATGGTGTGAGGGAAGGGGTTGGAGCGGGAAAGTGCCTCCTTCCATTAAGAAACAGGCACCACATTCTCCTAGCACCTTGGCAAGAGGAAGGGCTCTCAGCTGGGCCATGCATTATGGATTCGTATCCTGGAGGGCTCCTCGCTGGGAGTGGAGAGCTGGAGGGTGAGAGAGGGAAGAGTGTCTCTGCTAAGTAAGAGACACAGACACAGCCCAGGGAAACAGCTGGGAGAAGAGAGGGAAGCAGAGGGGAGGGGGCGGGTTTTAAAATGCAGCCAGGAGGGCTGACATTCTGTGAAGAGGAGGTCATGTTTCAAATGTTCAAGACGTCCTCCTGGGTGGAGTACAGCATGCACTGCACAGCCCTCTCTTCCCCCTCCAGTCCTGTGGGTGCTGGGGAGTCTGCTCTGTGCAGGGCCTCTCTGTGTCCAGAGTGGAGGTCCCTGGGGTACAGGGCACTGGCAGAGAGATGTCTCCCGCTAGTGAGACTGGCCTGCTGGGAACATGAAGCATGGTTCAAGAATGCCAGGGCCTGGACACTGCCATGGGTTCCAATTCTGGTTTCTCTACTTATCCATGGAGAGCTGGGGCTCTTACTCATCATTTCAGTGGCAGGCTTCTCGCGTGTGAGGGCGGATCAATGTCTGCATCTCAGGGTGGTTGGGGGTTAAACTATGCAGTGCACGAGCCTGGTGTGGAACTGGATAATTGGTGCTCCGTGACCCCTAAACTGCAACAGTTGGCAGAGTAATTCGGGTGACTGCACAGCAGCGTGAAACATGTATGGCATGTAATGTAGGGTTGCTGTGAAAGAAAACACCACACTGCGTAAGATTTTCTATACTGATGGCTAGAGAATGGGAAAGAAAAGAAAATGCAACCAAGGATGGTGATTTGTTAGTGTAATGGAATGGTCAAGGGCTTATTTCCCCCATATTTATTTTTTATATTGTGTGCTTTTGTGTAATAAATATATAGGCTGTGATGAGCAGCCTCAGGCAGCAAGGAGCGTTTACCCCTGGCTGTGACTGTGCGGCATCTTCCAGCTCTTTGCTTGGCCAGCTTTTCTTTCTCTGCACAGTGGAGGTCTATGTCAGACTCTCTGGCTGATGGATTATGAATGTGTTCCTTCCAGGCTGCAGCACATAATTGCCTGTGCAAAGCCTTCTTAGCTCCTCCTTCTCAGGGTGACAGACAAGGCCCTGGAATCAAGATAGTGCAGCAGTAACACAGAAGAGCTCCATCAGCCTGAGCCCCTGGAGGATGGTGCTGAGCAGGGCACCCCACAGGCTGCTGCTGGCCACGTCAGACTTGAATAAGAAAGAGATTTGTGGGCATTCAGCTACTGAGATGGGCTGCTTGATTTTTGCACAGTATAACCCAGCTGATACCTCTGCCGTGCCCTCTGGGGATACAGAACCCTAAGTCTCTGTGTGAGTCTCTGACTCACAGAAGAGAGAAGAGGCAGGCCAGCTATATCAGACTCAAAGCCCCATCCTGCTTTATTGCCAGCACTCCCTCTTGTCTGATGTTCCTCCGTATTTTCCTGCATCCGAGAAGATTGGAGACCCATTTACCAGCATCAGTCTGAGGTCTGAAGAAACTGCTGGGTGTGATGTGGTGTAAGGAGCTGAATGAAGCGGTGTAAAGAGCAAAGAAGTGGCGGAGGAAAAGCCAAGGGATGTGCAGAGCAGAGTCCACCCTGCTCAGTGTCTCCAAGTCACGGAGGATGCTGGCTGGGTCCTCCTGGAGCCTGGGGATCCACAGTTACAGTGTGGGTGGAGATTTGCTGTGGCCCTGATGTGGACCTAGTTACTGCCTGTTGTTCCCATAAACCACCAGGATCCCTGGCTGCTATGTGAGCTTTTGCCCCGCCAACCCTCAGTGGCCAGCTGCATCAGGGGCACAGTCCTCCTCCTGGAGTGAAACTTTCTTGTGTTAAGGAGAGGTGTTAAGAATCAGTCTGCCTGAGTGAAGGCTAAGTAGTAACAGGATGAGGGGCTGCTGTCCAGTCTTAGGTGCTGAAATCAAGTATGCATGAATTTGGCCATTCCTGAATCTTTGACCTTATGCATCCAAGATTCCTTTTAAGGTGTAATTTACTCCAGGTTAACAAATTTTCTATTTTACTTCAAGATCAGAGGGATGAGAGGAAACAAACAGTATATTCAGGTATGATACTAGGTAAGTTCATGATTTGGAGAAATAAAAGCAGACAACATTTTAAAACATTGCTTAGAATGACTTTAAAACAGTCACATTTTGGAGAATTCAGTAACTCATACTTTATACAGCATTATAAATTAAGATAAATATAGTATTTAGCAGGACACAAAGCACTTTCATATTTAGATAAAGAGACAGGGTGAGTGACAGCAGGTCATCACAGCAACAGGTAAGTGACTTATCTGGCAGCCAGGCTGTCCAGTGGAGGGTGGGGTTGGAGGAAACAGGTGACACTATGCAGGCAGGGACCCTGTCCTGCTTGTGGCTGGTTGAGGGCCTAGATCAGTGCCCAACACACAGAGGATGCTGATGAATGAGTGGGTGGGTGAGGGGGGCTTCCCCAGTGACCAGGTGCCCAGAGGGGTTGGGAGGTGGCGGTGGGGAGGTCTGCACCAGGTTGCAGGTTCACTTGTGCTAGTGGCCAGCTAGGTGTTCTCCAGGCAGCACAGCTCCTATCAGGGCCATATTAGTCCCTGAGAGCGTGTGTGCTGGCTGTCAGGTTGTTTGCTCCTGACTCAAGAGAAGCAAGACGAGGAGTTTGCACCTTCGGTAGAGTAGGAGCTGAGTCGTGGGCGTGGACACGGTCACAGGAGCCACCGAGCCATGAGAACAAAGTCAGGGTTCTGCTCAGCACCTTCCCTTCCCTGTGGAAATGCTCACCAGCCAGTCCTGGACACATCCTGAATAGGACAGAAGGAGACAGAGAGTGTAAACAGATACTTAAGCATTTGTTTCTATAGAGGGGAAATTCACATGAAATTCACCATCTGAAATATTTTAAAGTGTATACTCCAGTGGCATTTAGTACTTTTACAGTGTCGGGCAACCATCTCTACCATCTAATTGGAGAACATTTTTACCACCCCCAGAGGAATTTTTGTGCCTATTAAGTAGTCACACCACAGTCTCCTCTCCCTGAACCGTCCCACTGATCTGCCAATTATCTCTATACAGTTGCCTGTTCTGCACAGTTCCCATAAATGGAATCATATGATATGAGCCTTTTGTGCCTGACTTCCCTCACTCACCATAATGTTTTCAAGGTTCAGCCACATTGTGGCGTAGGTCAGTCTCCTTCCTTTCTGTGTCTGAGTAATGTCCTAGGTGGACCACATTTGTTTGTAGCAACTGATGGACATGCAGCTTGGTGTCATCTTTTGGCTGTGAGTCACGATGCTGTGTCCAGGTTTGTCTGAGCCATCTTCAGTACTCAGTTGTCCCTGGTGTGAGGTGGCTTGGTGCTGTGGTCACTGTGTGATTCTTTAGAGGACGAGAATCCAGTTCTCAGATGGCAGGAAGCTCTGTGGCTGTGGAAGAGGTTGCCCTCCATCTGACCCTTTTTCCACTCACTGTGCAGCAAACCCTCGGTCCAGGCCACTTTCCCATGGGCCACACCAGCTCCCATGGCTCCTTGCCCCTGCTCCATCTCTCCCAACACCAGCCCAGAGTCAGTGCCCACAGGGATCTTCCTGCTGCCTCGAGACAGCACCTTGAAGGCCAAAGTAAGGCTGGAACACATCCTGAATAGGACAGAAGGAGACAGAGACATGGCATTGGGGCTATGTCCCAGGAATTTCCATCTTGGTGGGTGATGTATGTTTACTGCCAGGCCACCACAGAGTCTCTGTGTGGCGCAGGGGTCAGCGTGCTTGGCATGTGGGCTCTGCAGTCTCTGCTCCTCCCACCCAGGATGGGTGGGCACAGTGTGCATGTTCACATGTGCCTGCATTTGGGGTGCAGAGAGGAGGATCTGGGACAAGAGACAGCCAAGCAGGTCACAGCCACAGAAGACAGAAGCCTACCAAGCAGGGGAATCTTGAGCTAGGGCCTCTTCTCTATCCCGCTGGAGTCTATGGTTGCTCCCCAACTGAGGGACTTGGCTCCACCCCAGCCCAATCTACTGGAGTCTCTCTCTCTCTCTCTCTCTCTCTCTCTCGTTTTTTTTGAGACAGGGTCTCACTATGTAGTTGAGACTGACCTGGAACTCACTATGTAGCCCAGGCTGGTCTTGAACTCACAGCGATCCAGCTGCCTCAGTCTCCCGAGTGCTGGGATCACAGGCGTGCGCCACCACTCCCAGCTTTCCTGGAGTCGCTCTTGAAGAGGCATTGACTCCTACTCTCCTTCCTGCACTCCCTGTGTGCTTTAGGACTTCTCCCCCATCTAGGTGGGCAGATGGCAGTACAGTTGTACCACACAGAGCCCTCACCCTCCCGGTGCTGGTCCATGGTTCTGATTCTCCTCTTCTGGGTCTTCTGTTTCCCAGGAGGCTCTGCCTGCACAGAGCCCACAGCCCCCAGAAAGCATATGGGACCCCTTGGAGGAGGCCCTCCCTGCTCACTGTGCCTGGCCCATCGTCCTCCTGGGGGCTGCAATGCAGGCTCTGCTTTTGTCTCCCACACCTTTTGGCTCCAGGTTCCCTGTGTCAGACTTCTCCACCCCAGGGACACATTTCTGAGCCACACCAGATATGACCCAAGAAGGGAAGTCCGGAGAAGAGAGAAGACAAGCTGGGAAACAAGACTTTAAAAAGCTGTGCGGCTGGGACAGGAAGGGGAGAGACTGAAATTGAATCTCAGGCTCCCCAGTTTCTGTCTGTGATCTGGTCTTATCTGAGCTGGAAGCCCACTGGGGACTGCAGTGATTCACCATCTCCCACCCCCGTGGTCCTCGAGAAGCTTCACTGTTCCCAGCTCCTCTCTCTCGTCAATACCATCTGTGTGGTGGCCTGGCTCGCAGCTGTTCCCCTGGAGCCGGATGCCAGTGGTGTTGGTCCCCTGGCCCTGGCCGTGGCCCCAGGCTGATTGTCCTGAGGTCACCACCTCTCTGGGTCACAGGCCGAGCCTGTTTCTGGCAGTGGTATTGACAGGAATCTCAGTTGTCTGTGCTGAGGTCTGTGGAGCTGCCCTGGAGTTGCCCTTCCTGAAGCCTGGTACCCAGCTGTCCCCGGAGGCTGTGGGTCGCCCTGCTTCCTCCAATATATCCCCTGTTGGCTCCATGAGCTAGAGAGGTGTCTCAGGATTCTGGTGGGAGCAGCTGAGCCCCGTGTGGGCTGAGGGACAAGCTCAATCACCAAGGAAGTCCAGTCTCAGAGGCACAGACTCTCACCGAGTCACCTGTGCCCTTGGCAAAGGGACATGTGACAAACAGGTTATCTGGGAGGCCCCCCTATTCTGAATCTGAGGCTCTTTCTCTCTTGCCCTGTGAGAAGGGATCAGGGCAGGAAGGGAGGAAACTGCCCTTCAGCTTGGGGCCCTATAAAAAGATGAGTGAGATGTGTAGTCGGCCTGGGGACAAGGCTGGATCCTGGATGGGCAGGGCTACTGCAGGTCGAGGATCTGACAGGAGACTGTTCCTAAGCATCTCCCTCGAGTACAGCAGGCTGCTTCCAGCTGCATTGTCAGGGAGAGGGAGGGCCCAGAGCAGACAGCAGGGATTTCAGAGCCAGCGCAGAGGACAAGGAGATGCATTGCCATCCCGCTGCCGTCCCACCGGAAGAGCACATTGAACACTGGGGGGTGTAGCCCTGTGCCTCCCCAAGGCAGCCTGTCCAGATCAGAGGCCAGGTGTGGTGATGAAGGCACCCCTGGTGGCACTTCCTGCCCCAGCAACCTGCTCAGTGGGCCAGGCTGGCCTGTAGCAGGTGCAGCTCCTTCTTCCCATCCTTCTGCTGTCCCACATGGTGCAGTCCCTGAAACAGACCCCAGCCGAGCAGCACCTGGAGCATGGGCACAAGCTGTGGGTGTCACTGGGCCCTGAGCACAGGACCCTGCCCCACACGGTGGGAGCTGTTGTTTGTGTGGGGTGACACGGCCATGATAACTCTTCTTTTCTAACCCTGTGGGGGCTCCACATGCACAGACCACCCACCGCCCACGCCCAGCAGGGAAGGATGGCTCGGTGGGAGGGCTCACCAGAGAAAACCCCCGCCAAGGCCCCGCAGAGAGAGAAGGGTTGTTTCAGCCACAGGAGACTCGAACGTCACTGCTGTCCTCAGGCTGTGCGAAACTCCTGAAGAAGATTCACCCTCAGCAGGGCATGAGGACAGGGCATTTTCTTTGTGTAGCTGAGTGACTCATACCTCTTCAAACATGTCGACTCTTGTCACTTTTGAGGCACTTCCACTTTCCTGGAGGATTTCGGGGAAGGCTCTCTTCGGTAGCCATTCGCGACTTTTGTCTTGGCGTCTTCCCAGTAGTCCTTGTTGGCTTTCAGAGAAGGGGAGTGCAGGAGAGATGGGGAGAGGACGGGAGGGTGGGCGGGAAGGAAAATAAGGAAGGCCGTGAGGGAGGGAGGAAAGGGAGAAGGAAGAGAGGAAGAAGAGCAAGGGAGGGAGAAAATGAGTGAAGGAAGGACAAAAGGAGGAAGGAAAGAAAGGACGGAGCAAGGAAGGGCAGAAGGAAAGAAGAAAAGGAAGCGAAGACAGAAGAGAGGAGGGAAGGAAGATGAGCCACATAAGAGCAGCTTTGGGGCATTTGGTGGATGGATCGCAGTTCTTCACCTAGGAGGCATCAGCGGGGCACTGGGTCTTGCTGGGCGGATGCAAAGGCTCTTTTAGCAATCTTGTCTTTTTCTGGGCCCAGGGAGGCTGCTACACAAAGTGACACATGGCGGCAGTGACTGTGAAGGCGATGGGGAGCGAGTCTTGTTCTTGCAGCGGTCGGTGCTCTGGCCTCCTCACAGCAACTGCAGGGACCGGCCAGCCGACCACAGGCGTGCCCTGCCCCGCCTAGCCCTGTTGAAAGGATCCAGGGCCCCGACTGAGGCATTGGACGTCGCCTCCCAATAAGGTTTAGACGTAAGTGTCTGCATGTGAGTGTTTGAAGTATAAATCGTGTAAAAGTAAATTTTTAGGACATTCTATAATTTTCCCCAAACCATTTCACTTTTTAACTTTTTTCCATATACTAGTAGCTTGCAAAAAAAAAAAAAAAAAAAAGAAAAGAAAAGAAAAAGAAAACAGTTAGTTCGAGCACTTCTCAACAATGAGAGGCCCTGGCAAATTATATTATTATATTAATCCATCATCAAGTATTCAAGTATTCATATAACACCCACTGGGTGCAAATATGAACAAGAAATACAGGTTATGCAAATTAGACATTTCAGTCCTTTAAAAATAATTTCCTCTCCATATGGGTCCTGTTGTTTTAAGTTTCAACCAAACGACACAACTTGTCCTGGGCTCCTCCAGCTGCTTCCCTTCTTGGTGAGCTACAGTGGCCCCAGGCTGTGGAAAGGTCACCAAAGCCTTGAGTGTCCAGTGCAGCTGCAGCCCTGTCCCCAAGCGGCGGCTTGCCTGGTGGACCCTCCAGCACCCTTGCCCTCACCTCAGAGGCTCAGCGCCTTCCCCCATGGACAATGAGAGCAGGCTTCATGAGGGGTTGGTCCTCTCCTCCTGTTTGAGGATAGGTCTCAGAGTCCCTCGGTGGATTAGTGGTGGGAAGGGACTGGGACTCAGGTCTCGCCACCTGCTGCCTCCTGCCTGCAACTGCACCTGCTTCAGTGCTTACAAAAGCCCCCAATAAGGCCGCAGGCACCACAACCTGACTTCAGCCCTCTGAGCATAGAGCCGAGTCTTTCTTGTTCCCAAAAGTGGACTCAGCACGTCCCTGTAGAGGACACACTTCCTAGGTGGGAGTTTCCTTCTGATTCTGAGTGTCTCCTGTTACATATTCAACCATCTTCCCTCATATCTCCCTGCATTTGCCCCATGAGTTCTGCTGGCTGGCAGTAGGAGGTGACTGTGTATGATCCCATGGCCAGCTGACCCTCTGTGACCCTTGGAGGACCTGTAGGTGACAGCACAGGGTGTGCATGGGCTTGGCGGCAGCAGCGTCCCAGGGCGGGGATGGAGGCAGCTGAGTTGCATTCTGAGATTCCCTGTCCCTTCCGTCAGTCTGTGAGAAGGATAACAGTGCGTCTGCTGTCCGACATGTGCCGCCTGCATTTCAGGGGCTGCAGAGACAGCAAGGAGTAGACACAACCAGAGTTCACTGTCCTGGAACTCAAAGTGCACTGGGCCCTGGGAGATGGCTATGGGCACATCAATAAGTAAAGGGCACTCAGGAAGGGACTGGAGGTATAAAACCGTAGGATATGGTGACGGAGATGGTGGGACGAGGGGCGGAAGGGGTTGCTGTGGAAGGTGCCTCAGTGACTCATGGTTATATCTCAGCTCAAATGTCACCTCTCCCAGGCAGTGTCTGTGGCCTTCCGGACCGGATCCTCGAACCCCATCCCTGCTGTGAAACCTTCTTATGAAAAGTGTCAGTTTTCCTTCACATCTTCCTCTCCCAGGCAGTGTCTGTGGCCTTCCGGACCGGATCCTCGAACCCCATCCCTGCTGTGAAACCTTCTTATGAAAAGTGTCAGTTTTCTCCTTCACATCTCAGCCACTGTGATTTCCAGGCAGGGGCTGTGGCTGGTGCACACACGTCTCAGTGCCAGGCAAATACTGGACAGGTGGGCTCAGCATCTTGTCTCGTCCTGCCTGCAACTGCACCTGCTTCAGTGCTTACAAAAGCCCCCAATAAGGCCGCAGGCACCACACCCTGACTTCAGCCCTCTGAGCATGGAGCCGAGTCTTTCTTGTTCCCAAAAGTGGACTCAGCACGTCCCTGTAGAGGACACACTTCCTAGGTGGGAGTTTCCTTCTGATTCTGAGTGTCTCCTGTTACATATTCAACCATCTTCCCTCATATCTCCCTGCATTTGCCCCATGAGTTCTGCTGGCTGGCAGTAGGAGGTGACTGTGTATGATCCCATGGCCAGCTGACCCTCTGTGACCCTTGGAGGACCTGTAGGTGACAGCACAGGGTGTGCATGGGCTTGGCGGCAGCAGCGTCCCAGGGCGGGGATGGAGGCAGCTGAGTTGCATTCTGAGATTCCCTGTCCCTTCCGTCAGTCTGTGAGAAGGATAACAGTGCGTCTGCTGTCCGACATGTGCCGCCTGCATTTCAGGGGCTGCAGAGACAGCAAGGAGTAGACACAACCAGAGTTCACTGTCCTGGAACTCAAAGTGCACTGGGCCCTGGGAGATGGCTATGGGCACATCAATAAATAAAGAGCACTCAGGAAGGGACTGGAGGTATAAAACCAGTAGGATATGGTGACGGAGATGGTGGGACGAGGGGCGGAAGGGGTTGCTGTGGAAGGTGCCTCCGTGACTCATGGTTATATCTCAGCTCAAATGTCACCTCTCCCAGGCAGTGTCTGTGGCCTTCCGGACCGGATCCTCGAACCCCATCCCTGCTGTGAAACCTTCTTATGAAAAGTGTCAGTTTTCTCCTTCACATCTCAGCCACTGTGATTTCCAGGCAGGGGCTGTGGCTGGTGCACACACGTCTCAGTGCCAGGCAAATACTGGACAGGTGGGCTCAGCATCTTGTCTCGGTCTCAGTCTGTCTTTTAACGGAGGAGGAGAAACCACTAGGACTTACTGTGACCGCTGGTCGCCATCTGGGAAGGAGTAAATTGAGGTGGTGCCTGGTGAGCCTGTGATGAGAATAGCTGCATTCTGAGACCTTGGACTTTGGATACTGACCCCTATGTTTAAATCCCATATCTACTCCTTAGTAGCTGCATGAACTCAGGCAACTTACTTAAACAGCTCAGTGTCTTCATCTTTAAAATGAGGATTGGAATAGGCCTGGTCTGAGGAGGTTCTTATGTAACCAGAGTAGGTTAACATAATTCACACAGTATCTGCCCTTTAATCAACGTCTCTGCTTTTTTAGGTCTTTCCCCAAAAAACTATCCTTTGTTTTAGTGCTAATTTTTCCACCGTGGGTTTTGTCTTCATGTTTCAGACTCCATATATCCTATTTTATTATACTAGTTATTACCTTTAAGGAAAAATATATGGTTGAACTAGTATTTCTCTGCTCAACTGAAAAATAAAATAGAATCCCAAGGCATAAGAAATAGTCAACACATGGGTTCATAACAAATTAAAGAGCCTGTGTACAGCAAAGGCAAAAAGCAACAGAGTAAAGAGACAAAAGTACAGAATGGGAAAAAAAATTTTGTCAGCTATTCCTCAGACAGAAAACCAACATCTAGAATACATAAAGAGCTCAAAAAGTTAAACTCCCTAAAAGACCCAATTAAAAAATGGATAACCAAGATTAAGGAATCTGGGGCTGCACCCTCCCCTGCCAGCGCGGCTGTCACCATCTACAGTGCCAGGAAGGTAGGTGCGCAGGTGCCCCGGAACCCCCCCATGCACTTTCAGACCTCCTGATTGTGCTAGTCTTTAGACCTACTCTGTAGAGGCAGAGGTGGTCATAAAGGGTATTTTGCTGCACTCCCAACTTTGAATATATTTAAAGAAGGGGCAGGGAAACCTGTAGTAGAACTAAGTGGAGTTCAAGCCTTCAGGAAGTCGGGGAACTCAATCTGGGCCTTGCAGCCCGAGGTCAGTCTGCGTCATGGGGTTCTACCACCAGCTAGCTGAGAACAGGGGACTTGGTTCTGTACATGGCAGCGCATGTGCTGCACCCTCCCCTGCCAGCGCGGCTGTCACCATCTACAGTGCCAGGAAGGTAGGTGCGCAGGCGCCCCGGAACCCCCCCAACCCCCATGCACTTTCAGACCTCCTGATTGTGCTAGGCTTTAGACCTACTCTGTAGAGGCAGAGGTGGTCATAAAGGGTATTTTGCAGCACTCCCAACTTTGAATATATTTAAAGAAGGGGCAGGAGACACCTGTAGTAGAACTAAGTGGAGTTTAACCCTTCAGGAAGTCGGGGAACTCAATCTGGGCCTTGCAGCCCAAGGTCAGTCTGCGTCATGGGGTTCTATCACCAGCTAGCTGAGAACAGGGGACTTGGTTCTGTACATGGCAGCGCATGTTGTATATTATGACAGCAGTGATATAGTGTGAAAGAGGCCCTTCAAACTCATTTTCTTTCTTTCTTTTTTCATTCCACTCTGCAAATTCTTTTTTTTTCTGTCCTCTTTCTCCAACTCAGTCTCTTGCTCCATCATATTATCCCTCATCTCCCTTTTTGTTTCTGCTCCTAACTCAGATTTTTCTTTTATCGTTTTTTTCTCTTTTCTTTATGTTCTTTTCTTCTCCAACTCAGTCTCTTGCTCCATCATATTATCCCTCATCTCCCTTTTTGTTTCTGCTCCTGTCCTAACTCAGATTTTTCTTTTATCGTTTTTTTCTCTTTTCTTTATGTTCTTTTCTTATGTTATTCTACCTCACTCAAGGGTTATTATACTTTTACTTTAATAATTGAATTTAACAGTTTCCTGATGATTGTGTGGCCATTCTACGTCTTCTGGCTTCATGTGAAACCTTCTCTAATTCTTTTACTTATCTACTCCTCTCATCCTATTTCTGTCTTAAGGATAAATGGTAAATATCCTTATTGAAAAGTTTATTCACTGCAAACATATTTTGGATTGCTTCTTGATTTCAATTTCATTCACATGGTTTGAAGGTGATAGACTGATGACTACCCCAAGTGGTCAATTTGCAAGTTGTGCTTGATCATTTTGTGGTGCTGATTGTATCAATTAGGATAAAGGATGGTGATTGACTCAATGAGCTATTTTCTTCAGTAGTATGAAAATGAGAATGTTTGTTAGTCAGTAGAGACCCAAGGGCTGAAGCCCAACTATATCAGGAAGATTTAAGTAACAACCTAAAGGTTAAACTAAGGACAACCCAACAACAATAGTAAAAATGAGAAAAAGCTTAAGCAAGATACAGGGACAGACTTCCAGTTCGCCAGTGGCAAACAGTGGGGCAAATGAGGATGAAAAGTCTGACAGTGAACCATCAGGACACCCCGAGCTCAAAGCACAGGAAGTAACAAAATAGATCAATCAGGCTCTAGAGAAAGTCGAAACAGAAGTAATTTCCCAGATAATCATAGAGATGAAGAGCAAAATGAAAGTTATAATTTGAGACTCTAGAACAGAAATTGAGAGGGAAAAAAACCTTTCAGGCATCTATCCACCTATCTAGCCACCTCTCTCATTGGTCCTGTTGCTCTGGAGAACCCTGAGAAATACACTGGTTTGGGGTAACTTGTTATGAAATAATAAGTGACAACACATAGGAATTCTTCAAGTAATTTTTTTCTCAGAAGGATGAACAGATGGTGCGTCTTCTGAACACTTTCACCTGAGGAGCATCTGCTCTGTTGCCTTCTTCTGACTCTTACCATTGTGAAGAAGCAACAGGATTTCACCTTTTGCCCTGATTGCTCATGCTATCCCAACTCCCTCACTGCCCCACAAATTGGATGCCTGAAAATTTATTTTTCCTTCAGGACGCGAGCGGCAACTGATTCACTGTCTTTGCCCTTTCAGTTTTGATTTTTTTGTCCTCAAGGCAGATTATTTTTTCTTGGAATCTTGTTCCTGACTCCTCTCCTCTATTTTCTATGTCTGGAATTACCTTTGTGCATTTGCTGTTGCTCAGGTATGAATGCTGCCTGTTATGGCTTTCTCTGCATGCTCAGCCTTTTCTCCTGTGTTTCAGGAAAAGTGGCTGAACTCATCTTATTCTGTGATTGATGCCGCTTTTGCAAAACCTGACCTGTTCTCAGTCTCCACTGCACGTTTCCTTTAACTTTCTTTGCTTCTGAACTGTAAAATATGATCTGGGATTTTGCATTTAAAAGCAGTCTTTCCCATTGTTCCATTATTTTCTCTCCATGTCTATATACTTGTTCATGCATGTCGTTAAAAAGGGAAATTAGAGATTTTTGGATGTGTCCTCCCATGTCTTGGCCTGCATGTGTTCCATGAGGGGATGATGGTGCCTCTGCTCCTCAGGTTGGGCCCTGCTCAGGAGGTTGCTAAAGCAGAAGTGCACAGCTTGGGGCCAGGCTGCTAGGGCTCAGGACCAACTCTGCCACTGTGAGTTATGTGGGCTTGAGCAAGTGATCTCAGTGCTCTGAGTGTCAGCTACTAATTTGTTAAATGGGACAATAGCATCATCATGATGCTGTTGTGGCATTTAGATTGAGTTTCATATTCATTTCAGCTGCAGCACAGTCCTGATGTTCAGAATCACTACATCAATATTTGATCAGTATAAGAAAACCTTGTGTTGTGCTCTTGTTTCACTTTGCCTAGGATGAACAAAACCTGCACATGGGATCTGGTGCAAAGGGGAAGGGAAACTTGTTCTTGTGCTGCTGCTTGGAGATCTGGGGCAGGATCAGGGCAGGAACTTAGAGACACATAGCAGTTTCTTGGAGGCTGGGTAGTTGCTGTCTCATAGATGTGGGAGTTCCTGATAGGTGGGTGGGATGTCTCAAATCAGCAGCATCCCTACATTGCTGAGCTCAAGCCTGTACTGAGGGAGACCTTGGGTGCTGTGGACAGCAGAGCCAGGGGAGGCAGTAGCCTTCACTGGAGGCCTTTCATGTGGCCTATGCCCACCACCTTCCTAGCCTCTGCTCTACACTCATTGGTAGAGGAGGTTATGGGTGGTACATCGAGGGCAGGCAGGCACCATATTCATCTCTAGCAGCACCTGAAGAAATTTCCTTCATTATGGCCTGTGGATGGCACTCTTTCATTTTATCATCCAGCATCAATGTAGTTTATTTTCCATTTAAAAACGTTTTAAAGCCGGGTGTGGTAGCGCACACCTGTAATCCCAGTACTCGGGAGGCTGAGGCAGGAGGATTGCTGTGAGTTTGAGACCAGCCTGCGCTACCTAGTGAGTTCCAGATCAGTCTCAACTACATAGCAAGACCCTGTCTCAAAAAAAAAAAACAAAAACAAAAACAAAAAAACCCAGACAAAAAAATAAATAAACACTTTAAAAAATTCTCTTAAAATTTCAACAGGAATTTGGGAGTTAGGCTATGAGCTCACACTTGACCTAAAATAGGCTGCCACAGTCTCTTAACGGGTCTTCCTGGGCCCAGCCTCCTCCTTTGCCTCCATCTTTCTCGGTATGACTGGAAAGAACTTCTGCATGCAACCTGATAGCCTCTTTTTCTTGGCAATTGCAAGCACACAGCCCTCACATTTGGCCACAGGAACTTTTATCTTGCCATTGTGATGGCGATCTAAAATGTCCCCCAAATGTCTTATGTGTTTGGAAGGTGAATGAATCATGAGGATGCTATAGCTGACATGCTATTGAGAGGTGGAAACTGGCTGGAGGTGAGTCACTGGGGTGTGCCTAGAAGGGTATATTCTGTGCTTGGCTTCTGCATCTCTCTCTCTCTCTCTCTGTCTCTCTCTCTCTCTCTCTCTCTCTCTCTCTCTCTCTCTCTCTCCTCTCTCTCACTGACTGTATCTGATTACATGGTTTGTAAGTCTTTGGACTGCTTTGTGAGAGGAGAAATTTGAAAAGGTTTGGAGATACTGGCTAGAAAAGCCCTAGAGTGTTGTAAGCCAAGCTTAGAAGGTCAGAATGCTGATGGAATGCAGACAAGAAATGCCGGCTCAGAAAGTTTCAGCTGGGAATGAGAGAGACTCTATCGGCCACTAAACGAGAGACCATGTGTATCACAAGGTGGCAGAACATTTGTCTTCATTTTCTTGTATTTTAAGATTTTGCAAAAGACTGAGATTAAAGGTGGTGGATTAATCTAGTGGAAGAAATTTCAAAGCAATCTGAAGTTCAGGCTATGGCACAGGTACTGTTACTGCTTTTACCCAAATTTATGTAAAAATTGGGAACAAAAATTAGAGCTAAATAATTTGAAAAATGTACAGTTTCAAGGGAAGGAAAGTGTCTGCAAAGTTAGGACCAGAGAGAGGTTGGTTGCTGAAAAGATTAGCATTAAAAAGAGACTTTACATCAGGATAATTGGAAAGATGGCTTGAGGGCATCTCAGGAATCAGTAAGATTCCACTCATCCCTAGGTCAGAGGTACAAAAATGTAAAGCTTTCATTTGAGAAGAGAGCTCGTTGGCCCCTAATCAAGAAGAACTGCTTAGGGAATTGATTCTTAGGATTTGTTTCACAATGCTCTGTCATCCAGGCACTTGGAATCCTCTATAGCCATCACCCAAGGGGGCTGACTACTGCTCTCACTGAAATCTGACCTTGGTCTTGGTTTTATGGGCATGAAAAATGCAAGAGTTATGGGGTCATGGAGATTCAGAAGGCCTTTTAGAATCCCATTTAGATTCAGAAGGCCCCCAGAGGGTGAAGCATGAAGCTGTGAGAGTGAAGCCAAAGCCACAATGGAGATTTTAGGAAGTTGAGAATGTCAGGAATGTGAAACTTCAAGAGAGTGTAGCCAGCCCAAGAGAGGCTACTGGCTTGCAAACAGGAGTGCCACAGGGGTAGAGATGCTCAAGCCTTTCAAGATCACTTTTTACCATAGCCTGTCCCAGGTACTGGACATGGAGCTTCAGGATTTAATGTTTGCCCTGCTAGGTTTCAGTCTTGCTTTGGTCTGATTTCTGTGTTCCCCTATTCCTCCCTTTTAGAATGGTAATGTTTACTTGGTGCCACTATAGAAGTGTTCAACTTTCTTTTTTATTTTAATCAGGGACACAGCTGAGAATTTGCCTTGAGCCTCAAAGGATGCTTTGGACTTGGACTGTTAAGAAATGCTGGATATCTTGGCCAGGGATTTAGCTCAGTGGTGCTGCTGCCTAATTCACAAGTGCAAAGTCCCAAGTTTGATCCCCAGTAACCACCCCCCCAAAAAAATAAAATAAAAAAATTCTGGAGTTTTAAGAAATGCTTTTAAGACTGACAACTCTTAGAGCTAGACTAAGTGCATTTGGATAAAGAGATAGACATGAGTCCTTTGGGGCTCAGGAGCAGAATGTTATGGTTTAGATCTAAGATATCTCCCAAATGTTGCTTGTGTTTGGAAGGTGACTGGATCATAGGGTTGCTATAGCTGACTTGCTGTTAGTGTGTTGTTGGATGTCGATTTCTGAGGCCATGACTTGGAAGGTGTTTTCTGTTCCTGGCTCCTTTCTTTTTATTCCATTTCTTAGTCACCATGGCATGAATAGCTTTCCTCTGCCAGACCTTTTCAACATGGTGTTTCTGCCTTGGAGCCAGATGTCCATGGACTGAACCCACTGAAACTGTGAGCCAAAAGAAGCCTCTCCTTCTTTGACTTTCTAATGTCAAGTATTTTGTTTTAGTGACAGGAAAGCTAACATGGCATCCTTGCCCTTCTCCCTTTCTCTAGTTTCATAGGGTCACTGTGCCTTTATACTTTTATGCTGCCTTCAGTCCTTCTGCCCAGCCTCACAGGCCTACAAAATCATAACTTCCCAGGGCCCTGGGGTAGGTCTAGAGTCTGGTCTGGAGGGCCCCACTGTCCCACAATGACTTTCTCTTGGGCATTAGCCACTGCCTTGCAGGTATTTACCTATTAGCCCATTCCCTCCCTGGACTGCCAGTTCTTTGAGAGTAGAAACTATGTCTTTTTATAGATTGGGGATCATACTGACTGGCATAGGGCTTAATACCTACTAAATAGATTTTTCTCTAAATGCTATATTATCCCTTAGAAACCCCAGTTCAAGCTCTTTCCTCTTAGTTGGGCTATCTGGCTTTTCCTGCTCTTAAAGTTATAAATGAGATTTTCTGCTCCCTCCAACTCAAGGTCCTGGCATGAAGCCACTCTCTCTGGTCAGGTCTCCCATTACTTTCTCCTACATGTCTCACAACCTAAGATGATGGGAACTCAAAAACCTGAGGGCATTCCCAAACAGTCAGAGATCACAGAAGTGCAGGGCATTGGGTGCACAACTCCCAGCAGCCCAGGCCTCACTATCACTGTGGCTACCCGACACTTTCAAGTTTGTGGAGCGCAGGGGAGGGATGTCAGGTCCGGACTCTGCTGCTTACTTCTAATGTGATCTGGAGTTGCATATGTGGGTGACATCTCCCGTCTTCCTGTGTAGGACCAAACACCTGGCCATTCCCTGCCTGGCTAATTGGCCTGGTCAGTAGGTTTTTTTTCGGGGGGCGGTACCGGGGATTGAACTTGGGTCTTTGCGCTTGCAAGGCAGGCCACCAAACTGCTGAGCTAAATCCCCAGCCCATGGTCAGTAGGTTTTAGAATTAATCATTAAACTTAGAGTGCTGGTGCAGAGGTGTGTGTAGAAAGATAAGCTCAGGGGAAGAGAGCCAGGAGGCGCCTGGAGAAGTTCACAAAAACCAAGCAAGCTCTCCTTTGCACATCCATCCACATTCACATCAACCAGGGGTGGAGACTGCCAGGTGTCCATGTGTGGATGGAAGGGCGAACACACTATGGTATGTTTGTGCAGTGTAATACAGTTCACCCTTAAAGGCAAGGGAATCTTGACATAGGCTGCGTGAAGGAACCTTGACAACTTTGTACTAAGTGAAATAAACCGGCCACGAAAGGATGGATGCCGTGTGATTCCACATATACGAGGCATCTCGAGTAGTCAAGTTCATAGAGATGGAAAATGGAATGATGAGCACCAGGGGATTGTCAAGGAGAATTGGAGAGTGCTTTTTATTCATTACTATATGTTTTAGTGCATAAGGACAACTGTCATTGTGAGTATTAGGTGCATGTACGGCACCCTCTCCATTCCATTACCCATCTCTTGATCCTCTTCCCATTTGCAAAAGGTCTATCTCCCTGTTTTATCTACCTTTTATTTTGCTCTTTATTTATAGTTTGGATTTCTCACATGAGAAGCCATATGGTGTTTAAGCTTGTTTCCTCTACATTGCTGGTGGGTGTGTAAACTAGCGCAACTTTTATAGAAATCAATATGGGGAATGTTTTTAAGGCGTATAGAGATTTAGTTTTGCAAGATGAAAAAATTTGAGAGATTGGTTGCATGAAAATGTTATATACTTCACATGCGTGAAAGATACTTCACATGGTAGGATGGTAAATTCTGTGTTATTATTTTTATCGCAATAGAAAAGGTCAGGCTGAATACAGAGTGATTTAGAGTTCTGTGGTGCTTGGGCAAGGAATGGAGGTTTAGGATCTAGGAGGAACTGAAGAAATTACACAGGATTTTTCATTTTTTCTTAGAAATGCGGAACACTATTTTATCAGGAACTGTGGCAACTTTATACAGTAGCCTGGTGCTATGAGGTTTGTAAATAATTTTACTTCCAAGACCTACCTGTAACATTTATTTCTCTGTCTCCAGAAAGGAATCAACTTGGCTCCAGATATAAATACATATGTAAGATACATATGTATACTAAATGAGTTTGTATGACTATAAAGTAAAACAGAGCTTAGGAAAAATGAAAACTCAAACAGAAATATTTGCTATTAGGAAACGTATCTGTTGTTATTTAAGTTCAGCTGCATATAACAGAGACCCAGAAAACCAGGTGTGAATGAATGGAAGTGTAGTTGCCTCCATTAGTCCTCCTGTTACCAAGGCTCCATCACAGAATTGCCTCCTTTTACTGAGTCCTGTTGACACTGGCCTGAGACTTTCTGTAGCCAGTACAACCGGGTGCCATTTCTAGCCTTTTCTGGGCCCTTCATTAGGAGAGTAGGGAGCCTTATTCTGTTACTATTTTGGGGTCCAGAATTCACATAAAGAAACTCAGATAAGAATACTGAATAATGAGGGGATATGACGGGGGCGGGCTGGCCTGGCAGCTGTGGCCCATTCCAGCCACCCAGCCATGACTCAGATCCAGCCACCAGCTGGATGTAGCTGCCGGAACACTGGCTGCCAGGACTACGTTCAGCAGGACATACCAGCCGAGCCCAGCCACTGACTCCTAGAGATATTAAATCCTTGTGTAAGCCACTACATTTTGAAGTGGTTTATCCCTTAGGCACTAGGGACAGTTAGCAGTCTCAGCCTTGAAAGTTCATGAGCTCTTTTGTACTTTTGGCATTGGTGATGCAGCCCTGTCCTTCAGGGCTCAAATTTTTGCAAAGTGCTCAGCTTGGACTTTGATAAGGATTGTGTTGAAACTGTAGATCCATTGGGGATATACTGCCATCTTAAGAATAAGTTTTTCAATTGTAGTTGATATGTTTTTTAATTATTTTCAGTTTCATTGATTGATACTGGGTAGTTTAGAATTTTTAGGTCACCTCGGTTCAACTTTGGTAATTCATACGAATCTAGGAATCTGTCCATTTCTTCTGTATTTTCCATCTTATTGGCATAAATGTTCTCGAAGTAGATATTGATGATTCTCTAAATTTCTGCTGAGTCTGTTGTAATTTCACCCTTTTCATTCATAATTGCATGGATTTGGGCCTTTTCTTTACTTTTTTTGATAAGGTTGGCTAAAGGTTTGTCAATTTTATTTATTTTTTCAAAGAACCAACTCTTGGCTTCATTGATATTTTGTACAGTTCTCTTAGTCTCCATTACATTAATTTCTGATCTGATCTTTATAATTTCCTCCCTTATGAGCTTTGGGTTTGTCCTGCTCTTCTTTTTCTAGCAGCTTGAGGTTCAGCATCAGGTTGTGTAATTGAACTTGCTCTGTTTTCCTAATATGAGTATTCACTGCTATGAATTTCCCTTGTAAGACTGCTTTTATTGTGTCTCATAGATTTTGATATGTTGTATTGTCATTTTTATTTAATTTTAGGAACTGTCTTTTTGCTTCTTTAATTTCCTCTGTGACCCATTGGTTATTCAGAAGTGTGTTGTTCAATTTTTATGTATTTATGAAATTCTTGCAGTTTCTCTTGCTATTGATCTCCAATTTCATCACACTATGGTCTGCTAATATACAGGGGACAACTCCAATTCCTCTGCACATATGTAAACATTTTCTATGAGTGAGTATGAGGTCTGTTTTGGAGAATAGTCCATGTGCAGCCGGGGCATCCCACTTTCTGGTCAACTTTTTTGAACATAGGAATAGATGGATTTTCAAATTAATTTTTTTTTGGTACCAGGATTCAAACTTCCTTGCGCTTGCAAAGTAGGCCATGGAACCACTGAGCCAAATCCCTGGCCCATCAAATTAATTATTTTTGCTTTATGGTTAGTATCTGATCCATGGTAGAACTTACTGCTCTATATGAAGATGCTTGTCTATTCTTAATTCTATACTCAGAAACAAATATATTTAAATCTAGAGAGAAATATTTGTGACTTGTTAGTACATAGTGCTTGATAATCCCTGGTATATGCACTACTCAAGCTGGTAATAGGGGATCATCTGCTCTATAGCAAATTTGAAGCACAGGCATAAATTTGAATTTTAAATAAAAATTCAGTTTTACTCTTATTCTTACATTAGTGGGAGCTGATTAGAGGGAAGCAAATACTTTTTTCTATCTCCTAGCTGAACAAAATACATATAATATATTGTTTTCTTTGGACAAGGCCTGCTTTTTTATATTTCAATGAGAATACCATATAGCCCTTTCTTGAACAAAATGACCAGGGTATAATGAAACCATCTTTGGAGGAATTTTATTGTATTATTTATTTATTTATTTGGTACTGGGGATCAAACTAGAGATCTTGCACTTGTGAGGCAGGAGGTGGTAGAGGAAATATTTAATATGTTTTATCTCATTTAAGTAAATCCTCCAATAAGAAATGGAGAATTCATTGCCTTTTCTTTGAAGGCTTTGTAGTTATCTGTCAAATTTATATATGCCGCTCACTGGCATTCCCTTATTGGTAATGTCAGTATTTCTGTACAATAGTTCTCAAAAGGACTTAAAAGTCTCAAAACTCTGTGTCTCCTTTGGCTTGCTTCTCTCAATTCTACCCAGGCTTTATTAATGGTTCGCTTCATGTCATCATCTCCATCTTCATAAGTTTTCTTTAGCACATTCATTGATCCCTCACTAGGATCTGTTTTAGCATCATAGTACTCCCATTGCATGTTTTCCGCTTTCTTTCTACATAAGAACTGCATCAGTCTTGATATTTTTTTTGAACTGCATTCTCCTCTGCCTTGAAACATGGGTTTCAAGAGATTGTTCACAATCATAGAGTAACCCTTCCCATTCAGATTCTTTACCAAAAGATCGAATGATCTCTCTGAAATGCACCTGCACACTCTCAGCAGGACCTTGACGAACTCCAGCTAAGCTAATGTAGATTTTCACAAACTTATCTGACTGAGCCCCTCTGTAGTTACTGATTTTCACAGTATATCCTGTTGTGACAGGAGCAACCACAGCAGCTGGTTTTTCATTGTCAAGAAGTTCTGGTTTCTTTTGTGATTCTTGTTGCACCTTTTTCTTTATTTCTGTTTCAATCTTGGACTTTTCAGCTCAGGGCAGCATGTACTCTCTTCCTTGTGGCCTCTTCCAATAACACCTTTATCTCTTCTAGATCATTCTGCAACTCCTCCACAGCTGAAGCCATGGCCTGGGTCAGACCAAAGGCCTGAGCTACAGGTGTGCACTCAGGGACAGGAGCTGCCAGACCCAGTGTGCTCTCCGTGCCCATTCAAATTTCTTTTCAATCAGTGAAACTTGAAGAAAATGCAGAAATAGGAACTAGAGTGCTTTTCATGCCAATTGTTTATTTGTTTGATAAACGTGCAGTTGCAACAACAGAATGTGTACTTTTTGAAATCGTTCATTTCAACCAAGAGATAAATTTTCTGTATATATTAGTGGGTTTCCTAATGGTGACACTTTCCGAGATTCTAATAATATGTTTAATCTTCAGAAATCTTCTCCAAGGGACCCTCTGTGTACTTTAGGCAAAGATGCAAATTTAATTTCTGTCACATATAAAGTAGCCAAGCTCACAAATTGAGGTGATCTGACCCATTCTGGCATCTGCTACCCTCATGAGCCTTATGTCACTTTCTAGGAGCATCTGGAGGCCAGGTCAGTTCTCATTCTGCTTATCCAGATGTACAGACAGATACAATGCCATTAGCCTAAGCCAGCTGGAGTGGTTGAAAGATAGCAATGAAAAAAAATCAATGCAATTGACTTGTACAACACAATAAATTGTCAGTAATGGATGATTCCGCGTTGTGATGAGAATGCTGATTCTACTGTATTATGAGGAACAATTTCTGATGTCAAATGAGGCAGAGAATATGTGTTTTTGTAAACTTTCCCTGTTCTTTCAACTTTTGTACTGAGCTCATAAGAACTGATTCACTGGGAGTCACTGGGGACATTTCCAAGTTAACAAAAAGAAGGTTGGATTCATTTATCAGTAAGACAAAATGAATAGGTTCTTCATTAAAAACATAAACTCAACCAATTAAAATGCACGGCTACTATTTATCTGTGCCATACAGTCAAGGTGGCAAAGCAACTTTGCACTGAAGTTTGTTTAACGTCTATCAGATCACTCTTTTGATTTGGTAGAATTGGCAGAGTTTTGCAAAGAGGAGGCTTGGGTGGGAGTTGTTTCTAAGTGACTTAGGTTAAAGACCTGAGGATTCTGGTCTCTTGGGCCTCTTTATCTCTCAAAGACAAGACTAGTGGGCTTTGTCTAGGAACCTACAGACTTAAGTCAAGTCCCTTGAGCTTTTTAACAACAGATGAGGTGCTCCATTAAGTTCATTCTCATTCTGTACCTTCCTTTTTCCCTTTTCCCTCTGCTTCAGACATGTTGAGTTTCAGTGCTGGGATCCTACTGTTACCCTTGAGTACAAACACACAAGTGTAGAATAACCACATGTGTCTCCTCTGAGGCTCCTTTTATTTCTCCTTCTCCTCCTGCTCTTCTTGTTTTTTCCTCCTGCTCCTTCTTCCATCTTTTCTTGGCCTCCTTCTTTTTCTTCTCTTTCTCTCCCTCTCTTCTTCTCCCCCCCCCAATCTCTTCACCCCATCTCTACTGTCACTAATTTTTTCGACATCTCTTCAAGGTGCAAATGCACTTACACATTTAAGTGTAAACACTAACCCTTTCTTATGCAAAAGACAGTGTTTGTGCACCCACTGTATTTGCACTCTGTCATTGTTAACTCTGATTCAACAAGAAGAGAAACTCATTTCCATCTCCACCATAATAATGCACCACAATCTTTTCAAAAGTTTTAACCTGTTTTTGTTCGATGGACATCTGGGTCATCTCCAGTCTTTTGACATCACAAATTTAAAGCTGTAGCAAGTAATTTTGTGTGTATATGCATGTTATCTTGTTCATTTTTCCAGGTTATCTCTAGAATGAAATCCCAGAAATGGAACTGCTGATGGAAAAAGTGAATATACTCATGACTTGGGTAACGCCATGGCCTCTTAGTGAGGGGTAGAGAATATATCAATTTCTCCTTACATCAGCTTTGGTTCAGTTTCTGTCACTTGCACAATCCGAAGAGTGCAGGCCAGCCAGTGAGCTGTGAGCTTGTGTGGAAACAAGAGGTTGTGGCTGGTGAGAGCAGAGGAATGGTCCAACCTCTGTGACTCATGCACTCTGCCACTCTTCAGTCATTACTTGGAATGAATGAAACTGCAATTTCTTGGGACCTGCTCCCTCCTCACTTCCCACCAACTGCTACACTGATATAAGTGAGGAAAAAGTAAAGTACTCTGACATTATATACACAGTACCTATGTAATCCCTCCTCATCCCCTCTCAGTCATCACCTTCTCAAACTCCAAAGGAACACACAGTCTCCATACGTACAGCTTCAAGATAAGTTCCCATGGATATATATAGATGATATAGATGTAGACATAGATATAGATATAGACATGGATATAGATTTGCAGTGCAAGGGCTTCATGCATGGCAGACGTGTTCTACTGCTGAGCTACACCCTAGTCCACATATTTTATTATATTCCAGGTGGTTATTAAATGTTATCAGTGGGGATAGCAGTTGCTGGAAGCAACAAGATACATCCTTCAACCAAGACAAGAGTGTGCTTTGCCTTTGCCTTTGCCAGTATCTGTGTTGCCCAGGTTAAGCTCCATTTGATAACATGCTGTCTGTAAGGACTGTTAATGAATTTCAACTCACAATTGCGTTATGAACATTTTCCTGAGCCAAAAACATTTGAAAATATAATTAGTAACGATTGATGATGTTTGGTTCTACCCACACATGGTAGTGATATTTCCCTGCTCTTGTCTGGTAGCATTCAGGGGAGTTGTCACTTAACATCCAGATAGAGTTTTGATTTTACATTTTGTAGCTTCGTTACATTAAAGGTGTCACACGTGGCTCCAGCAATGGTTGCTATTTGAATCTTAAAATTTCAGATGAGTTTTTATAAATATGACATGTTATCCTGCAGGAACAAATGTTATGTGTGTATTTCTATACTTGCGCGCGCACACACACACACACACACACACACACACACGGAGAGAGTTGATTCAGGGAGGATTTTACCTACTCAAAATCTCCTATTGTCTATTTCACCTGGGATGAGCTAATAGGGCTGTGCTAAAATCTCCCAGTACCAAGGACTCTTCCAGTGAGTGCCTCCAGGGAGTACTTTTGTTCTTCCCTGATGTCTATCAGCCAGCAACTTCCACAATTCCACAAGAACATGCATTTGCAACAAAAACGCACCTTGACCTACCTGATCGAACAGCTCTGGGATAAGTGCTCCAGGCCTTCCAATCAAAATGCTAGCAAAAACCTTCTGTGTGGGTAATTGGAAGCCTCTTGCAATTGTGATTCTGGTAAATTTTTTTAAAGCCCACTGAAGAAATAGTTATGAATCTCCTAAATATATTAGGCAATGCGCAAAATTTTAGTCTCTCTCAAAATGAGAGGGTGTGGTTTCATGCCTGTTGTACTTTTCATTGTTGATGAGACCTTTTGACTGAAATCACTGCTGCCGGTTTACAGGTTCTAATTTACTTCCTCCAACCCCCACTGTATTCTTCATTTTTCTGCTTTGGATTACTAGAAATGTGCCCATGAACATTGTGTATTATGTGTATTTGATGCTGCCGTTCAAGTTAAAAAATTTCTTTTTAAAAATTTTTTTTTCTCATTGAATTTATTGGTACATTTTAGGTATACAGTACAGTTACATTCATTATTGGGATCTTGTACCTTTACATGACAGGTCTTGGTTCTCATTTTTTCCCCTTATCCCTGCCCTCCCTTCACCCCCTCCTTTCTTCCCTATTTACTGATACTTTATTTCCATTTTTGCATTTTCTCATGTTTTTTTCCTTTTCCCTTATTACCTTTCCCCTTCCCTTCCCACTTCCCCTACACCTTTAGCCCTTTTCTTTCTATTTCACATTCTCAATTATATCATTAGGATATTATGTACTATTATAGTTTTTCACACCAGATAAATTATTCAGTATTTATATATATGTGACTTATTTATTTCACTTAGGAGTATATCCTCAATATGTGTCCATTTTCCTACAAATGACTCTAATTTCTCATTCTTTATGGCTGAGTAGTATTCCATTTTATAGAAAAACGTCTTCTTTATCCAATCTCCAAAAATTTCTATTGTTGTCACTTTAACATTATGCCTCAAACTTCAGGATTCCTTTCCATCAAAATGATCAGTATTATCTGACTCTATGCAAACCTCTGCTATCACTGTAATGACCTTGGCAGCCACTGCCTGGAGTCTTCTAGTGAACGAATAACGAGCTCACGGTTATTGAGGCCCTGATGGCAAGCGGCACTGTCTTGAAGGGATCAGTAATACACTGACTCTGAAGTGCTCAGGACTCACAGCTGTTCACCATGGTCTTGTGGCTGCAGAGGTAGAGGCTGGTACCTTGCTTTGATGGCCGAGGGTGGGATAAGTTCTCTGTAGCTCCCTGCACGCTCCCTGCAGCTCCTTGCAAGTTCCTCTGCAAGGAAAAACTGGGGCTGGGGGCAGAAAGGTGGGTAAGAAAAGCTTTCGTGCAGCAAGTAGCCCTGTTGGGTCAGGGGAGCTGCTCCTTACCATGGTATCCTCAGAGGCCAGCACTGACCATGGTATTATCAATGAATAAGGGGTTAGTGGAGCTCAAAATCAGACCACAAATAAAAGCTATAATCGGGGCCAGAGGTTTAGCTCAGTGACACCAGCACCTGCCTGACAAGTGAAAGGTCCTGAGTTTGATACTTGGGACCACTAAAAAAAAAATGCTATGATCTATATTTATGTTGCCTTGTGAATTGGGGAGGGGAACTTAGCCCTTCCAGAGAGAGTGACCGACCTCCAGGTGGGGACACTTAGTCCTTGTCCACAGAGTGTACTGCTTGGCGCCATTCTGGAGAAGCTGTGTCTGTCGTGGAGCCCTGGGATCCCCAGGCATTTGGTGAAGGAAATGACGGTTACTTCATTCTATTAGGCCATCAATTTCAAAATCAGAAAGGAACAATTTGAGACTTGGTTGGGTAAGGGAATGGAAAGTGTAGGAAAAACGGTTTGTGCCTGGATGATTCACAGGGCTGTAATCTTGTTTTTAATTTCCAGTAAGCTGGCCGCACCTTGCTTTCTCTGCCACCCACTGAAATATTAAGTGTAATTTTCATCACATTTCTTCCAAGTGATATGAAATAAAATGGAAAGCTCAAGGCACCTTAATTTGCAGAGTGTGGACTACAGTATAACAACCCACATTTACTAGAGCTCAGATCATGGTGCTTATTTTTTAATTAAGTAAAAGAACAACTTGGAGTTATTCTCAGAGCAAATGCTTCTCTGAGCAATGGACCAGCACGGTCCATTCTAGTTGGAGCTATAAAAATCCACAGCTCTGAAGAGTTCATACTTTACTTTCTAATTAAATCTAACTTAATTTCCAATTCATTTCTAATTAAAGTTTACACTTTAATTTCTAATTCTGTGGTCAGTAACATGCAACCATAAGGCCACTGGAAAATCATGGAATTCCTAATTGTCAGAGCACAAGGGGACCAAGATGTCCTTTTGTCCCCTGCCTTGAATCAGAGGGAAAGATCGGGCTGGGTGTGAGAAGTGACTGATCCCAGCTCTGTAAGGTGCAGAAAAAATGGAAAAGAAACTGATTTGGAGAGCAGGAAGATGCTCAAGTGAAGCAAAAGCAAGAACCACAATAATACCAAAAAAAAAAAATAGAGCTTCTAATTCTAATTCGAACCTCAGAATGTTTTGTTGAAGATTAGTTGTTACAGCAACTCAAGAAGAATGTTCCTTTAGAAGTCACTTATTTCATCTGAGGCCATTTGTCTTCCTCCTTTAACACTCTCAAGCATGAATTTAACATCTTTATAACAAATAGCCTCTGTAAGGCTCAGAGGACAGAAAGGATATTACAATCCACCAAGTTCAGGAAGATCATTAATTATTTTGCTGACCATTAAGCACTGATTCCCCGAGGTGGTTGAAAAACGATGGCTGAAGGCTGTATCTCCAGTATATTCCAAGCCATCAGAATCCATTACCAGGCACTCAGTGGACTACGGGTCCTCGTTAGCATCCACCTGCAGTCCTACAGCTCTCTGTCTTCCTCTTGCCCTTGGTAGGTGTGCAGCCCTGGAGTTTGGCCTGATCTGCTGGCTCTGGACATCATTCTCTCACCAACTCACATCTCAGAACTACTCCACAGAACCTGTTAGCACCCAGAAGGGAAGTCTGCTCCTCCATGCTCATAATGGCCTCCCCCACCAACTCTGTCATCAGAGGCCCATTCTGGATATGTGCAGATGTCACAGAGTTAGCAGAGGAGTTCTTATGAGCCAGCTGTTACTTCACATTTCCTGAGGTTGCATAGCACAAGCAGAATCCGAAGATGCCGGGTTGCTTTAGAATGACCCCCATAATGGCTCCCACCCTCTGAGTTGTCAGGTGGCCCCAATCAAACAAACTCAGAGCATTTTTAGGGAGAAAGAAGAAGGAACTAGAGAAGAGAGGATGCCTGAGTAATCACAGGGTGCTTCCAGGAAGCACGTGGCCTCAAATACACAACTTCTCCTGTAAGTCACATAAGTGTCACCTTGCCCTCCACAGAAACAGACATCCTAGCACAACACAGGGAGAAACAATTCGTTCCCATAGCACTAAATCACAAAGAGTTAAGAGGAGAAGCTCGCAGGGAAAATCTACACAGCCTGGCAGAGTCTCTACTTTGGGAGGTCATGATCAAGGATGTCCTAATCAAAATGCTAAGAATGTTCTGGAGGCCACTGTCGGTTCTGGGACTGCCAGTATGAGTCAGGATGGGGAGCAGCATCAGATAACACAGGTGGAGAAAGAGTTGCGCAGAAGAAAGAGGCTGAATTAATCCAAGGGCTGGGGCAGGATGTGGCTATTGTCTGTCAGCTGGTGGAGAACTCAGACTCCCAGAAAAATAGTCCAGAGCAGGGCTTTACAAACATTTTTTTTTTTTTTGGTAGTGGTAGCAGAACTCTCTTTTTCAAACGAAACCTTCTGTAGAACTCTAACATATAAATCCCATAAAGATTAAAAATGGGTTGATTTATTTTCATAGTAAAAATGGATTTTTTGTCCCCCATGTGGATTATACAAATAACACATGATTGCCAGCGGAGAGAAATAAAACAACATAGCACAGTAGAAGGGGAGAAAGTGAAACCCTTGAATCAGAGCTCCTGAGGGGTCACTGTTGCCTTTGCTGTCTTCCTCTTGCGTATCTCCTTACGTGCACACACACGTGCACACACACAGAGTCTGCACAAATGTGTATGTGCGGCATTGCTGCAGACACCACATGAGCGCTTTTCTTTCCTTGTCTCCAGCCGCTCTATCTCCCCCGCACCTGCCCATTTCTCTGCCTCCCTGCCTGTCTCCAGCATGTGTTAAGAACCTAGCAGCTACTTCTGCCTGTGCTTTCTCCTTTCCCATCTCCACTTCTGTGTATCTATCAGTTTATCCATGTATCTCTCAAATCTATTGATATTGCATGTGTGATACAGATTTAAAAATCTATAAAATCAGATTTGGGGGATCACTGACTTTAAAAATGAATGTGTATTTCTTCTGTCACTCCCCATGGGACAGACTTGTATTTACCTGCAGGTGTCAAGCACCCCTTTAGCCAACATCAACATCTCCTTTAGGGATGCGCTGAACCCAGCCTGTCTCCAGGTTGGGCCACTACAGATCCATGACAAATGTCCTGTGCATGAGAGAGTGATTGAGTGGGTTTCTTTTCCTGTGGGGGGAATCTCAGGTGTGATGTGATAGAATCAAGTGTATGTTTTAAATTTTAATTTTAAAATATACTGCCACCTTATTTTCTTGTGGTCTAAATGGCTCCCATTTCTGTAAGTGGTGTATTAGAGCCATCTTTTTCCTGAATGCGTCCCAGAAAGGGGGTTTGCAATTCATTTTAATTTGGTCAGCTGGTTGGACTTAAGAAGATAACACATTATTATTGTTGTTGTTGTTGTTGTTGTTATTTTGGAATTCTCTTACTTCCAAGGGTTCTAAGCATTTTTGTACGGATTTAGTAGCCACTCTCTTCACCCTTTTAAATGTGAATTTGAACACTAAAGATACTATTAATCTATCGCTTGTGTTGAATTTTCCCCAATCTTCTGTTTGTTTGTTAAAGTTATGATTTTTAGTTTCACTGTAAAATCAGAAATAAAAATGTGTCACTTTCGATTTGATTTCTCTTGCCCAGTGGCGCAACACGTTGCACTGTGGTCTTTCCATTTCTGCAGCTACCGTGTCTGTAAGTTCAACCAACTGCAGATAAAAATATTGGCAAAAGAACTGTGTATTTTCTTTTTCCTTCTGTCACTATTTCCTAAATGACACAGTATTTACATTGTGTTAGATCTCATAAATAACCTAGAGATGTTTCAGAGTCTATGGGAGGCTGTATGTGGTACTATGAAAATACTACATTTTATAGTAGTTATATACAGTAGTTTATACAGTTAAGCGCACGGTGGGGTGTGTGTGTGTGTGTGTGTGTGTGTGTGTGTGTGTCCTGTAACCAATTCCTCCTGGATACAGAAGGGTGACTCTGTTCAGTAAACACATTCTTTTCTAAGCTCTGATGCCTCCTCTTGTTTAACAGTCTCCCCATGGTTTCATGTGTATAAGTGGTGAGCTACGCTAGGAGCAACACTAAGCACACTTGCTAGCCATTGATGAACAACACACAGGGTCCAAACCCTGTGGCTCACAGCAAGGGCCTCAATTATCTCACAGATTCCATGGGACCGAATTCTGGAGGGCTTGGCCAAGCCCTCAGGCTCTCTCGTTGCCACCTGGAGTTCCAGTCCTCTGGCAGGATCAGGGAGGACCTGCTTCCAGGCTCACATGGTTAATGATAGCACTTAGTTCCTTGCTGGCTGTGGACCACAGGGTATCCTAAGTCCTTGCCAAATCCCATTAGACAGCAGCTCATCCCCAGAGGCTGATTCCATCAGAGCAAGTAAGCAAGAGGAGCCAGACGATGCCAACCCAGCGGGTGGTCATATCGCAAGTGACATCAATCACTTTTGCTGTGCTCTGCTCTTTACAGGCAAGTCACCAGGTCCAGCCCACTCTGGGGAAGAGAAAACATACAGGTGTGAAGAGCAGGAGGTGAGAAACAACCCGCCTGTCTTAGAAACCTGGCTGCCATGGAGACAAGAATGAACCAGAGTATGTGCTTCTATTTTGAAGGGAAAATACTTCTAAAGTACCAGTTCATGTTTGCTTCTTGTTTGTTTGCTTGTCCTACCTTTAGATTTTAAATGGAGTCCATTTCTCTTATGAAAATGCTTTGCACTGCCTTCCTCCTTTTTCTGTGTGTTAAAGAACCCATCTCCAAGGACTAACATTCATCCCAACGATGAGCTTGGGAACCACTAGATTGGGAGTTTTTGTCTGTTTTCAAACTCCAAGTCACTTTTCCAACCAGAAATTAACTTTGTGATGCAGCAGTGCCAAGCCAGGTGTATTTTGCCCATTGGCAACATCTTTACGATTGACTTAGCGGCTTAGGACTCTGTGAGCAGAAGCAGTCACCAGCTCCGCTCTCATTCGCGATGCAGGTGCTGCTAGATGTTCAGACTTTGCATATTCTCATTTGGAAAGAAAGGCTTAGCTTGTGCAAACTATGTCCAACCAAGACCCAGTTTAGCAAGGTACATAGAAAAGTGGGACTTCACAAAGCTCAATGAAACTGGAGATTACACTCAGAGTCTTTCTTGGGAATGAAGTGTCTATTCAAAGCACCAAACTTAAAAGGAAAGGTATTCGTATGCATTTGTAGTTTTCTTTAGCTGCGCATATTTGCTTCTGTTTGTTTACTTGCTGAAGTTTGCAATAACCAGGATAAAATGTTGCTTGGAAGCTTCCTAGAGGACCAAGGAGAGAGAAGAGGAGTTGCTTTTATGTGAGAAAAAATATCAGTATTTAGGTTGTATTTTGCTACACTTAAAAGGAAAACAAAAGATTCGTGAAGCATATGATGTGAGATATTTTACCTTGAAATGTAGTCTTTGTTCATGGGAATCAATTATGTCACTTTAAGTCACTTCAAGAGGCTATGCATTTGCATAATCATGCTAGTACTAGTACTATATTCACCAGATAAAGATGAGCAAAAGATTTACTTCAGAATTAAAGTCATCAGAAGCTAAAAAGACACGTTAGAGATTTTATAATTGTGTGTTTTCTGGTGTTTACAGGATACCTGGCTAGCTGGTGCTGTCCAGTGAATGCACTCACCATTAATTATTATTTAATTTAAAAATCCTCAGCTTGGTTGAGTCATATTTGACATACAAGAAATTGTACATTTTAAAGTATAATTAGATGCATTTTTTTTCTGATACTGGAGATTGAACCTAGGGCCTTGCACCGAGCTACATTCCTGGTCCTTAATTTTTTTTTTTTTTTCAGTTTTGGAATGGTCTCGATAAGTCATCAAGGAATCCAGAGGGTGGGCTTCAACCTGCAATTTTCCTGCCTCGGCCTCCCAGTGTGCTAGGATTACAGGCACCTCCAGCTATAGTTAGATATATTTTGCCATCCAAAAACTCATCTGCACAGCAGAGACTTTTTAAGCCAAGCCTTACATCTCCTTAGGGCTGATTTCCTCATTCCCCTCAGACACCCACTCCCCTGGCCTCTGTACCCCCAGGCAGGCACTGATGTGTGCCCCAACACCAGTGTTTGATTTTCATTTCCCAGAAGTTTTCATCAGTGGAATGATCTCATATCTGTTCTTTGTTGTCTCTCTTCTTCCACCAGCACAGTTACTTCGAGATACAACTCCGTTTTGTGTTGTTATGGTTTAGATCTCAAATGTCCTGCACAAGTTCCATGTGTTCCAAGTCAGGGGTTTGGGAAGGTGATTAGATGGTGGGGGTGCTGTACTCACCAGTGCATTCCCACGTAGATGAGTTCAGAGCGGAAGATGCTGTTGGGATCTGGGCCTGGTAGGAGGCAGGTCACTGGGGTGTGACCTGGAAGGTGCATTCTTGTCCCTGCCTTCTCCTTTCTCCCTGCTTCCTAGATTCCATGGCTTCAGCGGCTTTCCCCTGCCATGCCTTTCCACAAGGCCATTTCTGCCTGGGATCCTGAATCCATGAGCCAAAACAAATCTCCTTTCAGTTGAGAGTATCTAGTGTTTGTCCCAGTGATGGGGAAGTGAGTAATATATGTTAGTATGAACAGTGTCGCTCTTTTCTGTGGCTCAGCAGTGGTCTGACCTATGAATACACCACCATTTGTTTACCCATTCACCTGTTGATCAGTTGGGTTGTTTTCAGCTCTTGGCAATAAATAAATAGAACTGCCATGAACATTCATGTAAAGGTGTTTCTCTGGGCATATGCTTTCGTATTTAGCAGTGGGATGGGTGAGCTGTACGACAAGGGGAGGTGAAGCATTTTCTAAAGTTCCCATATCATTTTCCATTTTCACCAGTAGGGGGCACCAGGCCCCAACTCTTAATGTCCCCACCAGCTCCAATAGCGCCGCCCTGTGGATCACACTCTTAACACATGAACCTTCTGGCTGCATTTAATTCAAAGCATAGCAGCCCTCGTTTCTTTAATCCAGTGAGGCTCAAAAAGCTTCTATTTTATCTTGAAGAGTTTTTCTGGGCGTGTGGAATGTAGCACTAAGACCAAGAGCTTTGAAATCAGATCGACTTGTCTGAACTCAACTTCTGTCACTAGTAATTAAGTAGCCTCAGTTTCCTCACTGTAAAGTGTATTGAATACCATTGTCTGCCTTATGGGGCTTCAGGACGATAAATGCTTTGATGCATGTAACTGTGTGCTGGCAGGTAGCAATTGATAAATTTTCATTGCATGTAATGCAGATGTAGTACGATTCTTTCAAAGTTCTTATGAAAAGAGAAATAGTCTTTGAGACTTTGTCCTAGGAATTATCAAGGGAATTATTTGTAAAATAATTAGATTGCAGTCTTTATAAATAATTTTGCATTGACTTTAAATAACGCTGATTTATTATAGAGAATTTAGAAAGCAGAGCTCTGACAACACACAAGCTGAGCCAGTGTGGAGATGTTTCTCGTGTTAATTCACGTTCCTTGTTCCTTGCCACCGTAGAAGGCCAGTGACTCAAGGGAAAGCTTGTTGGGGCAAGGAAAGATTCTATTTGGAGATTTAGCAATTAAAGAAGTTGGAGGCTATTACCGTCTTGCTTAGGGATCTTAAACACAAGATTTAAATGAGGAGTTGTGGGGAGGCACATCAGAAAAAGCAGGACAAGTGTAGTTCAGTTTAATTTTGGACAGTTTTTCTTGCTAACACACAGGCTCCTGTTTTCTGGAGGTCACTGGATGTTCTGGGTTTGTAAATCCGATGAAAAGTGACTGATTAGGAAGTCTGATGACTCATCTTCTTTTGGTTCTTTTTCCCAAGAATAGCTAATTCTGCAGTTAATTATAGAAGACAAAGGTACCCTTTCCTTGGAAAATAGGGGAAGGTAGCAAAAGACTACTTTTCCCTGAAGGTTTGAGGGAGATGAAGAAAAGCAACTTCCCCAGAGTACAGGGAGATAATGTTTGATGGAGAACAGTTTTCAACTCCTTCAGTGGCTCGGGCCAGGAATGTCATCTACAGCAAAGTGAGTGGGAGACTAGTAATGCATCGCCCAGCCGTGTGACCTCCAAAATGAGTGGTTTTTTTCAAGGTTGACCAAAAACAAGTGAAACTAGAGGGACTATTTGGGTTTTTGCTTGGTCAAAATTCCCCTGTCCCTTGTCTTTCTTCATTCCTCAATTCTGAAGGTTGGTGAGGCAGGAAAGTCCATCTTCCACAAATGCTCCAAACTAAATCTGGGTGTCATCAGCGAGCCTGGTAGAGAAGTCCTAATCTCAAGTGGGTCTGGTTATTGCCTGGTTGTAGGATCATCTGTTTATACTGCTTTGTGGGCACTATTTATAATTTGGTGGTCTCCAGTGTTTTACATATGAATAAATTGCACAGGTAAGGGTGGAAGGACTAGGATAGCCACCGCACCCCCAAAGCTGGAACAGGACACTGTTCGGCACAGTCTTTTCTACCATATTTTGAACATCCTGAGTGGAGGTGGCTGGCATGTTCCCGGAGGAGCCTGTTTCTTTAAAAGCCTGTGGTTTTTTTCTTTTGTGATTTTATGGGTGTTTACATAAGAACAACATAACATGCTGGATATCCATCATGCATTTAGGCAATCAGAATAGATTAAGCATTTACCTTAATAAAAAGCAAGGCATGTAAACCTATAATAAAAGTACTATTATAAATTGTAAGAACTCTAAAAGTGAGCTAAATCCGGAAGGTATCCAATTAGATAAGTGGAATAGAAGACCTTTTTCTTTTGAAATGGCCCCATGGGCATAAACTACTACATAAACCACATTTGGTTGCTTTTTTTTTTCTTTTGGTACTGGGGATTGAACTCAGGTCCTTGCGCTTGCGAGGCAGGCAGTGGAACCACTGAGCCAAATCCCCAGCCGTCATAAACCACATTTGGGATCAGTAAAGATAGATTTTTTTTTTTTTGTCTTTACCTATTGGGATTCCTTGACTAAGTCATGAGCTCAGCCTCTGGTGTGGGTACCTGGTGGGAAGACATTCTTTTTCAGGGCCCTTTTTTCTGGGTAACTACGATACAACCAGCTTAACATTGTCCTTGTTCCATAAAACTGTCTTCATCTGTGAACTCTTCAAGATCTGAATTCTCCAGTGGCAAGTCTATTTGACCAGAATTAATTTTGATTTTGGCAGGTTCTTTTGTGAGAGTTATTGTTATGGCTCATGTCTAGATGTCCCCTGAAAATCCTCATGTACTCATAGGTGGAGAATTTCAGAGATGGCTGGATCTAGGGTGCTTGAAGGTACAGTAAGGGTATATGAATATGGATGAAGGATGTTTTAACTAAATTATCCATGGATTGGTTTAGCATAGTTCTGGGAATGGATATTGGAAGGCCCACCCTGGGTGTGGGTAGCACCACCCTAAGAGCTTACAGCCTGAATGGGATAAAAGGAAAAGGGAAGCTTGCTGCTATTTGCCATTGCCTGCCTGCCATGCCGTGGACTATTTCTCCTCTGCCTCTGTTGCCCCTCTGCCATGTTGCCCACCTTGGAGCCAGCCCACTATGGACTGAGACTCCACAAACTGTGAGCTAAAATAAACCTTTCTTCCTTTAACTTTGAGTGTTGGAAATTTTGTCTCAGTAGCACAAAAAGTAACTAAGCCAGTTATTATCAAGCAATTCCTCTTCCTTCATCACCTGCTGGTATTGTTTACTTTTTGGTATGGCTGACATGAGTGAGTCTATCTTAATTTTGACAACCTTTATATTTTTCCTGTTACCCTCTTATCCTTGTGAGAGCTTTTCTGAAGACATCACTGCTCAATGTTCCTGTAGTTTGGCTTTGATTGTCCTTGTGACAGTTAACTGATTGTATCAATTTGCCCAACTAAATTGAATCAGCATAGTTCTGAGTGTGACTGAGGTGATTTATTGAAGACAGAAGACCCACCCTAAGGAAGTCTGTCACCAGGATGGTATAAAAGGGAAATGAAGAAGGAAGGCTGCTGCTTCTGTTTCTTCAGAGGAGCTCCAGTCTTTGTCTTCACCTTAGATGTCATCTTCCAGCTTCTAGTGAAGACTCTTCAGCCTTCTATCACAGCCCCTTTGCCTCCTGATATAGACTTGTATGGGACACTACACTGAGCTCCAGGCCTTTCATTGAGTTCTTCGGATCTCTAGCAAGCTCTCAGACCTTTTGAACTCTTCTATTTCCGACTCTGTGGGTGGCCATTGCAAGAACCAATCTTGTAAATTCTTGTGTATTTTTATATCTTGAATTAAATCTGTTTCTCTAGTAAGCACTGACTGATATGATCCTCATTGCTGGGATGGACCTGTCTTGGTTGTTGGTCTGATCCAGTTCCACATTGGAAGGGAAATGACTGATGGGTGAAAGTCAGTTTCAGACCCTTTTAGTCACATTTGAGCAACAGATTTAGATGGTGTTGCTTTTAGGCCAAGGTTCCATGTTGTCTTGCTCACTTTCTCATCATTGAGACACATTTGCAAATTAATGGAGGAGAGGTTTATTTTGGCTCACAGTTATAGCCCATGGTCAGCTGGTTCCAAGACAGAATGGCATAGTAGAGGAAAAGCTGCTTATATCATGGTAGCCAGGAAGGAGAGCGAGAAGGAGGGGAATGGAGTTATACCCTTCCAGATCACGGTCCCTGTGACACCAGACTGCACCTCCTAATAGCAAGTCAGCTGTAGGGCCTCCATAATTTAACCACCTTCCCAAATCCCCACACATTAGCATACGAGACCTTTGGGAGATATTCTAGATTTGAACCATAGTGATTGGGATCCACTGCTCAGTTTAATCTTACCTACCTGTTCTGTGGGTGATGGTTGGCATCATAAAACATTGGACCAAATAATTTTGCTAGGAGTTGTACGTCTGCAGAATCGTAAAAGGCAATAGTTATAAAGTTTAAAAAGAAATATAAAACAAAACAAATAAAACCAAAACAAGTTCAGTTTGTATAGTAGTTTTGAACCAAGAAACAGATTTTTTGATTAGTCATACAAATTTTAGCCAATGATAGTCAGAGAAAAACAATTTTTTTAGAGTGAGTATAATTTTATCAGACAACTGTATTTAAGAGTAATTGTTAGATGATTTTCCATGAGTCTGATTATAAATACTTTAGGGAAGAGGCATAACTGTGGATAACAAAAGAATTAGAGTAACCACAATTGGCTAATTTTAACTATAGCTCTATAATTAAAAGGAAATAGTTATTTTTATTGAATACAGCATTTTAAGATAATAATCCTGACAGACAACGCCCTACCAGGACCATTAATTTTTATAAATTTTATGAATCTTTATAACATTTTTATCAATATCAGATATCATCTGGTATTATAAAATTAATAGTTGATCATTTAACTAGAGTTATAGATCAGATTTTACTAGAATTATAAAGTTATCATTTTAGGAATTTAAAATAGATGCTTAAATAAGCTTGAATTCCTTTAAGACTCAGTTTTCCTAAGTAATCAAAATCATAGTAAAGACAGGAGAAAACAATAAATTATCTCTATAAAACATAATACTTTGTTTTCTAGTCCCATTATTTTTACTGAAAGCAGATCAATATTTTAAGAAAACCATATTTTTTAAGCATAGAGAATTTCATTCTGTTTTTACATTACTGCATCAAAGTTTGAGTTGTAGAAACTCCATTAGGTAATTTTCTTAATTATAGCCAACTTAATCACACATAAAATGTCTTCTCATAAAGACTCACCTTTCATAAATCTCTTGTGATTTGCTCAAATACTCTGCAACTTTCTTAAATCGTTTGGTTTTGCCCTTATCTTTCTTCATTTTCAATAAGAGGAATTTTATTTCATTATACAAAATCTTTTCTCATTTAAAAACATTCTCATAACCTTTTTCATATTCCTTGTTTTTTCTACTTACTGGCTCCTTTCTGCTGTACTTACTTTATTAACTTTAAATTTCAAAATAATCTACATTTAGGATCTCTACATTTAGTCAAAATTTCTTTTTGTTAGTAGTGCTCTTAATTGCTTTCTCTTGTTGCTGAGACAAAGTACCAGACACCTAAAGTTAAAAAGGGAAAGGTTCATTTAGCTCACAGTTTGTAGAAGTTTCCGTCCATAATTGGCTGGCCCCAAGGGAGGGTGGTTTAGCAGAGAAATAGTTCATGGTGGACAAACTGTAGCAAAGTAATGAGGGAAGGCTTGCTGCTCCTTTTATCTTATTCAGACTGGTCAGGGCAGTTAGCGCTCACACCCTTAATCCTAGTGCCCTCTGGCCTAGCATCACACCGTGAATTAGTCACATACTCTAGATTTCGTGGCAGCTGAAAAAGCCCCACCTAATACCATCTGAGGCTTTGGGGGACATCTGAACACAAGCCATAACAGTAACATAGCATAATTTTATGCTTTTAAATAGTTTTTCATTAAGACACAGCTTAATTTCCTCTGGCACTCTTTGCACATGGAATTGCACATGTTAATTAGAATTTTAACTCTTAAATGATCCTACTTCTTATGAAAATTCAAGAAGGCAAAATTAAACTATTTTTCCATGTGCTATCAATTTATGAAAACATTTACTAGGCATACTAGGTATATTGTCTTTTGTAAACTTTAAGAAGCCAAGAGTATTTGAATTTATATTTAGTAAGTCATGTTTCAGTATTCCAACTTATTTACAAAATTCTCAAATGTTTTATCTTTATTATGTACATTTATAGACATTTATCCCACTTGAAAATTGAGACTCCAGACAAGTGTGATCATTACTTTAAATTACTTCTTTATCAAATCACTAAAAGCTGCTCTACTTGAAATACAGAAAGTTTTGGAATTGCATCTAAACATGTAACAGAGATGACTACAATCTTGACTGTCCAGCAACCTAGGCAAAAATGTGTGCTAATAGTTCTGAACACATTTCTATTTTTATTTTAGCAATGAATTTAAATTAACCTATCTATCAAACATTTATCTAAAGCATGTGGACTAAAATTCACTTGAGTTAATATGACAGATGTAATTTATGGGAGCTGTCATTTATCTATCAGGCAAGTTGGATGGAATTCCTTGGGAATTTTATCACCTGGACACATCATGTGACATATACTCAAGGGCAGTACACACACACACACACACACACACACACACACACACACACACACATGCATGCACAAACCAAACTCATGCAGCTTTCTTGCTAAAGTTTTAGGAGACAGAGTAATATAATAGTATAAATGTACTAGCTTATTGAAAGGCAAGTCTGATCCACATTACCTTCACAACAGTATGGCCCCAATGAGAGCCACCCAAAATGGTTCACCCAGCAGTCTGGTTTCCACAAATCTCCCTGCCTCTCTATTTTCATTTTCTCCAGTCTCAGGGGCTAGCTGCTCTCCAGCCAGGACTACCTGAAGTGACAATCTCCAAGCAATCTTGAGTGACAAATTATCTTAATACGGACAGCAAAAAAGCCAAACCTAGATAGAAGGCCAGAAGTCTTTGTATGTTAACCCTAACTACAGTTTGAGAATAGTCTCAGAGGTGTTTGTTACACGAGGCATGCCCATCAAGGATATTAACACAAACACGCAGAACCTCAAAGTGAATTCGCAGAAAAAGGCCATGAACTGGTATCAATGAGCTTGATAATATTTTTTGTAAAGAATGATGGAGAAATCCCTGCCAAAAAATGGAGTGGCTGCAGGCATTCCTGTCAAAGGCTGTTACTAGGAACTCCAGGGCAGTTTAACTTGGTGAGGTTAAACTGTGCTCTACGCGATGCTGTCTCTTGGACCCATTCTCAGCATATTTTATCAGTCCAAGAACCTTGGAACCAATTAGTATTTCAAAAGAAGTATCTTCCTTTTTATGGGGTTAGAACCCAGTACTATAAAAAAATCACCAGGGCCACTCGTAACTGATGAAAGGATCTTTAAATACAACGATCCCCAGAATACAATTTTTAGTTTTCTTGGGAGAAGAAACTAGGAACTTTATTAAGCATTATATCAAATGCAGGTTGAAGTTCTGGAGGCAACTACGAAACTATTACTAACTACGGAACCACTAAAGTACTCACTTTAATCCATTAGAAAAAATAAAATAAAAGGAATGAGGAAAATTTGAGAATGCTAATAACAAGCTGAAAATGGTAGACAAGTGAAAAAATATAAACAGAAAACACACAATGTAAGCGATAATAATGTTTAAATACCTCAATAAAATATATACACATTCACATTAGACTCCAATTTAGCCATAGTACATTTTTAAGAAACAGAATCATAACGATAGGAAGTTTCAAGGGAAAAAAAGAAATCGCAATTTTCTAACAGAAAAATAATAATGAAAAGAAAGTTGATGCAGCAATACAGTAATCCCATCTCTATGCAGAGTCCGTGGGATGGGCGCCCTGTGACCCAGAGCAGAAGTTCTGCTTCCTGCGTCTCTGATGGCCACTGGGGCAGGCTGGACAAATGGTCCCCTTGCAGGGACTCTCATCCTGGGGAGGCGCCCTCTACCGGTGAGGAGAGACTTTGCACAACCAGAATCAGCTTCAGGGACCAGTGGAGAAAATCTGAATTCAGCCCAGAGTTTGAATTCCCTGACTCCAGCCTGAATCCTTAGCAGGAACTCTTCATCTGAATGTTGTCAGGACAGCAGCTGTGTACCCAAAAATGAGGTGGCAGAGCTGGTTAGTTCCCAGCATGTGGCACAGTAACCTTGCTGTAGCTGGAGAGCTTGGAAGATCGCAGTGACTAGTCTTGGCAGTGAACAGCTGCCTAGCCTACCTCAGTTATAGTTTCTGTTAGCTAGAAAGAGAAGTAATCAGCCTGATTTTGGATTGTGGCCTTGAGAGTCAATACTCGTCAAACTTTGACACACTGTAGGTACAGCTGCAGCATACAGTTGGGAGGGTTGTGCACTGCAACCTCTGAATGTGTCATCTGTACGGCCTGTGAGGAAAGCGGTGACCCTTGGCATGTGACATTCTGTGTCTCACTTGGGCACATTCTGTTAATAACAGTAGGAAATAGCCTGTGCCCTCTCTTTAACAGGTTACGGGTTTGCTTGCTTATTCACAATGCCAATCTTGCCTCTGTGGCTCTCTTCTTGCCAAAAGTTGCACTTCGGGAAATGCAGAAGTCACATTCCTTTCCAAATTTCTTTGTTTACTCCCTTTGAAAATTTCTGAAGGGCAATGCTTGCCCCAAAGGGAGCAGAACGTTGTGTACTGTCCTGTCTGTCACACTGTCCTACCGGTTCTCCTTCAATTCAGAAGCACATTAGAATCGCCCTGGTTTCAGCGTCCGTTTGCCTTGATGTCAGTAAACAGAGTGGACAAAATGAGAGTCTCTCCTCCAACATCCCATTACCAATCACCCACTCAACAAGCAGTTTTGTGCACTTCCTACCTAGGTGCTGGGCACTAAGAGCACAGTGGCAGGATTCCACCCTGGACCTTCCACTGCTGTAACGCAGGCAGAGGGCGCCACGCAGATCAGCACACAGGGAACAGAACATCGGGGAATCCCTGCCAGTCGGGGGAACTCAAATAGTCTCCTCCCCACCAGGAACCTGTGTAAACTGTGCTGGGGTACTCTGGGAACGCAAAAATGTGGAATCGAATTTTCATCTCAGTGTGACTGTATTGAGTTTCTACAACTCCCTGTTAGATTACTTTCTCTGTCTTCTTTTTAATGCAGCTCAGAGTGGTCAGGAGACGATCACTTGCAGGGAGCGTGAAGGACACTCTTTGCGGCAGTGTGAGGGGTGGACGCATAGCTCTAAGAGACTTCTAATGGCCCGAAATGGTGAGAACCACAGGAGAGTCCTAGGGAGTCATGGAGAGAAAGTCATTCCACAGCTCCCCAGGGAGCTGTCTCTGCTCTTTGCTTCCCTCCTCATAAATTATTACACAATTAAAAATTCCATGCTGTCATCTTGCAGTGTGGATAAGGCCGAGGGGAGGGGTCCCTCGATGGGGCCCTTTAAACATACACAGCAAGAGAATTTACAGAACCTTTAAATCGCATATAAAATCTTCCTACGTTTTCTTCCTGCACGTGATGGTTTGGATTAAAAATGTTCCCCTGAGGTTCATGTGTCTGGATGTGGGGCTTGGGGGGGGGTGATTGGATCCTGAGGTGCTGTACTCCTCTGTGCATTAACCTATTAGTGAATTTATAGCTAAATGGGAGCCACATTGGAGGAAATGGGCCCTTGGGGTGTGAGCTGAAAGGCTACATTCTTGCCCCCAGCCCCTTCTGCTTTCTCTGGTCCTTCTTGTGCTCTCTGCTTCTGGCCACCATGCCATGAGCAGCTCTTCTTGGCTATGCACCCTCCCCCAGAATTAAACCTCTCCTCTGTTAAATTGTAGGTGTTGGGTATCTTGTACCAGTAATGGAAAAGCTGACTAATACACCCCCCGGTCTCATTTCAGGGAGGAAGGAGGACTCAGGAAGCAGAAGCTGGCTCAGGGCACAGTTCTTCGGGTCTGCTGCAGCATCCTCACCCCACTGAAGTGACCCCACGGATACGCAGAGCATGGGCGTGGGAAGGAGGAGAGGTCTAGATACTTGAAGGCGTGGCCCCTTTGCTAGACCGAGCCCTGGAGGAAGTGGCAGGACATCGCACAGTGAGGCAGTGTGGTGGTGTTGTCTAATTGTCAACTCAAGTGGGGATCACCCACCTGAATTGAGTCGGTATAGTTCTGTGTCGCGAACCGCGACGTCAGGATCCTGCCAGCAGGTCCTAAACCTGAAAGGATGAGGACAGAGAGACGGGAGGCACTTTTCTTCTTAAGTTACTTGCTTGCTTTATTACAGAACCTTTTCCTTTTATACTCTCCAGCTGTACGGGAGCAAAAGTACCGCCCACACATTCCAGAAGGAAGCAATAACAATTATTATGAGTTACATCTGCTAGGCAATAGATCAGATCACCAGCTGAACTAGCCCGTTGCTATGGGTGACGGCACGTCCACACTGCTTGGGTGAATCACAGGTCAATATGGCTGTGCTCTCCATAATTCCCCCGTTTCTCTTAGAGGGTACCAGACGTATGTCAAAGAGCTCCTGTCTTAGGTGGCAGGGATGTCCTTTCTCCTTACCCGTCATCAGCGAAGAGGGCTTATGTCCCTCTTGCCTGTCTTAGGTTGGTAGAAAGGAGGCCCCGACCTTACCCATCTCTGGATGCTCCATGGAGAGGGAATTATGTACGGCGGGCTTGTGCCAAATAGATGGCCACCCGAGATGCGTCATCCTTTACTGAAACTTGTACAGCCATAGCAAATTGAAACACAAAAGATTGATACATTCTTGTCATCTTGCGATACATATAACAATTACAAATATGAAAAATTATCAAAATTACAATGATCTCCAATACAGGAATAAATATTACAGAAAAATACTATTTAGCAGTAGTACTGACAAACAGAAAATCCCACCATCTGTGATTTGAATCTTGAAAGAGAGGGGATTCCCCCCTAACTTTTCTAAGGTGAATCTATTTTCCAAAGTTCTGCAGACAAACTTAAGTCCATGGAATATTCGAGTGACCAGTCTAAAACTTTTGTGATGTCTCATTAAATCCTTGTTCTGGATAATAAAGTTTCTGCTTGTGCACCAAGATACATCCTGAAGTTTTTCTCTGCTGCTTCAGTGTTGGGGTCCCAATCCGGTCTCCTCAGTGGAAACCCAGCTTCAAGCTGTTCAGGGATAGTGGTAGATCTATAAATGTACCTGTAACCATAAATAGGTGGAGCAGAAGAGAAGGGAGAATACCTAGACCAAAAGGTTATTATCATAAACAATATGCTGAAAAACCTGCATGGTCAAACAATATGAATACATTTTATATACCAGAAAAGTAGCAATAATAATTATTATAATTATATGAATTCTTATGTCCTGTAATGTAGCTTTGTATCAACAGGATCTTCCTTTTTGCGGGGGGTTGAGAATAGTGGGTTAATGCTAGCAGGACTGCGCTCAGTTCAACCATTTGTGCAGAAGTATGAGGTACCTTAACTGCCCATGCCTCATGAGGTGAAACTATTGCAGCTGTTCCTTTATGGGAGCCATCTGTAAAGACTGTAAGGGCTCCTTTAATTATCTCAGGGGAAGTCCATTGGGGGAAAATGAACCTATGCCTAGTTGCAAACTGTATGAGTTTGTCTGATGGAGGATGGTTATCAATATCACCTGAAAAATCTAGGAAGCTAAGGAACCAGGAGGTGCTAGTCTGGTCCAAGTACAATCTTTGGTTTTTATCATAGGGAATCACAATCCTGTTGGGCTCTTTACCAAAGATGGTGACAACGGCCTTCCTTCCAATCTGACATAATTGAGCCACCATCTCATGGTAAGGTTTGATGACTTTTAGGTGAGCATGAGGTAGATGAATCCAATAAAGAGGTCTTTTTTGCATTAATACTCCCGTAGGCCAATCAGGGGATTCACAAATAATTAGGAGAAATGGGAGTCCTGGTTCATAATAAGATATGCATTGTTCCTCTATGGCTTGTTCCGCTATTTTTAGAGCAAAACGGGCCTCCTCAGTTAAAGTTCTGGTGGAAAGAGGGCTCATATCCCCCTCTAACAGTTGGAATAAGGGAGACAATTGATGAGTAGAAATCTTTAAATAAGGACGCAACCAATTAATATCTCCCAAAAGAGTCTGAAGATCGTGGAGAGTTTTTAAATGATTCACATCTATTTTTAATTTTTTGGAAATGATTTTATCTGTACCTAATTGAAAGCCCAAATATTGTATAGGCCTTACTTTCTGTATCTTTTCAGGGGCTATGATAAGTCCCCATCTTTTTAAACTATCAGACAACTGAGCAAAGGCTTGTATTATAAAATCCGAACTGGAACCAGCTAATAAAATATCATCCATATAATGATAACACAAAACAGAGGTAGCTAAATTGGCTTGTTTTATGGCTTGCTGTACCAAATGGTGACACAAAGTGTGACTATTGGCCATACTTTGGGGAAGCACTTTCCACTGATACCGCATAAAAGGTTCAGAAAAATTTATGCTAGGAACACTAAATGCAAAATATTTTTGGTCCTTAGGATGGGGAGAAATAGAAAAGAAACAATCTTTAAGGTCTATGACTATTAAATAATAATCAGCAGGGATGGCCGCTGGGCAAGGGAGGCCCGGTTGTAATGATCCCATGATGACCATTCTTTTGTTAACTTCTCTCAGATCCTGTAGGAGGCGCCATTTTCCTGATTTTGTTTTCTAATAACAAAAATAGGAGTATTCCAGGCCGAGAATGATTCTTCTATATGCCCCGCGTCCAATTGTTCCTGCACTAAACATTGGGCAGCTTTTAGTTTTTCCTGATTTAGGGGCCATTGGTCCACCCATACTGGTGGGCCCTCTATCCATTCTATTTTCCTTACATGGGGTGCAGCAGAAACAATGGCCCCTAAAAAGGGTTTCCTAATCCTAAA
>NW_022900919.1:23455628-23487149 GCF_012274545.1 Fukomys damarensis | reverse complement strand
TGTATATCCTTCGTATGCACGATGGATGTTATCTGTCCCTGGTTAAGGGACGAAGAAACCATAGATGATGAAGTTTGGCAAAGAGTAGGTAAACAGATAACCAAAGCATTAGCTGAAACTCCAGACAGATATCCAAAATGTTTTTTGAGAGAGCAGGGTAGAGATCCGGAGATGAGGAACTAAAGTAAACTCCTTGTGTATCAAGTGTGTACCTCTTTGCTCACGCGTCGCCAGTTCAGGCCCCTGTAGTCACAGACCGAGTTGCCCAACGCAATCTGGCTCGCGACATAATCTGCATCAATTAATCTAGGATGAACCTGGAGCCCTTTTAAAGTCCAGCCACTCTGCCCAAGCAACAAGCCAATTGTTCTTTCAGGGAGAGGCCCAAACACTCCCCTAGGGAGGTGCTGTGGGCCCATTTGGGGGGTGAGTACTGTATAGGAAGTAGAGGCAAGATCTAATCCTCCACTGCCGGGGGTTGCTCGGCACTAATGGGAGACGTATCGCTGAGAGTCTCTGGGACAAATTGTTGGAGCGGATAAAAGTTTTGCCTCGCATTTATTGGGCCCCGAGGTCATGGGCCCTGATTCCCGTTTTTTGGCGGGTTGGGAAAGGATGTATTTGGGCCTAGAAAGGTGCCATCTTTTGCAAAAAGTGAGCGGCACTCTTTACATGAATGAAGACCCTTTTGACAGCGGGAGTAAAGTGCAGGTCTGGAAGTTTGGATCCTGGAGGGGCACTCCCTTTGCATGTGACCTGTTTGGTGATGAGCATGGCAGACAGGGAGTGCTCGACCAGGAGGAGTAGGCCGTTTAGGGCCTCCTCTTGCATTCTGAGTCCTATGTAAGGACTGATAAAATGTTTGAAATGTGCCTCCTTCTCGCGCAGCACACTGTGCTGCAGCCTGAGCCCAGGCCACAGTCACTTGTCCTCCCACATCCGCACAAAGCCGGATATAGCCATTTAAGTCAGCTTTATTTTTCCAGAGTCTAAGGACAGGCTTACACCATTTATTGGCATTTTCATAAGCAAGCTGTGTAACAAAAGGTAATCCCATCTGTGCATCAGGGAATATCTTTCCTGCTCCCTCTAGTAACCTATGAACAAATTCAGAATAAGGTTCATCTGGCCCTTGCCTGATATTACCAAGACTAGTGCTAAGATCGCCCGCCGATGGAAGCTGTTTCCATGCTCGGCGCGCACAATTAGCAATTTGTTCATAAACCGGTGGTGCACAGCCAATTTGGGCTTGCATGCTTTCGAACAATCCTTCTCCCATAAGCATGTCATAATTTGTCAAGGCAGCTCTGGCATTAGCATTGCGGATGGCAGCCACCTTGCATTGCTCGGAGTAATAGGATTTCCACAGGAGGAAATCTCCCCCTGAAAGAACTGCACGGCAGACCGCAATCCAGTCACTTGGTGTTAGCCAGGATCCAGTAATGGAGTCCAGGATAGCACAAGTGAAGGGAGCTGCAGTGCCATACTGATTTACAGCAGTCTTTAATTCTTTCACCAATTTAAACTCAAGAGGGCGATGTTCTCTAATTGGCCCTTGGGGTCCCTCTACTTGAACCATGGGGAATAGTCTAAAGACTTCCTCCCCTTGTGCTGCGGCACGTTTGAGAGCCTCTTGTAAAGGAGATGCTATGCTTTGAGACCCATCAGATGTTGTGGGGTCTTTACCATTGGGCTCATTGGTAGGCCTGGCCTCTGAGGCACGAAGAGACGCAAGTCTGCTCGAGAGGCATGAAATCTGTTGCCTCAGCTGAAGTTCCTCACTGAGCTCCTGATTAATAGTACGTAACTGAGCCAGGTTTGCTCCATCTGAGTGGAGGGCGGCACAGAAGGCGGCGGACACTCAAGTTTTTGTTGAGAAGCCTCACAACTGGGATATAACTTTTGAAAAGCCTCAAAACTGGGATATAGCGCTGTGGGAGGTCCTCTGGAATCCGGAGGCTCGAGGGGCTCAGGTGAAAGAGGATATTCTCTAGTGTCTTTTTCTAGACCAGATTCAGGGGGCTCTGAAATCTGAGAACGTTCCTCTCTAATTTGCTCTATGTCGCGAGCCGGATTGCCTTGGGCAACTCGGTCTGCGACTACAGGGGCCTGAACTGGCTACGCGTGAGCAAAGAGGCACACACTTGATACATAAGGAGTTTTCTTTAGTTCCTCATCTCCGGATCTCTACCCCGCTCTCTCTCTCCGCGCCTGGAAGGGGTGGCAACATATATACCATAATGCAACCAATCAGCATACAGAGAACAGATTATTACCTTATAAGGATACATCAAACACCCACGGGAACATATCATGTGATCTGCAGGAAAACTAAACCTAATACAAAATGGTTTCATAGGCTATATCATAGAATGGCGGAGGGGTGGATCTATGGTTCTCCACACTCTAACTCTTCATGCATCTTGTCTAAGGCTTCCGAGATTTCCTTTATTGTCGGAATCCTGAGAGCTGTGTTTAACAAAGCCCAATAAGAAAAGGTATTTTCTGGAAAACGATCGGGCTGAGCCACAAGGGCTTCATTCAACTGTTTTCCAACTCTTTCCCATACTTCAGCGTTTATTTCTGCCTCATCACACAGCCATGGACAAACTGTGTCCAGAATCTTAGCAAAGGCCTCTAATTGTGCCCTTTTAACTTTTACTCCTTGTGCCTCCAATAGGCTCTGAATAGAATTTGCTACATAATTAACAATTTCTAACTTATAAAATCTTCCCAATGGACTTGACACTCTTTACCTTCTTTTACTTTTTTTTACCTTCTTTCATTTTTTCTTACTTTCTTTTCACTTTTTCTTACCTTCTTTTCATTTTTTCTTACTTTCTTTTCACTTTTTCTTCACGAAGTGAACGGTAGACTTACTGCGAGGATCAGGCGCAGTGGTCAGTCCTCCGGAGCACCGTCGCTGCCTTCGACCTGGGTCCGGGATTGCATACCCTCATCAACTTTCAGGTCCCTGTTCGGGCTTCACTTGTCGTGAACCGCGACGTCAGGATCCTGCCAGCAGGTCCTAAACCTGAAAGGAGGAGGACAGAGAGACAGGAGGCACTTTTCTTCTCAAATTACTTGCTTGCTTTATTACAGAACCTTTTCCTTTTATACTCTCCAGCTGTACGGGAGCGAAAGTACTGCCCACACATTCCAGAAGGAAGCAATAACAATTATTATGAGTTACATCTGCTAGGCAATAGATCAGATCACCAGCTGAACTAGCCCGTTGCTATGGGTGACGGCACGTCCACACTGCTCGGGTGAATCACAGGTCAATATGGCTGTGCTCTCCATAGTTCTGGGCATGGAAGACCCACTTAAGGAGGCTTCTCATTGGAATGGTATAAAAGCAGAATGGGAAGGAAGGATTTCAACTGATCTTTCTTGGAAGAGCTTCCTTGCGGCTGCTTTTCTTCTGAAGAGTGTCAGTGGGTTTTCTTCTAAGGAGCTTTGACTGCTTTCTTTCTTTGGGGATCTTCACTCTTCATCTTCATCTTGGACATCATCTCCTGGCTTCCAGTGAAAATCCCTCAGCCTTTTGGCACAGATGTTTCAGCTTCCAGCACCAGCTGTTGCCTTTTCAGTGCAAATCTTTTAGTCTCCTGTCACGGATCCTTTGGCCTCCTGATATGGACTTGCATGAGACATTGGCATGGGCTCCAAGCCCTCAACTGGATTCTTTGTGTCTCCAGATTGCAGACAGATGTCTTACACTCTCCCACATCTGACTCTAGTAAGCACTGAGTAATACAGGCAGTGTCATGGTTTAGATATGGGGTGTCCTCCAAGGTCTCATGTGCTTAGATGGTGATTGGCTCACAGCTGCGCTGCATGCCTTGATTAGGCCACTGATTAGTTCATAGCTGACTTGCTCTTAGGAGGTCATGTCTGGTTAGACCTTAGGAGATGGGGTCTGGATCATTGGGGGTGTGGGCTGGAAGGGTATATCTCCTTCTCTGTGTCTTATTTCTGTCCCTTCTTCCTGGCCACCATGATGTGAGCAGCTCACCTCCATCCAGCCCCTCCACCATGCCTTTCTTGCCTTGGAAACAGCCAATGAGACTGCAACTATAAAAAAACAACAACAACAACAACATAATAAACTATCTTGCTTTAAATTGTGGGTGTCAGGTATTTGTCCCAGGAATGAGAAAGTGACTAAGACAGCCGGCACCTCAATGGGCACCTGGGTATCATGATACTTTGAGCCTTGCCAGGGTGCCCAGCTCATGCTGTCCATACTTGGTAGACCCCACACACTCTGAGATCAGGGCCTTGGTCCTTCAGTAGACCCTGGTCACTGCTGCAAAATCCTGGGTTGGGTGGACCACAAGGATAGTTGTACTTTGATTTCCTACCTACTGCAAAAGCGAGGAGACCTGAGATGAAGTTATTTTGCTTAATGCTATAAATAAGACAGATCTTACATTTGATGTACAAATTCACATTTGCATATAACTATCTTTCCCTCATTCACTCAGTGAAGGCTATAATTGTAAGTCTATAGATTCACTCTATAATGGATGCATACCCTGCAACAGATGCTCTCGATTCGGCTCATAAAGGACTAAGAGAAGGTTCCTCACTGCAGGTGAGAGAGCTCTCACTTTGTGACTTAAGCTTCACTGATCAACCAGTAGAATCCAGGTAATCAAGCTCCTCCTGGAAAAATCCCCATGCAGACTACAGTGTCCCTCAGCTTTCAAGTACACCACAAACATAGGGCCCAGGAGCGGGTGTACCAGGAGGTCTAAGTGGCTGACTTTCGAGGCCAGGATAAGTTCAGGTCTGTGTCCCAGGCCCAGAGAGAGGGGATGTGGTCTCAGCCAGATGAGACAACTGTGGTGGGTGAGAGGAGAGCACAGTTGAGGGAGAGGAGAGTGGGAGTAAGAAAGAGGCTGGAGAGGGCAGAGGAAAGGCAGCTCAGACTCGGCTGGAGATGGCAGAGAATCGGGGGCAGCTTGACTGCATTTTGTGCAGATTGGACATGAGAAATCTCATAAGAAATGAGGAAAGGGTTGAAGCACCCTATTCCTGTGTGCTGCCAGTTCTCCTGCCTTCCCAGAGAGCAGGAGTCTGGCCCTCGAGAAGAGAACCAGATGGGAGGGGAGGAGGACCTGCTTGCTCCAGGGGGAACATCAACTCATGGGGCTCCTATCCATCTGTGCTGAGGAGTCGCTTGTGGCTCTCCGGTCTGACATTGGGTGAGCAGAGGTGCTCTTTGCTTTCCTGCTCAGTCACAGGGATCTTCTCTTCCTGGGGTCCAGGGCTCTACAATGACTCTGTTAAGGGGCTGTCCACATGTGTGGCATGGGCTGTGAAGAAGGTATGATGCTGACAGTTATGCTTATTTCAGTTCCCATGGTTTCTGTCTCAAGGCAGAGGCCAACAACAGGGTGCAAAGTCAGAAGGATGGCACCATTTTCCCGGAGGCAGGTGGTGAGCCTAGTACATCTTTCTGGGGGGCCAGGAAGTGCATCTCTAGGTGCACTAGAGACTGAGATGAGGGATTTCTGGCTTAGCTTGCTAACCCACACTTTCTGGGAATGGGGAACTCTGTGAGCAGGGCTAGATCCTAGGATGTTGGGGGAATGCTCACCCTCTGGGAGAATCTTGCATGAAAATGTAACATCTCCGGCTCTCTGTTTGAATTTGTAGCTGTTGGCTTTAAAATACACATGCTAATGGGATTCTCTCTTTCTTGTGGTTCTGAGATTGCAAGATGGTAAGAAGAAAGTCCAGCAATTCCTGGAGGAACGAGAGAGAAACAGTACAAGCTGGAGTGGTGGGAGAGGTGGAGCCCCCAGCTGTCCTTGGCCAGGATGGCATTGTTGTGATGACCTCAGAGGACAGTGCAAGGCCACTCACCACAGCTGTGTGACGGATAAGAAGTGTGATTCTTCCTGGCACAGAGTGCTCTGGGGATGGAAGGCTAAGGAGACGGCATGTTTTGCCACCTGCTGCCCTGATTCTGCTTGTCCCACTGACAGTGGTACACAGGGATTGGCACCCACCTGGCAAGAGGGGCAGGGAAGAGGTGCTCGCCTTAGAGAGGATGCCATGTTCCTGAAGCTGAAAGGGTGAGTCCAGGCTGACCTGTCTGCAGAGAGAGAGAGAGAGAGAGAGAGAGAGAGAGAGAGAGAGAGAAGCAGGCTCTGGCATACCTAGGGGTGGCAGAGGCTGTGCTGGGGCTGCTCCTGGGTGAGGGACACATGGTAGGATGGCAGCACCATATTCTGAAAAGCAGCATCAATCACAATGCCCTCTTGAAAGTCAGCCTTGGACATAGTAGATGTGCTCTGGGGATTTTCTGTGAAGAGGAGTGTGGACACTGGGTTTGAAGCCAGGGTCTCAAACGTACCAAGTGCATGCTTTACCAACGGGTTACACCTCCAGCCCCAGAGCTTTCTGAGGTCGTATTCTGGAGCCAGGAAGCACATTCACAAAGCACATTTCACAGGCTCTCTGGCTCATCAGGCTGCAGAGCAAACATGCTCATCAATATGTGAACTGTACTTGGAGTAGACAGAAATAACAGACAGTCATTCTGGTCTGGAGACCAGAAAAACAAAGATCTGAACAGAGAGTGATAAGATCTGCCCTAGTCAAAGTCAAAACACATATGTTGGTCATGCTCTATATCTCTATATCCTGTGTAACTTCTGTATATTGTATATGTCTGATTCTGAAATAAATATATTGGAAATATCCAAATTACACTTTTGTCATTCCTCATGGATTTATCTGTATTTGGTGTTAATTTATACACTTTTTAATATCAAATTTACACATGTCCATATATATACATAAAATAGTATCAATTCAAATGCTTCTAGCTTTATGTAAATAGCATAATTGTTTATATTATTATACAACTCACTTTAAAAGGAGACATCCTATTAGAGCCCATATTTAATAACATCCAAGGAAATAAGGATATTTTCTGTAAAATTTCAAGCAAGCACAAAGGATCCGGAAGGCTTTGAAAGGATGAACATTTAAAAAATTCAAATAGTTTTATCAAGCAGAAATGATTCCATATCAAAGGAAAGAGGCAGGAATATTAAAATACTAAACTAACACAGTTCCCAAAATAATTCAATAAAACTAAAATCCCTATTCAAATGCATTAAGTTCAGAACATTCTTTGAAAGCTGCATAGTAAAAATTCATGAGAATTGTTTATTCTTTTGTCATTTCCTTTTAAAATTCTCTTTGAATAGCTGTTGTACACATACAACAGAACTCATTAGTAATTAGCTTCCATTTTAAAATATATATTACAATGATCAGAAGCAATGGTTAGAGGAAATCTCAGGCCACAATATTAATGAGAATCACAGTGTTTTTCCCCATATTAACATCAGAGAGGAGCAATTAGGCTATGTATTTGACCAATAGAAAATCACTTGACACTTTCTAGTTTGGAACCAATTTCTGTTGGCCTACAAGACTCCAAGACCTTGTAAAAGAAAGAAAACTTCATGGCTTTACTAGTAGTGTGAGTTATGGTCTCTGTTTTCCTTTTTAAAACTCATATTTTGAGAAAGGATACTTAAATTTGCAACATTTTAAATTTATTTTAAGTATTGTGCCCATATACATAATCCTAGTATTAAAATTTTATTCTTTTATTGAGCCTGGAGGACGTTACATAAACCAAGATAATCAGGCACCAGAACACAAAGAAATGCACAAGTTCTTACCTGTGTGGAAGCTGAAGTTGATCTTGTAGAAGCTGAATGGAACAGAGGTTGCCACAACCTGGGGAGGGTTGGGGGCCCACAGAATGGAAACCATGGTTAATGGGCACTGAGGTACAATTACATAGGAGAAATGACTTCTAGCTGTAGCACAGAGGGATAACTATGGTTGACAACAATTAATTGTGTATTTCAAGTAGCTGGCTGAGAAGATTTTCAAATATTCCCAACACGGAGAAATAATAAATGTTTGGAAAGATGGCTATGCCAATGACCTGATCTGATCACTACACTGTGTACAGATGTATTAAAATGTTGCCTGTACCCCCAAAACATGTATTAAAGACAGCTAAATTAGGTAGAAATATTATAGGCAGTCAGGTTGGGCTAGGTCCTTCACAGAGGCACAAAAGATAAAAAACATTACAACTGTGGCTGGTGACACATCCATTGGAGACCAGGCCTCAACGTAAAGATGAGATGACTGGTCCTGTATATTTCCTCCAAGGACAAGAGAAGCGGTAACTCCTGGCCTAATGAAATCTAGATAGACATCAGACCAAGACCTCTGGATGCATCATTTTCTAAAAAAATCTTTGTTCTTTCCATGCATGCTTGTTTTGTGACTCTTTCCCTCAATGGATCACTGTTACCTAAGCAACTATACTTGTAAGCTTATTGGTTCATCATAGCTAAAACCCATGTTATACGCACACAATTGTGCTCTATAAAACTTCCCTGTGAAGTGGGGTCCTTGGCTACCAATTTGGGACCCTCTTCTGCCTCTTAGGAGCTGTCCTTTCAATAAATGCTTCCTACTTTTAACCTCCCTTGTTCTTAAAATCAATTCTTCAATTTTAGAAAATATGAACTCTGTGTATCAGACATCTAACAGGTCAAGAATGATAATATTTCCCTTATATCATTTGGAGGTCCTATTTCATCTCCTGTATCATCCCTGTATCATGTATACAATTACTATGCCAGTTGAAAATAATACATATTTCAAAAAGAGAAAAAAAACACAGAAGAAAGTTTATCATTTTAATGAGTATATATAATATTCCATTAATTGTATAATCTATCCTCATAATGCCCCTAATCCTTATCCAATTTTTAAAAATCCTGACTGTAACAACTGAGAGAAATTTGCATTAGGGGAACAAGCAGAGAGGAAAAAAAAATCTATGTCTGAGAATAGAGATCAGAAAACATACAGGGACAAGGGGAAAAAATGAGAACCAAGACCTGTCATGTAAAGGCACAAGATCCCAATGAAGAATGTAACTGTACTGTATACCTAAAATGTACCAATAAACTTAATGAGAAAAAAAAAAGAAAACATTAAAATTTCTCCAAAACAACAACAACAACAACAACAACAACAACAACAACAACAACAACAGTAAAATGTAGGCCACAGAGTTGGTAAGGATGTGGCAACCAGCAGTTCATATTATTTAAGCAGAGAAGCCAAAGCACATTGGCACAATTGGCCACATGCAGACCGGTTCTTGCACATAGCTTGTGAGGTGTTTGTGGTTGCTCATCAAGGGAATCGAAGCTGTAACCTCGAGGGTGCCTGAACTCACAGCAAGTATTTACAATTTGTTCATAGCAGAGTGAGGTTTTATTTGGAATCAGAGTACTGATTGATCTTGCTGGGAAATGTCTATCGATAAGGCAATTATCAATCTTTCCCCTCTTGAGCCACCAGTTGCAGAAGTCTCACATTCCCTCTGGTGAAAAAATCCATTCCTTGAGAATCCTAGAAGACAACTTCGTTCCAGGCCCTACAGTGAAGTTCCCTCCACTCTGATCCAGCTGCATGCTGGCCTAGCCTCAAATGGTCAGCCAGGCCTCAAGCACCAGGGGCTTTGCCCGAGGGATCACCAGGGGGTGAGGGTCTGGAAGAAAAGCAATTTATACTTGTATTCATCATTATATTGTGGTATCTATCTGTGTGTGTAACTTATTCACTTTCACTGTGAATACCATGTTAAAACGCTTATATCAAACTTCAACTACGCATTGCCCATTCCCACATGTTAGGCATTTCTGGATTTGAGGTGTTATGATATGGCCAGGAACTCTTGTGTCCCTGCCTCCCGTTGCACTGCTGCAAAGATTTCTCCAGCGTATGTGCCTGAGGGTGGAATTGCTAGTTGTAAATTATGTGCATTTCCAAATTTACTGTATATTGCTGGGTTGCTTCAAAATGGTTCCTTTCATGGTCTCAAAGTAGCTTGAACAGTCCAGACATCACAACCAACCAGTACCAGGAGCAAAAAAGAGAGAGAGAGAGAGAGAGAGAGAGAGAGAGATATGAGTTCTCCTGATTGCTGTTAGGGATGAAAGAACCTTTTACAGGGACCTTCTGAGAATTTTTCCCCCAGGCTTAGATTTGGAGCAAGTCATATAACTATTCTTAAAGCCACCATTGGCAAATGGAACCCTTAGCCCAGGTGTCTCAACCTCGGTACTCTGGGCACTTTGTTGTGGATCCATCTCGTGTATGCAGAATGCTGAGCAGCACTCCTAGCTTCTTCCTTCTTAGGTGTCAGGAGCACCTCCCCAGATGTGACAACTAAGGATGTTGCCAGACATTGCCCTACATCATGGTGTCAGGTGGAAGAGTTTGCAAAATAGTCTGTGGCTGAGAACCACCAGCTCACACTAATTGTTTGGTTAGGACGATTGTAAGATTCAACCAGTGTGATCCCCAGAGGTCCCAAGCAAGGGTCAGTGCCAAATACAGAGAAACCTCCTGGAATGCTGTGTGAAATTGGCTCCCTCTGGATACTGCTGCTTCTGCTAACAGCTTCTTCCTAGCAGGTGTGAGGGCTGTGGCTCTTTCTGCTTTCAGCCTCATATCTGGAGGGTGGTAGAAAGCACTGAGGAAATGAAACAATTTCACTTGTTTGAAGAGGAGAGATGTAGAGACAGAAACCACTCATATTGTTGTTATAGAAGCTCTATTTCATTTTCAGGCCAAGGTGCAAATGAATACCAAGCTCTAATTTTCCTTTAGGTCCTTTATTCCTTTGGATTCTTTTCTTCCAAGGTTTTTTAGAGATCCTTGAAAATATTGCTGAATGTTAAAACAAGATGTTGTGGATTTTTTTTCTCCCCACACAATGTATACGTAGCCTAGTCTCATTTTCAGTCTTCTCAGTCTTTTGCTTCAGAACAGTGACACACACCTCTCCTAATAGGTGGCAGAGTTACAGCCTGATTCTCTGAAGTTTCAGGACCATCACTGTAGGCTCTCTCTGCCCTTTTAACCTTTGAAAAGGATGAGAAGGCTCACTACAGGACTACCACAAGCAGACAGACCTCTGCCACTATAGGGTCCCCTGGAAACTAACTCCCCCAGGTTTTCCATAAGCTGTGACACTGGGAACACTGTTCATCCCACACGGTGCTGGTCTGGGCCACCCTCACTGGGCTCTCTGCAGCTCTGAGAGCTCCTCATGAGAATGCCAGGGGCACAAACACCAGCTTGTAACTCATAGCCCAAGCTTTGGAGTGGCGCTCGTTCTGAAGGTTGGGGGACTCCTCACACACAAGCCATACTGTTTCTGAGCTCACACTTCTCCCTGTCAGTGCTCCTGGAACCTGACCTGGTCTCTGTTCTCTGCTTCCCAGGAGCTCAAAGTGGAAGGGGAGGCCCTCTAGTGACAGTTTAGCAGGACCCGCCCGTATGAGTCATACCTGGAATAATAATGATCTGTCGCTTACTGGACATGGAATGTATGCCAGGCACTGCTCCTACGGGATTATTCATGTATTCTGCAAATGCTTACCAAGGGTCTACTTGTGTCAGAATCATATTTAAGAGTAGAAGGCAGGGCAGAGAACAAGACGCTCAAAGCTCCTGTCTTTATAGACAAATTGCTGTCAGGAGTGAAGAGTACCATGAGAAAGATGAAGAAATGTGACAGGCAGAGAGGAGCTGGCTTTCTGGGGAGGAGGGCGGCAGAGATACAGGAAGTGCAGACTCGAAGAAAAGCATGCAAGTTACCAGGGCAGCAGGTACCCATCACGCTGGAGGGCCAGTCAACAGCCAGGCCGGGTGCCCACCATGCTTGAGCACCAGCTGGTGGCTAGTGCGGCTGCAGCTGAGTGGGCAGTGGTGAGAGAGGACGGAGACAGGGCAGGATGGGGTCAGAGGCCACAGAGGTAGGACTTTGGGCTGTGGCAGGGACACTGGTTCTGTCATACATATGATGGGATCCCACTGGAAATCTGGGAGCAGAGCCCTGGGACTTGGCTTCTGATTTGGAGGTGTCCCTCTGTCTGGAGTGCAGGGGTTGAGGTAAATGTTAGGAGAAAGAAGGAGGAAACTAGTGCATAGTTCAAGCACTGTGGGCTGAAGTCCCAGATCGCAGCAGGGGCTGCAGTGGGAGAGGTGAGAAGAGGTTATGCTGATTAAGGGATCGGTTGTGGAGAGTGGATGGAAGAGAGGAGCCCAGAGTTCAGGCAGAGCAACTGAGAGGGCCATGGTGCTCCTAACTGGTAAGAGTACCAGAAGGAAGGCAGGGTTGGGAGGTAGAGAATCAAGGATTTTGATTTGGACACAATGCAGTTAAGATCCTTTTAGACATAAATGAAGATGCCCCATATGTAATTGGAAGCAGGAAATTAGATTTCAGTTAAAATGCTTTTAACTAATTGACAATCCTCTGAAAAATGGAAGCACTACTCCGATTATATCCATTGAATAGACTAGGCAACTGAGGCTCAGAGAAGTTCAGTAAATTGGAACTCTTTGGGTCAGTTGCCTATCAGGGTAAAAGAATGTGAGTCATAAAAGAAGCAGGTAGAGGAAGATAGAGATTGTCCCGACCTAGTTGTCAGAGACACTGGTTGAACAAGAACAGTGACTATTTGGGATTCAGACCCCAGATAAACAGGGTCACAGATGGAACCTAAATTCAGGCTCCCCAGCCCATGGCCTACAGATATTTTTATTATTCCCCATGGCCACCATCTTCTCCATGGTTACATATTCTCCATGGCCACCATTTTCCCCATGCTACCATCTCCCCACTGTTTCATGCTGCCTCTGCCTGGGACCCTGGACAGACAGGAACCAGGAGGAGGAGTTGGTAGAGCTCTGGGTGTCCCCATGGCCCCTAAGATGAGCAGGGCTCATCTTAGAGCTGGGAGCCCTTGAAAGCATCTGTCCCCACTGTCTGACTTAGTGCAAGAAGCTGCTTTCCCTCAGATCCAGGCCTTTGCCGGCTGTTTATGAAGAGGTTCAGGGTCAGCAAGGTGAATGCTACCTGGGCATCATCCAGACTCTTCAGTGGCTCTGAGGCACAAAATCACAGGAGCGAATAGTAGAATGAATACATCTTCTGTGCTGCCCCAGCTCTGAAATGGCCTTTTGTGTTCCCTGTAAATGTATTCACTCTATTCACAGGACAGCCATGGTAACCAACAGCAAAGGCATTTTTATTAAGTTCTGACTCAAAAAAGTGTAATCATAGTTGGGCAGCTTTTCTGCAGAGCTCAGAGGCATAAACCCTGATCTCTCTCCTGCCTCTTCGGTCTGGGTGTTAGTGTGTCTTTATGGAGCAACACGGCTGAGACAAAGGAGGAAGTGTGAGGGAGCTCACCCTGTGGAAACTCCTTGCATTCTTCAACAGCAGCTTCCTCCAGAGATCAGTCTCCCTCTGAGCCCGGGGACAGGATCCCCAGTCAAGTGTGGAAAGAACCCGTTCTGATTTCATTCATCTTTCCCTGTGCCAGATTCTCTCATGAGAAGTGGGGGCTGGGCAGGGGGAGGACAAGCAGGAAGCTGGCGGGATGTGATCTGAGCAGCCCAGTGGCTTTGCAAAGAAGCCAGCAAAGCAAGGCCAAGCACTGGGAGCAGAGGAAGAAAGGACAGCTGCCAGATGAGGGGGAGGGGGCTAAAGCCGTGCAAAACAAGAAGCCTATGAGAAAGGGGAGAGGAGGAGAGGGCTACCCACTAGAACAGGGCTGGAGGGAAGACGGAGGATAGCAGGCTGGGAGCCAGCACTGGTGCTCTAAGGTCACGACCTGCTCACGGAGCCTGTTGTTACATTTGCAGGATTTTTGTAAGCTTTCTTGACTTCATATTGGCCATTGCAAATGGGCTCAGTGTTCTAATACAACAGGAATTGGCAAATCTGGGTGCCTGGCCTCTATGATTTCCCAGTGTTCCATTGTTAAAATTGCCCAGTGCACCACTGCCCATGAAGCTCCTAGACTCCAGTGAGTTGAACTTCCAAAGATCCCAAAGGTTCAATTTGAGAAGGGACTCAAGAGCCGCGCCTCCACGTTCTGAGATGCTGTGAAGGTATCCAGCCCCACAGTCCCCAGGTAGGATACCCCAGACAGAGAATTAGTAATCACAGCCTAGAATAATAGTTCTCGAGGCGGGACCCCCAGTGGGCTGCATAGATATCTCTTGTAACCTGGAAACTTGTTAGAAATATAGATGCTCCAACTCCTCTACACATTCACTTCATAAACAAGTGTGCTAATGTGGCCTAAAGTGTGTGTGTTAACAAGCCCGGTAGATGATACATATGCTTGATTTTGAGAACCACACGGGCTGGGTAGCGACAATGAAGGTTGTGTCCAGTCTGTGAATCAGGACAATAAATTTTAAAAACAAGTCACTGTGTCCATACACAGGATTGAAAGGAAGGAGGGAAGAGAAGCTCAAAGCGGTTGAGTAAATGCTCACTACGGAGGAAACCAAAGCTCAGGAAAGGGAAATGACTTTCCTAAGGACACACAGCCTTTAATCATCAGAGCGGGGCTTGAATCCAGTTTCCCAAAGCTAATTCTAGCTCCCCTTTCTCTGCTGACTGTGGTCTAAGGACTGGACTGTTTCCAGCGTTTGGAGTTTCTCCTTAGGTTTGTAGCATTGATACCAACAGATATGCTGTGCCTTTCCTTTTTGCCTACACAACTCTTAGAGTCATTTCTCATTAAAGCAGGAGTCCTCTTGTTGAAAAATGCAAAGAGAAAATAATTTCTGAGAGAACAGCAGAATAAACTTTTAACTCTACTGTGACACTGAGAAATAGAATTGCATATGCACACACAGATTTATGAGATAATTCTTTTCTTTCAAAATTTCTTCTGCAAAGCACCATGGTGGGGAGAATGCCTGTCAGACCCAAGATGGTCCTATCTGACATCCACAACTTTTCGGCTCTTTTTACCTAACAAACAGGAAAACACAGGGCAAGGTCAGAGGACTTGGACCGAAGCGTTAGCTTTCTGGTGTCTATTTTGTGGGCAGTGGGGGTGCCAGGCTACTCACTCAGCCTTGGTTAAGTGTTTATATTACTAATTTGTTTATAGCCAAAAGCTCTGAATGGATCAGGAGGTCTTTTAGGGAAATAGCAACTCAAAGAGTTTACACAAAATAATACCCTTATCTGCTCACTGGCCTAAGATATGTGAAGGGCTAGGCTTTGAAAATAACCTACATATGAATCCCAGCTCAATCCTTGTATGAGCTGCAAGACTTCAGACTTGGCTGGGGATTTAGCTCAGCGGTTTGGTGGCCTGCCTTGCTAAGCGCAAGGACTCGAGTTCAATCCCTGGTACCAAAAAAAAAAAAAAAAAAAAAAAAAAGACTTCAGACTTTAATTTTCCCAAATGCAAAGGAGCAATAATGAAACCCACCCCTCTGGGTAAGTGGGATTGTTTCCCATAATGCACATAATGTTCCGGGAACAGAACACATATGAAGTGCATGGTTCTTCCCATTTTCAAGATTTCTCTCCTAAAATTCCCCAATTCACATTATAATTCCCCCCATGTGATATATCAATCACAGTAACATATGTTGTTCAAAGTCAGGTTTTCTTGTTTTAGAACTTATCTTAAACTGTGCTGGACTTTCAGCTAACATTTCGCCTAAAACAGGAATAGGAAACTTCTGTATGCCTCATTAAAAATATCAATATATTATCCTTTCCATTTATATTATGGTCTCTATGTTACAGCAATGATATTAAAGTTTTTCACTACCAATAGTTCTTTAATACTGCCAAGCTATTGCTAATTTTCTTTGATTAACACTAGCAAAATATTTGGCCTGAAATGGTGCTTGAGAATTGTTTAAATCCGAGAACAGTGGGAAACTAGACCCCTCCAGCACTTTCTTCCTTAGCAGGCATCAGTCCTCCAAAGACACTGATTTAGGCAGAATTAATCACAGTCTTGCAAACTTCTGGAGAGTGGAGACCTGCTCACTTAGCATTTAAAGATGGAAAGAAAGTGGGCTTCAGGCATTCGTTGAGCTGTGTAAGTGCTTTGCTAGACCTTTGCCAGAATGGAATCAACAGGACCATGGCTTCCACAGACTGTTAACTGTGCATGCAAACAGCTGAACAACGTGGCAGTACAGACAGAACTCCACTGCTCTTAAAATATGAGCTTGGGCAATGCAAAAAGCAAATTCTAGTTTTTGTTATGGCCTGAAGATGAAAGAGACCACCCAGCTTACATATCTTCAATCTGATTTCACATAGAAAACTTTTGCTGTGTACACATGCCTCAGAACTGGTTACTATGGAAGGGAACAAGTCTAAGTGGCTAAGGGCCTAAGAGTAGAGATGGACTCAGATATGCTTTATGGAGCTCCAGAGTTTGAAATGTCATCAAAGGATGGCCATGATAGTCAGAGGCAATTATCTCTCTCTCCAACCTTGTTTCTCTACACATCTCTTCCTCTTTGTGTTTCTTCCATCTGTTTTGCTCTGCCCCACAGCGTCTAAGTCTGTTGACCCTCAATTCACTTGACCAGGGAATTCTTTCCAAAAGGTGAAAGAGACAGCAGCCACTGAAACCACAGCCAAGACACAATACAGTGCCAGGAGTTAACTGAGGCCAACAGATCAGAGCCTGGACCGGTAGATGTCTGTGCTGAGGCTTCCTCCTGTGATGAGCAGCAGAGGAGCACTCAGGAGTCCTCCTGAGCCCCACTGGGCAGAATCCCTTGCCACCCAGGCTGCAGGAATGTTCTCAGTGGTCCACTTTCACTCTCACTGCAACAGGACTGCCCCGTTCTTACTCAGAGCAGTAGGCCCTGACTGTGCTGCCTCTATCATCCCAGTTGATTTCCATAACAGTGCGGTGAAATCAGTGCCATTATTCCCATTTTATGTTAAAAAAAAAAAAAACTAAGGATGGGAGAATTCAAGCAAACTGCCTGGGGTAGCACAGCAAATAAGGGGCAGGTGCATGTCTGTGTGACCCCAATACTTGCATCTGAAATCACTCTGGTGTATGCCCTCCACATATTCTATATCTTGCACACTGTCCCCAAACTAGCACTGGATGCATCAAGTTTTGTTGCTTCTGACCTGCTTACCTCAGCTGATTCCTGGCACCTAATTGTATCTTTTTTTCTGCCTCAATGTTTCCATATGAAAAATGACCTATAACTGCAGACCATCTAAGTTGGCTGAGAATGGTAAACCCATGCAAATTCCCAGAAACATTCTGGTACAGAATGGAGAAACCTAGAAAATTTGCATCTGTTTTTTTCTGTCCCTTTTATGTCTTTAGGGTTCTGAGCTCAAGTTGAGATTGCTATTTTTTTATTTGCTCAACTTTTCTCACTCGCATTATAGCTTTGATGAGTGTGTTTGAAGGCAAATACATTGAGCATGGGTCAAAAAAAGCATCTCTAAACAGAAAAATATGTGTGCTTAACCTTTCATCCTATTTAAATATAATGATAAATTTAAGCACTCTTTGTTGTCAACAATTCTAACCTCATAAATTGTAAACAATCAGAGTAAATGCATGAGCTAGCATTTAAGCTATCCTTTTCTTCTTCTATTGCCTAATTGTAAAGCACAGGGCTGACATTGCTGGCGTTGATTTATCCAATTTCCTATTGTGAAGTTCTGCCTGTGCTTGATGTGATTATATTAAGGCACTAATTAAGTCTGGTGTCCTTCATTGTACATGCTGCTCTTAGAAAAATAAGAAATTGCTATGAGAAGTTGTTTGCCTTGAACATGGTATGGAATAAACGGGGCAATTGCCTGGGGAGAGTAGGAAATGTTATCCTTTGGCTGCAGCCAGCTTAGATACAATTTAATTTGAACAACTGAATACATTTAGGAGGTGCAAGAAACAAAAAAGAAAAGGAGAGCCCCAGTCCTGCAGCCCCAGTTAGAGCTGATGGACAGTGAGTCACTTGCTCATGGCAGAGCCTGGGGAACATGCAGGAAGCAAAAGCTGAGAAGATCCTGCTTGTTTATTTCACCCAAGGCCACCTCTAACTCGAATTTAAATCTTGTTCTATTTTTTTTCCTGACTTAATCTATGCAGGCATTTTCATGTGGATATTGCTTTAGTTTTCACTTTGTAACTCTAGAAAGAGGCCTGAGGCCCAGATCTGGTGGGAGATAATGGATATTCCTTAAAAAAGACACGGTCAATGGTTTGAATTTACAAATTAAAACTGTAACATGATATTTTGTTGTTAATACTTAAAATTTAAAATTCATGTTATTGAAAGAGCTCTTTTAGATTTATCTAGACACAGGTTTTTATCATCCATCACTTTCTTGCACGTGTTAGTTCAGCTTTTCCTAAAACTGGATCTCATTCAGAGTTGCTCTTCCAAATCACTTTCAACTCAGAGCCAGGGTCCAATCTCTTTCTACAGCAAGCACTCTCTGGCCTGTTGAGCCTGGGATGATGGGGCCCTTCTCAAAAGAGCAGCCTCCTGAGTTCCACACTGAACTTTCTTCATCTTACGACTGTATTTTCTTAAAAATAAGACCAGACCTTATACTATTTTTTGCTCCAAAAGATGGAAAAGGGCTTATCTTCAGGGGATGTCTTATTTTTTCATGTACAACAATCTATATTTATTCATGTACAAAGATCTACATTTATTTATATACAAAAATCTACATTTACTCAAATACGATCATGTCATTTTCTTCTGGAACATCCTCATAACTCTTCAAACCCTGAATCTGGCCTGAATTTCTTGCAACCCCACTTCCTGTAGAGCCATTGGCCCCAATTTCTCCTGTCCAGCCATAGAGCTCTCCTTCAGTGAGCACTTCTTGTCCAGGTAGCGTGCTTGTAGTGCATTGGCAACATAGCTGTCAGTGGTTTTATCTCATGAATTCTTTACCCAAGTTAGGACCTCTTGTAGGCTGGGCTTCAGAGTTTCCACTAAATCAAGTGCTGATTGAAGACTTATGAAGCAGGAGTAGCAACAAAAATGATCATGGTCCACACAAACGTGACAAAATATTGCAGGCACCAAATTTGAGAAAACATTTCTTTATTTCACACAAGCATATTAAATACTTTTGTTACAACACACGATGTATTGAATTATGAAGATTCATCTTAGACACAACTATGATTACATGTAATCAAGTGTGCAGGTTATTTGTGTGTTGGGTCTGTACTCTGATTGGTTATTGGGCAATAAGTCTAGAGTTCATCTGTTTACATAGACATTTACCTCTTGTCCAAAAGTGCTCCCCTTGGGTATTTACAAATACTTAACTATAATTTATTTTGGGTATTAATGTCAATAATAGTATTTATTTATATTTAATTATATGTTAATATTATTATTTTATAATTCACTATGTCTGTTGTGTGTTGCAATGGAAGTACTAAAATGTGTCCATCGGGCTGATGATCTTAACCGGGGCTTATTTTTGTGGTAGGGCTTTTACAGTATTATGAGCATCCTGAAAAATCATTCTAGGGCTTATTTTCCAGGTAGGTCTTATTTTCTGGGAAGTGCAATAGCGGGTCATGCTAGTTCCTTGGGTGTAACAAATGTCCCACTACTACGAGAGGTGCTGATGGTGGGGAAGATGCCGAGGGAGGTTCCAGGGGTTGTGGGAAATCTTTGTACTGTTTCACTCATTTTTTCTGTGCACCTGAAACTCCTCTAAATTATTGTCTAATTTAAAAAAGCAGAAAGGAGACTATCAAGGAATAAGGAGTTATGCCAACTAAATGCAATGTTTGGTCTTCGAACTCTGAACCAGAATTTTTTCTATAAAGGTCATTTTCCAGATAATTGGAAACAAGTATGGTTTGTAGCATGGATAATTATATTATACCAATGATAATGTCTTGATTTGAGAATCATAGTGTGGTTATATGAGAGCTCTTATTCTAAGCAAATAGAAGTCTATCTGAAGTCTTACCAAAAAGGGCTATAATGTCTCCTGTTTCCAATGGTTCCAAAGAAATAGTGTCAAAATACAGAGAGAAAGTGATAAAAATGTAGAGTGAAATGACAGTTTTTTTCTCATATTTTTTACTACTTTATTGCAAACCTTAAATTTTTTAAAAATTTTTTAAAATATAAAAAATTGAGGTAAACCAGAAGGAAACAAAAAGTACATAAAAAGCATTAAAGCCATCTGTGACCTATGATAACAATCTAAATTTCCTTCCTTCCTCATATTGACATGTTTACTTATGGAAGTGTTATTACAGTGTGTCCTTTTTCCTGTCTTTTAAAAACCCAACATTACAACATTAAAAACCCAAACAATCTCTGCTTTGACAAAGTGCAGAGACCTGTTACTTTCTAGGGACCTGTTATTTTCTAGGAAAGCCTCCCAATTCTATAGTGTGGCTGGCCTCAGGGGCTCATCTGACCCTGCCCCAGCTGCTCACAGTCACTGTGACACCACAGTGGCCATTTCTCAGGGGCTGGCTTGGCACCTGCACCTGCTAGAGCATGTGTGAACCTGGTTGTGGGTCTTGGCCTTGTTGTTTACCCACTGTATGATATGAAGCCAGTTGTGGAATCCCTGTTGGGCTCTGTTTCTGTTTGCTTTGTGTATGGAAGTCCTTCTGGAAAGCTTCAGTGTGGATTTGGATCTGTGTGTGCTAACCAAACTGCTGATACCTCTCTACTCTGCTTTTGCTTCTTTCCTCTACTTACAAAGCACCTCCTAAAATCTCATTCCAGACTACTTTACTGTCTTAATGACTTTCTCATTTCTGGGACAAAATGCCCGACACCCAAAGTTAAACAAGGAAAGGTTCACTTCTGCTCACAGTTTGAAGAGGTTCATTCCACTGTTGTCTGGCTCCAAGGGTGGTATGCAGAGGAGCATGGCAGAGGGGGAACAGTTCATGGCAGGGTAGGCAGGATACAGAGAGCAGCAGCATGAAGCCTCCCTTTTCCTTTTATTTCATTCAGACTACAAGGTTGATGTCACTCACAAATGTCCAAAGTGGACCTTCCCATTATCTACACCCAGAACTATGCTAAATCAATCAGTGGAGTATTTTAATTATCAAACACCCTTAAGCCTAGATCCAGCCACATCCAAAAAGCCCCATCTATGAGTGCATGAGGCTTTGCAGGGGGACATCTAGATACAAGCTATAACTTTCATTAAATGAACAAGAGAAGTCTGAGTTTCTGTGTTAAAATAGGATAACATTTACCAGTGGAGAAGGCCAGGACTTTGAGACTAAGCAAGACTATCAAAATAAGATTAATCTGGGTTTGTGTATTTAGGCTATGCCACTTATTAGTTGTGTGTGATGTTAAGCAATTCATTTAACCTCTCGGAATATCAGTCACCAGATCTGTAAGATGGGAATAATAATAACTACATCAGAGAGTTAAGTTAAAGGGCTGAGGGTTAAATTAAACATAGGTGAAATAATTTTGTGATCTTTTGAATCAGGAGAGAAGGCCCGGCACTCTACTAGAAGTATTCATTATTTTTTACTGCAGATGCCTCCATCCCTAAACAGAAAGTCTGACACTAAGCATGTGTGAGCCTTTCTCTTTTACATAAGCAACTTTATCCATACCCTTAGAGGTTCGATTGGTGCAGTTCCCCCTTTTACTCCAGAAGTTCTAATAAAAGTTTTGTTAGCTTTTACTAGTTCTAATCAAGTTCTAATAAAGTCTCTTTCATGTGGCATACTTTGCCTCTTTATGACTCCTATCTCAAATAGAGAAGGCTGAGCTGGTAACACCAAAGGCACTCAAAGTATCCAGCAGCTGGAGTTGGTAACACTGAGGGTGGCAAGTAGTGGAGACTGGCAGAGAGCAGCAGAGAATTGCTGGAAGGAGCCATCTCTGGTGGCTGGAAGACTCCCTGAGGCCTGCTGGTAGCTGCTGTCTCTGGCTTCCAGGAGGATAGTTGAGGGCAGTTAATGTCAGGAGCTGATAGCTACTGGCATGCACAACTTAAGGCTGCTAATGCTAAAAGAGCTACACTTTACCTGTTTGTGACTTCTATTCAAATCGAGCAAGAGGACCCTCAGCAGCTTGGTGACACTTTTAGCCCCCTTGCAATATAGAAAGGTATTATTTATTATAGATTTTGCATCTACATAGAAACATAGAAGATGTTACATCTACATAGATGGCCTGGAGCCCAGAGCAATGTCCTGTACAAGTCCATATCCAGAGGCTGAGGAATTTGTTCAGGGAGACTGAAGGGTTTGCCTGGCAAAGCCCTAGGGCTCCTGACTGAGGCTGGAGGATGCTCTGGGAGGTTGTGTGGCAGGTTCTGAAGGCTGAAGAATGTGTGTCAAAAGCCAAGCGATGACAGCCAAGGAGAAAGCAAAGACCAGAGTTCCTCCAAGGAGAACAGCAGCCATCCTTGGCAAAGGTGAAGACTGGAGCTCAGCCAAAGAGAAGAGCCTCTCAGAGGAAAAGCAGCCAGAACAAAGAGCTTCCACCGTAGATCAGTTGAAATCCTCCCCTCCTGCTCTCCTTTTATACTGTTGCGACTGCCCTCCTTAAGGTAGGTCTTCCAAGCAAAGAACCATGCTAACTCAATTCAGCTGGATAGTCCCACTCAATTTGACACCACTCCACCTATAGGAAAGTCTCTTTATGAGGGCAGGTTATATCCTGCTGATTGTTGGGCAGAGGGGGCAGTATGGTGTGAGGGAGGGGTGCTGAGGATTAGCACAGTGGCTTTGTGATCAGTCACTGCATCATAACAGCCTCCTAGGGGAGAAATGGGCCATATCATGAGGGACCACTGTGTCTTGGGCACATTTATTGTTTGCGTTTTTCTTTATAAGCTTCTTCATAGACTTTTTCTGCCAGTAAAAGAGTTCTTGAGGATATCTGCTTACTTATTTGTTGTTTTAAATTGTTACTTATATCAAGTCTTTATTCATTCTCAATCGCTGTCTTTCTTTTTCTGGAATATGTGTTTATCTTTAGTTTTGCTTAGATTTTCTAGCTCTGTTTCTTATTCTTTTGGCCCAAGAATGATTGTCTTTTAAGTCTGCTTCTCCCTTGAACAGTATTACCCATTTTGCCTCTATATCCAGTACTATCCTGGCTTTTTTTTTCTGTTCAGAATTTCAGAAACAGTTCTGGGGTCCATTATGACCTGACAAGCAACTTAAGACTGAGAATGGGCAAAGTCATAACTAGAAATGAACCTAGTCTTGGTAAAAGAGGGAAAGGTAAGGGTCTCTAAGACATCATCTAGCAGAGTCTGGAGCATGTCCCATTGGGTGAGGGTGCTAATATCCTGCTGATGAGCTCTTCCTTTAACCAAATTCCTTTGAGTGTTTGTACAAAGTACGTGCTTGAGGATACAGAATAATTCTCACAATGAAGACTGGAGCTGTCAGTGGCCCTTTCATTCCAAGTTAAGATGAATATGACTTGATACAAAAAATCCAACATGTTGAATCAATTCAATTTTAGAAGCTACAGTGATGAGGGGACCAGGAGGATTGTTGTTCTCCTAAGCATTTTCTTTTCCTCTTGGCTTAGTGTGCTATAGTCTGACAAACAGGGACATAGGTGGGAAACCCAGACCGCATCTTTGCTATCACTATACTTTATCACCAGTGGATTTTTTCTGAAGCAAAGAATTTGACCTACAACCATGTATAAGACCAAGAAACTCAGACCAAGAGAAATGTACCAGTATCAGCCTCTCATTAAGGAATTATTGAGAGTGGAGTAGAGCAGGGACTCCTCATTCTGGTAGGGCAGAAAGAAATGGGTGTCCCCACCTTGACTCTGCTAGGAAAGTTGGTCACCCTAAACCAAGAGGAGAGGTGCCATTTGTCCATGGTTCCTCTCTCATCACACTCTTCCCAAGGCAGGCTATTTGAACTAGAAGTTCTCTTTCCTAAGGTGGGTCACAGAAATGCCGATTTTCATCTGCCTTTCTGTCTTGGGGCTGGGCCATAATATTTCCTTGACATACCTTGTCTGACAGTAGATCATAAAAGCCCCATCTTTAATGGACAGGAAGAATCCCAGCAAGCAGGCCTTGCTGAATTTCCCTTTTTCTTTTAGTGTTAGATCAAATTCCTTCTGTCCTAACAAATTTCTGCACGTTTACCCGTTCTTCAGTCATGCTTATACAGTGAAATAACCATGAGCATTCAGAAGGCTGGAGATTGGAGGGCTTAATATATGGGGGTTCCTAAAGGGTGGCACCCCCCAGAGCATAGGTATAGGAGCTCCCTGTCCCTGTGCTTCACCCTGTTCATCTGTGTCCTGTGTAATATCCACATAATAAGCTAGTAAATGTAAGCATTTTCCTGAGTCCTATGAGCTCCTCTAGAAAATCAGGGGTTGCAGGAACCCCAACTTATAGCCAGTGGGTCATAAGCAACAGGTCACTTGTTATGTGATGCAGGGTAAGTTTATGGGACTGAACCCTTATTGCATGGGTTCCACACGATCTTCAGATGGAGAGCGTCAGAATGCATTTCATTTAGGAGATGTCCAATAGAACTGGTTGCTTGCTTGGCACAAGGTGAGGGGAGCCCCACACATCTGGGGCTCTGCATTGTGAGTGTAGTGGAGAAACTGGGCTTGGGTTTTGTTTTTTCCTCTATATCCTTCCACTCCCGAGGCTCTGGATTGGCCATGGGAGAGACCTCTCCATCCTGCAAGCTGGAAGGAGTCAGGGCTCCTTGAAGGCAAAGGCCTTAGGGCAGTGAGAGGGATGGATGTGGTTGCAGTCCATGCCAGGGGCCAGTAGGTGAGTTGGCCATGCAGGGAAGTGGACAATGTCTAGTCCAGCCAGCAGGCCTGGGGCAGTAGCTGGAGATACTCCTGCATTCTAGCCCCTTGCCACTGATGAGGAACATGAATACCCTGTTGTAAGAGAGCACAGGAAAGTGCCCTACCGCTGACTGGGCAGCAGCCACTCCCCTGGCACAGTGTCCAGGAGAAGGACACTATTTACCTCTCTAAGTTGTGTACTAGATGGGGCTGGAGGTGTGGCTTAGTTGTACAATGTTTATCTTGCATATGTGAGCGTGTGGGTTTGATCCTCAGCATTGCAAAAATAAATAAATTAGCACATTAATAAATGATAAAAATTATATACCAGATGGCTATTAAGGTTAACCTTTAAAATTCTATTTTTTTTTGTATTTAAGAAGTCAAATATCCAAAAGCCCAAAGTATAACTCCTCAATAGATTGTCCTCCTAGTAGGTTTTCCTACGTGGAAATATGCTTGATTTCTCCCAGCCAGGTGACCTACAGGAAGAGAAGCCCTTGTCCCCTGTCCTGTATTTGCAGTAATTTGCATACTAATGACAGAGCAGTCCCAGACCAGTTGGTTGGATAATGAACTTGGTTGAGCCATGTTGTGCCAGAGTAACCAGTGTGGACGCCTGTGGAATGCTGAATATCAGTTGGAAAGAGAGATTAATCATTAACAAAGCCCATTAATTCACTTGGTATTTCAAAGCAAAAATTACCTTTTTATATATAACACAAGGAAAGATCAAATGCACATATTTAGCATCACTTACTAAAACATCCAGGAATTCTATTATGCTAAAAAACAGATTGTTCTCACTTGTGAGTTTGGTTTCCAGATCAGATTAATACAACAGGAAAGTGGTTAGCTATTAAAATCTGAATAACATCACATGAATGTCATTTCCTCACTAATAACACCAAAATCAAATAAGCTGGAGCTGGATGAATAGTACTGTTAAAATAATTTGAAAGTCAGAAGGCGCTGTACACTATTATGACCACTACTGGCAAACGGAGCCCTGACATCTTTCTGGTAGACGGGGAGAAAATGAAAACTTGCATGGAATAGGGCAAAAGTATTGAGTAGAATATTTTGTTCGTACTTCCGTTTTGAGGAGTAACTGATGAATCTTCTGATATGAATCAGAATTGTAGTGGGAAACTGAAAATAAAAACATAGCCCAGGGGAGGTGAGAGAGTCAGAGGCATTCTCTGACACTGCAAGTGTGTCACCTCCTGTGGAGAAAGACACCCATGAGCCCTGTCACTCCTCATGAAAGAGACAAAGGGCTGTAAACACCATAGGCTGTGATCATGGATGTCTAATGAGATGAGATATTCAACTACTCAATCCATATAGATGACAATAGTTCACATGGATCTGGCTCTGAGCTGGGGATGGGGTGTGTGGGGGGGGCGGACAGGCAGGTGAAGGCAGGAACTCACAATGTAACAAGATGAATGGACAGGTAAGAGAGCAATCAATTCTGTGTCACAATGATGGGAAGGGAGGGCTTCGGGCTCCTCCATGGAAGGAGGCATGTCTGCAGAAGAGGAGGCCATTGCCCTGGGTCCTGGGGAACCAAAAGTGCACCAGGAGTGGAATCAGGAGTATGTAGAGAGTGACAAGTGGCTGGATATTACTGGGAATTGTGGGAATTATTGTGGGAAGGGGAGCAAGTGTCCAGAAGTAAAAATGGACAGGAAGATAGACTCCTAGGCATGGGGTTCTTTGCAGACTCAGCCCTTGGAGTTCTTTACAAATATTTCTTTGGACTCCGTACTCCCCTGGCCTTCTTGTCCTTTTAGAGTGGTGTCCTCAGTGTTTTGAGCAATGTTTCTTTGTGGCTCCAGCCTCAGTATCCCATCAGGAACTGGTCCTTCTCCTGCGATCCTGTCCCTGTCTACTCTCCTGAGATGGGTCAGCCACAGTCTCACCTGTCCCCTGACACGGCTGGTTCAGGGGGGAGTATGTGACCCAAATTGCAGTCACCCCAGCCTTTCCTTTCCAGAGTTCCTTCCCCAGAGTGGTGAGAGGGATGGAGCCCCTATAGTGGGAGGCAAAGAAGTTTTAGCTCTAGCTGCCAGGGCTGGTTCTTCCCCAGGAAGGAAAGTGGTGAGCAAGAGAGGATGCTGGCACGGGTGAAGGCAAGGAAACAAAGTGTGTGCAGGTGCCGGTGGAGCCCAGGCTCTGCTCCAGGTTCCCTCCCGTCCAGCAGCTCCCTGCTCTTCTACATTTGGGCGTTGAGCCATTCTTTGAATTCCCTGTGCTTCCTTCTTAGTTTGAGTGCGAGAGCTTTCATGTACAAAGTAAAAAATCCTTATTAATTTGCCCTAGGATTTTAAGCCGAATGTTTAATTTTATTTGTTTTCACTCCTTCATGTTTAAAATCAAGCATTGGCAGCTGTTAAATTTTCTCTGGGTATAGCTTTTGATGTAACATCACCATTACACTATTTCCTTAAAGTCTCATGGGCTCACAGGCAGGACCTCTGGAAGCTGACTTGGGACTTACAGCCGACTTACTGCTAGGAGGTGGGATCCAGGCTGAAGAGGCTGTCACTGTGGTGTGACTTGAAGGTTGTATCTCCCTTGCCTGATCCTCCTTCGACTCTCTCTCTGCTCCCTGGTTGCCATGACGTGAGCAGCTGTTTCTGTACCATGGCCCTGTGCCACGCCATCCTGCTTTGGAACTAGCTGACTATGGACTGAAGTGTGAGCCAAAATAAATCTCCCCTCCCTTAAAATACTGGTATCAGTTATTTTGTCACAGTGATGAAGAAAGTGACTAAGACGACTATCATTCGCAGCATTTCATTGATGAGGAAACAGGTACAGAGTGCACACAGTTGCTGAGATCTGAAATGGGTGCCTGGCAAGTCTCAACTACTTTGTACTTCTTTCTCCGTGTGACAGTGAAGGTCAACCCAGAAGCCACTTGTCCTCTAGAAGGCCACAGAACACAGCAAAAGCCCTGGGGAAGGCTTGTCTTGCCCAACACCTGACGCTCAGGCCCTGAGACGCCCAGTTCCTACGGCAGAACAGCTCCCAGGGGACAGACTTCTCACCGATGGTGGCTGTGTGCAGCACCATCCCCAAACCCAGTTAGAGGAGGTGCCTGTCTGCCCTCTGCACCTGGGTTGGTTCGGAACCACACTGAGGGGAGAGCAGGAGTCCTTCAAGTTGGCTGACACTGAACAACAGTATTACATGTATCCTTTGCTATTTATTGGATGTCTCCAAAACATAAGAGTTTGGTCAGAGTCTCCATGCCCCCATGATTTTTGCCAACTTCTTAAATGTCCAGGGTTTTTGTTGTTTCCATCTTCACACCATATTGCTTGGCTTTGGCTCCAAGGGCTCCTGGGTTTTTACTGCAAACATGGTTGTGTCTGTTGCACTTCTGCATAAGCCATCTCCTTGAGTCCACGCAGCAGGTCTGAAGCCACTCACAACAGCGTCTCCAGAGCCATATAAGCCTCAGCCTCCACACTCACGGTAGCTTTCTGGGTTATACCCCTTCTCAGAAAACGCTGCATCATTCAGGTGGACACACAGTCACTCCAAGTCCCCTTTCCACTCACTGCTGATCTCCAAGATGGTGTCTGGGTGGTGGTGAGAGGAGAGGCAGCGTGGGAGTGTCCTTGCTAGGGACCTTGCTGTGTCTGTTCTGAGCTGCTGGCATGGGATGGTCACGAGGCAGGTGACCACAAGGGTAACTTTAGGAGGCCTTGGAGGGGGCTGGAATCTGCAGCCTGGTTCAAGGCCTTTGTTCCCTCAGCCCTGCCCAGGATGGCCTCACAGTCCACATCCAGGTGTGTGTTAGTCTTGATGCTTCATGTCCCTCCCATGGGGGGCTCCACCCAGAGGACCTAGGGAACAGGGATACCATGCCAGCTGTGGCCGCATTCCGCAGGTCCTGCAAAACCACCCTGGAGGGGCTCCCCCAAGGCCCCCAAAGGGAGGCAGCCCCAAACCCTCTGCACTCGGCTCCTCCATTGGCTTGCTTGATAGACACGGACCAAGAACACAGCAAGCACAGCACAGGGGTCCTGCCCTGTGTCCTTGTGGGTGGCGCACATCCCTCCCTGCCTCTCCTTTCTTCTTCTGTTCTCCAAGGTCAGACATGAGAATCTGCTTTCCTCTCCTCCCGGACAGGGACTTGCTACACTTTTCCTCTTCCTTCTCTATAGGTAGAACATTTTAGTCTCTGAACTATCTATAGAGCCCGTACATGGATCATCTCAGCCAGTCTCAGCTGCACTGCATCTCAGCACAGTGGGTGACATCATTCCCACTTTAGAGACGAGGAAGGTGAGACTGAGGGAGGTCGCACAATATTTCTTGGGCCATAGAGTGAGTTATCAATAAGGCAGAAACCACTCTTTCTGCTTAAAGGGTAGCAAGACTCCTGCCTTTGTGTACAAAACTGAGGTTCCATCCACCTGTAGGAGAGACCTGCCAGTAAGGGTTGGGCCGCCGGGGTAAGGGACCAAAGGCTGGGGTTGCCTCTGTGGAGCAGAAGAGAAAGCAGTAAGAGAATCATTATGTACAAATCATAGAGAAGTCCTTTTACTCTTGTGTCAGGACTCAGAGGGAGCTGAAGCTGAACCAGAGTGATTTCTTCCTTCCACCATTTAAACAAATACAGTAAAAGAAAGTCTTAGGGCCCTCGGTGTTTATCAGCATTGGTGGGAGTGGTCATTTCCAGGAGTAATGCACCCAGATATGTGCACTATGGACCTAGTGTGTCTGTGTTTCCTCAGCTTCAAATTCAGCTTTGTTTGGAATTTTAAAGGACTGCAGGTTGTTTAAAGGTTGAGTGAAATTCCCAAGACTGCTAACTGGTCACAGTCTACTAACTCTCATAATTAGCACAAGACCACTGTATAGTGTAAATGCCATTCAGCAATGAGTAACTGCTCCATTTCAGATGTTTACTTAAGAGGGGGGCTTCCATTCACAATCCACGCTTCTGGGAATTTCACCTACTTAATTCAGAGAGACAAGAGGAGAAGGTGAGTGAGGTCTCAAGTCTCCCTTTCCTCTCCCTTCTCCATCCTCCCAATCCCAGCCACTAAATCCCTTCACACTGTGAATGACTCGGGTCTGAGCTTTATCCGGAGACTGCATGACCTTGAGAAAGTCACACCCCGAACTTGAGTCCCCTGCTGAAAACTGGGGGGACACTGAGCTGAGTGATGACAAAGGTCCTTTCTACCTCAGTGGCTGAAGGACTGTTGAAGATGTCTCTTGCCTCGTGTAATTCAAATGTATTTATTACTTAATCCAAACCACAGTATGAGCCAGACTCCAAGCAGACGGTGGGAAGGGTTCCAATTCCTAGCAGTTGTCTGCGTGTTACCTGTCTTTTATTGCAACGAACAAGTAAAAGAAGGCAGCTTGTGCAAAATCTAGTATTAAAGTATTAAAATGTTTAGGAAGAAACATTTAGAAAAATGGGCAGTGGCCAACAGCATGGTCAGAAAGTAAAACTTGTCAGCAAACATGCCTGGCTCATATGTGTGCACAACAGTCTTATCCCCTATACTTTTATTTTTTAGGGAGAATATGAGGAATATTTTGGGAGCCAAATGAGCCAGCCACATGTAATGGCTGAAATGGTTGCTGCATGGATGGATGCGTAAATGCCCAGAAGGCCAACTTGCACACTTCCCAGGGGTGTGATAAGCTGGGGAATGGACAAAACTTGGCAGTCTTTTGGGCAGTGAACTGGACGTGTACATATGGAGGGACTGTAGGGACCAGCCCACCTACCTGTGAGCAGGGTTTAGACGTGGCTCTCCGTGGCAGACACACCTGTCTGACTCTCCTTGTCTCTGCCTGGGCCTGGCCTATCTGTCTCCACAGCACAGTGCTTTATCCTGCCCTTGAGGTGCCTTCTCCTTGCAGCTCTCCACATCCAATTCACGTCTTCAAAGCCGCGCTTTCACCTGTGCTGACGGCTTGGCCTCCTTCATAGAGCAGCGACCACAGCCTGCAGACTCGATTTTCGGGGGTTCTGCACCTCAAGAGAGCAGATGCCTGGCTTTGTTGCCCCTGACCCCACCCCCAGGCCTGAAGCCCTTGGAGGACAGGGCCCCCGTGGCTTCTTCCACCCCAGTAGTGGCTTATGCACAGCAGACACCCGACCTCTGACAAAGTGACAAGCTATAGATCAGTAGTGACAGACACGTCTGGAAGACTGCACTTATTAGAAAATGCATCCCAACTACCCCCTGTCCTAAACGCTTCTATGGGAAGATCTGACTATGTGTTATCCCGGCAAATGTGACTGTGTTTAAGGGCCAGCTTGCCCCCTTGGGTCTCACCTGAGATGTAGTACTCTGCCCTCTCACCTTTACAGGGCACATGCCACAGTGACATCCCGAAGTCATGGCTTTTCATAGGAACAGTTGGATCTGGTAACCCACCCACCCAGTTCTCTGCACCCTAACTTCACCAGGCCGTGTAGACAAAAGCATTAAATAATCTTTTTACATTCTCCAGGTGGCACTGTACATAAGGCTCCTGCCAGGACCTCAGTAAAAAACAATGAGCCTCCAGGGCAGGAGGAGGGCAGAGCCGGGAGCCTCACTCCAGTCAAGCCATCCTCAGTTTCCCCAGGGCGACTCCTGCTTCACCCCGGGACCTACCCGCAGCGAGCCCCGGGGAACCTTTGTTCCAGGCCACCTCCAAGGACCTGCGTCCCCCGGCAGGGCAGGACCCGCTGTGCGTGTAGTGGGCGCCGCGGGCACCTATGCGGTCCGGGCAGCGGAGGGAGTGGGGGTG
>NW_022900919.1:23431663-23454954 GCF_012274545.1 Fukomys damarensis | reverse complement strand
CCTCCTCCCGGGCCCGAGTGACCGCGGGTCCCGCGTGACGGAAGCAGGGAAAAGTTTGGATCAACAGGGTGGGATCAGGCTCGCCCCGCGCGGGTCCCCAGCGCCCTCGCCGCTGTCACTCCTGTCCTGGGGAGCAGGAGCATCCCATCCCTGCCCTGCCCACCCTTTGCTCGCTCCCCGGCCCACTGGGAGATTTTTGAAAATGGAGATTGATGCCGAAATGGGAGAATGTTCACCTGCTTTGCAAGTATGGCAGGAGATTCTGTTCTAGTTGGGAAAGTTCCTGTCTTGGGCAGGACTGCTGCAGGGTGTCCGAATGGGACGCCAGACTGCTGCCAGGTTTGGGGTTGTGTGTGACTGCCCTGGATAGGGTGGGTTGCTGGGTTCCTGCAGGGGTGAGGAGGGTCGATCTTAGAGGTCAGCCCACTGGAAAGTCCCAGGAAGGGAGGGATGCCATGTGTCCAGGGGGAGGCCGTAGGTGAACAGCCATATGCCTAACAGAGAAAAGTATCATTGGAGAGTGAGGAGGGAAGAATCCCTTGTGTTTAGGGGTGTCAGGAGAGGCTTTGGGGACTGGACACTTTAGTGGGACCTCACAGAACCAGAAGGGTTGAATACACAGATCTAGGCTTGAGGGGATTGTGGCCCTAGTCACCGTGTACTTGATCCAAGCATGGGCGAAGGTTTGAGCATGGTTGGTGCACTTGGGATGGGAGAGGGAACAGAGGTACCTGGTAGTGCTGAGTTGTGTAGATGTGGCCATGCCTTGAAGGACAAGCTAAAAACCGTGGTCTTTCTTACCCAAGGTTAAGAGTGAGTCCTCAGTGGTATTAAAGAGGGAAGTCACACCACCCCTGTTTTTCTGGAAGTTTAGTGTGTCAGTCACATCTAGGTAACATGAAAAGAAGGAAGGTAGGAGTGGAGGTAGGGAGGCCAGGTCACACACTGTAGGTGTGGGAATCAGATTTAGTGGCAGTGGCAGCGTTACAGGAGAGGGTGGTGCTGCTTGCGCAGGTGGAGGTCTTCTAACTTGGAGCTGGTTAGATTTGGGGTATGGGTGATGGAGGAGGCCAGGGAGACTCAGAGGCAGGCACCCTTGGAGACAGAGGTGGAGAGCCTGTGCAGTCCCCAGGAATGAGGTCCAGGGAGGAGTTTGGAGTCCCAGAGGGACAGACAAGAAGCCCCCTGTCGGGAACACCAGCTGGAACAGGATTCTGCGCATGGCCAGCTAGTTTGCTTTGCTTTTGAAGCAATTTCAACCCATCCAGTTTCTTAGAAATCAATAGAAAATGGATGTACTAAAATCTAATGAAATTAAAAAAGCAAAAGACATTAAATGAAGGTATTTAGTCAACACAGGTTTATATTGGGTAAAGGAATACAGTCTGAGGGGATTTACACAATCCATGTGCCACTGTGTCAACACTGAACAGTCTTTTGTCCGTTAAGTTCCCTGAGCTATGTGGAGTACAGATGGGGCAGCTGCTGGGTGGTGCTGAGCCCACTGATACCTGTGCCCAAGTTCCAGGGACCTGTGGGAGGACCTCAGGTATCCTGTGCATGACTAGTAATATCTGAGCAGCTTGACAGACAGTATCTGGATCTGCTGTCTGTTCTCAGAGGCACCAGAGATCTTGAGTGTGGTGAAATTTTCTCCAGATTCTTTGAGGTGAAGCTTTTCAGGTATTCATTATCATCATCATGGTACTGGTCCCCTGTGGTCACATGTGCATCTGTGTGGGGAGTTGGTCCTGCCTGGTGAGAGTCTTCAGCTTCTTTGGGGGGAAGTGTTTATTCTTATGGGATATGGCTAAAGATTTGACCAAAGGAGAGATTTCAGATTCTGTGAGCAGTTGACAGCCACAGGAGATAGCACCTGAGCTAGCTGCCCACTTGCAGGAGCAGAAGTCATGTGGCATTGCTTTGCACTCCTCCTCTTTGTGCCATCACTGCCTTCTCCCTGGGCGTCGTTGCTTTGCACAGGATGAGAGCTTGCCAAACACAGCCAAATGGACTGGGAGCTATCGGGATTTACTTCTGCTCTCTGTGCTTGTGCAAAGGCCACCTCCGCAACCCACCACCTGTTCCTCCCTTCTCTGACTATTGCAGGGCCATTGCAGTGACATTGGACACAGTAGGGGCACAGTGGAGCTTCTGATGGCAGGTGAGGCTAGGGTATTCACACCCTCGTGTCACTCAGTTGACATGAGTGAGGCTGCGACCCTGACTCTGTTCCATCTAGGTGTCCTGTTTGGGATTTAAATTAGATTTCTACAGGTACTCCGATGAGGGAGAGGTCTCTGGAGAAAGAAGGGTTTGGCTCCTGAGTGTTTCTGTCAGAGTTCCTGTCACTGCAGTCCTGGGTGTAGTTCCTGCTTGCCATGGACACCTCTTGCTTCTTGGGTCACCAATACTGTTATACTGGCTGATTTCCTCCGTTCTCTCTGATCAGTGATGGCATATGTCCTCTAGACTGGAGAATAGAGTTTTAGGGCTGTGTGTTACTGTTTTGGTAACTTTTTAGATAATATTTAAGTATTTCTGATGCAAAAGTGGAGGTTGAGTTAGTTACATACAGTCAGTATGCATGATCAAAGTGGGGGGGCTGTTTCCATCTTGATATTTTGTGATGTAAATATGGAGTCAGGTACAAGTTTAGACCAATAGTCATTAGGCATCACGCGACATCTGGGCATTATCTGAAGTGAGTATTTGCAGAATAATTAATGCTTGCACATTTTAAAGGAATAAAAAGATATATTTGAAGATATTTAGAATTCCACTTTTTTCTCAAATTGATTATTATGCTTCTCTCCCCCTCTGGGTCTCTGGCCTTTGACCTTTCCCTTTCCCTTTCCTTTTCGTTGGTACCAGGGATTGAATTCAAGGCCTTGCACTTTAAATCCCCAGCCCTCGCCTTTGGCATTTTAGTTGGGACTTTGATTATATAGACAGGGAGATTCTCTGGTCATATGACTTTAGATGAAGAGATGTTTGCAATGGCTTAGCGTCATACCAATTCTTGGATGTGCCAAACCTTCTGCAGGTCAAAGAGTAGCATGAAACTGAGTACAAATGTTCTGTGCCCTCGGGGAGTTTGGAGTCTAACAGAGGAGGCACAAGTGGCCTAACTAAAAAAAATATGGAATGAAACAATTGTTGCCTAGTATGTGAATAGTATCATAACAGGGACCCCAAGGTAGCATTGTGAGGAGGTAGCTTCTAAGATTGGTTCTTTTGAAGAAAGACATTTATAGTAAATTTAGGAAGGATCATTTTGAGCTGGTATTTTAGGTGGGGAAGGACATATTTGTGAAGTATGGGTTTCTGTCAAGTGGTGGTCTCCTTTGTGCTCTTGGGGATCCAGCAGGGCACCCAGGAATGTGGTGATTTAGAACTTTAGAGAGATGCATGCTGTGTGAGTTGGGCACCTAAGCCAGGTGAATGCGAAATTCAGCCTAACTTCCTGTGGTCATGAATTGTGATGTGTCACCTGGACTTGAGTAAGAGCTGCCTAGCAGGTTGGTAAAGCTCTGGCTGTGTCTGTGGATGATTGATGTGTAGGTTGCAAACCGGGGAGGGAAGACCTACCTGGATATGAGTGGCACCAACCTATGGGCTTGTATCCCAGATGGAATAAAAAGGGAAAAAAGAGGGATATCTGACCTTTTTCTTTAGAGGAGTCCAGACTTTACCATTGTCTTTGGATATTTTTCTACATTTTCCTCAGTCTTCTGGTGCAGACTCTTTAGCCTTCCAGTGCAGACCCTTCAGCTTTCAGACACAGACTTGCACCAGAGTCTGCAGTGAGTTGCAGGCCTTCAACCTTTGGCGGAATCTTCTGGCTAGTGTGTAGAGAAGCTAAGCTGAATTCCTTGTGCAGCTGTTCTGGATGTCCTGGTCCCTGAGGCTGCTGGGTCAGAGGCAGAGGAATGCTGAATGGCTATCTGCACACTGGCAGGCCAGAGTATCCCGTAAACTACCTAGTAAATTCTTTGTACAACCACACGTATATTTTATTTTATTTTATTATTTTTTTTCAGCTTTAATTGAGTTTATTGGTACATTTTAGGGATACAGTACAGTTACATTTATTGTTGGGATCTTGTACCTATACATGACGAGTCTTGAATCTCATTTTTTCCCCTTACCTCTGCCCTCCCTTCACCCCCTCCCACATATATTTTTTTTCAGCTTTAATTGAGTTTATTGGTACATTTTAGGGATACAGTACAGTTACATTTATTGTTGGGATCTTGTACCTATACATGACGAGTCTTGAATCTCATTTTTTCCCCTTACCTCTGCCCTCCCTTCACCCCCTCCCACACATATATTTTATATTAAATCTGTTCCTCTAGTGAGCTCTAACACACTTCTCTACACATTGTTCTTCTTTGAACCCTTGAACCCATCTATTGCAAAATAACACCTACCACTGTTTATGTAGCTCCAACTCAACGCTGACATACTGTCAATTATGAAACTCTTCAGTTTTAGTGATGTTACAAAATATGAGTCTTGGAATCAGTAGAACACTGTGCTTTAGAAAAAGTTGTCTTTACTACCTGACTGCCTGCATCTAAAATACATGGTCTAAGGAGGAGGGGAGAGGGTATAAGGGGACATGGGGGATGGATATGATCAAAATAGATTATATGCATTGAAACCCAATATTTTTTTAAATTAATAAGCACTAAGAAAGTATACTGAAGAAACACATGGTCTCCTTTTAATAAAGAAAACTATAAATTTTGCCCTTTTAGGCATCTGTCAGGGGATCCAGTAATGAGCTGATAGCCCTTTGGCTGCCACCAAGAGAGGAAGGGAGGATGGGAGGGAAGAAAAGAGGCCAGAGCCTCCCTCCTTACCAGGGTGCTCACCAGAGGGGTTGTTACGTCTGCTGAACCTGCACTGTACGTTCTTTGGGTTTGAACAGTTGTGTGGTGACAGGGGTCCCCATCTTAGCATCATACACAATAGTGCTATCTGTTCATCTCTTTTCTCCCCAGGCCTTGGCAACCATGGGACCTTTTATTGTCTCCATGGTTTTACTTATCCTAGAATATCCTAGAGTTGGGCCTGCTGTGGTTGTGTCTGGTTGGAATGCGTCCCTCGGATGTGCCCAGTGTGGGAATGTTGAGAAGCAGTGGCTCCTCTAAGAGGCAGGGTGCCCCTGGCAGGAGGTGACCAGATCTTTAAGAGGAGCCACATTTTTCTCCTGGGCCATGTTCTTGCCCAGGGTGTTTCCTGGAGCCTGGCTCCTCTCCTGACTCTCTTGCTTCTTATCTACTTGTATGCACTCTCTTTCTTTTCCTCATGAGCCCCTGCCATTATGATGAAACCTGCCGTGAGACCCTCACCAGAGTCAGGCTCTGGAACCTCCATAACTGTGAGCTCAGTAAACCTCTTTTCATTATAAAGCCTCGAATCCTTTTTGTGGGAACAGAAAATGGACTAATACAGAAATATGTAATGTGTTACCTTCTCAGCTTGTCTCCTTTTCCTTAGTAATAAGCATTTAAGTTTCTTCCTTGTCTTTTAATGCTTTGATAACTCATTCTTTACTGTGCTGAATAAAAATTCCATCCGCTGGATGTGCCACAGTTTATCCATTTCTTGAAAGTCATCTTAGTTGCTTCCAACTTTTGGCAATTATAAATAAAGCTGCTGTTGAACAATATTACTGGATAACTACTATGTGGCAGTTGTTGACCCAGACTCTGGGGTTATAGTGTTGGGCAAAATAAATTCAGTCCTGCCACCGTATTGTCATAAAAGAGTCAACACAGATGTGTTACTTATAAAAATGTATTAATGCTATAAAGAAATGATCCCCTAAGATAAAATAGACAAGGAAGCTAATTTAGGTGGGACAATTGTCAGAGACCACATGAAGTCAGCCAAGGTCTCTTGGAAGAGGTGACTTTGAAGCTGTGCTCGGAGTGGAGGGCATAGGCGGCAAGTTCAGGGCATCGGAGAGAGCAGTGTGGCCAGAGGATGACCAGCACAGTGAGTGAGAAGGGCGCAGTGAGGGAGAAACCAGAGACGCAGCAGAGGCAGGCTCCCCAAAGGCGATGAGTCTGGGGTCCAGGGTTTTGTTTTATTCTAAAGGTGGTGGGAAACCATTCAGAGGTTTTGAGCCGATGAGAAAGGGATTGGTGTGCTTTAGATGGCCCATGGCTCCTATGGATGTCAGTTGGACAGTGAAGAGGTGGCATCAGCACAGGGGATAAAGGCAGCTGGAGCAGAGATATGCAAAGGCAGGAGCTCCCTGCTGAGTGACTCCCGGACCCTGCTTGGTCCAAGTCCATCTTGCAGTTGGGTGTGGCTGACCAGGTAGAGCCATCATGACATGGTGGTGGAGGTGTTGGGATGGTTGTGAGGTGCAAGTGGTTCAGTATTGGTCACTTGCATGGAGGTGCCCATGAGACACATTAGTGGTGCTGTCAGGAGGCTCGGAAAACATGGCCAGAGGTGTGGGTTGGGGACATAACTGAAGAGGGATGTTGGACAGCATTTCACTGTCTTTTTGGGAGCAAGTTAGGTCACAGAACATATGGCCTTTGGACTCAACATCTTAGTTCCCAAGCAGTGCTTCCACATACTGTTTTATCACCTGTTTTTACTGAGATTCTTGAAGAAACAAGGTCATGGAGAGATGACTCTGAATCTTTCCAGGTGCACAAATTTATAAATTTTCATACATACACACACGGTCTCTGTGTGGTAGAAGAAAGGCATGTCTGAGTGTTGGAGTTGCTCCCAGTGGTTCAAATGTGGCCCTGTTGTGGACTGTGTGGACTGCTGGGGCTGTCCACCGAGCTCGACGGCCCTGGGATGGAGTAGGTTAGCTGTCAGGCTGGTTTACCGCATGGAACTTTGGTTCCATGCAAGTTATTTCCCTTTCTCATCTAGCTCTTTTCTACTGGGGTTTCTGTTGTCCTTAGGATGGTGAATGGCTCCCGTGTCTTTCCTTCCCACTGTATTGCTTCTCACATCTTGCCACCATCCTGTCCACTTCCTTTTTGTCCTCCTGTACTCCATGTGAATGCTTCCTGCTTTAGGGAAACCTTGTGATGCCTTTCCCCAGGCAAAGTGTGCCTGTACTGCCTCCCGTTAGGCTGGGTGCAGCTGTTGTAGCACTTCTCCCTGCCTGGAGCTGAAAGGTGGGCTATTAGGGGACATCTGTGACCTCTGCCTAAGTGGAAGCCCAAGAAGGCAGGGTGTGCAGTGTCATTGTCGCAGCCCAGGACCTGCTGTGTCACTTCCACACAGTGAATACACAATGAGGCTTTGTGAATGAATGAATCTACGGATGTCTTATATTTTCATATGCAGTTGACTCTAAATGTCTGTGTTGAAAAGAAGCATGAATCCTGTATTCTATAACTGATTAGGCTACACCTGTTTTGTTCAGTTCCTGACTTTTCTTTTGTGATTTTGATTTTCTACCAGGATAATTCCTACTTAATTAAGCCAGTTGCTCTAAATTTTGTAGTAAAGGAAGGGAGCCTTGTAACTCACCCTGGAAGAGGGTAGCCAGATGGTAATATCCGGGTAATAACTACTGGTCATAGTAGAAGATTCCTTGTTAATGTTCCCAGGGTCCTTCCAGGAGGTGACCTCCGTGGTGGTTTCCCAGTTGCCTGCACTGATAGGTATGCAGATGCCAGGCTGGCTTTGGGTCCAGTGGTTGGTTTATGACTCAGGGAGGGGGCAGCAAGGTCAGAGGGGGCATCCAGTGCCCCTGCTTGAATGTGCAGGCTGTAGAACTGCAAGCAGGGACCCTTTGCCCAGAAGCAGAGACTTGGTGGCTGCCAAGACTGTAACAGTTTGACCATTTTTTTCAGGCAAATCTACAAAAATGCCAAAATGTTTACAAGTTCTTGCTTTTGTATATTGTACATTGCATGTTGCTTGGAAACAGGGGAGTATTTTACTGTTCTGGTTGTGTTGCAAGAACAGCCTGAGCAGAGTTAGGCTCTTCCACCCCTGCTGTGGAGTGAGGGGCTTCCTTTTTCTCTGTGTCACCTTTTTTCCTGAATACCGCAAAGTTTCTCATTGATGTAAGAATGTGGAAAATACACAAAAGCTCGGAGCATTTCACTCCCCCACAATAAATATTTTTGCCTGTGTTCTTACAGATTTTTTCCTAAGTACTATATGCGTATGTACACATATATGTGTACATGTATGTATATATGTATATTGCATATGTAGCACATATGCTTATATGCTTTGGAATTGTTCCAAACATTTTTATTACCATCTGTATTAGACATTTTTCTGTTAATTGGGAGAAAATACCCGACACACACAACTTAAAGGAGGAGAGGTTTATTTGGCTCATGGTTTCAGGGGACTCAGCCCATGTGTGGTTGGCATGGCAGAAATAGCTGCAAGGCAGTGATAGCATGGTGGAGCAAAGCTGCCCATCCATGACAGCCAGGAAGCAGAGAGAGAGCAGGGTGGAGCTGGGGCAGGCATGTCATGCCCCAGTGACCACTTTCAGCCAGGCCCAGTTCCTAGTAGCACATTCAGCTATGAACTCACCAGTGGACCAGTATGCTAAGGAGTGTACGCCCCCGTGATCAAATCAGCAGAACACGTGATAGTTTGGGGGACATTTTAGATCCAAACCATCACACCCTTTCTCTTTGGTGGTGTGCCATTCCAAGGGTGCTGATTCTCAAAGCTGCACAGTGGCCATTTTGTGGCTGTGTCATAATTCACTAACTCAGCCTTATATTTTGAGATGTAATATTAAATGTGCTTTCTCATTTGCAGAATTATACACAATATTGTAGTGAATACCCCTGTATGTGAATGAGTCTGTGATTTTTTTCCTTAGGACATCTTAGAAGTGCAGACACACAATCCAATGTGCTTACCTGCTTCCACCTCATGTTGGTCTCTACAGAGGTGAAGCCAGAGTCTCAGAGAGGCCCCCAGACTCCCCGTGGAATCACTCTGTGTCTGGAGAACTTTGCATAACTCCTCTGCTGGCCCGTCCCTGTGTTTTGTGCCTCCAGCAAGGTTGTGGTGGTTGCTCCTGCATCCAGCACAAGTTTACGACATGTTAATAATGGAGTGTGGCCTGTGCTTTTGCCCTGGTGACCCTGGGACATAGTAGGGAGCTGTTTGAGGGGGTTGCGGCTGGCTCCTCTTCTTCCAGGCCGGGTGCAGGAGGAAGGCTGGGAGCAGGGTTTCTGTCCAGGGCAGGAGCACCAGAGGCCATTTCTGAGCTAAAGCCCAGCTCCTATAGATCCAGGCCTCTGAGAAACAGAAAAGCTGCAGGGCCTTGCAGGTGGCTGAGGGAAGAGGTAGGACCAAAAGCCAAGGTGGTCCTCTCCAGAAGACGCCCAGTGGGACCCTGCATTGACCACTCGTCCTTCAGGCCTCTTTGCCTGATGGAGTCAGGCAGCTTTGGGCCTATTTTTGCCTGGACCTTTGAATTTCCCTGACAACAACTAAGAAAAAGAGCCAGTGACAGTGTTTGGGATTGAACGGAGGTGGGAATGTTTGTGGCTGGCCATGTAGACTTCAGTAGATTTCCTCAGTGCCAGGCTTTGAGGAAACCAGCAGGAAGACTGAAGTTATTTGGTACCCTGCCATCATTTTTCTTATCTTGAGTAGCTCTCTGGTCTGGTGACCCCTGGGGTGGGGGTCACCAGCATGTTCACATGGTGCTTCTCAGCAGGGACAATTGCAATGTTTGGAGATGTCCATAGTTGTCACAGCTCTGAGGGTGGCAGGATGCTGACATCTGTAAGTAGAAGCGAGGGTGTAGCTAGATACACCATGGTGCCTGAGGCAGTTCCTCGCAAGAGTCCTTCAGCCCCACATGTCACTCAAGCTGACCTATGGGACTAAACTTCTTGTAAGTCTTGGGACAGTAGCCACTGAAAAAGAACTCAGGGGTTCCATCAGGACATGTGGCCCCCAAAGGACAAGGGGGATGGCCCCTATAATGCATGTCAAGAAAATACAGCAGCATTAAGAGCAAGGTGCTGCTTTGGAGGAGATCATGCAATCTGGAAGTTAATTTAAATGTGAAGTAACAAGACTGCAAGAAGTTTTTCTTTTATTTTTAGAACAGCATTGATGTTTCTATCACATCAGCATTTTGAAATGAGGCATAGTCTGGAATCATTTGCCATAATTTGATATGCCTGATGGATTCCAAGTCCCTCAAAGAATAAAATAAATGGATGTGATCAAGGATCACAGCTGTGTTCTCTGTTTTTTCAGAAGCATTTCACACCAGAAAACTTACAATTCTGTTCAGCTGCCCTCCTGGAGCACAGCCCCTATTCCCTGCACAGCGGATACTGTGTTTGGTGCTGAGGGATAGAACAGCGCTGATGAAACAGGCTGGCTACATGTGGTTTGTGTTCAGCCAGTCCCTGACACAGCCGGGTTGGGACCATTTATGTAAATGTATGCAAATGGTGCTGCCCATCTGTGAGCAGAGGGGGATGTGGCTGTCTCCACTCAGTTCCTGAGGACTCGAGCAGCAGTTCAGAAGCATGCACATGTATGGGACCTCAGTGTGGGTGTGTGCCTTTTCCTCATTGCAAGCAGCAGCTCCCTGCTGGTTCTGTGGATCCCATGGATTCTGCAATTCTTGCCTCTCCCCATTTATTTCTCACCCTGGATACCCCCCAGGGGGCAGTGAATGGCACCACTCTCCATTCATTGGCCCAAGCCAGACGTTAATTACTTTAATTGCTTATCCACCTAATTAAACAAATATTAATTGAATGCCAACTGTGTGCTCACAGTGGTGTGCAAACCCAGGCATGGTTTCTGCTTTCACAGAGCTTTACTCTGTGAGGTTAGAGAGTCAGCTGTTTATTAAATAATCACATGCGTGAGGATGTCATTAAAATAAGTGCTATGGGGAAAAAAGTCTGTGTTTACAAATGCTACAGGAAGCTATTGAAGTATGTGTGGGTAGGGCGTGATGTGATCAGTGGTGCACTTGGAAAAGATCTCTGTGGCTGTGACGATAAGGGGGAAACATGCTGAGAAGCTGTCCTGGCAGTCCAGGTGGAGGACTGTGGAGGCCTGGTCCAGGTGGGTGTGGAGAGAAGTAAATGGAGCCCTGAGAGATATAGGAGGAAAAAGCAACAGAATTAACAGAACAAGTGATGGCTCGATGTAGGAGATGAGGGAGGAGCGGCCAGGCTCCAACGCAGTCACTGGGCAGATGATAGGTGCCGTTCCCCAGTTAGGGTTTAGATCTAGAATGTCCTCCAAAGTCTCATCTGTTCAGAGGTGAGGCTTTTGGAATGCGATTGGATTATGGGGTGCAGTACTCACCAGTAGATTAGTCCGTGGCTGAGCTTACAGTTGAATGTGCTGTTAGGAGGTGAGGCCTAGTTGGAAGAGGTGTGTTGCGGTGCGTGCCTTTAGAAGGTGTACCTCCCTCCCTCCCTGGTTCTTCCCTTCTCTCAGTTTGCTGGCTGCCATGAGGTGAGCAGCATCAAGCCCTTCCACCATGATGTTTCTGCATTGGAGCCAGCCAACCATGAACTAAATCCCCTGAATGAAGTTAAATCTGCTTCTTTTAAATTGTGGGTGTTGGGTGTTGAGTCTTAGCAGAGGGAAAGCCGACAAATATACCCTGTTTTAAACGCAGACATGAAAATCACTTGCTCAGAGACAGGCTTCGTGAGGAAAAAGAAAGGTTTATTCCAGTGAACGGAGACTAAAATCAGGGATAGATTGTAGTAGCTAGCAAGGAAAGAAAACTAAGCTTATGTAGATTCTTGGAAAGGGGCTCTAATCATAAGGAATGTTTATGACTTAGTATTTAAGGACAGTCAGAGCAGGTATGTAGATGATCAATGGACTTCGCAGCACCAGAGAGGTTGTATATTTGATCTAGTGGCCATCTGTCCTGTTTACTGAGAAGTAGCCTGTTGTTGACTGAAAGTGGCTTGTTTCCTTTGTCCTGTTTGAGAAGGTCTCACTTAGGCCAGGCAGGACATTGAGCATGGAAGCCTCAGGTGTTGGGGCTATGTTGTTGGGTTGGGAGGTCATGTGTCTTAGGTGCACAGAGAGGCAAGTATCTTGAGTTCAGAGATGGGAATATGTCAGAGTTGCTTCCTTTATCCTCAGAGTCAGGACTTCTCCCTCTCTGCATATCCTCCACACCTTCACAACTGGTGCTTAATACACACTTATTCAATGAATGAGTGAATTGATCTCTAGTCCCCAGATCCTGAACTAACGGGAAGAGATGTGTCCACCACAGAGTTTTTGTTTTTGATAACTTTGCATGCTGACATAAATTCAGGCCTACAGAAAAGTTGTGGGAAAGTGCAGAGAAACCCTGTGTGCTGGTCCCCATATCTCCTAGCTGTCAGTGTTCAACATTCACCGCATTGACTGTGTCAGCTTCTTTCCATTTCTGTATCATCTGAGATTAGCAGAAGACACAATGCACTTTCTACTCTAAGCCCTCCAGGGTGTATTTCCTAAGAGTTAAGACATTCTCCCACAACATGTAGCCAAAACCAGGAAGTTGGAATTATTCTAAAGCACTATCTAACCCACAGACCTTAATCATATTTCACTAATTTTTCCTCCTAGCAAAAAAGTTATTTCCTGGTCCTGGCTTTAATCCAGCACCACACAACACATTAAGTTCTCCTTTTGTTTTAGAATAATCCCTTAGTCTTTTTTATTTGACTTTTGTGAACTTAACATTTCCACCAAGTACACTTATTTTGAAGAATGTTCCTCAGTTTAATTTTGGTTGCGTTTGGCTCACAATTACAATGAAATTGTGCTTTTTTAAAAAATAAATTTTAAGGGCCGGGGATTTAGCTCAGTGGTTCCACTGCCTGCCTCGCAAGTGCAAGGAAGGACCTGACTTCGCCCCCCGCAATTAAGTGTTTAAAAGCAGGAATACAGACTGCTGTTGTAGTGCATGATTACTTTTAAGAGTTATTTAAAAGCAAATCTCCCAGTTGGTGAAGTCAAGGTTGTGTGTAGACCAGGGTGAGTTGGGGTAATTAATTCATTAGTTGTTTAATATGCCAGTCCTGCATCCCAGAAAAGCTCTTCTTTGGGTTGTGTAGACATGTGTAGGCAGGGCCACATGGTCCTTGTGGAATGTAAGTCCCAAGGGATTTTTTTTTTTAATAAGAAAAGACTATAGATCTAGAACTTTCCCAAACCAAATATCAATTTCATTTGACAAATAAAATAATTATAAGCTAACTATGAAAGATCATCATATCTCTAATAAAGTCAATGGGGAGTTGAAGTGTTTAATTACCAACTTTCCCGACATACAAATTGAAAAGCTTTTTAGGTAAGTTGCTCATGTGGAATGCCTGGAACACACTGCAATTAACAATTGGATCTTCAGTGAAATAGTAATTACCGTGTGATTTATCCCGTTCTTGGTTGCTGGTGTGTATCCAGGTTTAGATGCATATTTGCATTTATTTTAGGAAGTTAATTTACTACTTCCTGGGCTGGAGATTTAGCTCAGTGGTGCTATGCCTACCTTGCAAGCACAAGGTCCTCAGTTTGATCCCCAGTACCAGAAAAAACATTTTACTGCTTCCTTTTAAGTTCCTTTCAAAAACAGTTTTGCTCTGCTTCATCAAAAAAGACATAAGGTGGGCACATGGGCTAGCTTGCACCTTCGCATGGTGAACCTAATGGCTGAGGTGCATGGGTCACCTGGCACCCTCTCCTCACTGCTATTTTCTGTATGTAGGATGGGCTGATCACAGGCTCACTTCATTTGGTTGTTGCTTCTGTTTGGATCTCTAATGTCCCTAAAGACCATGTGATGAAGGCTTAGTCACCAGCCTGTGACACTGTTGTGAGATGGTGGAACCTTTATGAGGTGAGGCCTCTGGAGGGAGGTGGGTCATGGGGGTGTGAGTTTGGAGGGACCATTGTGGCCCTAGCCCATTCCCTCTTTGCTTCATGGCTGCCATGAGGTGAGACTTCCATCATGTGATCCCCACCCTGTTGCACTGTGCTGCCACAGGTTCCTAAACCCATCAGACAGCATGTACCAAACCCCTGAAACTGTGAACTGAAATCAGCCTCTCCTTAGGTGTCCCCTTATGGAAACTGACTAATTGCAGAGGGTAAGCGTTGGGTAGCACCCAGCACACACAGGTGCTCTAAAAGCACCGCCTTTCATCATCCTTCATGGTGCTGTGATTGCATGCAGGGCTTGGAATCAAAGAGCCAGGTGCACCTCTAAAGAGAGCCATCCATGAAACCTGAGCCTGTCTTCCCCAGACCTCGGGATGTTGCAGGATTGTCAGCTGCCCCTTGTGGGCATCCGACCTTCAGCCCACCTCTGGTGTTCCTACTTTGTCCCTCATAGAGCTTGGACAAAGGGAACTCAGCCTTGGTGTAGTCCTTTGCCCTGCTACTTGATTGGCTGTGGGGATGTGAAGTCTTTCCCATCTGCTGGACAGGCTTTCCATCCTGGCACCTACTGTGGCCAGTAGAGAGTAGTGCCCTGGTCACCTTTCCTGGTCCTCCCTGTCCTCACAGACAGAGGGCAGTGTCCCATTACCCAAGGAAGCATTCCCTCCATGCCCTGGACAAACCAGGGTGAGGTCCGGCCACTGCAGCTCCTCTGTTGGTGCTCTAGGCCTGCCCTCATGCCTGGCACTTGCTTCTGAGGCCATTTGGTGCCCCTTCTCCTTCCGTCTCCCCACTGGCCTGCTGCACCACTGGCCTGCTGGGTCCGAGACTAGTGAGTTCTGTGCAACACTTGTGAGCAGACTAGGAGTTGAGGCTTGTGCCTTTTTGTTCAAGTTTTATTTGTTCTCATTCATCCAGTTTCTTAGCTGTGTCTTTAATCTCAGAGTAGATGGAAGGCTAGAAAGAAGGAGCAGCAGTGTCTTCTTGCATTTAGTTTCCCAGAGTGTGGCTTCTTCCCAGTCTTCCACCAAGAGCTCAACATTGAGAGCAAACCCTTTTACAGGATGTGGGATCTGTGAGGTTTGACATCACTAGGTGGCACATGTGGCAGGTGCCTCAAAGATTCTTAAACTTGACTGTGCTTAGATCACTAGGAGGGCTTAACACAAAGGGCTGCTGCACCACAGAATTCTTGAGTTGGGAGGTGGAAGTGCACGGGACTTGTGTTTCTGACACATTTCCAGGTGAGGCTGCTGCCCTGATGCAGATGCGCCAGGCAGAGTGGCCCTTGGCCAGCACAGCTTCCACAATGGGAGTCAGCTTTGCACCCCTAAGACCTAATTCCTGAGAAAATCAACTGAAAGGAGGAATGGTTTACTTTGACTCATGGTTTGAGAGGTTTCAGTCCATGGTAGCTGGCTTAGTTCCTTGGGCCTGTGGTGAAGCAGGCACATCCTGATGGAACAGTGGGGTGAAGGAGAGCCGCTCCCCTCATGGCAGCCAGGAAACTGAGATTGGAGAAAGAACCTGAAAAGGACAAGATGCAGTTCCCCAGATCACACCCCGTGATCTACTCCCTTCAATTCGGCCCTAATCCTAACTTCCCATCATCTCTCAATAATGCCATCAAATCATGATCTCACTGATGGATTTAATGCACTGTTATGGTTAAACTCTCGTGATTCAATTACCTTCCAAAAGTCTCTACTTCAGAACACATGAAACTCTGGGTGACATTTTACATCTAAACCATAACAACAGCCACTAACTTGTCCCTTGGCTCCAGGCTTCTGTGCTCATGTGCTCAGGGTGTTCAGGATGGTTGGGCTCATCAGCCCACTTCACAGGTGGAGAAGTAGAGGCAGATGATGAACCGAGGCTTAGTACCCGCTGCCTGGTCCTAAGTATGCCTTCTTTCCACCGTCCCTTTGGCTTCCCTGGATGGGTGGAGAAGGGAAGTGTGCTGAGGAGTGAACTGTGGGGGAGATGTGAACCAGAGCAGCAGGTGTCTGGCAGCTGCCCTCCTTGGCCTCCCTCTGGCTCTGGCTGGGTTGGAATGGCCTGGCCTTGTGCCCTGGGATGCTTTCCTTTCCTCCTTGGGCTTCATTTTCTCTTCTGTAACATGAAGGATTGGGCACAAAAGTACCTCTGATGTGGCATGAACCTGAGAAGTCCCGAGAGAAAAAGGTGAGTAGACCCAGGCAATGTGTGAGGTTTGGGGCCGGGGTAAACATGATATTTTGGGGTGCTTTCTGTGGAGTCCTGGGTCAGGCTCTTGCAGAGGGTCTTACAATGAGAGGTGGAGTAGGAGGGGCCTGAAGGAGAGGATAACCAGCCGCATCTCTTTGTGGGGAGCACACGCCACCCTACACAACCCCGTTATCCCCGTTTCCCTTAGTTCCTTCATTCTGTCTCACACTGGAGACCGCATTCTGGATCTGTCTCTGAATTCCTCTACCACCATGCTGTCTTCTTGGTTAAACCTATTTTATGATATAAAATAAGAAGATTTATTGCATCTGTATGAATACAGTTATCAACACAGGAGAGATCTACCATGAGAGTGTCACATTCGGGGTGGTATCTGTTTCTGCCACTGGGGCAGTTAACATAACCTTTCTATGTCTGTATAATAGTGAAAGAACAAAGTCAATACCCTCTTTCCCTGAGTAATCCACATATTGGAGAAGTAATGTGAGAATTAAGTAAGATGAACACTTAGGATATGTAGGCAGTGCCCGCTGCTTAGTGGGGATTGAGTGAATGTTCATTGCCTGTGACAAGAGTCAACAGTGAGTTGTCTTAGTTACTTTTCTCTCCTTGCTGAGACAAAATACCCGACCCCCAAAGTTGAAGGGGGAAAAGTGTATTTGGCTTAGAGTTTGCAGAGCTTTCAGTCCATAATCAGCTGGCTCCAAGGCAGAACAACATGGCAGAAGAAAAACAGTTCATGGTGGCCAGAAGGTAGCAGAGCAACAAGGGACCTTATCAGTGTCTTCTTGCCCCTTTTTTCTTAGCCAGACTACTGGGATTAGGGTGACGCCGGGCCAGTCAGTGAACTGTTTTAGTGATCACACACCCTTAATCCCAGCACCACACACTCTAGATTCACCTACCTCTGAAAAAGCCCATTAATGCATGAGGCTTTGAGGGGACTTCTAGACACAAACCGTAACAGGAGTCACCTTGATCATCTTCAAGTCACGGATGCTTTATTTTCTAAAGGGATGATAAGCTGGGTATGGTGGCACAGGGCTGTGATCTCAGTGCTGTTGGGAGGCTGAGACAGGAGAATCAGGTATTTGAGCCCGGCCAGGAATATTTACTGACTTAGACCCTTCAGAATTAACCTGGGGTGTGAGGGCTATAGCTCAGTGTGAAGGCCCTGAGTTCAATTTTCAGTACAAAAAAACAAAAAGGGAAGTTAAAGAAAAACACTTTTTTTTTTGGTTCTGGGACTCGAACTCAGGACCTTGCACTTGCTAGGCAGGCGAAGCCACACTGAGCTAAATCCCCAGGTCAAACAAAAACACTTATTTGCCACACTGTGGTTCAAACATCTGGGGAAAGTTTTCTAACTTTAAGGCCCAGCCTCAGCCCCTTGTAGGCACAGCCAGACTTCTGAGTGTTGTGCTTTCCAGGCTGGTGAATCAGAGGAGGCCTTTGGGTGGTGCTGCCTTCTCTGGGTGAACTTTGGCCTTTGTGCTGTGGCTTCTCCTGTGGGGTTTTAGAGTGGTCCAAAGCCCATTTGGCAGTGAATTTACGGTCAGGGCCTCTGCTCACCTGCTCAGATTTAGACCCATGGACCCTAAACCCGTGGGGCAGTGGTAACCCCCGACTTTACTTCCCTGCTCTCCCAAGAGTGGGTCCTGGGACTCAGGCTTCTTCTGAAGGCAGCCTGGATCCTATGTTTCCTTTCTCTGTTTACCTCACTTTTCTGGAATTCATTGCAGAAATGGCTTAAAGTTGTGTGTGAGAGAAACATTTTACGTATCCTTACCTGTCTGAAGTTGTCTTTGTGCTGCCCTCTTCCTGCCTGGTTGCCAGGTGAATGTAGTGCATTGAGTGCATCTCTTCCGTCCCTGCATCTTGTGCTTCTGCTTCCCTTTGAGGATACCACTCACCCTAGCACTGGGATCGTCTACGCCTCAGAGCTCCTCTGTGTCCTCTTAGTCTTTGTTTTGTTGGGTGCTCGGTGGGCCTATCAGTTTAGAAACTATGGCTTTCAGAGTTGAAAAAAAAATTAAAGTATATTCCTCTTTCTAGAGAGAGAGACCTCTCTCAGTTCTATCAATTGGACCTCCTGTGTTGATCTCCATCTCTAATCTTTTCTCTCATTTCCCCTCCTAGGCCCTTGATTACTTTTGAGAAAGTCCAATTTTTTAAGAAAGCAATTGACCAGCCTCTTTCCCTAGAGCTGGCTTATTCATGTGAGGAAGTAGGGCTCCTCAGCGGGGTGTTGGGAGAGAGAAGTGAAGCCTTATTCTTGTGCTGTTTTCAAAAGCAGCCACTTAGATTGACTTTTTCTGTTAATAGATGAAGATTCTGTAATTGGGTGGAACAATAAAGCCCAGCGTATGTCATTAAGTCCTGCCATTTCTGCTTGGAAAAAGTGATTTGATTAAAAAAAAAAAGGGTTTGCAATGGTCTGTCAGGCCAATGCATACAAAAAGAAAACTGTGGTCAGTGTTAATATTTGTGAAAATAATAATGTTACAAAGTATCCCATGGAGCCAAGCATGGTGGGGCATACCACCTAGCTCTCTGGGAGGCTGAGGCAGGAAAACCCCAGTTTCCAGCCAGTTTGGGTAATTTAGAGACTTAGCAAGGCCTTGACTCACAATTTAAAAAAATAAAATTTAAAATTGGCTGGGAAATGGCTCAGTGTGAAGGACTGAGATTTATCTCCAGGATCCAGGAAAAAACAGTACAAAAAAGGTTATTTCTAACCTATAACTCACTACTTTTGAAGCAATGCCTGAATGATACGGTGCAGCTGGGATGAGTTCTCCAATGAGATGGTTGAATGCGAAGCCGTCTTGTTGCTTTGTTTTCTCTATCAAATGAAACCGACCTCATCTCTTCCAGAGTTGGTGGAAGAGAAGGTGTACCTTTCCTTTTGGGTTGCTGTGGCACCATGGGTCTCACACAGCTCCAGAAAACTAGACTGAAGCTGGTCTTCTGTTAACTGTGGTTCCCAGTGTGAGGCTTACTCCCAAAACCCCCGGTCCAGCCAAAGGCAGCCACGTGGGCTGCAGCGAATGACAACACTGAAAAGTGAATGGAGTCAGGAAGCTGCTAAGTGGAGACTTGTTCACTCAGAAGGCAGGGTGAAAGACATAGCGGAGAACGCAGGATAGGAAACATGAAAGAATGGTCTAGAGACTAGACAGTTATGTCTGGACCCGAGATCGAGGGGAGGACAGGTGGGCAGTGTTTGAGGAAGGGAAGTCACTGACTCAGATTCAGGAGCTTCAACAAATCCTAAGAAAGACATATGGAAAAAATCCAAACCTAAATGGAATGGAATACACCAAAGACACAGAGAAAATCCTAAAATCTGAAGCGACAGACCGATCAGCCATCTGCGAATGGCATTTAGACTGACAAACGACTTCCTGGTGTGACAGTGCAGCTGGAAGAAGACATAGGAGCTGGGACGCAGACCTGGAGTTCTGTGCTTAGATAGTTTGCCTTTGAGTGAGAGGGAAAGAAACATTTTCCAACAAGCGAATCAAGAGAATTAGGATCACAGTAAAGGGATTTCTGAAGGTGTACTTCTAAAAGATGGTCAGTGATCCCCATAGAAGCTGCCAGAGGAGGAAGGAAGATCAAGGAAAGGAAACAGTGAACACAAAGAAATACAGATGCACTGTGACTGAGTAATAAGAGCATACACCTCGTGGGGTGATCGGAAGGAACTGCGTCGTTCAGAACTACTAAAGCTTTGCTATGTATGGATTATAATATTTTGGAATAATAATGCATAGAGTAAATAATTTCTGGACAGGTAAACAACAAGTAGAGAACAACTCACCCTCAATACAACAATAACAGAGAAAGGAAAAACAAAAAATGGGACAGTTAGCGAAAAAGAAGAGTTAGAAATAAATTTGGTTGTATAAATAGTCCTAATACAATGGACTAATTTTTCTGGGGTAGGAAATATAGATTGTCAAATTAGATTTTTAAAAAACAGATCCATATATAGTTTATGAAAGACATTTAAAATATAACGTGGGTTCCATTTAGAACTTTGCTTGTGTAGGTAATGTTTTATTAAGGTAGAAATTTATACAAATTTTCATTCTGTTTTATGTGTCTTAAAATTTTTCATAAGTTATGTTTTAAAAACTCACTCAAGCCAAGTTAAGTGACAGTGGAGAAAGTATTTCTGTGTATGATGAGTTAATGTCAGATGCTTTTTATGTATGTGTGTGGCTGTGTGATTTTTTTGTTTGTTTGTTTGTTTTTTGAGACAGGGTCTCACTATGTAGTTGAGACTGACCTGGAACTCACTATGTAGACCAGGCTGGTGTAGAACTCACAGCGGTCCTCCTGCCTCAGCCTCCTGAGTGCTGGGATTACAGGCGTGGGCCATCACGCCCGGCTTGTGGCTGTGTGATTGAGCAAGCATATGTATAGACAATAGGATGAAGCCAGACACTGTAAGAGAAGCAGCCCCGTGAGACAGAAATAAGCAACTAAAAATACATAAAAGACGATCGTATGAAATCATGTTTATGTGTAATAATAACTAAAGAAGCCTGGCGTGGTAGTGCAGTGGACACCTATAACCCCAGCTGTGTGGGAGGCAGGGGCAGGAGGATGGCAGGTTTGAGGCCAGGCCTGGCAACTTAGAGACTTGGTCTCAAAATTTTAAGAATGAAAGGAAAGTGGGTGGGATTGGGGATGTAGTTCTGTGATATATATATCCTATTTTACCGACAAGAAAACCTCCATGATTTAGTATGTGGAGTAAGTACATTGTGTACATATGATTCTATTCGTATTATAATTTCCATATTCATTTGCATTTCTGCATGTTTGGAAGGATGTGGAATCTTATGTGCTGAAGAGTTAACCTAATGATCACTTTTTATGTAATCATATTTTCTAGCCTTTTTGCTTTTGTAATTTATAATAGAATTAAAAAGAGAATGCATCCCTAACATGTATATATATTTGTATCATGTGGTTAAAAAACATTAATTTTAAATCAAATTTGTGTTGTTTTGCACACTTTCAGCTTGATCAAGCTGTGTGACCTTAGGCAGATGACTTAGCCTCTTCGATTTCCTCACCTGTGTGCCAATGAGGCACGACTGTGTGCCTTGAGGAGCAGCGCCATGGAATGGGAGGCTGCATGTTAGGTGCACAGGGCAGCACCTGACAGAGTGTGTGCTCCTGAAGCACTGTTTTTCTCCAGCCCGGGTCACCACCTCTTTCCTGACCTGGGCACCGCTTTCTGCAGAATGGCTACATGACATCCTGATTGGTTGGTTGCCAGTGGGCACTGGGCCCTGAGTGAGCAGACCTGGGGGTGTGTCCTCCCTGGGAGTCAGGTGTGCCTGAGTGAGAAGTGACAGGCCTCACACCAGGCTCTTAGAGTTGACACAAGAGGGTGGAGAGCACAGAACAGACACAGGTGTTTGGAAAGTCCTTCTGTGTGTCCATTCCTTTGCACACCACTCCCCTGCTAGATTCAGTCTGTAATGTCTCATTCTTTTTTTTTATTGAGTAGACATTGTACAGGTGTCCAGGGTTTGCCCACCTTGGCAGGATGACAGCATGGCAAGGTGACAGCTTTGTGGCAGCCCCTCTCCTGGTGAGGCTGTGTCTGTCTCCTCCACGCATCATCACAGGCACCCTGGCCTTGCCACTGCCTGTCAGTATCTGGGGGTTTTATTACAGCATCCTTTGATCTATTACAGTTAGGTAGAATTCTACCTGTGGGCAGGCACCAAAGGCTTAGATTCTGGCTTCTATGCTGCCTGGAACCTGTCCTTTTCAATTGTCTGAGTCATAATTTTTCCTTGGTTTATTGACAAAACAGCTTTTGATATTTTCTCCCAATAGACCCCTAACAAACCTCACATAAACAAAGAATGTATTTCTAATTTATCTGACAAACTCAGGCCTCCAGAAACCACTGAAAACTGCCATAAAGATGTTAAAGTGGAGCTATCTATGCCTGTGGTTGCTAAGAATCTGGCTTGAGTTTTGTACAATTCCTTGTGCAAAAGTCTTATTTGTAGCAAAAACAGTTGAAGTTAAAATATCTGATAAGATATCTGACAAGTGAGTTAGAAAAATAAAAATATATCGTGAAATCATTTTTACAAAGTAGTTTAGGATATTAGGCCATATCCAACTATTCAAGCCCAAGTCTTGGCATAGTGGAGTTTTTTGTTTGATTTTGTTTCATGTGATTGGAAAACTCCTGAGAGAAGTCTTGCTTCTCTTTCAGGGATTCCAGCTATATGTGTAGATCGCTTATAACAAGAATATCATTCTGAAGGAAGAGCTGGAGTGCTGTGCAGAGTTTGATTTCTTAAAAATGCACCACTCTTTCTGCAAGAATGGCCTCCCCAATGGCTGTTGTTTTATTTGAAAAACAAATGGCTGTGTTCCTTTCCCCCTTTTCCATGGAAATTATACTGCCCCAGGATGACCTCAGAGGGTCAAGTTCTGTGATTTATTCCCCATTTTAAGCTCCTGAATCTATCCACAAGACTCAGTTGAATTAAGTACTTCTTAGAACTGGCCATGTCACAAAGAAGAAAATACCATTTATTGAGCGCATGGATAAAGAGAAAAGATAGACGTGATTGGTTACCTAGTTCCTTCTGCAGCTGCAGTAGGAGATTCCCGAGGTCTGTGCTGCTTCTTAGGGTGAATGGATGATTGGTGGAGCCCCAACATGCCATGCTCATGCCAGACCTTGTATTTTCTACTCTGACCACAGCTGGAGGAGGGATGGGTGTCTTAATGGGATAAACGCAGTAGCAGTTACAGCAGCCCCAAGCTGCCACCAGGATTCATAGCAAAACTTTGCTTTTCCATTTCCCCCCTTTCCATGTCTTCTGCAGGGGAGAGAAGAGAGCTAAGGAAAGGAGAACTGGTTTAATGCAAGGGCATGGTTAGCTCTTGTTAGGGTTTTTTTTGTTGTTGTTGTTGGTGTTTTTTTTTTGAGGGTGAGATCTGTGAATTGGAAAAGATTCTGCTGCTGTTGACTTTTATTTTGTTTAGAGGAGCATATCCTAAGCATTTAAAACACCTTTCTGGGCTGGGGATTTAACTTAGTGGTGCCATTGCCTGCCTTGCAAGGGCAAGGACCCAAGTTCGATCCCTGGCACCAAAAAAAAAAAAAA
>NW_022900919.1:23407893-23431316 GCF_012274545.1 Fukomys damarensis | reverse complement strand
GAAAAAAAAAAAAAAAAAAAAAAAAAAAAAAAACCAAAAAAACCAAAAGCACCTTTCTGACCATTGCTGTGCTGGGGATGCAGCCCCGATTCTGATTCTCACCTCATTGTCCTCTGGGACATTCCCCTCCCTAAACTTTTCCCTCCCCAAACTGACCACAGTCCCCAGCCCCCAGCAGGGTTTTACTCTGTGGAGAACAGTTGCTGCTGCCTCCTGAGGGCTCAGCCTCTGATTCTGGAGCTTCTTTCCTTGGGGTTGTGTGCAGTGTCTGTGTCCAGTGGGGTGTGGACCCTGATGAACCAAGGACACTGCAGTGACATGTCTGCGGAGTTGAGTGCAGCAGGTGGTGTAAAGGCAGAAGGTTCCTGTGTCTCGGGGGGCTGAGACTGAGAGCAGAGGTTGGCAAGTTCCGGCCAATGGAGCGCATCTGCCCTTCCTCCTGTTTTCGTACAGCCCATAGGCCAAGAATGATTTTTACATTTTTAAATGGGTGGAAAGAAAACACCAAAAGAATATTTCATGAAACGTAAAACTAATTCAAATTTCAGTGTAAGTTGGAAAACAGCCGACCCAATCGTTTCCATAGAGTCCTTGGGCTTTTGTACCCCAGCTGCCAACTGAGTAGTTGCCACAGAGACCCAGTCACCTGCAAACTTGGAACAGAGTTTGCCGGTCCCCTGTGTAGGTGGTGCAGCCTGAGGTGCACCCTGGGCTTGAGAAGACTCAGAGGAAAACCCGTGTCCCGTGAGCTCTTGGCACCCTGCGTCCTCATCTGGAAATGGAGGGTGGGTCTCACCGTCACGTGCCCAAGTGTCCTGTGCCCCTGGGCAGTCCTGCAGCCTGTTTCTTCTCTCGGAGTTCCAGTTCCTTCCCTAAAAGTCTTTAGGCCCCAGCAGAAATTGAGCCATGAGGGACAGGTCCTGTTTGATCTGTAGTACCAGAGAGTGTAAAAATAATACCTCAACCATTTTGACAAGAAAAGCGATTTTAATGCCTTGCATGTAAACAGCTTTGGTATTTTGCATATTTTATATTTGTAGAGTAATTCAGTGTTTAAAATTTAACACAAAACGTTTTTGTTGAATGATGGATGAATATGTTCATCAAGGAATATATTCAACAAGGAAACCACTTTGTTCCATAAAACTTCTTGCAGAGAATTTGTATCTACAGAAAGATATGTGATTTCCTTAATCAATTTGTTGTGCAAACAAGGGGAATGTTCATATTTTTTTCCCTTTTAGAAAAAAAGCATTTTGTGGAAAGAATTGTGTTTACAGAATGATATGCTGTTTGTTCTCATTTTAGATGTCCTGAATAGAGGTGTTGTCTGTTTCCAGTGACACTGGCTGTCTACTTGAGAGTAACAAAACTGCCTTTCCCTGCTGTAGGTTCTTACTCTAAATGCTGTTTATTACATTAGTCTTCACGTAGAGTCCAGGAGCTGCCCCTGAAACCTTGAGGCTGGAAACAAAGGCCAGAGGATCAAAACCAGAGCAGGAACCCAGGGAAGGAAGTTTGGGTGAGGTGTGAGCGTGAGCGTTCCAGTATGTCAGGACCAGGGAAGGACGAGGATCAGGAGCAGTCGGGAATGTCCAGGATGCAGAGATGCAGGAACAGAAAGCAGGGCTGGGGAGAAAAGCTGCAAGTGGGCTTGGGAGGACAGGGGACATGGCAGGGCAAGGGCCATGAGGGAGCAAAGGGAAGGACTAGAGGAAAGAGAGGGGGCATCTGCCATCTGCCCTAGGATTCTGGGTGTGAATGGGTGGACCCAGGAGCTTAGTTAAGGCAGGTGAGGAGGTTTCCATGAACTTTCTGAAGCCCTGGTGATGTGGATGGAAGGGTAGGGCTGTCCACAGCCACTTTCTCCTGTTTTGTCCCCAAGTCCTGCTTCTGAGCCCCAGCCACAGACTCTTTGCTCAGGGGAACCCCTAGGCCTCTGGGTGTACTTGCCCTTTTCATTCAACCTGAAGCTCAGCTGCCAGCGAGTCCCAGCCACCATCCTGTGCCCCACCACCACCAGTCACCTCCTGGCCCCTCCTTCATCCTGGCTTTGCCCTGGACACTCCATTGTTGCTCCCAGGTGCCTCTCTCCCTGGCTCTCTGCCTACTGGAATGTGGAAGACAGCAGTGTAAAGCACCATTTTCATTACTTTCTGGCTCTCACTGTCCCAGTTCTCTGGGCTCTAAGAGCAGCCATCTGCTGTGCAGTGCTGCCCATGTACCCTGGCCGTACTCCTCTGCTCAGAGTTCCAGCCCTTCTCTCCCTCCACACAGGAGGCAGTGACAAGGATTTGCCCTCTAGGCCTTGTCAGTCAGACACAGAGGTTGCGAGCTTCACAACAGCTTTGGAGCTGCCATTGATCGCTTGACACTGATTTTAGCTGAATAACTGAGAACCAACCTTGTCTGTTCCTCTTTGGGCAGTGCCTGGACTCAGAGTGAAATTCATCTGTCCATTGACTCACATTAAACAGCTGCATGCAGCCGGTGTGTCCTGCTTAGGGTGCTGTGGCTTGTGCATGCACTGCAAACGGATATCCTCAGCTGCCTGCACTGGAATCCTCAACACGACCCTTAATCCCCTGCTTTTTTGTCCTCCCCTTCCCTGCCAGCTCCCCAGCTGAAGGCTTGGAGATGGGCGTGGGTTGGGGAGATAGCTGACACTTGGGCAAGGGCTCTGTTCTTGATGGGTTGCAGGGTGCTGATGGGTAAAACACTGCCCAGAAGAGCAGCTGGGATCTGAGGCTTCTAAGAACCCACTTCTGTGAGACCCTCTTAACCCTAAACATGGCAACAAGGGAAACCTGGCCATTATTGAAAGGTGTGGCAATTCCATCAGAAAAAGGAACACACGCTGCCAGGGCTCATCGGGAGCTTATCTCCCTGGGGAAGGAGATGCACAGGTTATAAACACGTGTCCTCATCCGAAGCCACCTCGTTATGGTGTGAGTGGAATCTGCAAGAAGTCTGGGGTGCTGCGTGGTTTGGGGGTCTAAATTAGCCAATGATGTCCCCAGGCTACAAACCACCTGCTGTCCTGGTGGAGCTGTGAGCTGTGCTTGCTTCATGATTTCTCCAGTCCTGGCTCCAGGAAAGAAGGTAGCGGCTTTATTCATTGAGGTCAGCAGTCCATGTGGAGAGTGGACATTTGTCTCCAGTTACTCAGACAGTGTTTATCCCACTGCTTTTCAAAGGCACACTTTCTCGGATGATAATCCAGAGGGTCACAGTGTCTGATTTTCCTGCCAGACTGTACTTTTTACCTGGCCACATGTCTCGGGTGTCCTGATGGCCGGTCCTTCCTCCCTGGAGCTGATGGCTGCATCCTTCCCCAGTGCACAGGGCCTGGTGCCCTGGTGGGGAGGGAAGTGACTGTTACTGTCCAGTGATATCACAAAGTCGTGATGTGGCTGAGACATCCACAGAGTCACTCCCAGAGGGCGCTACATTTTCTCTGGCTGCAGTTGTCCCTTGCCTTGTCTTCTGAGCTGCGGGCAGTGTGTCCCCCACCTCAAATGACTAATCTCCTATCTTTGCGATAGTCTCACTTTCTCCATCTCTCATCTCATCTGGTCTCATCCTCTTATTCTTTGTGCTTCCTAAGTATTCTAGGTTGTTTACCGTGCACAGCTGCTGTTGTTCTGGCACTAAATGTGGTCACAATCTTTGGAACTTGGCTGCTACATCACCTTCCAGTCCTGCCTCCCCTCCCAGCACCACCCCTTCTGCTCTGCCTGAGGGTGCACAGCCCTGCTGCTACTGGACTTCATACCTGCTCATACTGGATTTCTGCACTGCTCCCCGGCTCCCACCTCCTAGTTCTGAGTAGCCTGCATCCAGGGCTGCATCTGGGACCGCTCAATTACTTTCAGGTCCACCATCTGCACATTCCCCTTACCCCATCATTAGCATCATATTTTAAGTTTTAAAATCTTAGAGATAATGGAAAATAATAAATGGAAAATAAAAATCATATGTGATCTTCACTTGCAGATACTGGCTTTGTTCCATTTTTAACATATTTACCTCAAGACATACACCCATGCACACACAGTCTTCCTCTGTGTGACCATATATCAGAACATGGATCAGAATTCATTCAGTTTGACTAAATGCTGGTGTGGAGCATCAAAGTCAGTGTTTGGCTGTGATTTAGACTGAAGCCAAATGTTATCACTGTTGATTGCAGATCTGACATTTTAACAGACATAGGTATTGCTATCTTTTTGCTGTTTATTAGTAGTACTCAGTAAAAACTTGCTTTCTGGGTGAGCAGTGGCTGTGTCTGGGCACTGTTCCACCTGATGCTCCTGTGTTCTGCATGTGACAGTCTGTGACACAAAGAAATGCCCGTTTGCAGCTGACCTTCACGGGGAACAAGATACATTGGGGAGTCCGTCACTTCCTTAAGGCTTTCTTCTTTTTTTTCTTTTGCTGCCTTTGTCTTCTTAACCATGCCTGGGTTGACAATGATTTACTGTAGATGTTGTAGTTGTAGTGTAACTTGGGAGGTTTTGCGCCTTATTTTGGAGGCAACAAACTTGACACAATTGGCCATTAATTCATCTTTGTAAGGATATGAAAAATCCAAATAAGACGTTTTCTTTAAAGATACATGATCTAAACAGAAAAAGAAAAATTTAAATCTAAGTGTTGTTTATTGTTGTGAAGGCCAGTGTACCAAACAATTCTACAAATATAGGAATTATGATATTCTCTGATGGCCATTATTATTATTATTAATCTCCATTCATGTTTTGACTTAGAAAGGATCTTGCAGTCTTTGCAGAGCTAGTAAGTCAGTGCCTTCTCTCTCAATACTTGTGTTATTTCTCCTTTTAAAGATAACTATTTGTTAAAATTCTTAATAGCTGCTTTTGCACATAAGTTTTGGTGCATATAATTAATAGCTTTCACCATATGCCCCTGGATCATTGCACATTTCATTCCTGCAAAGATGCTTTTTTATTTATGACCCATCTGATTGAGCAAATCAAAGCATAATCTACATACATATACATGGCACGATGTCAGGGTGACCTGTGTGTCCTATGATCGTGAGTCATGATTATGGGTTGCCATAAGTGATCTTGAAATAGGTGTTTGACCATTTGTCCTTTCACAGGCTGAGGCCTGCATTCAGAAACTAACACTGCACCACAGATTTTGGGTGGATAGGACGGTTGAAACTGAGTTGATAGATCCCTGAAAAATGTGTTTGGGTAAGAATTTGCATCCTGCTCTGTCAACTCACCCGTAGCATTTCCCTGTACCACTGTTCTTTGGAATCTTATTTAGCGGGCGAATGATTTTTACCTGCATAGTCATTCGTAGTTTAGCAGCTTTTCTATGTCAGACATGTTTGTTCTTTTGGTTTCTTCTCAGCTCACTCTGGCTCTGGGTTGCTTCTCTGTCCCTTCCCTTAACACCCTTAGCCACTGCGCAGAGGCCTCTGTGATGATGGAGAACTGGGGTCCCCTTTGGCATGGGAGGACCCCCCCATGTGCTGGGAGACAGCTTATTCCTCCTGCCGGCTCCAGGCTCTATTCTATGAGCAGGTTCTCCTCCGTGTAGTGCTGGTCTACCTCTTCTACCTGAGGTCCTTCTGTTTTCAGATATGGGCAATCAGACCTTGGAGCCCTTCACACAGCCTCCAAGTAGCAACCCACATCTGCCCTTCTCCTGGGGCCTCCCCTGCCCTGCTGGGCTCCAGGTTCCCTGGGCTCAGTCCTTGGAAGCCACACTGGGTTTTGGCCCAAGCTCTCTCTGACCCTTTTTGGAGGCAATCTGTCTTCAGGACACCAGGATTCCAGCCCAGGTGTTGCAGCCAGTGTTCTGTGTAACTGATGACCCCTCATCCCCACTCTGGTGGTCAGTGGCTGTCAGGCTGGTAGCCTGGCCCAAGCACCAGACAGCATGTGGGTAGATGTGGCGTGATTTTGGCTCCTGCTCTCCCAGACGGGATCGCGTGGACCTCGGTACCTTGGACAGTACCTCAACCTCTCCTGCACAGAGCCCGCTGCTTTCCTCTCCTTGCTGGGTCTGCACTGCTCCCTGTTTTCTTAACATTCAGCACAGTGGTGAAGGAAGGCAGAGTCTAGCGCCCAGGCACTGGTATGCACAGAAGGGGAGTGGTTGAGGCAGGAGTCTCTCTTCCCCGGCTGCCTTGGGACGGGCCTGTTCTTTAACAGGAGGGGCTCTGGACAGCTACCAGGGTGCTGTCCAGTTCGGAGTCAGTTGTGAAGAAGGTATTTCTGACCCTGCCTCCTTTCTGGGACTCAGCAGCCACCCCTTCCCAATTCTGCTGCCTCCGGTCCTACTGCAGAGCCTTGGGCTCAGCCTCCTGTGGGGTGGATCATTATAGACAGGGCCACATAGCTGGTTATGGCTTAGCCACGACCTGGGCCCAGGGTCCAGGGCGCCCAGGCTAACGATTGATCTGTACATCAATGCTGTGAAAGTCCAACCCCTGAGAAAGCCTTGGGCAGCTGCCTGTCCTGCCTCCCATCCAGAAGTGGAAGGGACCTTGCCTGTGTACATGTCAAGAAAAATCCTTCCTGGTCTCTCCTGGAAACCTTTTGGTAAGAATCTAGATATTCCAAGTATGTATTTGTTATGGTTGCACAGGAAATCCAAGAAACGGGTTTTCAGAACCTAAGCAGTTAATGCTGGAAATTTTGCTGCAAATAAATTGATCAGTATGCAAGACAGTTGTCACGGCTGAATCATGGTCCACAGTTAAGGTAAACAGATCTGTGATGACATTTTCTGAGCAGAATACAAATGCAGCCACATTTCCTCCCAGAGGTTCCTGACATTTCTTCTATTCGGAGAGCAGATTCTGCTAAGAAGGTGTTGGTCACAAGGAAGAAGGATCTTTGCTTAATCCTTCTGAGAAGGTAGGGCTGTGTTATGTGATGTGTTTTCTGGGAAGAAAATTGTTCCGAGAGAGCTGGATGTTGGGAAGACTGCTTTTCCTTGGTTGGCTGCCTCTCCTCCTCTCCCACCCATGGAGAGAGCCTTTTGCTTTTTGTTTATCTGAATGCTCATTAAATATCGTATGTGGCCGCACTGTGAAAGTTTGCATGTCATTTGTTCTTCCCAGTGTGGAGATCAAGGTATGAGGATCAAACAATATTTTTCTTATCTGAATTCACATGGAAGAGTGGGAGGCACAAGATGTCTTTTCATTTCCTCCTCTTCTGTTCATCTGACTGCTCTCAAGTTTCACCATTTTCCAGATTTTTTCTGCCTATGCCTTGATATAGGAATTCTGCACAATATGTCTGTGTTTGAAATGTGAAATTGTCTCTAGCTGGATGCTGCTTCATAAGCCAGACATGCTTTCTGTATTGTGGTGAATCTTGCAAAATCTTCAGCTTGTGTTGCTTTTAGAATGAGCCTGAAACCCCACTGCCACTCTGCTGAAGAAAGGGCAGTCTTCCCCCTGTACAGTGGGAAGCCCAGCTTGGGGTGGGGGAGCTTTTGCATGGGTCTGGCTGCTGTGGATGCAGATGTTTCTGTCTGTCTGTACACTTGCCCCTTGTTATGAGCAGGGACCTGAGCTGAGTGCTGTTTACAGCAGGTGCATTTGAAGAGGGGGATTGCAGCTAGAGTAAAGGGCCAGAAAGCTCCAGGGTGGGACACAAGCAAGAAGTCTCCTGAGTCTGCTGAGAAATTCTGGAGCAGTCAAAGGCATATTTTGGGAAGAGTGTCTTTTATACTGTGCTCGCTCCTGCCGTGGGGCCGCTGAGGTCTGTTTGAGTTGGCACAGGTGTGGCCTCCTCCAGGAAGCCTTCTCGGGTCCCCAGGCATCTCCAGTCTCTCCAGCAGGTGCTCACAGCATGAGATCACCCAGCCACACGTCTGCATCACGCTGGTCTTGGACTGATCCTTCCATCTCTAATTGTGCAGCTTTCACAAAGCCCTTGGCTCCAAATAGAAGCCTCGCAGATGCTGCTCATAGCCCAGACAGGCCCTGCTTTCTTGCAGCATCCTCCATGGAAGGGAGAAGTGTCCTGTCAGCTGCATTTCTTAGTTGGTGAACAGATGGAGAAATTGAGTCAGGTGGTTATGAAGTGAGGAGCAGAAACAGGCTTCTGTGGGCTGTGGCCCTTGGGATATAGGGAGGACAAAGGCTGCACACTCAGCCTACCTGCTGCCTCGCCCAGCACCAGCCTGGGCGCAGGGGAGGAGGACACAGGCAGCAGCACACCCTGTTATTCTTCCTGCTCTTGACTTTTTTCCCTGTGCAGTGGAGGAGGATCAGGTGACCGGGGTGTTTTCGAATTTTCCCTTTTTGGGTCCTGATGCTGACACACTGTTATTCTGAGGCGGTGATGTCATCTCCTTCCTCTTTATGGCTCTACCATTCTTGCCCTGCCATCTCTCACATGGGCAGCTGTGACTGTCACTCCTTCAGGGAAGCACAGGTATGGTGTGAATGAGCCCTGGGGGCTCAGAAACAGGCATTCTGAAAAGTGATATTGGTACTGAATCTGAATGGCTGAGGAGTGAGCTGGGTAAAGAGCGGGGAGAGTTTTCTTGTTAGAGGACAGAGCATATGCAAAGGCCCTGGGTTGGGGTGGTGGGAGAACGTGGTGTGTTCAATAGACTAGTAGGGCAGTGTGGCTGGAGCCTGGAGACGGGGTGGGCAGCAGCCTAGTGAAACAGGGATTGGGTGACTGGTACAGGGAGCTCTGCACATAGGGACTAGGACAGGAGAGGACTCAGGGCTGACCTTGTCCCCTCTGGGAGGGCATAGCCAGGAAGACTTGGTGGCATGAAGCAGGCCAGCTGCAGCAACCAGGTAGGGAGACTTTTGGAGGTGATGATGGACCCGGAACAGAGTTGGGGGGTCATCCACAGAGATGGAGTAGATGCCACAGGCCTGCGTGTGGGAGGAGGCTGTGCATGCTGCCTGGGGTCTACTAGCAGAGCCACAGTGGCTGTGGGGGACCAGAGGAGGATAGGCAGGAGGCCAGGGACATGGCACCTGGAAACCAGGACAGAGGCTCAAAGCAGAAAGGCAGGGGCAGCTGAGTATGAATGTCAGACCCAGATGTGGCCCTGCAATGATAGCGGTTCGGGGGGCTCCTCTGTGTGGGGACAGATCGCACTGTCCCATAGTGCTCATGCAAAGGAGACCTCCACGTCTGTGCTCAGGGTGGGTGTGAATGTGTGGGTTGAGGTGTGTTATCCTTTGTCACCACCCCTGTCACTGAGTGTCCCGCCCCTGTTCCTGTCCTGTCCCTTGGAGCCTGGCTTTGAACCTGGACGGACTCTGCTTGACTCTCTCACTGGGTGCTGGAGTCAAGAGGGGAACTTTTGGGTGCCCTTTGATGACTGGAGGCTGTGGGGTCCCTGGGCAGACAAGGCAGGTGCCCCTTCCCACTCAGCGAAGCCCTCAGTAGGTAGGAGAAATGTCCCGTCCAGGGAGGTGTGCATGTGTGAGGTGAGTACGAGGTATGTGTATGTATGTGTTGTATGTGCATGTTCAGTGTATGTGTGTGGTGTAGATGTTGTGTGTGGTGTATGTATGTTTATATGTATTTATTTACGTATGTGTGAAGCCCTGAGACATGGCTGGGGGTGGAGGCTGGGCAGTGGGGAGGAGACTCCCAGCTCAGCACTGCTGCACCTCAGGGGCTGAGACCTGGCCTGTGACCTGCATCCCTGTGTTAGGTTGGCCAAACCCCAGAGCAGCAGAGAGGCAGCCCAGGGGGTGCAGCATCTGCTCTGACCCCTTGGCCACAGCATTCCCCAAGCCCGAGATGGGTGTTACCTTCCTGCAACCTTGTGAATCAGAGCCAGAAAAACAAAGTCAGAAGTGACTCCATTTGTCAAGGTAAGAAATTAACAGTAGGTGTGTTTGTGTGCTTCTTCACCCCACAGACACATGTGCTTGCTTTTCCGGGCATCATGCTGATTATTTGATCCTCATTACTGCAGAACATCTGGACTGTTACTGTCCCATTTTATAAATAGGAAACCGAGGCACAGGGCTGTTATGTGCATGGGGTTATGTAAACATATCTCTCACACACAGACACAGACATACAAACATGCACACGATGTCTGTTTGCAAAATCATACTTTTCTTAGAGAACAGTAATAGGAGACAGGGAAAATTACTTTTGCCAAACATCACAAATAAATGATCTTCCATCTTCAGGATAACTGTGTTTCCCTTGTTTATAGTTGAGGCACCCGAAAGCTAGAGAAGTTTGGTAGCTTGCCCATGACCCACAACTAGATGGAGGGACTGCTCAGCAAGAGCATTTCCTGTGCACAGTGCAGCTTCTATCTAGGCTGTGATCGAGTCTCAGTGTTAAGGGCATCCTTCGTTGTACTGGACTGTGGTCTGTCAGGCCACCTGGCCTCGCCCAGGCATCATGAAGGGTGAAGATCCTCCAGTGGGTGGAAGCCTTGTGAGATGCTGCCATACCATCCTTGCTGTGTGGCCAGGGCATGGTGTGACTGGCCCTGGGGACTGCCTGAGTCACATCTGCCTCATGGTGGATGGATGTAAAGCCCAGTGAGGTAGGCAGCAGGTGCTGGGGACACAGGTGGTTCCTGTGTCACGAGTCAGCTCTCCTTTGCTGTGGCAGAATACCTGAGAAAAACAGTTTAAAACAGGAAAGGTTTGTTTTGGCTCAAGGCTCCAGAGGTTGTCCATGATTGGCTGGCTCTAGTACTTTGGCCCTGGAGTAAGGCAGTGCATCATGGCAGTGGCTGTGTGTGGTGGAGGAGGAAGAGCTAGGGATGAGTCACACCCTTCCTGGGTGTGTCCCTGGTGACCTGCTCATCCTGTGTGGCCACCTCCTAGTTTCCACCACCTGCCCACAGGGCATTCGGTTATGCACTAGCAGTTGATTAACCTGGTCTCCTGAGATTGTAGCACAGCCCGATCATTTCCCCAAAGCCGCTTCTCTGGACCCTGTGCCTTGGGCAGTAAGCCTTCCATACACATTTTGTGCCCAAGCCATAACAGCGCTCATATCAGTCTTGGTGTACACAAAAATTTACCCTCATGTGAAGCAATCCATTCCACTGTTGGACCACTCCTGTTACTGAGAGTTTCCCCTTCCTCTGTTTCTATCTCTTCATTACTTTTGGCTACCCAGCTACATATGCTTTTTATTGTGCCTTCTATGTGAAACAGCTTGGGAGTATTTATTATTCTATTTGTGATCTTTCTATTAACATACCACTAATTAACAGTAAAATAATACATGGCTCTTTGGGAAAAAACTCTTAGGATATTCAAAAAAGACAAAGAACTTTTGGGAGGAAACAAACCATCCGTAATTTTTGAAATAGCTATGTTTAACACATCAGTGTACTTTACCTAGTGGCCTGTCTTTTTTTTTCTGTGCATAACACACACACACACACACACACACACACACACACACAGATATACCCTCATCATCCTCAGACCCTCCTGTGGAGCCTGAACCCTTTCGTATGTCTTGATTTGTGATGCCAAGCTGTCCTCCAAAGAAGACCATCATCTTTGAAAAAAAAATTAACTATAATAATTTTACTATTCTCTTTAAACTTAATAGCATCTGTGGTCAAATTTTGCTTTAGCTGCCACAGTTTTTCATATCATCCCTAATGTTTGAATATAGTACAGTAGAAAATTCACCCACCACTGAATTGGATTTTAGTGTAATTCTGTTTCACCCATCACCACCCACCCACACACACAACAGGTACTGTGGATTGAGTCCTTGGACCATCTTCCTGTACCCCAGTTTCCTGGTGTGACAGTGGCCTCTGCTCACTCTGTGGGGACCTGAGGTGTCCACCCTGGGGGGATTTGAGATGCCCACCCCGTGGCAATTTCTTCCTGTACCATGCTCTGCTCAGGTTGCCCTTCTCTTTGTTTCCGTGTGAAATTTTGTTCTGGAGCAATCCCACAGGCTGACTTTTCAGCATCACCTTCATTGTTCCACTCGGTTCCAGGCCCTGCCTCTTGAGAATGTCACTTCTGGCCTGGCTGGGGACCTTGCTCTGGCCACCTCCCCTGGGTGGAATCCCTGGGGCTTTGCTTGCGTGTGCATCAGTCAGAGGAGAGCTGTGGGGTTGGGAAGGAGAGGCCCTGCTGGCACATGAGTGTGGATGATGAAAGAGGGAAAGTGTGTCTTACTTTTGTGTGAATTTTAAAACCAGCATTAGAGAAAAATGTAACCTTTAAGATGAATCTCAGCTTCATATAGTGCATCTTTTTGTTTATTTAGTATCTAGAATAACTATTTTAGTTAACAACATGGCATTCAGTAAAATGGGACAGGCATTGCTTATATAAACTTTAAAAAGCAGGCACAGAACAGATTTCCGTGTCATTCCAAAGAATGTCTGTCTTAAACTTGCAGCTCCTTCCAGTGAAACTTTAGGACCATGCAAGCCACTTACCATTGCCATAATTATACTTCTAATTATTGTCAATTGAGTGTTTATTCCAGGCACTGCGTTAGGCTAATTTTTAAAATAACTCTGTAAGGCAGTTGTCATGAACAGTCACAGATGGCTGAGTCACTCCAATAGCCAGGAAGAGCTCAAGCTGTGATTTCAGTCAGACCTTTGACTGCGAAGTCCCTGGTCTGAACCCTTCCCCATCACAGGCTTTTATTACTGACTATCGCTTATTGCTTGAACATTCTGGACAATGAAATAAGACATGAAAAAGAAATTAAACCTGTAACTATTCAAAAGGGGGAAATAATGTTATTTTATTGCAGTCAGTAACACTGGGAAACTTAGAAAATTTAGAGGACTTCACAAAATTATCAGCATAAATGAAAGATTTGATGATCAGACAAAAGAGTTCTTATTTATCCTCAAGAAAATGTTTTTGGTGAAATGGCAGGAAACATGTAATGACCCAAGAGATTTTTTAATTAGGCATGAATATTTCAAAAGGACGCAGAGAAGCGAGGGCAACACTTATGTGAGCTTCTGGTCACATCAGTTGATCAGTCTTTGTAGCTACCTGTCACCTAGAAAAACATCCAGGAAAAAAGATCCCAACCGCAGCACAAATGTGACATCACAGCTCAGTGACACAAAATACCTAGAAATAAGCCAAACAAGAAACTCTGGGAACCTACATGATGAAAACAAAAAACTTTATAACTTAGTCAGGACTCCCCTTTAGCCATTGGGATATGTCAGTTGGTGGTTTAAAATTCACAGTGTTGTAAAATTAATTCATACATTCTAGCAAAACAATTTCAAGGGTGTTAAACTTTATATCTTAAACCAAATCAAAATTTAAATGGAAGAATGTATCAGAAATAAGTGCAAAGAATTCTGAGGGAATATTAGTGAAACTTCTGTCACCGAATATGCTATAAAATATGACAGCAAGGATAGATAACAAGATATTTGACAAAGAAATAGATATTCTAGAAACAGACATGTTTTGTGTATAAATAAAGAAGTGAGGGAGCATCAAAAACTTACAGGGAAAAAGATTCCTGAATAAATGGAATTGGGACCATTGATCTTGTCTTCTTAAAATTTTCTCTAGTATTAAAAAAAAAATCAGCCTGAAGGTTGGGGGCACGCTCAGTGGTAGAACACTTGCCTGGCATTCATGAGACCCTGGCTTACATCCCCAGGACCACAAAACAAAACAAAATCTTCCAACACAAAAAATGAGCAACAGATTGGAAATATTTTCGGAAAATAGGACACTGCTTTAATTTACTGTAAGAATCATACAGTTAGGCAGGAAAGGTACTCTGGATCTCAGTAGAGGAGCGAGCAGAACACCACAAAGGTAGTGTGTTAGTTACTTATTGCTGAGACAAAATACTGACACCTAAAGTTAAAGGGGGAAAGGTTTATTTGGCTTCCAGTTCGTAGAGGTTTCAGTTCATAGTCAGCTGGCTCCAAGGCAGGCTGGCAGAGTGGCAACAGTTCATGGCAGACAGACAGCAGCAAAGCAACAAGAGAGCTTAACAGCCTCTTTCTGCCCCTTTTATCTTATTCAGACTACTTAGGGCGGATAGCACTCATGCCCTTAATCCTAGTGCCCTCAGGCCTAGCCCCATCTTAAATCAGTCACATACTAGATTCAGCCACCTCTGAAAAAGCATGAGGTTTTGGGAGGACAGCTAAACACAAGCCGTAATGTAGTTTATTAAAGAAGCAACAAAACATTAGCGAGCCAGACCTCAGGAAGTACTGTGTGATGGTGTGGGCACGGAGACCTGCCATCCCTCTGATAGTGACCGTTTCATGCCTCTGGTGGGCTTTGCTAAGCCTCTCGTTTTCAGATTAGCTGATATCATCTGTGCATTTAGCTCATTTGCTCCCCTTCCTGTATCCCAGAGCTCTGGCTTCATGGCACATGAGATCACGTGCAAACACCGTGCTTCTCTCTGAGCTCATTATGTCTCAGGCGGTGTAAAAGCTCTCCAAGGTAAGCACTCCTGTGTCCACCTGTCAGCTTGCACGTGGTCCTTGTCCTCAGCTGGGAAGGCACTGGGGTATGTGCAGGGGATGGGTCAGAAGAGGCTGGCTATGGGCTGCTCTCAGGAAGCTGCTCTTTGGCCAAGTGGACAAATTACACAGAGGGAGCAGCCAGAGAGATGCAGAGGTGACCTCAGAGTGGGCCTGTCCCCCACCAGCTGTGGTCACCTGGCCTCTCTTCTCCTGTCCTCTGCATTTGTTTGAGGAAAGGATTGGATCCTCAGTATCACCTCTCCCTTGCAGTGCCAGCCAAGGTTTTGGGGAGATTTACTTTCTACAGTTTGTATAAAAAACAATTGGCATTTTTGTTCCCCAAAATAAAATTCAACACACAATACACATTGCTTTCTAGCTCTGAGCCGGAGCATAATTGGACAGAGAAGGATGAACCTTTCTGTGTGTTAGGATGATGGCCAAGATCAATTCTAGTCTAAAATTTTCTTAACTCAGAGGTGAAGGTGAAGTAGTTGTCTTAAAAAATACTACAACTGCCAGTCTTGGTGTCATAGGCCTATACTCCCAGCAACTCGAGAGGCTGAGGCAGGGTTGCTGCGAGTTCCAAGTCAACCTGTGCTACATAGTACAGAGCCAGCCTGAACTGCATAGCAAGACCCTGTCTCAAAACAAACAAACAAACAAACAAACCAAACAAAAAAACAACCAATGTTGTATGGAACTTTAGCTCAGCAGGTAATAAATTTTAAGTTTCCACAGTTAGAGACATTTTTGATATACATGGAGTCAATCAGAATTAAATTTCTTTATAGAGGACTTCTTGATACATTTTTAATGGAGGTTGGTCTCTCCAAGAAACAGGCCTTAAGTACAGCCTTTTCCTTACTCCAGAGTTTGACCCCATGGAACCCTTTTCCCTGAAGGACCTTAAGGAACTGCTATTCCTTTGGGAAATGGTGACTTTTGTTTCTACTCCTGTTTGTCCTGGCAGTGATTGTGTCCTTTATCTCTGGGACTTCATATGTTTTAGCATTCCATTTCAGAAAAAAAAAAAAAAAAGATAAACGCTTATCAGAAGCGTGCAAATGGTAAAGCTGTTGGATCACTGTTCCTATTGTCCAGCTGTTACGAGCTCAGCACAGTGCTTGCCTATGGGGAGAGAATGGTGGTCAAAGGGGCAGGTTTTCCTTGAATATTCTCTTTTTTTTTGAGTTTCTGGTACATTTTAGGTATACAGTACAGTTACATTCATCATTGGGATCTTGTACCTTTACATGACAGGTCTTGGTTCTCATTTTTCCCCCTTGTCCCTGCCCTCCCTTCCCCATTAACAAACACTTTATTTCCATTTTCTCATATTTTTTTCTTTTTCCTTATTACCTTTCCCCTACCCTTCCCACTTTCCCTACACCTTTAGCCCTTTTCTTCCCATTTCACATTGTCAATTATCTCATTAGGATCTTATGTGCTATTACAGTTTATTCACACCAGAGAAACTATTCGGTATTTACACATGTGTGACTTACTGAATATTTCTCATTGTGTGCAGTGGTTAAAAACAAAACGGTAACATTCTCGAAGCTTGTGAACATGGCAGAGAAGCTGAGTTAGGGTTTTGTTTATTAGTGTTGGAAAACTCTTTCAGGACTTGTGAGTGGAAAAGTTCAAGCTGACCTTTGATGTGTTTATTAGACGTGGTGTCTTTGGACCTCACTATGGACAGCTGTCCCATGACTCCGGCTCTGCTGGGAGGAAAGGGCGGGAGCCGAACGTCATGCTGCACCGCTGGTGTCCTGGGCTTGCAGTGCCATGCTGTCTTTAATAGTGTGGTTTCTTTGAAACCAGGATGCTTTACGTGGCCTCAAGGAGCTTCCTTGTTGACCAGGATGAACAGGAAATGCCCTCATCCATGCTACCTTCTTCCTCTCTAGTATTTGTCATCTTGGCAAGGGAGAGCCAGGTACTTGGGCCCCTTGTGGTCCCTGACTCACTGTGCTGCCTGGCCTGATGCTTTCAGAGCCCCAGACGTCACTGTCCTTGTTCATGGGGAGCCAGGCAGGGCTTCTGAGTCCAGACTGTGGTTGGGGACTGGCCTTTTCCTTGAGCACAGTGTCTGGGCGGGGAAGAGCATCAGCAATGCTGCTGCAGGGCTGTGATACCTGGGGATGCGGTGCTAGTGATTGGCACCAGTGGCGGCTCCCCGGAGGACTCTCCATGCTGCCTGTGTTCCTGACCATCTTACCTGCTTCCAAGTGACCCTGAGGCAGAAGTCCCTGGGGAGAGCTGCCATGCTATAGTAGTTCTTTCTAACCACTAATTCAAGCATTAAATTCGGGAGTTCTGCCCTGAAGTATCCTTTCTGGAGAAGAAAAACAGTGCCCAGAGAGGGAGGAAGGACCCACCTGAGCCCTGTGCTGGGTGATAGCTGAGCAGTTGCATTACTCTGGCCTTGGGCTCCCCTCCAAGGAGTGCTGCCAGGACCCCAAGGCAGCTTGCTTCCTTGTTTCTGGGTTTTTCTGACATTGACAAAATCTCTTGTCTTTGCTGACTTCCAGAAATGGCTTCCGACATACCTGGATCAGTGACGTTGCCTGTTGCCCCCATGGCGGCCTCTGGACAGGTGAGGATGGCCGGGGCCATGCCTGCCCGAGGAGGAAAGCGGCGTTCTGGGTAAGCAGCCTCCACTTCCAGGAATTGTACTTAGTTAATGTTGTGCAAGGCTCTTGACCTGCTAAGAAAATATTGTTTTTCCCTCTCTTGCAGAATAGACTCAGCAGTTTGCATCCTGTTTAGATTTTGCAATATTTCTAAATAGGCACATGATTTTCATCTAAGTGTTGGGTCCTTGGTACCTTGCTGAGACTTCTGTTTGTTGGTCTCTGAGGTGTGCTCTCTGTGTGTCTCTCTGAGGGGAGAGACTTACCTCTGGCCCTGGGCACTCAAGCCTGCTGTGCAGCTGAGTTCCAGCGCTGAGCTAGAAAGGCTCCACCCCAGGGCCTCCTCCCTCCTGAGGGTGCCTGACTTTTCATAGAATAAGCTGAAGCACCTGAAGGCCAGGCTGTTGCAGGGTGCTGCTTAACTCCCACAGCTGCTGACGAGTGCTCTTGCCTGTGCTGGTTCTGAAGGGGCCACTCTCTGGCAGTTGGAAAGCTGCCTCTACTGCTGGATAACCTAAACAAACAGCCAGAATTTTGCAGGAAAAGCAGAACTGGCATTTTCAGATTCAATATACCACTAGCCTGGTTCCCCACTGAGTCCATTTTATTTTTAATGGCATATTTGATAAACATAGTTTCTTGTGCAGTTGAATCACTGCCCTCTTAATGCAATTTCTGATAACACAGAGCTCCTGTGACTGCAGCTGTTCAGGTAGAGCAGAACACTCTTCTCACAGCTGAGCCCTGGGGGGCATGCAGGGCCCAGGGCATGGGGAAGAAGCTTTACCACCCAGCTATATCCCTGGGCCTACTTTTCAGTGGTCCAGCATTTTTAGCTTGAGAGAGTCTTAAACCAGTGTGATTCTTAAATGGGACAGAGTCAGGGCAAAGGTAAGCATCAGCACTTCGGATAGAGGAAGGGGAGGATGCAAAAGCCACCCAGCATCATGATTTTAGGAAATAAACAACTGATGTGTGCAGTGTCATCCTTGAAGGGGGCTCTGAGATTCCATGGTCATTGAGAGGGTTCGAAGGGCTGCAGAACTGAGTCTGTTGATCTGGCCAGTGTGACTTGACCCAGCACACTGGCTCGCTGCTGATGCAGCTGACCTCTGTCCATGACGTCACTTCCCCATGGTGGGGCCAGCGGAGCTGAAGTGAGTCGTGCTGGTGCCCAGGTGGCGCTCCTCAGCTCAGCAGTAGTAAAAGCCGTAGCTTGCCTTTGAGGCTCACAGCAAAGCACATTTCCCATTTTAACCAGCTATTCTTGCTAAGTGCTAAGCTCAGCAGGGTCTGGGATGTTCAAAGAATGTGTGATGTGGTATCCGAACATGAGATTTTAGAATTTTGGGTTTATAAAATTATTGTAAGCGTTATGCGCTCTCATGTGCTGCCCTTTCCCCTACGGGTCGGTCTGTGCACAGCACAAGACCTTGCAGAGAGAAGCTGAGGCAGAGCTCAGCATTCAGTTTTTACTTGGAGCAAGAAGGCAAAACATCAACAGAAGTGAGAGACAGAGGGGAATGGGAGCTCCTGCTGCCACAGCATCCAGGGGGAGAACCAGCATGGTGCCTTTGACCTTGACCCCTGGGGGCCTGTTCTCCCTGTCCTCAGCCTGGGTTGCACCCTCTCCCAGGCGGATGAAGGAGGAGAAGGTTAACCAAGGCTCTGTTTGCTAAGCCTGCGTGATTTAGGGATGCATCCTGCGTCTAAACATGGGAACTTCTGCTTTTACAGAGCTGTTTCCATAGTAATTCTTGCATCTGACATATTTATAAGTTTTGCCGGAATTTTACAATCAGGTTCACCATTGCTGTGGTGGAGACCGTTGGTAGCAATCTCAGCTGCTTCCTGAACACTTAGCTCAGAGCACAGGAGACCCAAGTGGGGGCCATAGTCATCAAAAGGCAGATAACCCTGCACTGGGGCCCGCACCCTCTGCTGTCCCTGTCATCCATCGGCATGGTGGACCCCAACCCCTCCTCCCAAGATCGTGGGGTACACTAGGGGAGACACAGGGAGAGAGGAGTGCCATAAACAACGACCTTCCCCCCACCCTACCGAACTCCTTGCTGGGGCTCCGCTCTCAGCGCTTGGTTGTCTGGCAGAGAGATGGCTCAAGTTTTCAGGACAATCACCCACCCTGCCGTGGTGTTTTAAAGCCAGGTAGAACTGGCCCTCTAGGACTTTGGATCCCCCGGCTGCCCCTGGCCCAGAACTGAGATCCTTTATGTGCCCTGCTGGCCTCCTCTGTAAGTGTCCCAGAGAGCTGTGGCCTCTCCTGGTGCCTGGACAGGTGGGTTCTGAGGGCTCCGATGCTTCCCAGCATGATTCCTTGTGAGGAGGAACAGGCTGCAGCAAGTCACTGGGGTGCACTGTCCTGTCGCTTTCCTGATGCCAGTGAGGCATCCACATCTCTAGGGTCAGGGGAAGCAGTAGTGATGGTACTGGGAGATTGGCATCTCTCAGGTGTAACTGTCAGCGTGCTCAGAAATGCCTGTCCTGTCCATTGTGAGCCCCAGTAGTGCTGCAACAGGACATTGAGGTTGGGTATCCTGCTCACCTTGTAAATCCTCTTATGTCGCCTGCTCGCTGTCCTGGGTTCTTTAATGTGAATACAGTAGGGCTGGGAGTCACATTTTCATTTCTCCTTTATTATCCAGATGCTTCAGTATAGTAAAGACACATACAAGACATAAAGCAAAGGATGATTTACTTATGCTTTTTATAGCAGAAGAAATAAGCATAGCTTATTGTAGGCATATTTAAAATAGAGTTGGGAATTGACAGTGTGAAATAGGAAGAAAAGGGCTAAAGGTGTAGGGAAAGTGGGAAGGGTAGGGGAAAGGTAATAAGGGAAAAGAAAAAAAAGGAGAAAATGAAAAAATGGAAATAAAATGTAAATGGGGAGGGAAGCAGGGGGTGAAGGGAGGGCAGGAACAAGGGGGAAAAATGAGAACCAAGACCTATCATGTGAAGGTACAAGATCCCAATAATGAATGTAACTGTACTGTATACCTAGACTGTACCAATAAACTCAATGAGGAAAAAAAAAATAGAGTTGGGTATGGTGACAGAGACCCATAGGTGGTGTCTTGGCAAGTATTGCTCTGAGTGATACTTTGTGTCCTTGGACTTGTAACCCCGCACCCCTCTGCAACATCTGTTACTCAGGGCCTTCACACTGAGCTACATCCTTGGGCCATTTAATTTTTTCATTTGCGACAGAGCCTCACTGAGTCACCAAATGGCCCAAGCTCGGCTCAAAGTTGCAGTCCTCCTGCCTTCACTTCCTGAATGCTGGGATTACAGGTGTGTGTCATCCCACCTTGGCTGCATTTTTTTTGTCTGTGTTGCATATGACCCAGTGAGACTATCTTGGGGTGGAGTGAGCTTTCCTGAGGATTTGACGATCACGTGGGTGCTGATTTAACTTCTAGCTTGGTTCCTACGTTGTGCTTTTCCACGTACTAAATCCGACACTGCACACATGGAGTTTCACACATGCACAGGGGCGACACAGATCCGGGTTCCTAATTTTCATAGACAAATCCTGGTTTCCAGGTTCTTGATGGACTTCAGACTTCCTGGGTCTATCCCGCTAAGACCCCTACGTACAGCACATTTCCCCATATGTCTCTGCTAAAATGAGGTGACCAGCTGCCCTGGTTTACTCAGGTCTCTCAGCTTTAGCGTGGAAGTCCTGAATCACTTCAGTCTTCAGAAAACAGGGACAGTCGGTAACCCTAAACATCCCAAGGATGTGCAAGCTGACAAGGGAGGGTTACAGGAGCCTGATGATCACAGTCACTGTCATCCTGAGCCGAAAGGGACTTTAAAGATAACTGCATGGCGCATTCCCATCAGAGGCTTGTTAAATACTTGCTCGAGCTCTTTGGAATTTTCCCCGTGCTGCTTTTTAACACAGATGTTTTGAAGCGGGCAGCATTACTGCTCTTCCCCATTGTGAACACTGGGTGGCAGTGTGACTCTGTGGTGCTGCAGAACGCCCATGGATTTGGTTAGTGTTTTCGGTGGTTAACTCCCAGATGTCATTTCCAGGAAGGTCGGGTAAAGGCTTGGTAATTATGCAAAATATTTATAGATTTTCTTCATTTAAAAATTCATGCACTCATCCCCCACTTGTCTGCAACACAGAAAACTCTGCGGCCAGCGCCTAAAGCCTGGCTCCCAGGTTTCAAGGTGGGATGCATGTCCGGTGGTGGGAGATGGGCTTTGCTTGTTCATCCCTTTCCCTCTCCTTTTCTGGCCCACCCCACTTTGCGCAGAGGTATTTCTGTTATCATTACAGTCATCTTTTCCAATTATCTGACTTCTTTTGTTATTCTTAGCACTTAGGACCGCACCCCTGTCCGGAACCGTGGGCCCAAGTTGGCAGGGTTCCATCAAGTGGGGCTGAAAAAATTCGTGCCCGGATTAGAACTCTGGCTGCAATGCACATTTAACAAGACACAGACAAAGCAAAAAATACTGTTTTTAAAAGGAAAATTTTCTTTTGCCTTACCTGGTCTCAGTCCCGAAGTCCCCCAGGTTACCCTAAAGTCTGGTGCATATGGTTTGTCTCATCAGGGGCCTCCACGGAGTAGAGGGCTCCTCCTCTGCCACCTGCCCGTTTCCTGCTGGCCTGGGTGATAGTGCCTTCCCCAAATCACTTTTAGCCACTGAAGTCCCGCCCTTATGTCTGGAGCATGGGCCCACCCGACATCAGAGCTGTGTGTAGTGGGGGGCTTTCTGATCTTAGGATGAGCTGTTCACACTGGGTGTTTCTCAGCAGGCAGAACAGAGTCCTTCTGGCTTGGATCCCTTGGGATTGGTCCCCACGTAGTCCATCGGGAACCCCCACACCCTGGATATTCCAGAGAACCAAAGCAGCTGTCTTCTTCTCATTTTCTTCCCCCAAAGACTCTGGACTCATTTGATGCCAGTGAAGTCCCCTCTCTGCCCTGAAACCTTCAGGGGTACTATTAGGTGATATTAGAGAGGGTTAGTGCTTTTGAGAAGCAGAGTTTGGATTGTTAAACAAGTCTCCATCAAGACCTTGTTTAATGTTTATATAGAAAGGCCCAGTAAAATGAAAAGCTGAGTAATCATTTGGTGAGCTTTAACAAGCAGATGACCAACTTGAGTGACTTGGGGGACAGCCATGTTGCCCTATTAGTTTGGTCATGGATTTTATAGGTCAATTACATTAAATGTCCTTTTCACCAAGACTCAAGACCTGCCCAGTTTCCCCCAGCACAAGCGCAACCACTAGAATGTTTGCTTTTCCTTACTATCTGTTCATCACCCTTAAATCTTCCGGTTTTCAAAACCCCTTAAGCTTTTTTAGTCTTTTAAGGATCATAAAAATAAGATATAGGAAAGAAAGCCTCAATGTAGAATAAATGTGGAGGGTGGCAGGTTTCCCCAAAGATGGTAGGAGAAAGAGCACTCACCTCTCCAATAGGCACCCCCAGCAATATATTGGTGGCCTGTGTAGGGTTCTGGCGACAAGGTGCTGGATAGCATAACCATGCAACTACTTGAACTCACGCTGAAGACTTTTCCTGTCTTGAAGCTGAGTGGTGACTATAGAGTGAGTTACTGCATTTAGCAACAAAAGTTGGGCGCCTTGGACAGCAGTCAGGTGGAACAGAGCTCCTCTGATTCCCAGTGTTCTGTCTGCCCAGAACCAGTGCTCACCTGTGACCTTGACTTTTCAGAATGGACTTCGATGATGAAGATGGTGAAGGGCCCAGTAAATTTTCAAGGTAAGTTTGTTTCACTTTCCTTAAAGAAGTCAGTAGCCATTGATCATCTCACTGGATCTTACAGAGTTGGTGTCTTTTGTCACTGGGAGAACTCTTGCCCACAGCTGGGCCCTCTTGGTTATCCCTCTTCCTGTGCCAGTGGTTGGCCCAGTGGTAGCCAGCTCTTAGCAGCCCTGCCATGCCCCAGCCTAAACAACCACAGGTCAAATAATGAGTTCTTAATCCTCTTTGCTTTTTAAGTCAAACAATGATTATCATGTTATGATTCCTTTTGAAAAGATAGACCTAGAGCTCAAGTTTGGGAAAAACTAAAAGATGAGTGCTCTTTTTCTATAGTAAAATAAAGAGAAATGTGAGACACGTGGGTGGCCTGCTCTGGGTGCAGGACACAGACCTGGGTTTCAAGTTCCTAAGAGTGCATTACTCCCTAGCTGTGTGACAGCTCATGGGCTGGGTCTTCAGGCCCCTCTTTGAAGAGGGATCCTGGGCCATAGATGCCAGCGGTCTTATAAATGTTCAGGACACAGAGGATAAGGTGGACCCAGCCCAC
>NW_022900919.1:23376369-23407802 GCF_012274545.1 Fukomys damarensis | reverse complement strand
TCTCTTTTCTCCCTCTTTGGTTTTTTTTTTTTTTTTTAGGCATGGCAGGAAATGTGGGAGTGTTACATGTTACAAGGAAGGCAAAAGTCCTTCCATCACTCCTAGCAGAATGTGTACCCATTACTCGTGGAAGGGCCTTGGTGTTTGTCCCCAGCACCCATGTCTCCCAGCCTTGTTGCTGATGAACTTGAAAATGTGCTACAGGTGCTGCTTGCTTTTCTCCTGTATGCATGCCACCCCTGTCTGGACTGACCACCTCTATTGTTTAAGATGGTTTTGAGAAGAGCACGGTCCACAGTGAGCCTTGGGCCCAGTAAATAATCTGGTTGCTCTTCCCCAGGCAGTTGGCTTTTGGTCTCGGTTTCTTTCACTCATAACCAAAATAGCTGTAAATTAAACACTTTTCCCCACAAGTCCAAGAAGGCCAACCCTTATTACCCTTCAGGGATTCCATAGTGAAGTTTTTGTCATTCCATAAATATTTCCCCCAGGAATGTGTCCATCCATTTTCTGGCTTCACTTTGGGTGAAACAGGAGAGAGGAGATGGGCTTCATTTCAATCACTAATGGCCTTGGGGTTTCTAATCAAAACAAGACGTGGGTTTTAGCAACAAAAGCGAATACTGCTCTTCCTCGTGCAGACAGGACCTGGCCTGGGCATCCCCTGTTTCTGAGGATTTGTCTTAGCGGCAGGGAGTGCTGTGTTCCCAAAGAAGAGTTAGCCTTGGAAATGAGGGCCAGATTTCCCTGCCCTGGCTTGTCCTTGAAGCACACAGCCTCCTTCTATAAGGAAACAATGGCTTTGGTTCCTCTGTGACAAAATCACTCTTGAGGTGACAGTCCACAGCCTGTCAGCCTCAGGAATTGATCGTCCCGGAGTCTCAGGACATGAAGAAGAGAGATGAGGAGTGACATTTGCTTGACGTTGAAGATCTATGTCAGTGATGACATAACAGAGCAGAGGGACAAAGAGCTCCTTGTCCGGGCCCGAGCACTAAGAAACAGAAACGCTGACTGTGTGTGCTGTCACTCACGGTCTGTGAGCCTGTGAGGGAGTCACATCTTACACAGTCCAGCCCCAAATACAGGCTTCTCTGAACCACATTATTTCCCTACACATTAAAAACAGGAGAAGTTGAGATGCGCTTCCAGCCCCTGCTTCTTATGGGCTGAGTCCCTAGGACCCTGCGACCACCTCCCCCCATCACAGTGGCCCCAGAGTGGATGGGAAAGGCTGCTGGTGCCCCCTTCACTTTGCTTGTGGCTGTGGCCTTGTCCAGGGGTGGAGGCTGAGCCTATACACCAGACTGTCCCAGAGGGCCATGGGAGGCACACCTGGTCGCTCCTGTTTGCTCTCTTCCACTCACTGTCTGTCAGAGGTGCTCCCTCAGGTGAGGCCCTAGAAGAAATGGAGATTGATGGAAGCTGGAACTCACCTCTGTTGTTGGCTCTGACCCAGGCAGGGCGCTGTATCGTGATTCTTGTGTCCTGATGTGCACTCGGTTAGATGGTCCCAGATTCAAGTGTTCTGTCTGTCATCAGACTTTGCGTCTCATTTGAGCTGGGAAATGTGGTCAAATAGGAGCTAAGTCATCACCTGGATGTGGTTCCTGCCTGACTGCAGCTGGCCCATCATGGCAGGGCCGATGGAGCAAAGCAGTAGATGCGAAGCTGCCTGCTGCCGCCTCATCTCATGTGTACACGTGCACAGACATTTCTGTGCCCACAGACACACGTGCACACACACAGATACACACAGAGGAACCCATGCATGCACACACACAGACATACACGCATACAAACACATGGGTACCGCAGGGTTCCCCCTTTCAGGCCGAGGCACAGTTAGCCTGCTTCCCCACATCCCAGTGCCTAGGCTCCCATGCTGGTGCTGCTGTGAGGCTAGGACTTGCAGGGACAAGACTCTGTCAACATTAGACATTTAACCACCCTGGGAGTCACAGGGCCATTGGGGGCAGAACTGACTGCAGTGCACTGAGGACTGACTGACGGATGAGGGGACGACTGCACACACTGTGCATATGGGTGAGACAGGAAGAGGGCAGGTGGTGCTCAGGGAGAACCGTCCATGAGCACATCTGTGCAAGGAGGAGAGGGTGAAACGGAGCCAGAGGTTTGGGAAATTCAGGAATGAGGCTGGGAGGGATAAGTCCAGAGGGTCAAGGGGGGCAGGGGTGGCTCCAGTCCCCCAAGAGGACCTCTCATGACCTGAGACAGAGGAAGGAGACACAGATGCAATTCAGGGTAAAGATAGTAGGTGAGCTGGAAGTTGAGATGGAAACTCTGATGTTTTTTTCTTGGTCAAGTAGGAATTGGGGCCATATGCAGAATAGGGTCAAACATTTTATAGTGTGCTTGAGAGGGAAATTTGGGGTGCTCTGGATTGATTCACAGGAAGCCTACAGATGTAAAGTCTTTAGGCCTCATTGGAAATCATGGGCCGTAAAGGTGATCGGCACCATTTCCTCCATCTCCAGGGTTGCCTGGTTGGCTGGATACAGGGCTCAGACTTTCCCCTGGCCCCTGGTCTGGGAGTAGGTGCAATGCATGGCAAGGTCGTGTGGTTAAGGAGTTCATGGGAGGGTCCTGAAGGGGCTGAGCTGGAGATCCGGCTGCTGAGAGAACTGGGAGGAGAAAGCTGATCTTGTGAGATGCATGGAGAGGACTGGAGACCGGAAGGGGAGTGCAGTCCAGGAAGAGCCCCGAGTTAGCAGGCGTTTGAGAGGGTGGGATGACGCTGTGGTGAGACAGAGGTGGCAGTGTGGGTGCGGCTGGCTAAGATCTGGAGAAGCAGGAAGAAGAGGCGTCGAGGAGACAGAGTGAAGTGTGCACTCCTTGTGGCGAGGCTGCAGGGTTGCTGATGGCCAACACAAGGAGCCTGAAGATGCTAGGGATCCACAGAGGGAGTCTCCTGGGGCAGAAGAGTGGACAAGCAGAGGCCTTCCCTCCAGCTGGGCCTGGGAAAGCAGCCACCTTGGGAATGCTAGGCGATCTCACTCAAGCCTCTTGGAGTTCCTTAATCAGATTCCTGGTCTCATAGCAGGCAGAAGTAAATTCTCCACACCCAGGGACACTCTGCTCATACCCCAGACCGGGATGCTCTAGACAGGTAGTTCCCTGCTGGCCATGGTGCTGCTGGCCTCGGGGCCCCATGGCAGTGGAAGTTTATCCTGCCCATGCTTCCTGCAGGCCCACAGTTTGGAGGGTCCCAGCCTTCTCAGTGCACCAAGTTGGGGCAGGTCCATATTCCTATTTTAGGCTCTCTGGGACTGATGTTTTCCAGGGAGCCTCAGGATGTCTTAATATGCCTGCACCTGGGGGACAGCTGACATCCCAGGGCCATCACTAAGAGTCACAGTGACACATCATGTTGTCCTCATAGCTTACGTGTGTCTGTAATTGTTCATTAAAACAAAAGAGTAGAAGCATAACTGATGCAGATGTCTTTTAATGCTTGGCTTTGAACAAACAAGAAATCGCTCCCAAACTTTAATTCCGGTCACTGTATGTTACCAGCCTGATTTTTGCTGCATTCAGACTCTTACTGTTTCCTTTCTCAGATGACCCAGAGGCCTTCCAAGGCGTTCCTGTGCCATCACTGTGATTCAGCTCCAGGGTCAGGGGCCTCCTGAGAGTCCAGGTCCCCAGCCCTTGTTAATGGTTTCCTACCTCCTTAAGACCCTTGAGGCCGCTGCTGGTGACCACTGCCTGCCTATCCCTGGCAAGGTTGAGGGCCCCAGATGTGTCTGTCCAAGATTGTTCCTCGTGTTTTGTAGGGTTTGGTCTATGGGCTTCTAATGACATTGGAAAGCAAAGGTATTCACCACAGAAGTGTTTCCACAGTAGGCATCTTTTATTTTTCCATCCCCCGTTTTGATGCTTCCCTTTTGGTTCAGTGTAGTATTTAAGATTGTGGGCTTTTTTCCCTGGCTTTTTAGGGTGTGATGATGTTTGAGTTTTAACCTTTTCACCTGCATTTACCACCCTGTCTTGTCAGTAGGTATAATAGGCAAAACCCCGTTGGTAAGGAGAAATATGCAAGATAGGCATATCTGCCTGCACAGGTCTCTCCCAGCAGAAAGGAAGGCCGTTGGTTCCGGCCACTTGCAGTCTGCACATCTTGGCTTAGAGTGCCGCTGCTTTTGTTTCTAGGTGGGAAATACTTAAAGCACTTCTGATGGAGGGTGGATGAGCAAAGAGTGGCAAGGACTACCACTTGCTGCTTGACTTTATCTTTATAGTAATGATGTGAAGGACACACTCCATGGGCCACTTGAAGTCTCTGTAAAGCAGGAAGAGATTCTGCGAAGCTTTATGGCCCCTGCAGAGCAGGCACCCAACATGGACACCTCTGGTCTTTTGCAGCCCTCTCCCTGCCTGCACGGACGTGGGGACGTGCATGGTTCCTAGGAGCCAGAGAAGCGTTTCGGACCATTTGGGTGGGACTTGGTACAGTGTGGAACAAGTGTACCACAGATTACTTCAGTGGGTTAGGGTTGGGGGTCGGGGCTTGGACACACTGGAATGGGTCATGGTCAGCTACTCTTCTTTTACTGCTGAGAGATGGACTTGGGTATGAAGTGATATTGCTTGAATAATACCAGGAGTTTTGCAGAAAGGGGAAGAGATTATTTTCAAAGTCTTTAGAAGTCCTAAGCTGTATCTTTGGACTGCCAAGAGTTTCCCTCTCTGCAGCCTATCTCTGCTCCCTGACTCTCTGGGTGTTCTAGTTCTGCGTGTGGGACCAAGGAGTGTGCTGCAGCTGAGAGGTCTGGGAAGAGACACAGTAGGCAAGGCAGGACTGGGCCTCTCCGGTGCAGGCTTTTGTGTCATGAGTGGAGATCCTTCCTTGAAGGCAGTTGTGGGTGGATGGGGGGCAGAGGCAGTGACAGCTGAGGAAGCCCATGGTGAGTGTAGAGATGCAAAGTATGCGCATTCCCCTGGGAACGGTGGGCCTGGCCCTCTGGGGGCGGGTCTGACTTCTCCAGACTCCTCACTGTGCATCTGGGGAGACTTGTCTTCAGCAGGACATGGCAGCAGGAGGCAATGGGAGGTGCTTCATGCACAGCTGCTCTTGGCCAGATCACTGGGGCTCTCAGCTCAGGATCTCTGGGCTCCTTGATATGCTTGGGCCGGGCTTCCTACTCTCTCTTATAGCATCCTACCTTTGCCACAGTACCTGACACAGGGACGGTGTCAGCGCCAGATCCTGTTCTGTGTCAAGATTTAAGCAGGTGGGCCTGGGCTTGCCCCTTTGAACAGAGTTGGAAGGGAGATCCCAAGTCGCCGTGCCTTCTACAGCTGGTGTCCAGGGTTGGAGCACAGGAGAAGAGTCCTCTCCACTGGCAGCTCTGCGCGTGTCCCCCACTGTCCCTGTTGCTGAGTCCCCAGTCCTGCTCCCAAGTGTGCAGGGCCTCATTTCTTTATGGATCCTGCTCAGCTCCTAGCTCGTGTGTGGAGCTCATGCAGCTCACCGGCACCAGGCCCAGCCCTCCAATCATCAGCTCCCGTGAGGAAGAGGTGACCTTGGCCCAGCAAGTATGGTCCTGGAGATTTGCTTTTCTGTTTTCACAAGGCATTTCCTTCCTCTCTGTCTCTATGGAGGCTGCACAATGAAACCGCACATACATAAATGTATGCCGCTGAGAATCAAGCCTTGTTGCCAGGCAACTGGCAGCTTTCAGGTCTTTTGACATTCTGCTGGTAACTCAGTCTTATTTTATAAAAATAGAAAACAGTCAGAGCATTTCCTGGATGAGCCAATTAATAGGATCAGGTTGCAAGTACATCAGCATGTAAATCAGTTGCCCTGGTCTTATCTTCTTCATGCACTTTATCCTGCACATCAGGTTTCTCAACCACTGTGGTAAATTCCTTCAGATCTGTTTAAGGATCTCACGAAGACTTTTCCCCTTGACATGTTCATGAAGCCAACTGATCCAAGGGATCCAACAGCAGCTTTACTGGAAAATGGCATCAGGAGGAAGTGTCTTTCTGGTCTCTTGCTAGAGTGGTTGCTGTGGAAATTGGCCGAGAGGTTAGAAATTGGAAGCTTGAGGTCACCATTGAAGGAATTTAGGGAATCAGATCTGCCTTTTGAGAACTATCAGCTTGGCTACATTGCCAGGCTCACACGGGAAGGACCTGAGAGGAGAGGAGAGAAGAAGAGATTTGCTGCAGTGACCACCACAGCCATCAGGAGGCGGAGGGGAGAAGAGTGCAGAGATTTCTGATTTTCAGCACACAGGCAGAAGTTTGAGTCAAAGAAGCAGCTCACTGTGCTGTGTGAAGAGAAGTCAGAGTCGATGCTGTGTTGGGCACAGCGAGGCGCTGAGTGTGGCTTGTATTGTAAAAGCAGTGGCGATGTGTGGGGCGTGGTAGGGAGATATTGAAGTCAGGCAAGGAGTTGGATGTGCACTTCAAGTAGGGTGAGCAGCTGTGAGCCCAGGAGAGGAGAGGGTGGCTGTGAGTCAGGACCTGGGGAGCCCTGGGGCTCCTGGCTGACTGCTCCTTCTGGCGCTGCTCCAAGAACAGGGAGCAGCAGGGGGTGAGCACCCCTCCTCTGGTGGCCCCACTGTGGGCCTCCTGAGATGGCCCCTAGGATGGGTGCAGGCACAGGGGTAGATGGCGCCCTCAGTTATGGGCTTGAAATTGTGGAGCAAGGACCTCATTCCTGCTTCTGCAGGGAAGCATTCCTGCCCGTGTGAGAGCACTAGAAATCCCATCACCAAATTCCTGCTGTCGTCACTTTCCCTCCCCAGAAACCAGCCCTGCCCCAGTGTGCTGGAGCCATTTCTCTGGAGTGTTCACCTTCCCTGCCCAGGTCTTGGCTCTGTGGAGCAGGGGTGTGCGCTGCTTGGGCTGGTCCCTTTCCACCCTTCCAGAGTCAGCTGGGCGGGCGGTGTCAGGGAAGGAAAGGAGCACCAGCCTCAGCCTCTGTCTCTTTCCTCCCCCAGGACTCACCCACCCATTCTCTCCCAGAAGTCAGCCACAAGGATGCATAGTACCAAGGCCCCCAGCAGCCAGCGCTGCCTGCATCCTCCCCGAAGTCAGTCTCTGGGCCCAGGGCTTCCCCTTCCACAGGACCTGCTCCTGGAAGCCCTCAGTGCCTCCTCCATCCCCAGGCCCACTTGATCTTTCAGATTCCCTTCCTGAAAGCACCCCCTGTCTTTGAGGTCCAGCTTCTCATCACTCTCCGCCCATCTCTCCCATCCCTCAGCCCTGAGTCTCTGCCTCCTCCACCCTGTTCTCTAGTGGTTTCACTTTTACTGTGCTTTTCAGAGCTTTTAACTATATTTCACCTGCAGATCCCATATGCAGGGTGTGCTTCACCTTCCTAACAAGACCTCTGTGCTGGAGGACAGGCAGGGTGGCCCTTGTCTCTGCTCTTCCCTCCCCTCCTGGGACCTGGCTCAGGTCTCTACAAGGGGCACATGGCTGCCCTCCCTGGCTTGCATGGCAGAGGGCTTAGGCACCTGTGACTCACGTGCTGTCTGGCCCTGTGGGCATGCCTGTCCCCAGGCTGGGTGATGGGGCTGGGTGTTCAGCTGCTTAATACATGCAGCCTTGGAAGCAGCCCTGCCTGAGGTTGCTCCTGTCTTGCTGTTTGTGTCATTGCTCTTCCTTTTATTTGGGGGGGTCCTGGGGATTGAACTTGGGTCCTTGCGCTTGCAAGGCAGGCCACCGAACCGCTGAGCTAAATCCCTGGCCTCTTATTGCTCTTCCTTAAGCACCAGTGAAACCCTAAGTCCCACAGGAGACGTGGGGTGTATTTTTAGACAGTTCTTTTATGCCAAGTCTCAGCTTTGTCTCAGTGTTGTTGAATGGGGTTGGCTTTTCTTCTCTTTCAAACCTAAAGGTAATAATACCTGGATGGAAACATTCTACCAGCCCTTCTCTTTTCATGTTTTTCATGTCAACACATCACAGAGATTGAGTTCAGTAATTCCATGCAGTCCTTTTTAAAAAGCTGGGTATTTGTTGTTTAAAGCCAGGGTTGCACCTGTTCTGTTACAGTGCTACAGAAAGTGTGTTGGGTAGAACAAAACTTGTTCACAACTTTGTACAAAGTAAATCTGTGGCACTACAGGTCTACTCAGTGACATAAAGAATAGCAAGGTATACAAATGCTGCTCGATTTATGATAGGGTTACATACTGCCAAACCCATCAGAAATTGACAACATAAGTTGAAAATACATTGACTTCTCCTAGCCCACTGAACATCCAGCCTGCCTAATGGGCACTTACATTAGCCTGAAGTTAGCAAAGTCACCTAAGTCCATACATATTTCATAGTTCAGTGTTGAGTGTCTCACTCCGTTTATTGAATACCTAGCTGAAGTGGGAACAGAATGGTTACATGGGTTAATGTACATTGAAGTACGGTTTTTACTGAACTCTTCATTTTCATGCCATCCTAAATTTTAAAAATTATAAGCCAGGAGCCTCTTATAGTGCTTCTTACTGTAAGGTACAAGAAACACACAAGCAGTTACTGACTGCATCCTCTGTGTCATTCATTTCCTCTTCTTTTTGTGTGTGTGTGTGGGGGGGTGTGCGCTCACCTGTGCACGTGTGCCTGTGTCCCTCCATGCATAGATATATGTGTGCACCTGGGAGACACACTGGGGACCCGGTGTGGTGCCTTCATGCTTTATGTCCATACACAGTGCATAGAGACATCGGGAGCACTAAGAGCCTTCAGTCTGTGTGTGGAGGTGGAGACTGGAGGTCTGTGCTCCCCACCCAGATTGGGTCATCGGAACTGCTCCCTGGCAGCATGTGTCCACAGAACTCAGCCATGTGGACTCAGTGCCTGGTGCTCAGTCATTTGGTGTCAACAACACGCCGTTTTATCCTATTGGACAGCAACCCCTTGTCTGATACTTCTCTTTTTGCCCCTCCCGGTCTCCTGCTTCCTGGGAAGAGAGAATCACAGCGAGATCGAGCGGCGCAGGCGGAACAAGATGACCCAGTACATCACCGAGCTCTCTGACATGGTCCCCACGTGCAGCGCACTGGCCCGGAAGCCAGACAAGCTCACCATCCTACGCATGGCTGTCTCGCACATGAAGTCCATGAGGGGCACAGGGAACAAATCCACAGACGGGGCCTACAAGCCTTCCTTCCTCACCGAGCAGGTGCCCGCTCTGCGCTCCTCTGTGGTGTACTCCCAGCTAGAGGGGAGAGTCGCAGCTTCACCGTGCTGACGTAGATGACGTGGGGGTGGGGTGGGGTTTGATGCCGAAGAAGGGAGGAAGCCAAGAAACCTTGCTTGCACTTTTCAGCAAGAAGTGCTCTTCAAGAGTGTCTGGTCTTTTCATCTTCTGTTTATTATAGTTCAGTGAGATGACCCTGCAGATATATGCTGTGCATCTGAATAATAGGCTTAGCAAGTGGACAGGGAGAAAGTCAGTGGGAACAGAGCTTTGTGCACCAGGATAGCGGTGAGGGTGATCCCCCACCCCTTGTCACAGTTAGCAGTAACGGTGATGGTAGCAGGACTGTCACAGCTGGCATTAGAAGGCATCTGCAGTGCCTGGCTAGGGTCAGATCTTTTTATGCATTATTTAATTTTCTGCTCATTCTAGTCCAATGGAGAAGCCAGTTTTATTAATACCCATTTTATAGATGAGAAAGTTGAGGCTTGGAAAGAATCAACAAATTGCCAAAAGAGAATCAGCTGTTTCTGAAGGAGCCAGGAGCTGGTCCAAGAAGATGGAGTTTGGATCCCAAAACCATACAGTTAACGCTTGTGTTGGTCTTTGGATGTTGGGAAGAAGAATGCGAGATAGCAAAATAGTATTTTGTTAATGAAATCACATGAATCAGAATTCTGAATCCTTTCAGGATGTGCCGGCCACAGGGCAAACCAGCCAGATATCTAAGCTTCCCTTCCTTATCTGTGCAGTGAATGTGAAGCTTTCAGACTCTGAAAGCTTCTGCATGATAAATGAAATGATGGATTTGAAAAGACCTTGTGTACAGTGTAGGGGAAAAGGCAGAACAGTATAGTTGTCAGGAAGTGTAGTTAGGAAGTATGAGAGCTTGCAGAGTAGAGAATCTGAGGAATGCGCTGCTTAACAAGTCAAGAACATGGGGGCCAGAATGGAGCAGAGCAGAAAGGCCCTGGTGCCATTGCACACCGATGCTCGGGATGGGGACAGCATGAGCATCCTGGGGAGGAGCCACAGAATGTGCAGAGAAGGGAGAGGGATTCTACATGGGAGCCTCAGAGGGAGGAAAGAAGACATTTGACAAATCTCTTCTGTGGTGCCGAGAATGTGTTCATGTTGTGGGAGTAGGTTTAGACAAAGACCATAGAAGGGAAGCAGCATTTGTGACTGTTCTGTTCGGCGGTTAGCAAGTGCTTCACCTGCTTGAACCCTGTGGAATCCCCTGGGGCTCTGTGTCCCCTCATCCTCAGCTGTCCAGATGGTGTGGCAGTGACCACGTCGGCCCTTGGGGGACATGGAGCATGGTGGCTCAGGGCAGCGGCTTCAAGCCTCATTTCCGCCTCCATAAAAATGAATTCCATGGTGGGTCCCAGGCCCTGCGGATGTAGTGAGGGAGCAACGTGTGTCAACTGCTCCACACTGGGCTTGGAGAGGAACCAGATAGAAATGCACTGAGCACTACTAACCAGTAGGGCGATAGGAAGCTTTTCCTCTACGTTTATTTCTTACAAAACTCTTGCAGGGACAGCATTTGAAATGACTCCCTGAGCGCCTACAGTGGCGTGACTGTAGAGGAGTGGAAGCCACATGAGGACTACCTGCGTTTCTCTCTTGCTCAAATAGGTGATGGTAACAGCCGTGTTTATGGAGCACCTCCTGTGCACCGGCCCTTGCTAAATCCTTCACCACAAGAGCTCATTTAATCCCCCAAAATCTCACTGAAAACAAAACTGAAAATAGCAGAAGCTGCAGATATTAAGTGTGGAAGAGCCAGGATGAGCCTTCTTTTTCTCCAAACCCTTGGTCTTAGCCTCTACTGTCCGTTAACTGAAGACAGAGGCTGGGCAGGTTCTGGCTTCCAACACAGAACCTTGGATTTGAGATGAACTCAGGGAAAAGTGACAAGTGAAGGTGAGGGTAGCCCTATCCATAGGCCCTTCCTGATCCTTGCAAACTGGATGCCAACATGAATTGACAAGTGAAGCCATTCAGCCCTCCCCGTGACAGAGTTCTCTACTTCGCCAGATAGTCTGCCCACCTTTAAAACCTTTAAAAAGGCTCTTCCTGTTGGGAAGATCTTCCTGATAGCCAGAATAAAATTGCTGACCCAGTCCTAAGTGTCTAGGAGACACAGCAGAAGTGCAAAGGATGGGAAATGAGCAAAATAAACTTCCTGGAAAAATGCTTGTGTAGTCTGCTTCCCTCCGAGTTTCTCAGGCTGAGGAGGTTTGTATTCTTCCCCTGCCCAGCACTTAGACACATTCACAAAGCTCCTGTGGTCCTGCAGCCCTGCTTCCAGCAGATCAGCATCTTCTCAGCTGCAGTTGGGGCTTAGGTCGGGGCCAGAAGCTCCAGCTGGGTGACTGCAGCAGGAGCCTTTGTCTCTGGAAGCTGCATGGGCAGGGAGACAAAAGGAGTCTTCTGGTGTCCGGTGCAGACATCAGGTTTTCTCTGCTATCCAGTGGGGACATCAGGGGTTCTCTTACATCAGGTGTAGACATGAGGGGATCCTCTTGTTTCCAAAGACACTGCTTAGCTTAGATCTGCAGGAGGAGGGGAGTATGGAGAGTGTACTGTCACTGTGTCAGGCACTTGGTGAGGAGACACCTGGTCTGGCCCTTTTTCCTTTATTCCACCAGCATTTTCTGTGCCAATCGCTGAGTGCTGGTCCCCTCTGCAGCCGTGTTATGGTTGCATTTTCAATATGCAGGGATGACACTCACACCTCTGGCAGCCCCACACCCTGTGGTGGTCACCTACCCTGCCAACATTGGAGAAATCTCTCCCTGAGAGAGGGCTGTGTCTCAGGAATGGTGCATTTTTCTAGCTTATTTCCTGGGAAAACTGCATTATTTTCCTATATTATTTGTACACTCGAATAAGTATTAGAATAAAAGAAGCTAGAGGTTGTTGATAAGAAAAAGTAATTGATTTGTGTCTTCTGGAGCCTGTGCTGATCCCAATTTTGCCTTCCTAGGAGCTGAAGCATCTCATCCTGGAAGCCGCTGATGGTTTTCTGTTCGTCGTGGCAGCCGAGACAGGGCGAGTGATCTACGTGTCTGACTCAGTCACGCCTGTTCTGAACCAGCCCCAGTCAGAGTGGTTTGGGAGCACCCTATACGAGCAGGTGCATCCTGATGATGTGGAGAAGCTGAGAGAGCAGCTGTGCACCTCGGAAAACTCAATGACAGGTCAGTGTGGCTCTTCTATAGGGCTGTCCAACCGCAGGAAAAATTCTCCTAGTAAACATGCTGAAAATATGCAGTCATAAAAAGCTCCCTAAAGGTGAGAGAGTGTACTTTACTTAGCCTGTCATAGCTTCATTCACCCTTTACTTTTTAAAAAATCTTTTTTAGTGTGTGAGGGATTGAACTCAGGACTTTGCTCTTGCTAGGCAGGCGCAGTGCCAATGAGCTAAATCCCTGGCCCTAAAAAAAAAAAAAAAAAATCTGTTTTTAAAGCATTACTTTTCTGTATTTTACCTGTAATTACAGCACCTTGCCACTAGGAGCCCTCATTGCTGCACTAGTCGGGTCCACACACTCATGAAGTTGGTGCAGAAAGTGTGTGGTTATTTGTGATCCTGATCATAGATGCTCGTTACCCAGGCCTTAGTCATCTGGAATGTTGTTTCTTACAGAAAACGTTTAACTACAAATGGTTCTGCTATAATGTAACACACACTGAAAAATCACCATAGTATAGGGCCAGGGATTTAGCTCAGTAGTGCCAATACTTGCCTTGCAAGCCCAAAGTCCTGTGTTCAATCCCTAGCACACACACACACACACACACACACACACACAAAAAAAAAATCACTACCATATACAAAAATCATGCAGTAAAACTACAGGGCTTATGGAACCAAAGTGGGTTAAGAATACAAACTTCAGTAATGTATCCATGGCAGAGAAAAGCAAAAATAGAAATCTGTTAAAAACAGTAGCTCATCTTTACATTTAGATGGTTAAAACATTCATAAATATTATGAAACATGGCCCTTGAAGTTGGCGAGTGAACGTGTGTCTCAAAGGTGTTGCCACGTGTGAGTTAGAGATGGTGGAAGTCGTGAAATCAGATGGAGAATTTTAACACCACATGTGGGTGAGTGTGGCTTGTAACAGGCAGCGAACCAAGATTGTTGGTAGATGGCCCTGGTTGTGAGTTTTGTGTATTCCTTTATGATTTGGTTGTGCTAGGTACAGTTTTTTGTTCATCTAGTAGTTCTCACAAGATAAACACAAAATTCTTATCCTCAGATTGTTCCCTAATACAGTGGTACCTCAATTAAAAAACTTAATTCTTGTCACAAACCGTGCTGGATGAGAACTGAATCAAAATTCCTATAAGGTCAGCATTGAACCTAACCATTGGATGTGATGTGGTTCTTATCCGGTTCCCCTTGGACCAGAATTGTGGAAAGAAGTAAGTTTGAGAACCACGGTACCGGTGTGTATTAATCGAATGAATTTACGTTTTCATAAAGAGTTACAGATTTGTTGTATCATGACATGCGTGTTTTGCCCGCTCATGGTGGGTTTGGGCCATGCTGTTCTGCTGGATCACACTGGGGGTGCTGGTTCCTACTCTGCACCTGCCCGCAGTGCCTGTCTCTGGGCTCTGTACGCAGGAGGCCTTCAGAACAAGCTTCATGGAGTGAGTCTGTGTTGCACTCATTGTACTCTGCTCTTGTTGACGAGTCAAATACCACAGCCTGCGTGACTTAACAGAAATTTATTTTCTCAGTTCTCTACACAGAAAGTCTAATAATGGCGTAGTCTATTTGGGCTGCTATAACAAAATATTATTAACTGGGTAGCTTTTACATGACAAAAATTTATTTTTTCACAGTTCTAGAAATTAGAAAGGCCAAGATCAAGCCACCAGTAGATTTAGTGTCTGGTAAGGGCCCATGTTTTGGTTCCCAGGTGGCATTTCTTGAAGGGCTTAGTTGCTGTTGTGGTCACTTTCTCATTACTGGTGCAGAATTCCCAACACCCACAACTGAAAGAAGGAGAAGTTTATTTTGGCTCACATTTTAAGTCCATGGTTGGCTGGCTCCAAAGCAGGCAGGGCATGGTGTCAGGGTCGGGTGGAGAAGTGCTGTCCACGTCTTGGAGGACAGGAAGCAGGAGAAGGGAGGAGTCAGGGAAGAAGATAAACCCTTCCAGATCACCTGCCTCTTCTGGACAGACCCCACCTCTCATCAGCACATTCGGTTGTGGATTCATCGTCCGTGGATCCAAGCACCTTCCACACACATGAGACTTGGGGAGGGCATTTTAGATGTAGGGCCTCTTCTGTAAGGGTACTGATTAAATCATGAGGATGCCACTCTCATGACTTAATGACCTCCCCAAATCCCGCCTTCTAATACCAATAGTACCTTAGGGGTTAGGAATTCAAGGTAAGAATTTGAAGTCAGATATTCAGTTCATTGGGCCTGTGACGGTGGTGCTGGCAGGGCTGGTGTCTCCTGAGACCCCTCTCTTCTGTTTCCAGATGGCCACCTTTTCTTTGAGGCCTCCATGGTCTTCTCTGTGCATCCCTGGTGTGTCACTTCCTCTTACAGGGACTCTAGGCACACTGGATCAGGGCCACTCTGACCTCATTTTACCTTAATTACCTCTTCCAGGGGCTAGCTCCAAAGACAGTTACATTTTGAAGTTCTAGAGGTTCGGACTTCAACATGTGATTTCAGAGTTCATAATTCCACCCATAACACTTAGGGTAAGACTGAGTCAGAGGTGACAAAGAAGGCACAAGTGCAGCTGTTTCTGAAGGATGATAGCAGTTTCCTTAGTGCTGATGATCCGTGATTCACAGCAGGAGGAAGAGGACAGAGGATTAGGATATGAGGACAGGGTCTGCCTTACTGTTTCCTCATGGGGTGACACATCTGCTAGTGAGCCGCATGTTTTCATAAAACACCAGTGTTAACACAGACCCAGAAAGACTTGTCCTGCCGTCCAGTCTGGAGCTGAGTTAAAGAACTTCACACAGAAGTTCTAAAGAATACACACGGCAGAGTTAGGTATTGGGGCAGGAGAGAGAAGGGAAAGCAAGTCACCTAAGAAGTGTTGTTGACAGCTGAAAATTCCTCCTCTGGAAAGAGCTGTCTTTCCCAGATTCTGTGTCCATCCACAGGATGTGGCTTCCTGAAAGCTTGTCTGGAGACCCCGCTAAGGGCCCTGGCAGGGGAAGTGGTTGTCAGGGATGGGTCAGGCTCAGCTCAAGGGTGTCATTAACAAGGTCGGGGGATGTTTCTGTGTGTGAAGTCTTAATGTGGCTGGCAGAGTTCGTAGGGCAGTAAGGCACACTGGCTGTAAATGCCTTTGGAGGGGTGCTGGGCAGTGGCCACAGCAGCCAGAGCCGGTGCAAAGAGTGGGCAGTGCTCCAAGATGACAGAGAAGACCCGAAGGCAGTGTGCCCCTTCTGGTTGGCCTCCTCTCCAGAGCAGCAAGAGCAGTCTGGTGAAGCTGCTTCTTATCCTTAGTATGGAAGAGGGGAAGGTCCCCGGAGGCCACAGGATGACCTGTCACTCTGCCATGACCCAGCATGAAAGCTTGGCGAGCTGGAAGGAGGTTGGAAGAGATTCCTACAGCAGGGTTCCCTCACTGGTGGCCTTGGGGGTTTAGGGTGCTCAGGAAGAGTGGGGCTTGTCTTTGTGAGCAGCCAGCCCAAGGGTAGGCACAAATGCAAACTCTCCTAACGAGCTGTAAGGGTGTGTGGCTGGGCTAGGCTGTCTCAGACCCTCCTGTCTTTGTTCCTAACCTGTGTGCTTTTAGGCAGGGAAATAGGGGATGTGGTGATTTGGCTATTTAAGGTGCCCCCTCCCAGCATTGTGTGGTCCAGTGCTCCTAGGCTGTGGTGTGCTTTATGGAGGAAACAGGTGCACGTTAGGCAGGCTTCATCCAGACAGTGCTGTCGCCTGTGAGTGCAGTGTCAGTGAGACAACAGTGTACATGAAATAAGGTGTCTTTAATCAGAAGCACTCAGACAAGGTGCTTCTGGGTGACCAGAAGCTGGCAGCGACTTAACCCTGTGCTTCCCCTGGGAGTGGTAGGTCTGTATTTGCTAATTCAGTATCCATGGCAACTTTATAAATCACAGCTCCCTGGGATGATGAGAATCTGTTGTGTGCCTTCTCTTCCAACCCAGGCTTTGCTCCTCTTTGCACAGGATGGATTATCAGGCAGGCCAAGGTGCTTACATGCAGCTCTGTCTTCACTTGGGGCCTGTGGCTGAACACAGATGCTTCTACAGATGCTCCTACACATGTCTTAGGGCTGCCTCTCTGCCCTTCACTTGAACCCCTGTCATGCCCTGACCAATCCCGGGATCTAGGGAGACCCTGATCCAGGGTTGAGGCAAACTTCTCCACTCAGGACCTTGGTACCCAGGAGCTGGAGAAAGTGATTCCCAGAAGGAAGTCAGTGCAGTCACCCAGAGGAAGAGACACTAGGCGGGCAGATTGGCAGGTGTGCAGAGCCAGCCCCGGACAGCCAGGCTCAGCCATGTTTGAGGTGTTCCTGACAGGGAAGGATGGAATGTTCTGGACACTGGGGGTGGCCTGGAATACTAGGGCTGGGTGACAGGATTCTGAGCAGAAAGTGGAGTGGATGCCAGCTATGGAGGAGACTGATAGAGATTAGATGTAAGTGTTGTTGGGGAAGAAGATGCACAACTAGTGATGGTGGATATCTGAGAGCCTTAGCCCTCCCTGTGGGGCAGCCGAGGAGAGGCGCAAGGCCTTGCAGGTGATACAAGGCCACTGATGTAACAACAGGTAGGGTTGAGAGCCAGCAGAGGGCAGCAGACCACTGGCACGTGGAGTGAGATGATTATCCTCAGTGTCTTCCTGTGGGAAGCCGAGACCCTGGTGAGCACAGGCAGAGGTGGCTTGTCGGTGACCCCACTCCCTCAGCAGGAAGGAATTGTCCGGATTGTCTGGCCAGGACGTAGATGTGGAAGATGATGACTATGGGCTCCTTAAGACAAGGTCCATTTGGTCCTTTCCTTGGCCTTGTACTGTTGCGGTTTGTTTTCACTGGGCTCTCCCTGTATTCTGAGAAGTGGGTCTACATTTTGGTTCAGCTTAGAGAATAACTTTGAGGTAGTTAGAACAGTCTAACGGTAGAAAGTGTGCCAGCAGAGTCTGAATTCCTCCCTCCCGCCCTTCCTCCCTTTCCTTTTTTCTCCTTCCTCTGTTTCTCCCTCCCTCCCTCTCTCCCTCTCCCTTCTTTCTTTCTTTGCTTTCTTGGAGGCTTGAATCCAGGGCTTTCACAGTTAGCTGCATGTCAAGACTAGTTTTTTTGAGGCAATCTCTTACTAAATCACTAAATTGCCTACACGAGGCTTGAATTTGCAATATTCCTGCCTCAGCCTTCCAGAGCTGAGATTACAGGCGTGCACCATCACATCTGGCTCCTTCTTGCTTTTATCTGATGAGTACTTCATTTAACCATTTATTCTTCGGTTCAACAAGTACCTGTTTTGCAGGACTGTGAACAGGTCTGTGGGGTGCAGCTGGCCTCATGATCAGGACTAATACTCTTCACTCCGAAGAGCTCCCAGCAGTTTGAATGAATGAACCCCCATTTCCCAACCCCTCCAGCCCAGCTTCTGCATGATAATTTTGGGAGAGCCTGAGCCAGGTTGGTCTCCAAGGCCTTTAGTTGGAAAGCCCCAAGCATGAATCACACATCCCAATCTCAGCTGTGATTAAGCTTTCCTATCTCCCCGAGAACTCTGTCGAAGTCCAGAGATACTTTCAGCCTTGGATCATAGGCTTTGCAGCAGCGCGGTCTGGGCATAGATAGAGGGTCATGAGAGCAGGCTGCAGGGGAGCTGCTATCAGCCGCTGTTGCTGTGAAGAGCACAAGCATTCAGCCACAGCGTTCAGGCACCCTGACAAGCTGGCCCTAAAGCATTTTAGGACCCATGGAGCTAGGTCCATGAGTGCTCACATCTGGTGCTTCACGGGAGCTCTCCCTGCATGTCTGGGAGAGAGAGGGCCTGTGGTACATTGGTTGCTGGGTGCTTTTACTTTCTCATTCAATGTTGGTGTTAATAATTGTAATTCATTCTCTTACATTCATTTGTACATACTTGGTACCTGCTGTGGGTGTCAGCCCTGGCTACACATTGACAGCAGCCCCCTGGGGAGAGATGACCATATGCTTGCCCAGGACTGGGGCAGAGACTGGGCACTGGTGTTTGTCAAAGCTCTGAGTGATTCTCATGCACACAAAGTAGTGAGAACTGCTGGTCATCTGGCCTCTGCTCCATTCCCAGTGCGGGGGCTGCTGCTGACCTTTTTACAGGTAAGGACACAAAGGTCGAGGTCACTGCCCCATGGCTGAGGCTGGACTCTGCAGTCATTGCACGGTTAGTGTACCTCTGTGGAGTTATAAGATATAAAGGAGCCTAAAGGCCCAGCATGGCCCTGTGTCCCTTGGGGAAGCAAAAGCCAGTCCAGCCACCCAGCCAGACGTGGGGATGCAGGTTCATGAGGGGTAGACCAGAGCAGCGTTCAGGGCATGAGGGGCACGTGAGTGGTGAAAGGCAGAAAGGCTGAGACCCCATGTCCTAGTGCTGTGGTTCTCACTGCGGCTGCTAGAGCAGCTTTACGGGCATCACTTGTGAACTTGCTAGAAATGCAGGTTCTCTGCCCCACCTTGGTCCCTCCGAATCAGAAGCTCTGGGGGCTCAGCAGTCTGCATTCCACTGTGTGCAGTAAGCACTTGGGGTGCTGACTGAAGCTGAAGAACAGTGACTGAGGGAAGGCGTCCGGGGACTTAGTGTCCTGTCACACGGATGGGGCCCACCTTTATCAGGACTGTCACATTCTTTCAGCTCTGAATTTAACATTCTTCCTCTGTCCCCAGAAAGATGAGGGGGATGCAATTCTGTGAAATGTCCCGCTCACTGTAAGACTCCGATGCTGGCATTTATCTGTACTTGGAAGGTGCAGGCTGTTGAGTGTGCTCTGAGGGCCAGGAATACCTGCATCTCCTGTGACTTCTTGGTCCCCTCAACTGCAGGCCCCCAAGCCAGGCTTGCTGATCCAGAATCTGCACTTTGCACATTGTTAATCTGGAGAGAGCTGAACTAAAGAATTTCTTGAGTCACAGTGGAACTGGGGCTGTGGTAGCTGGGGTCTGGGCTCCTTTGGAAGCCAGGACTGGAGTGAGGTGACAGGCTCTGTGCCAGTGGCTTTCCCTGCCCTGGTGCGTCTGCCCAGCTCTCAGCGGTATAGGCTGAGTAACACCCAGCGCCCCATGGGTGTCCTGTCTCCTGCACAGGCAGGGAGACTCCTACATGAATGAAGAGGATTCTGAAAGGTGTGAGCACGGCTGCAGTGCTGGCTGACTGCAGCCCCACAGTCCTGGGAATGTCATGGTGCAGCTCATGAGGCTTAGCTCTCCACCAGGGACAGCATGTGGTGGCATCTCACTGTGGAAGAGGAGAGGACAGAGGGGACCCACACTGTCACCCGGGAGGATCTAGGAAGAGCAAAGTGAAACCACCCTGCAGGATGCCCCTGAGGATGGACAGGCAGCATGGCACACCTCCCGGGACCGGACACATGCGTGGGAAAGTGGTGTCTGCTGTCAGCGTGCAAGCTCAGCCCACCGCAGACAGCTGGGCCTTTTTAGCAACACTTTGCAAAAGAGGGTAAGGACAGACCGTGTGGAAATGGGCTGCGCCTTTATTCCTGGGGTGGAGGAATGTCAGGCAGATAATCGGCCCCTCAGGGCTCCTGTGAACCTCACAGTCCACCCTGCAGTATCAGCTCTGGAAAAGATGATCTCTTTCCAGATGTCAGTCATGAAGGTAACTTCATGAAAACCATACTTTCAAGTAGATAGCTTATTTTCTTTGGAATACTCAAACTGAGCCTTTGGACAAAAGCCAGACCCTGAAATCCTTAACACATTCAGCAGTCCATTTCTTGCCTTATTAGGTAACAAAGAAGCAAAAAATAAAATAAAATGCGGATTTTATCTCAAGTCAACTGTGAACGCTGTCACTGAGTTTCTGTTGTTTAAAATAGAAATAAAACATCTTAACGGTAAGAAAAACATGTTTATTTTATTTAGGCCACTCAGAAATTGCTCAATTGTGTAGTAAACACTTAGGTTGCTGGAAAATGCTTTAGGCCTGGCTTGCCAGGGCACCTGGTGGACCCACACAGGGTGAAATCTGACCGCTGAGGCTAGGTGTTCGTGCTTTTCACAGTGACTTTCCCACTGGAAACCATGGCCTCGTTACATCTATTGTCCCAGATGTTTCCTTGGATGTAGTTCAGTTCTTTCTCATTGTTAAATATTTATACAACCTGCCTTGTTTCGCTTTGCGGCACACATAGCTTGTGGATTGCCACTGAACTGTTTTCTGCCTAGCAGTATTTCATGAATCTGCACAGATTCCAGCCCAAGCTGCTGCGTCCATTGTCACTGTGGTGTCACGACAGATGGAAGAACTGGAGCAGGGTCCGCCTCCAGTAGGGGTAGTGTCCCTGCACCCGCACGCAGTGAGCTCACACCTACCTGTGTGCTGTGCATGGAGGCAGTGGGGGCACAGCCAGGGAGGTGGAGGGATCCCTGATCTTGGAAGCAGGTGCCCCGATGATGGGTACCGTCCATGATCTTTTGCCATGGAGAGTGACCTAACCCCACAGGCTTCAGTTTCCTGTGTCGCCCACAGGACTGCTGTGAAGCTCACTGGAGGTGACCTGTGGGACAGTAATTGGCTGTAGTGCTTGGATATTGTAGAAATTTAATTCATTTTTAATAATTAAAAATGACATTTAACCATTACTATGGAACTGGGGTTTTCCAAACGTTCCATCTTGCCCCACTTTGTTTCTCCTCTTACCTCTCACATGTGTCCCAGGACAAAGGCAAATGGGCGGCCTCTCTCAAGGGCGACAGTCCCTGTGTGCCCTGTACTCGAGACCATCACCACCGGTTCAGTGCAGGAGAGGGGCAGAGATGGGTTCGCTCACTTCCTCTCGTCTCTGCCTGCTTCCCTCCGCCAGCCTGTGTTTCTTCGGGACCGACTGGCTCTGTGCAGAATGCTCTGCTGTGTCAGGAACACTGGTGAGAAAGCATGTGAGCGCTGCTCCTCTGGAGTTTGCAGTTTGGTGGGACAGAAGGGTGCCAGAGAGGTGGTCACCTGTACTGCCCAGGTGTCGCCGAGGACGGGGTCAGGAGGTAATGAGAACTAACAGCAGGGTGTTGCACATGCTGATAGGCTGGGTGGGCTTGTGAGTTGGTGCTGCTCACTGAGGTCTGAGTGAGAAGGGACAGCTAGGGAGGAGCAGTGGGAAGGGGCTGTTTATTCCCAGGGATATGAGAGGCTCACTCTGGCGACAGAGCAGCGGACATGTGGTAGGATGTCCACATGGGCTCAGGCGACCACGGCTGGAAGGGAGTTGGAATTACACAGGCTTGGTCGGGGGTAGTGTACAGTTTCCTCCATCTGCTATAACAGACTACCACCGACTGAGCAGGAATTTATTCTCCCACGGCTCTGGACTTGAGAAGTCCACAATCGGTGTCAGCAGGTTGGTCGCTCTTGTTCACTGCCCCTCTCTCTGCCTCTGTGAGAACCTGACAGCCCTGGCGTTGCTGTGCCCATCGCCCTCGGATCTCTGCTTCCACTGTCATGTGCTGCTTTCTCTGGTTTCTGTGTGCAGTTCTCCCTCTTCCTATAAAGATAGGAGTTGTGTTGGATTAGGACCCATCTTAGGCAATATGGCCTCCTCTTAACTTCATGCTGTGTACGAAAACCTATTTCCAGATAAGATCACACACAGGTTCTGGGTGGACATGAATTTGGGGAGACTCGTACAGACATCACCAGTGGAGGTGCAGGGAAGTTGTATTTGATCCACACCCTTTAGCTCCTTCTCCGTCCACATAGTATTTGGAAAACTGAGGTCTCGGTTTTAGGTGGCCTCTGTGGTGACTGTGAGTTCTCACAGACAAAGCTCTTCTACTGGAAGAGAATTTGGCAGTGGAGAGAGCACAAAGCAAGTCAGCGTCCTGACTTGTGGTGTGGAATCAAGTCACAAACCCACGCGCCTTCTTCCGATGCCTCTGCCCTCGCTGCTGGCCCCTTGGGCCCCCATGCTCAGGGCACCCTCCTGGGAAGTAAAACTACATGGTGTTGTTACTCTCCTGTAACTGTCAGTCAGCCTCCTGTGGGTGACCAGTGTCACAGTCACGGGCCCAGGTCTTGCCGGTCCAGGTGGGGTGTAGCTTTGTCTGCTGCTGTCTTGGCACCGTGGTGCTTTCAGGTGTGTGCTTGATGCAGAGCAGCCCGGCTGGCCCATCCCTCTGTCTCCTGCTCCTCCCGCTGGACCTTGGTCTGCAATTGGCCTGAGCCTGCCCTCCACAGGGGAAGGCAGCATGCTTCTTCCCACACCTCTTGCATCCAGTGGGCAGGTTGCTCTGTGCTCTGCCTGTACTTGCTGTTGTTCTGACTTCATCAGCAGATGTCCAAGTCCTGTCCACCTTCCCCTGCTTTGGACCAGACCTGCTACTGGACAGAAGCAGAGCTTGGGCACTGTCTGGATGGCAGGCCAAGGCCATTATCTGCTGAGAAAAATGCAGTGGGAAGTTGCCATGGCAAGGGTGGGCAAGGGTGGAGTGGGGGAGGGTGTTGGGCAGGACTGAAGCAAGACAGGGTGTTGGGAGGTGGGCCATCCAGCATGGGGTGCAGGTGACAACAAGGGCCTGGCCAGGTGTGACCTGTCTGCCTCTGCCAGTCTGAGGGCACAACATTGGGTGGCAGGTGCGGGACACAGTGGTCATGCTCTGCATGAGCACCAGTCCCAGGCTTCCTTTGCAGTTGGATGGGAAGCCTGGATACTGTGCCTCAGCCCCTTATTAGTATCCTTTTCCTTCCTGTCCTTGACTCCTGTCTGAGAATGTGTCTCCCTTTGTCCAAACTCAAAACTTGCCGGGAAGGGAAACTAACCCTAGAAGCATACAGGTTTTGCGAGGCTTGAAAAGAAGCCTTGCCGAAGTGAGGGGGTTTCCATCCATCATGAGCCTTCCTCTGCAGGAGAAGCTACTGGCATATGTGGCCTCTTCAGTGAGGGTTGTGGAGGGACCAGGAGATAGGGATCAGCCGCATTGTGAGCCTAGCGCTCATTGGGTTCGTGCAGAGCCAATGGCTTCTCCCTGCATTCTGTATAAGAGAATCAGAGGAGCCCTCAGCCTCTCCAGGCTGGTCTCTTGACTCCCAGAGCCTTCCAGGGGAAAGGGTGGTGTTATTTCTACAAAGTGCCATCTTCCCCACCTCCTAAAAGCAGTGTCTTCATCCTCACTAAAGAAGAGGGGAGGGCAAAGTTCTCTTAAGGACTCCATAAACACATTTTGTGTCTCATCAAAAATACATGTGAATGAGACTTGAGAATGCTAACTTTTTCTGTAAATTCATGTGGAGAATTAACCACATAAACACTATTTGGGCATTTCTTTCAAACACTAGGATTCATTCCCTAAGGATCAATTTTCTGCATTTTCATTTTTACATCACAGATTTTCCTGAATTAATGAATATCCAAATGTCACCTGAGAAGCATTTATTGAAACTTTGCAGATATGTTTTTTTAAAAAATTCCCAGCCCTGGGGATATAGCTCAGTGAGTGGCAGAGTGCTTGCCTAGCATGCATGGGGCCTTGGGTTCCCAGCCCTTAGGACAGTGATTCTCAACCTTAAAGCACATCAGAAGTCTGCTGGATCTTTTAACAGTTCTGATGCTGAGGATCTAGTCCATTTCTCTGAACTATGTTTGATGAATCCCCAGGATCTGTATTTCTAAAAAAATCCTTGTGATTCCTCTGTGAACCAGAGGATGAGGGATCCCTCGAAAGAAAGAAAGACTAAAACCCAGTTAAATAAAATTACAGCACAAACTGTCCTATATCTAGGAGAGAAATTTCAGAAAGTACAAAAAAGTTTATTTTTTAAATTACTATACAAAAACAAAATGTTAAGAATGTAACCAGCAACATAACTGAAAAATGCAGTCTCTGCATTTTAAACCCTCTCTTACAAGAATCTTGATTTCTTAATAAAATGTTTTATCTTAACTTTGATACTCAATGAGTAGAGATTTTTTTTCCCCTCCTTCTATAAAGGGAAACTATAACAAAAATAACCTAGAAGTAGTATTGTTTTTAAGCAGAGATAATTATTTTGTGTTACTTTGGAACATTTGAAAAGACATTGAATCATTGCTTCCTGCTGGTTTGATTTAGATTTCGGTAATGGTCTCACGTGATGGTCATATTTTGTGAAGCTTTGGTTAAAAATAGCTTGATTGCAAAAACTCGAGCATGATCAAGAAAATTAAAATAGTTTCCTCCAGCTTCACTGAAGAATGACACATTTCCCTCTGAAATGTCATGACTTAAGCCAAATAGTTAAATAAAAATGCACATATAGCACTGATCTTTCCTGTTTATTGCTTTTTTTAGGAGAATCTAATTGAGGAAAACATCTGCATCCAGCTTCCCTTTATTTGTGTGGATTCCTTTCTCATCCTCCAGCACAGAGCCTCTGCTGCCTATGGTTTGCTTAGGCAGTGAGAAGCGGGTGCATGGCTTTCAGTTTTCCCATTTGTGGCAATGATAAAAATGACTTCCCAGTGAGCTCCTTTCAGTGTCGCTCTACTCTTGATTTGACATCACCTGGATCCTGAGAACCTGGCCTCACAAGAGCCCTGTGTCTCATGGTCCCAAAGGCCAGCTCTTATCTGTTGTGGAGCTCCCTCTGTGACAAGCCTGGAGTGGCCAAAGCTTTGAGCATCTGCACTGCAGAGCTGGCCACTTTTCTGTTTGGACAACACACCTGTGTGCAGTTAGTTTGCAGCCCCCTCCAGTAATCCCTGCTGCTGTCTTCAACAGCACAGGTCACGGATTCCACCCTGTGCTGAGTCCTGGTGGCAGCGTTGGACGCAAATGGTTGTGAACAAGGTCCAAGTTCTCCGTGAGGCTCAGATCCCCATCAAGGCCAGTGTGTGTGTGTGTGGGGGGGGGGTCAAGGCCAGGCCTGGCATGTCCCAGCTGCTCCATCGCCTTCCTTTTCCTTGCCACAGGTGCCTTTCTCTTTGCTGCAGTGCCCTACTCATAAAAGCCAGACAGGGATTTGTGCTACATTTTTGTAAAGAAACTGGTGCGGAAGAAGGTGGGTAGGTCAGGCCAGGTAGGAGGAAAAGATAGGCGAAAGTGTAGTTCTGACCCACAGAGATGGTCTGACCCACAGGATGGAGCTCAGGAGTGTCAGCTGGCCACAGAGTTTATCCCACCTGGAGGCCAGGGAGCGAGCTGTGGTAACCCTGACCCGAGCAGTCCCTGACTGCAGACCTTGAGCGTGTGTGACTCCAGGCAACTTCAGGCCAGGTTGCTTTGAGGGTTCTCTGCAGAAAGTGCAGGTGTGAGCCATCAGCTGACACACTGGCAGGGCCCTGGGGAGGGATCTACCCACCACACTGGTCCAGAGGATCCGGGGCTGGGGTGGCACATCCATAGAACCTACTGTGGCCTCACCGGGAGGAGGACACACAGGTGCAGCTGACGACCCTTGGACTTGCCCATGAGAGCAGCTGGGTTTTCTTAAGGTAGCACCATGAAGCAATTCTCTGGAGTGGGGCTGGAGCTGTGTGCTTGTGCCCCTTCCCACTTCTGTCTTCTCAGGGTGACAGCTGCCTGGCTCCTCAACTAAGGCCAGTCCCTGGGGCTTGACCACATCTTCCTGCATGAAGGGAAAACCCCTGGAGGGAGCAATTCTATGTCTTTACTCAATTACTTACTCAGTGCTTTCACAGTGGTGGAAAATGGACAAATGACCACGCAGTGAACATAAAGGGAGAAGAGATTGTTGGAATAGCAATGTTGAAGAAGGTGGCAGAGTGGGGCTGGAAGGGGCTTGCTGAGGGCTGAAGGATATGAATAAATGGGGACTCACAATCTGTGGGGCTAGGGGGTGGCAGCAGTGGCATTAGAAGAGCTGGGGAGGGGAGCCTACTGTGGCCTGTGATGAGGACAGCCTACCAAGGGCAGCCCCAGAAGACCATTGTGCATTCAGGATTTATGCATGGTGCAAGAAGGGGCTCCTGGAAGGAGGGTAACAGGCTCTGATTTGTATTTTTACATATAAAGGCCGTACTGGTTACTGGGAAGGGGATGCATTTTTTAGAATCTAACGAAAGTGCTAACTAATGTTTATATACTGTGTGAGTTGCTGTGTGAGATGACTTCATGAATATTTCTCATTTAATCCACGTGACAAGTTTCTTTTTAAAAAATGCTTGTGGCATGTGGATATCTGATTGTTGGACACCATTGTGTGGAATGTCTCCTTTCCCTGGGAGCCACCTTTGCATGTAGTTAGCACATGTAGGTAGTTCTCTTTCTGGACCTTGTGCTGTTTCTTCTCCCCTCGATAACTGCTGCTTTGATACATTGAAGTTGGGAGGGGTCCTCTTTTCCAGTCTTACAGGGTCCCCATCCTGCGCTGCCCAGGTTCTAGGTTTGGGAACTGCTCTCTGTAGGTGTCCAGGGTTTGGTGGCTCCAGGAGGGATGTTGGCTCCATCCCTGGGTTGGAAGAGTTATTTTCGTGACTCTCTTACATGCTTCTCCTGCCTCTTGCTGGGTTCAGGTCTCAGCCCCCTGGAGTCACCTGAATCTTTTCCAGCATCATGTTTCTCCTTTGTCTTCTATTTCTGTTTTCTGGGAGAATTTCTTGGTGGCTTCTTCTAATTCTTTAATGAAATTTTCACTGATATCATTTTCCTGCCTCTATTTGGGTTTTCAGTTCTGCAGTCACAAAGAGGAATCTTTGCTGGTCTCAGGTTGCTCTCTCTTTATTTGTGGCAGATCTCTTCTCGAATGTCTCTGACATGTAGCTCTCATTTCATTGGCTACTGCCTGCTCTTTCCCCCTGGAAAGCCTATAGCAGCAGCCTTTTCTCCTCTCCATGTGGAGGTGGGTGATGCAAGGACTCTGCCCTGGCCAGTCCCTGGGCCCCTTGTTTTCCATCTCAGAAGCTTCTGCTAGCAAACTTGTTCCCTTCTTTGCCAGTAAGATTGTTCCTTTGTACAGCTGACCTGGGCATTTGGGGGAATGGTTCCAGGACCCCTTGGGGATGCTCAAGCCCCTTATATAAAATTCACGGTAGGGCTGGGGATTCAGCTAATTAAGGCTGCACCTGCTTCGCAAGTGCAAGGTCCTGCATTCAATCCCATATACTATAAATAATTACTAATTTACTTACAAAATGAAGTATGATATGAATGCTAAGTGCCATTGTTTGGATCTTAAGTGTACTCCTAAGATCCTTGTGTTAGAGACTTAGTTTCCTGGAAGATACTACTGGGAGGTGGTAAAATCTTTTAGAGGTGGAGCCTAGTGGGAGCTGTTTAGGTCATTAGGGCCATAATGGCAGATCTTAAGGTCACTGGAGCCATACTGTTGAAGGGGATGGTGGAATACCAGTCCTTTCTTTTTCTCTTTCACTTCTGGATGTGAGGGGAATGGGTTTTCATTGTCTCATGCTCCTTCCATGATGTGCTGCCTCACTACAGGTCCAAAAGCAATGGAACCGACCAGCCATGGACTGAAACCATTGAAACTGTGAGCCAAAAATGAACGTTTTCTTTTTATCTTATCCCAGGTGTTTGTGATAGTCACAGAAAGCTGACTAACACACTGTATAAATAGTTGTTCCAGTGCGTAGTTTAGGGAATAATGACAAGAAAATCGAGGGTATTTGTTCAGTGCTGGTGCATTTTTTCCACGTATTTTTGATTCAGTTGATGGAATCTGCAAAGGTGAAACCATGAATAGCAGCAGAGTCAGTGTTGTTGTTGGACCACAGTGCCGTTCATCCTTACCTTCATCCTGGCCCCATGTACTGGTGTTTGCAGAAATTCTTCACTGTCTCTGGTCTAATTAAGGTCCCTTTCACAGTTTTTCGGCTTGATTGCAGATGTTCCTGCCATTTTATGCTCTTTAATCATTTTTCTAGCAAATTGCAAAGGTGAAGAGATGTGACCCAGAGTTGTCTTCTGGAACTTGAACCAACCTGGCCTCCTGCCTCACATCAGGCTGCCTTTCCACAGCCCAGGAAGATCATCACTTACCATGAAAATGAAAACACTCAAACTTGCATTTCTGGCATTTTTGTAGCATGATCCCCCAAGAGGAATGCATTTCTTTATATCACACTCCAGCATATTCTAAACAGGATGAAGAATCTATACATTTGTCTACAGATTAAATAGCAGAAGAGATGCTGGCGTGGGGGTCTGCAGGGTGATGACTTTATAATGAATAGCAGAGCAGCAGGCTGCAGTGGGAGGCCCCCTGTGATTCCATGTCATGTTGGAATGTAAGTGCTAGAGGAGTGCTTGGGAGCCCAGCTGTGGACATGGCAGAGGTGGCTGGTAGTGGACTCCTGTCCCTGGCATTGGAGCACTCTGCCCTGTGTGGTTGTCCCTCAGTGTTCTCATCTTAGCCTTTTCCTGGCTCCTGAGATGGTCATCTTGATGTTCCCTGCAGACTGTGGCTGCCTTCCTTTGCCATCCTGACGCCTGCCCCATGCCTAGTTAGCAGCTCATTAGCACCTTCCCCAGATGGTGGGGTAGTGGGCTGAGGGAGTGACACGCAGGCCAGATTGCTTGGCAGAAAAGCTTCTTTGAGTGTCTGTCTGCAGGGCCAATTAGTCACGGGGCTGGGTCCTTTCTCCCCAGTCCTAATCAGGCATGACTGGAACCTTTTGTTTTTCCAGACCTGAGTCCTAAACTCAATCCCCAGTGCCATCTTCCTTAGTCAAAAAAGTAGGAAGACTCAGTAAGGGGTGGTTCCCCCACAAACCTGTGCCTACCCCTGAGAACAGTCCTAACTCTGGGTCAGCCAGGGGCTGCCTAGTGACCACGATTGTCGCCTAGGCTGCTTCTACCAGACAACTGGGGCACTCACTCCCCCAGGTCAGGTGTCTTCTTTCCCTGAGTGTCAGATTTGGGTATCATTGGATAGAATTGCCCATCTTACAAGTTTTTATTTCTAAAGTCTAACTTACCAATATTTTTATATTTAAAAACACAAATCATAGGAATTTCCCCAGGCAGTTCTGGGAAGGTGGAAGTTTTGCTTTTACAAAATGGTGGGGTGTTTGCAAAGCACATGCTACATTTATTTCTAACAGCACAGAGGAGTGAATGTGGCTGTTGAAAACAAACATCTGGAGCCACTGGCATTCTGTCTGGGTGAGAGACAGAAGAACCTCCTGAAGATCTTTCTCCTCCCTTCACTTTGTGGGGTCTCTTCCACTAGTGGTCCAGCTCCCTCCAGCCCCCACCCCTCAGGGCTGAGCTCCACCCAGCAGGGCTCTGCCTCAGCCCAGGCCCCTCATTTTGTTCTGCCCTGCTGCCCTTGGTCCCGGAGCATCCTTTCTTTCAGCACAGCCCCTCAGGAGCCCAGCCCTCTTCCTGCAGGAAGGTGCCTGGTTCCTCCTAGTTCCCTGACTCTCAGTAGGTGCTCTCTCTGCTCTCTGCTCCCTTGCACTCTGTGCAGATATCCCTGTGTCTTTTCCAGCCTTGGGTTTTATGCTTGGGTGGGAACGGTGTCTTGTCTCTCCAGACTATGAGTTACTTTCCTTAGTGTAGTCACTTGTATCTCATAGCTTCTGTTGGATGGAGGCAAATCACAGATCCTTCTCCTGCCCAGACTCTAGATATTCACGAACCTTTAGACAATAGGGTGGAGCCGCACCATTTTAGCACTCCATTCTGGTCTGAATTCCCATGTGCCCAGCTTCCTTTATCTCCTCCCTGCTAGAGCTACAAGTGTCCTGTGTGTTGCTGGAGAGCGTTGCTCAGTACTTGGGTCACATGGAAGAGTTTAGCATGGCCTGGAACTCCAGTTGGCTTGGGAAGCGACACTAGTTTCATCCATTAAATCAGGTGTCCCTTCTCACAAAGGCTCGCCCAGACTCCAGTTTCTTTCCCCTATGGGAACATAGTTCTGAACTGACCAAAGGGACACAAGTAGCCTGCCAATCATTGGTGTCCTCTGCCTGGAAACCACGTAGGACCAGAGAAGAGGACACATGTCAGTGGTCAGCAGCCCAGGTTCTACCACAGGAACTGTGTTCCTGCATCTTGGTTATTGATAACGTGTTAGGTGCTCAGCTTCTGGAAGCTGCTCAGAATTCCTGCTACAAAGAAAGGTGCTGTGCTAGCCTTAGCATGGGCAGGGATGCTTTTAGAAATATACCTTAGACCTAAATCTTCAAGGGTCCTTTAGAAAACTGAGGACAGAGACACATGAGATGTCAGTAGGAGCACAGGAGAACTTGGAACTCAGACACCATTCACCCTGACAGCGTAGCCTCCATGGTGGGTGGCTGTGATTTGTGACAGAGCATGGGACACACTGCCCTGGGGACATGGAGATGCTCAAATTCTGGCCATGGAGTTCACGGAACGTGTAATCTAGGAAGATAGGCAAGGCCATCTGCCCAAGGAGTAATGTTTGATGCCATGGCAGTGTACTGAAGGCCATGGTTCCCATTCCCTTGTTTCTCAAACACTAATTGAGATACTACTGCAGAGGGATTCTCCTGATGTAACTGAAGTCCCACATTAGTGCACTAGGTATATGTAGCCTAGTCAAGCTGTTTACATGGCAAATGTTTTACCTAGCTGATAAGGGAAGGGAATGTTATAGGCACAGAGGATTTGATAGCTCTTTGCTGGCTATAGAGATGGAGGTGGCCATGTGCAGGGGTCTGGGCATGGCCTCCTGAAGCGATTCCAGCCAGCATCCAGCAAGAAGTGGTATCTCAGTCTACAGCTGCCAGGATCTGAAGTCTGCCAAGAATTTGAATGAGTAGGGCGTCGTGGCTTACACCTGTAATCCCAGCACTTGGGAGACTGAGGCAGGAGGATCTCCGTGAGTTCAAGACCAGCCTGAGTTACATAGTGAGTTCCAGGTCAGTCTCAACTACATAGTGAGACCCTGTCTCAAAAAACCAAAAAAAAAAAAAAAAAGACAGAAAATCCTGATAAAACAAATGTTGCAAAAGTTGGAGCCTTCATACAATACTGGTTGGGTTCTAAAATGTATAGCTGAGGCAATAAATAGTTTGGCATTTCCTCAAAAGTTCAAATGTAGAACTATCTTCTAACCCAATAATTCTACCTCTAGG
>NW_022900919.1:23351580-23376235 GCF_012274545.1 Fukomys damarensis | reverse complement strand
AAAAAAACAAAAAAAAAAAAAAAAAAAAGAACTTGAAAGAGTTTGATATGAATTCTTCTCCAGAGCTTCTGGGTAAAGCCAAGTCCACCAGCACCATGGTTTGGCCTTATGTGACCCTTGTCAGAGAACTCCAGCAACTGTGCTGACAAGTGAACATTGCTTAAAGCCCCTGAGTTGGTGGTCATTGGTTGTATCCAAGAAACTGACAAAGGCGCCGTTCTGGTGAGGCATTCCGCATTCCTCACCCCATTGGAGTCCCCAGGGAATGGGACAGGGACACTCACAGTCTGTCTTGACCATTGAGTGGTTGGACATGAACTTGAAATAGCAGAGTAGTATTAGAGAAGAGATAGTTATGAGTGTAAAAAAGAAAGGCCTAGTTAAAGCAAAAGTTTAAGAGAGAAGCGGAAAGGGAAGGGGTTTCTGACTTATTTCTTGTTGTGATTTCACCTTTCCATTAGTTTGCAAGTGTCTGCAACAGGTGGCACCTCTGACTGTGGCTAATGCAGTGTCCCAAGCAGGGGTAGCCTGGAGAAGGGCAGGTAGGAATAGTGTGACCGGGACAGCTGGCCAGGTCCAGCGGTGCCCCTTTCGGGCCTGGGAACCAGCTCTTGTGTTGGTAGCACACCTTTTTACACTGTGGAGTATTGGAGTATTGCCTCCTATTCTTAACCACAATTCAGGAACAGAGAGGAGCCCTGGTGACAGACAGGAGGTGGGGTGGCCTTGGGTCAGCCTCAGTCTTTGAGGTGGGATTCATCTCTCATTCTGATTCCTTCTTTGCTATGGCCTTGCGAAGAGTGACTGTGTATCTATAGTCTGTCACCCAAGTCAGCACACTCTGAGAATGAAAAGAGGATCTGAATAACTGTGCTGGGACAACAGATAGAAGTTGTCTTAGCTCTTCAGAAGGTGTGGTGGCAGTAACCTGGCCTGCCCTAAAGGGAGCTGCTGCTCCTGTAACTCCACCCAAATGTAGATGCAGATCCATTCCCCTGAGTCTCCTAGAAAGGAAGCGCTGAGTCAGGCCTGAATGAGCCAAAGGTCTCCACTAAAGCAAAAAAAAAGCAATAAACAAATATACAGAAAGAATTATCAAACCTAACCAGAGCCAGATTTCCCCAATCTCAGTCTCTGTTCTGAAACAGACACTTTGTCTTGCAGATGGCTGACCTCCTGTCCCTTCCCTGCCCATCTGCTTCTGTTTGGTGGGTGCTGTCTATTCTTCTGGTGTGGGGCACAGACTGCAGGCTTCTCACAGCAGTCGGTCCCGTATGGAGTAGGGATCCTGCAGCCAGAAGGCCCTGTGCAAACCATGACTCCCCGCTCCTTGGATGTGGGACTGTTTAGGGTTGCTGGGCTTCAGTTTCTTCTAGGAAGAACAAGGGGCTGTCTGCCCAGAGCACAGGCAGGAGGGGTCTGCACTGCCCCACAGCCCCACAGTATATTCAGAAACGATAATAAAACCCACTACAAGTTCATCTGCTTTTTATTATCACTGTGCCTCAGCAAATTCTTGACTCATCAGTGGTTAAATTTTCTCTCCTCTGTGTCTCACTGCTCCCGAAGTCCTTCCTCCCTTCTCTAGCTTAGGTCAAGATGGGACCCATCCTAGGCTTGTTTTGCAGATCAAACAAAATAGTACACTGACACATTTCCTGATTCCTGGCCTCAGTAAGGTGCTTGGTGCCTAATTCTCCTGTCTCACTTTTCTGTCCAAGGCTGGAGAGCTTTTGTTAGACTGGGCTCTTTGGGATTGAACTCTGCACTTTGTGCTTTCAAGGCAGGCAGCGGAACCACTCAGCTAAATCCCCGGCCAAGACTGGACTCTTTGGATGCAAGGAATAGATGCTAAAATTGAACTAGTTTATGCACATACTGAAAAAAGGGCAGTTTATTGGTGGTAAAGACTTGAGGGCCAGGAGGGTACTCTTTCCTCATTTTATATTTTCACTGCTCTTTTGAGTTAGTTTTATTCTTTTAGGCCCAATTTTTCACGGAGCTGAGTTATTGTTACTGAAAATGTTGTGATCAGATTCCTGTCCCCTAAAGAAATAGATAGGAAGTAAAAGTCATATTTTGCCCATGGAGGACTGCTTGGCCTGGATCACTCACTGTGGACAGAGGTGTGGATAAAGTCCCAGCTTGGGTCACGTGCTCAGTCCTCAACCAGTTACCATGGCCAGCGAGATGGGATCTTATGAAATGGCAGCAGTTCTTTATTTGACTTTTGTAATAAAGGAAAATAGCATGAGAACTGCTTCTCACAAGCTTTGCATTGAGGAGCCAGAAGGCAGATAGAATAACTTATGTCCCTGAGCAACTCCGCTACCCATTCAAAGTCCCTTCTTACGTTTTGAGGAGGAAATGGTTGGGCTGCAACTTGTGAGTTGATGAGTTGGTGCCCTTAGACATTTCCAGACACCTGCCAGAGGTGATGAACCCTGAGAATACTGGGATCCCCACTGTGGTCTCAAAGTCAGTGCCCCCCACATCTGTGTGTTGATGCTTAATTCTCAGTATGATTGTATTCAGAGTTGGTGCCTTTGAGAGGTGAGTGGGTCCTGAGTGCCTAGTGGGTTTAGACCCTCATCACATGGTTGAAGGAGCTTATTCGCTGCCCTTACTATGTGAAGACAAACCAAGAAGATCCCATCTGGGAGGAGTGGGCCCTTGCTAGACACTGTATGTGCCCGTGCCTTGATCTTGGACCTTTCCTTCAGAACTGTGAGCAGTAAGCCCTTATGTTTATTCATTACCCAGCCTGAGGCAGGTGTCCTGCGCTAGCAGCCCATTGGATAAGGATACTACGTTCAGCAGTAGAAGGCCCATCTCTTCTTGGATGTAGCCTGTGGCTCTGGAGCTGGCTCAGCAGTGGGCCTCAGACTCCCTCCTGGGGTCACTGTGCCATGTGGGGTGTTTGTGTGTACAGCTGTAGTGATAGCTGGAACACAATGTCACTGGAACAGTGACTGGAGCGTCTTCCAGCCCATGAGTCCCCATTTCAATAGGCCACACATTTTTGGAAGCACATCAAATATTGTCCATCCTGGGGCCATTGCTGTATTTTTGTTGCTAAACATTTTTTTTCTTATTTTCTTCCCTTGCTGTCTTGGTTTTCCTTCTTTTTTAATCAAGATAAGATGTTTCCAGTTTTCTTAAGGATTCTTTTGATGAAATAACTTGATCTGATATTTTTATTTCTCTTGTAGCCTGGGGAGCATTTTTATGTGCACAAAGTCTTCTTTTGTGATCTTATCCAAGACAAACTTCTGATCCTTCTGTTTTAAAAAGTTACTGCTAACCAAAATAATACTTAAGAATCAGCTTACTGAAAATAATTAGGAGGGGTCCTCCACCCATACAAAAAAAGTGTCCTGTTATGGAATTTTTATGATTGTTTTCTTAAAGCAGGTGTCGGAAAATGCCCTTTAGTAGAGGGCCAGGTAGCATATATTTTATGCTTGGAGACCATACAGTCTCTGTCGGGATTATTCAGCCTTGCCACTGTCATAGAATAATCATAGGTAATACATAAATAAATAGGCATGGCTGCTTTCCAATAAAGCTTTGTTCACAACAACAGAGGGTGGGTCAAATCTGAGCCCCAGGCTGTGTGGCTTGCTGACCCCTGTCCTTGAATATTGTATGCTTTCAACTACCCTGGAAAAATTATAGGTAAAAAGTTTGATGTGATTTGAGCCATAATTTTTATCAATATTTCATGGCACAGAAGAGCTGGATATCAGTAAAATGCTGACAGTAGGGCTCACTTGTAGCCTAGAGGCATACTGAGATGCTGGTATTAATGGCATTAACGTACTCAAGTACTGTCCTTGTTCAACACAACAGTTCTATGGTGGGGAATCCACTGTGAGATGGTTTCACTGCAGCATTGTTCACAGTATGGAAGATGGGGAAACAACTGAAATAAAAGCAGATCACTCATTTAGAATAGCGTTATAAAGCCTTTAAAGTGAGGTTTGTGATAAAATCTTCATGAGTTTATGCCTAGGGACTTGAATGGAAAATGTCACCATGAGACCTTTGTAAACTGAAATAAAGAGCAGACCTGGTCTGGGAAGGGATTGACAGAGAGAGCTCCCTTAAATGTCAACAGTGCTTTCTCTGGAGCGGATTGTCTGGGATTTTAGTTCACATGTGGGAGTAGGGGGTGGGGGTTCTCCTATAAAGATCATATTGGCTTAGTTTGAGGACAACAAAGCATTTTTGAGGAGAAGAATTAATAGCCTAAGTTCTGCCCTCTGGCCCGAGGTGGCTATGTACTGGGTACGTACTGGGGAGACCGGAAGCCCTCTCTGTGGAGGAGCAGGACAGGGCTGGGCGGAGGATGGGCTGAACAGGTGGCTGCCTCCTGCCAGCCCTGTACCCTCAGCCTCTAACTCAGCCATCTTTGCACGGTCTGGTCCACTTTTCAGTTGAGGAAACTGAGGCTGAGCAATTGAGTAATCTGCTCACACCCACTCCTGATGTGTGGAGGAGCCACGGGTCAGTGCTTTTGGACCTTTCACCTGGAAATAGCATGCCTATTAATTTTCTAACTCACTCTTGTTTCTCCTTTCCCGAGTCCAGAACATTGTTTCTGGCTGTGTTGGGCCCTCTGACAAGCAGTGGCTCTGTAACTTGAGGCCTTTGCTCTAGTGACTGAACTGAGTATGACAGAGCAGCTCCATGCTTCCCTCCCAAAGGATGATGCTGGTGGGACCTGGAGGATTTCTGCCTAAGACTCTCTGGGGATTTGCAGCACAGGGGAAGCAGGAGGACCCAAGGGAGCACTCTAGACAGCCAGTTTGGATATAGAGATGCCATGGAGCTTTGTCAGGGAGGCAAGTGGAGTTGGGTGGAGGAGGGTCTTCCACATGCACCCCAGAAGGTGTTAGTGGGAAGGGGACCAGGTGTCGTGGACCAGCCACGAGGAGCACAGGAAGAGGTGACTAGGATCTCGGCTGGCGGTCCCCAAGGAGGGAAGGACAGGATGCAGGGGGACCAGCCCAGGGATGTACATGCAGAAAAGCAATTCCTCCCTAAACCCAAGAATGAGTTTGATGCTCCGAGAGGCCCTGGGATGATTCTGCACCAGCCTGGATGGAGTGTTTTGTGACTCTAGGGACCTACTGGGAACCAGCCTCAGGCATCCAGCCCCCTCCTTCTGAGCAGCCCCAGAGGTCAGAGGAGGATGGGGAGCAGTGTAAGTTAACAAGGCTCCATGCTGACTACCGGGAGCCCTTGACAGCCAGCCAGCACTGGGGCCCATGGACAGGGACTAGTCCATGTTCCATTTTGCTAGGATTCTGTGCCCAGGGACAGAGACACTCAGCCTGCAGACATCTTGACCGCTTGTACTCTTGTCTCAAGTCCAGTTCACACATGACCTTCAGGAACACACCCACTGGAGAGAGTCAAGGGTGTTTCATTTCCAGGAGCCAGGAGAGAGGCTCCTTGTGCTAGAGGAAACCGGAGGCACTGACAGAGAAATAAACATTGAGGCAGTTGTCTTTTGGGGTCACGACAGCGATCAGGAAGATGTGTTTTTTCATTTCCTCAAGTTCCACTGCTCATGTGTTGCACAGCTGTGATTTATTTTCAGAGCACACTTTGGAATTTGACAGGCCCTCATGATGGCCTGCCTCACAGCCGAAACTGTTTACCATTTGGTAGATGATAGAGCGAGTGACAGTTTATGCTACAGAAGACTGTGTCCATGAAGAAGACAGACAAGTGTCAACCCTGGGCAGCAGAGACTTCACCCTCCTGGCCACCTCTGCACACCCACCAGGGTGGCACGTCCTCTGGGAGCTGGTGTGACTGTTGGCCTGGTGCTGCAGGTCCTCCGGCCCTGGTCCTCATGCACAGGGAAGGCTGTGCAAACCAAGTACTTAAGACCCCAAGCGGACGGGTTGGTGTGGGCCATTCACAGCAAGCAGCATGCGTGGAAGCATGGGCATGGGATCCAGCTCCACCAGGAGCTTTGATTTCTGTCTAATGCAGAGGAGCCGGTCCGGTTTCCTTCCCACACCTACTGTGCTCATTGTTATTCATAGCACTCATCCTCATTTGAAAATCTGTTCTGCTCTCACCCACTAGACCTAATGGCTCTGCCTGCTCAATTCTTTGTGTTCAGCTTAGTACCTTGCCTGTCTATGTGCTGGGTAAATATCTGTGCTGGCTGAGGTGGCAGCTGGATAGAGGAAGGGTAGCACAGGGCACAGGGGAGTGGAAGAGGGTTCCAGCAGCGGAGGGGGAGCAGGGGAGGTAGAAGAGAGAGGGACACTTGAGGGGTGGTGTGGGCTCAGGACGTGGGTTTGCTGGGACTCCTGGGGGAGAGCATGAGAGATTTCCAGGGATGATGTGACACAATTGTACTTACACTGGACACATGGATTGCACACCTGCTGTGTGCAAATCGCTTTCCTGTGTGCCATGTTGCTATGATCCTACCCGTGAGAGCTCACTGCTCCACAGAGAGAAGAAACCCTCAACCTCAAAGCCACAGCCATAGTCTTTTTAGTATTTTGGTAAAGACTTACGATAGCCATGCAGAGAGGATGGACCTAAGGCCAGGGAAGGTTGTGACTGGGAGGGGACTGAGGGGCGGTGCTGCGGGGTCAGTGCAGAGGCCATGGTATGCAGGAGGCAGGTTGGCAGGATGTTGAGGGCTGAGATGTGAGCGAGTCTTCATATACTCTCTGAAAAACCATTTGTAGAGCATTTCTGGGGAGCCATTCATAGCTTTGGTTCCTTTGTAATATTAACCCACTCCATGCTCTCAGCAGCCATCTGAAGGAAGTGTTGTTACCACCTTCACCTTGCAGAGATGGCTGGAGCAGAGAACTTGGTAACTTGCCGAGGGTCACACCTTAAGTGAGGGGAAAAGATGAGCTCATTCTCTTATCTGGTGGTTTCCAGCCTGAGTATCTGAGTAACGGGTGGTGCTGATGACTAAGGCAGGGATTGTGGACAAAGGGCAGCTTGGATGGGGACACATTTGTTTTGGAGCTATACACTCAATATCTGTGAGGTGTCCAGGAGACAGGCAGTTGCACAGGTGCTTCTGAGAGAACCTGGCTGTGTTGGAGAGAAACGGTTCACAGTGCTCCCCAGGCTGGTGAGGAAGACTGTAGGGCCACAGAGCTCAGTGCAAGATCTACTGAGTGGGGAGTGACTGGACACAGCTTAGACTCCAACAGAGACAAGCTGGGGTTTAGGATCCTGGGACAGGGTGAGAGCAGGGGGCTTGGGAGATGGCGCAGATTCCTGCTGAAGGTGGCTGGGGCAGTAGGATAGGCAAGGCGGGCGGATGTGGCAGGCAGGGTTGCCAAGCTGCGTTAGGCAGCTTTCCATGACTGTGACAGACACCTGAGACAGTGCACTCATATGAAGAGTGGGTTTACTTTGTTTTGCACCTGGGGAAGCTCCTGGCCAAGGTTGGGTGGATCACTGCTTTGGGCATCGGTGAGGGAACTGGATGATGATGGTGAGGATTAAGCGGCTGAGTGTGAGCCCAGAAGGCATTGAGTGGGGATTTCAAAGTTCGTGTGGGTGAAGCCCACACTGAGACCTCTCATGGGCCCCAGCTCTTAAATCTCCTCCTCCAGTAGCGCCACCTTGAGCACCAAGTCTGCAATGCCTGGGCGTGTCGAGGGCACTCTTGCAAACCCAAGCATTGCCTAAGCAGGGCTCTTTCCCAGCCTGGACTCTAGAAACTCAGGGCAGAAGCCAATGGCCGAGCCTGTTCAAAGGACCCAGAGGAGCCTCAGTGAAGTCTGGGCCAAAGGAATTTATCTTTGCTGGAAATGGGCATCTTGTCATCAACACACAGGATGAGGGGAGCCTAAGAGTCACCAAGGTCTCTGGGAAGAATGGGTGAGAAAAGGACCAGGATGCAGTCCTAGGGATGCTGACAGAGGGGAGGTGGAGGAAGTGAGGTTCTACGGAGGGATGAGGCGGAGAACCTGAACCAGGTCTGTCCACTGTGGCTGCCGCAGAGTCCCACGCTGTGGGCTGGAGCAGGTGAGTGAAAGCCGACCACAGCGGTGGCTGTGAGCAGAAGAGCCTGGAGCAGGCAGCGAAGAGGTCGGGGACTTCTGGTCAGTGAAGGTGTCGTCTGCTTTTCTTCCTAAGATGCATGTTCTGAGGTTCAGCTCTTCCTCCTGGGAAGGAGACTGCTCAGCAGGGTGGGAGAAGACAAGTGTGGAGAGAGCATTTGTACTTTCCTGTCAACAGTGACGCGCCTGCTGACGTTGAAGTGTTTGGAGAACAGTGGTGAGATCTAAGGAGAGAGACGGAGGTTGCTGATGAGGTGTGGATATAGCATCATCAGCATCTAGAGGCGACGCCAAAACCTTGGAGGGGGTAAAACTTCAAGGGGACAGATGTGAGGAAAGCAAAGAGAAGATGGCTGAGGACAGAGGCCCTGGGGACTGAACGGGCAGGCAGGGAAAGACTAGAAAGGTGCTGTTTAGGAAGCGAGGGGAAGAGAACATTTTAAAAAAGAAATCAGTATGTAATTGTGTGAAGTTCAGCAAAGCAGTCAGATAAAATAAAGGAAAAACACATTTCAGATTTAGCAGTGAGGAAGTCATTGGTGACCTTGGCAGACACTGTCTCCGCAGTGTGAGGGAGGAGGCAGCCCAGCCAGAGGCCCCAGGCGATGCGATCTGTCAGTGGAGATCACAGTGTAGACTGCTCTGGAGACAGCAGGCATTTTGAGGTGCATGGGTCTCGGTCTGGATCTGTGAATTTCCTGCCAAAGAATGCTGGGAATTCCAAGAAGCAAACAACTTGCACAGCCTCACTTGTCCTCACGGCCTTCCCATCCCTTCCCTCCGTCCTCTGTCTCAGCAAGGGTGACGCGTGTGTCCTTCTTTCTCTCAGGGCGGATCCTGGACCTGAAGACGGGGACAGTCAAGAAAGAGGGGCAGCAGTCGTCCATGAGGATGTGCATGGGCTCTCGGCGCTCTTTCATCTGCAGGATGAGGTCTGTTGAGGCTTAAAGGGCTGTGGCAGTGAGGTTCCTGCCTTCTGATCCGCCGTCAGGAGCCTGGTTCAGTTCTGCCAAGGTCACATGTGCCGCATTGGCTTCACGGCAGGGACTTAGTCTGCTTGACCTCAGCCATGACTAGAGAGACTCCCTTGTCTGTCGTAGAAGGCTTCCCTCTTGCCCTGCATCCCCCTGTGTCTGGGTTCCCACCCCTTTCTGCCTGTTCTCGGATTCACACCCCCTGCCCCCTATGTTTCTTAACTTCCTACTCCTCTCTCAAGGCCCTATTTGAATCCAACCTCTCCAAGATTCCACATCTCTCAACATGTTTGTGTCTAAACCACCAAATCCATACTTAGTCTTATGTTTCCTCTGACAACTCATCCATTTTAAATTGCTCTCTGTTTCATTATTGATTGATATTTTCAGTGTAAATATCTTGGCCTCATGAATCAGTGATAATGCCGTGAGGATAGAAGCTTTGATTTATGCTTCTTTGAGCCTGCCTGGCATCTAAGGGTGTTCTAACACCCTTAGCACCCTGAGCACCTGGACTGGCCATGCTGCAAGATCCTTCATGGTTCTCGCCTAGCCCAGTGTCAGCCTGCTCTCCTCCTCTGCCCTGCTGAGCTGCCAGCCCTGGGATGCTGCTCGCCCAGGCCCTCACGGTGCCGATACTTCCTGAGGCCGCCCCACCCCAGGAACCATGGCTTACCACTTGGCTCTCTGTTAGGTACTGGGAAGAGCAACAGGTGCTGTAAAGGAGCGTACATTTCCCCCACTTCACAGTAATCTTCTAAAGCAGTAAACATTTTAAATAAAACCTGCTCACCCATGAGTTGCCTCCCTTCTCAGTGATCCCCTCGCGTCCCCACCTCAGCTCCCCACTATCGCCTATGTTGAGTACAGAAAGAGAGCTGCCCAGCCTGGCCCCTGGGGCCTGCAGAAGATTCTGACTCCCTGTCATGAAAAGTGGCCCTTCAGGGCCCAAGGAGAGCTGCCCCTTCTTCTGGTCTGCTCCTCTCCAGAGGGCTTGAATGAAGTCCCCTTCACTGCCTGCCTCAGCACGTGAGGCAGCACTCAGGTGGCATCAATGTCTCCATTTAACTCAGGATGGAGTCCTGCAGGCAGCCTGCCTCCCACTCACCTGGCAGAGCCAGCTGGGCTCAGGGTCACCTAGACACAAAATGCCATCAGTTAATGTGTGAGTCACAGCAAGTCTGCCTACCATGCTCTGGCTACCAGAGTGAGTGCCCATTCTGGCTTGAGGGCATTCAGTAGGGGCTACAGTGATGAAAATCCCTAGGGTGAGGCAGCCTCCTCCTGAATCAGTTGTTTGGCTGCATCCTCGCGGACCCCATCTCTGATAGCAGCTTGTGTCACAACCCTGTCAACCAGATCCATGCCTGGGCCACTCGCTCTATGGAATATTCTCCACACTACTCTCAGAAGTGCCAGGCCCATTCTGCCTGGATTGACTGGGAGGTGAACAGTGCTGCTAACAGCTAAAAGCACACTAGTCTCCTCCAAATAGAACAACTTCATTTTAGCCAGACGCAGGCACTGCCTGCCAGAAACGGGCAGAGGGCCACACGGGTGCTCCTGGGCAGCAATGTCATGAACTCATCCTGCTGTGGAAACTTCACCAGCTCTGGCAGCTCTAGGGTCTCAGAGAATAATTAGACTCTGATCTTTGCTGCTTGGAAATTAAGACATCCAGGATTTTACTTGTGTGGTTGGAAATGGAAATGCACAGAAGAGTTAAGCAATATCACGCTTCCATTAGAGCCTGACCATGGCGAGAATCTTGCTCATTGGCCTGGGATACTGAGAGGATTATTGAGAAGGGAGACAGAGAAATCCCTGCCAGAGTGAGCAGGGTGAACCTCACATCCTTTGGCTCCCAGAGAGGGCACCTCAGGAAGAGCTGGTTCAGTACCTGTTGTCCCTTGTCCCATCCTCCTCTTGGCCACCAGCAGCTTCCAGTTATTCCTGGGGCCAGGACTCTGCAGAGAGGGAGCATTCTTGCAGATGGGATGCTAATGCCTGGGAATGATGCTGTGCATCATCTGGCTACATCTGCTTTGAGTTGGTGTCTTTGCTTAAGCCTGAGGAGACGCTGCCTCTGCCATCACCCTCTTCCCCTGTTTCCTGATAGTCACCCAGTTCCACTGAAATGATTTACAGGCCTGAGCATGGTTAGGCTTCTCTTAGTCAACCTGTAGTCTCCAGCTCTGGGCTAAGCCCTGAGACACCTGCTGTGTGCTTTGCAAGTGGGCACACACCAAAATTCAAAGGTGTGAAAACTTGCATCTGCGCTTGAGAAAGAAACTCGCCGTGGATGAATGTGTAAGCACCAGCCCAGGCCCATCTGCAGTAGTGCAGCATGTCTTGTAATCTTACCTGGGTCTTCACTCATTCTAATTCTTGTATCAATTCCAGGTGTGGAAATGCTCCTCTGGACCACCTGCCTCTAAACAGAATAACCACCATGAGGAAAAGGTTCAGGTCCGTGTCCTTTCTGATGCATGTTTGGGGACTGTGTGGTCCATGGCTCAAATTCCCTAAATGGAAGAGCAGCCCAACCTGAACAGAGGGCTCATTGTAGAGAAGGACCAAGGGGACTGTGCCTCAGGGTGGCAGCAGCCGCGGTGAGATGGGGATGTGCATGGAATTCACTTGAGACTTTCAGATCACATAGGAGAGGGAAAACAGGATGGTGAGAATTTGGGATTCAAAATCCCGAAGGCAAACAAGGGAACCCAGTAGCTTAGATGCCAAAAGGAGTCACCGAAGTCCTTGGTTCACCATGCAAAATGCAAGCAGCTTCACAGTGTCCTTTCTGTAGGAATGGCCTCGGCCCCGTGAAAGAAGGTGAAGCCCAGTATGCTGTGGTCCACTGCACAGGATACATCAAGGCCTGGCCTCCCGCAGGTAAGCAGCACTTGCCAGTGTATTTTTAGGGAATGGATGCTGTTTACAGCTGATCATGGCATCCTGTTATGTTTTTTGTAGAAGAGAAGGCAGGAAAATATCCTTATTTTCCTTTGTGGTTAGAACACAGTGCTCTTTGTCATCAGCAAAAGTTCTGCTACCTGAAACAAGGATTTCCAAAAAGAGCTAATGCTACAGAGGGGGTTGGAGCCTTAACAACCGATTTCAAGGTTCACACAGAGCCCTCTGTACAGTCGTAGTGACAATTTGAAATAATAGTTGTATCCAGGTCGTCAGAGAAATGCAAACTGAAACCACCATGAGGTACCTCTTACTTGAATGACTAAAATAACAGACACATAGTGTTGGTGGGGAGGTGGAGAAGTTGGAACCCTTGTATGTTGCTGATGGGAATGTGAAATGGTGCAACCACTTAGAAAAAGTCTGCAGTTGCTCAAAATGTCCAATGTAGGGTCACCATATTACTCAACAGATTCACTCCTAGGTATAAATCTACTGAAAGAATTGAAAAATCTGTGTTACAAGAACATTTGTATACATATGTTAGTAACAGCCTTATTCCTAATGGTCAAAAAGTAGAAACAACTAGAATGTGCACCAAAGAATGAGGGGGTAAATAAAATGTGATTTGCTCCTACGGCGGAAGATTATTCAGTCATACAAAAAATGAAGTAGTGACACGTTGTGTGATACTGATGACCTTTGAAAATATCATGTGAGGTGAAAGCAGCCAGATATAACAGGCCAAGTATTATATGAACTCATTTACAGGAATGCTCAGAACAGGCAAATCCATCGGTTTTCAGGTGCTGCAGGGGAGGAAGACAGAACTGACTGATAATGGGTACTGTGGATTTGGGGGAGTAACAGAATGTTCTAAAATTACACAGTGGCAACCCTTGTGCAACTCTGTAAATATACTAAATTGTACACAACAGTGTACACTTTAAAATGGTATCGTGGCTTGTGAATTATATCTTGAAAAGCTTTTATGCTAAGGATCAAATTCAAAGACTTTAGGGTACCAAGCACCTACTTCCCCCTGAGCTCCACCCCTAGCCCAGTGAACTTGTTCTTCTTTTTATTTTATTTTATTTTTATTTTTGGTACAGGGAATAGAACTCGGGACCTTGTGCTTGCGAGGCAGGCAGTGGAACCACTGAGCTAAGTCCCTGGGCCTAATGAACTTGTTCTTGAAGAGGAAGATGTATACAGTGTCCAGCCATCTGTGTGCACTTTACAGCCCAGAATGTAGTCTAACTCAGTGAGTGATCTATGTCAGTGTGAGATCAGTAGACATTCTGCTCTTGTTGGGTGGAGTATTCTCTACATATCAATTGTAGCACATTGATTAATAGTGCTCTTAGGAGAGACTGTATTCATATTGATGTTTTTCCTTTGGATACATCAGTTACTCAAAGAGCAGTATGGAAATCTTCAGTTACACTAGTGTAATTGGTCTGTATTTCCTTGTAGTTCTATTGATTTTGGCCTCACGTATTTAAATATTCTGTTGTGTGTGTGTTAGGGATTGTTACGTCTTCTTGGAGAATTGCTTCCTTCATGTAATGTCTCTCTTTGTCTCTGATACCTTTTCTCTGAATTCTGCTTTGCCTGAAATTAATATAACTTTTGCAGCTTTCTTTTGATTAGTATTGACCTGTCTTTATATTTAAGGTGGATTTTTCATAAATAATAAAAGAATTGGATTCAATTTTTTCATTCACTCTGTTAGTGTCTTTTAATTGGTGCATTTCAAACATTCACTTTTAGCATGATTATTTATATAGCTTGGTAATAGCTACCATGCTTTCTACTCATTGCTCATTTTCTTTGTTTCTTTCCCTCTCTTTCTCTGCCTATTCTTGTTTTCATTAAATATTTATATGATTCTGTTTTCTTTTCTGTCTTAGCATATCAACTATATTTCTTTAAAATATGTTTAATTTCTTGTCCAAAATTTCCACTACACATTAAACTAATATAAATTCATGTTCAAATAATAATAATAGTACTTCGTAGGTAGCACAGTTACCATATAACAAAGCATTTCTTCTTCCTCATTCCCATCCCTTATAATATCACATTTATTCATTTCACTTATCCACATACTGTCATTGCCCAATGCATTGCTACTATTATTATCCTAAACAGACAGGAATTAAGTAGTTAGGAATAGCAAACATGAAAGATTTTATTTTACCTTCATTTGTTCCTTCTCTGATGTTCTTCCTTTCTTTATGTAGAAGTGAGTTTCTGATCTCTGTCATTCTTTCTTCCTGAAGAGCTTAGTTTACTGTCTTTTGCAGGGCAGCTGTACTGGCTATGAGTTCACTGTTTCTGTTTTTGTGGAGTGTTTATTTGTTCTTTCCGTTTGAAAGATTATTTCACTGGATACAGAATTTTATATGGGCAGTTACCTTTTTTCCCCCAAATTTTAAATATTTTACTGCATCCTTCTTTGTTTCAGATGAGCAGTCCACATAATTTTCATGTACATTCTTCTGTAGGGATTGTGAAATGTTTTTTTCTGGCTTCTTTCAGAATTTTCTGTTTCTGTTTGGTTTTCTGCAGTTTGGATATGATATCTCTAAGTATAGAATTGTTGTAATGCTGTTTCTTTAAGCTTCTTCAATCTGTGGTTTGATGTCTGTCATTAATTTTAGGAAATTATTAGACATTATTTATCCATATAATAGTTCTTCTTCCCCATTCTAGCTATCTTAACTGAATGTTTCAATTACACATACACTTCATACATATTACACTTTTTAAAATTATACCATGGTTTATGGATTTTTTTCCTGGGTTTTTCCCTTTTACATTTTGGTGTGGGGACTTTCAATGTGACACATCTACAAGCTTGTGGATCTCTTCCTTGATCAGGTTCACTCTTCAGTCTTCATTCAGTGTTCATTTATGCCAGTGTTTTTGATTTCTAGCATTTCCTTTTGATAGTAGTGAGTTGGATCTCCGATTTGACGGCAAATTACCCAGCATGCCTCTTAGGCTAGCACAAGGACATGTCAGGTACACAACTTCTGTGCTGGGATGCTCGATACTGCCTTGGCCTAGCAGTGAGGGTATGGCCTCACTGTCCCTTAGAAGACTGTACGTTTGACCTGTGTGCCAGCCCTTTCTTTCATAGCATGGCTGATTCAGAAACAAAATAATTTCTAGATACTTTTTTAAAAAATTTTTTACTTAGTTTTCTATATCCACAAATATGTAAGTAGTTGTTTAATACACATTAGAATGGAACATTCCAAAGTCCAAAACTTTATGTGTATACAGACATATATATATATATATATATATATTATATATTAGTTTAATAAATATGCATACACATTTAAATGTTTTTAAACTTGAACTATGTTATGTTTATAAAAGTAGCATTTATGTATACAACAAAATGCCAAAGACCAAATAATTTATAAAGAAAATAAATTTATTTCTCAGAGTTCTGGGGGCTGCAAAGTCCCAGGCCAAGGGGCTGTATCTGGGGAGGGCCTTCTTGCTGTGTCATAATACAGTGGAAGCATCACATGATGAGAAAGCAGGAGCTCAGGTCCCCTTCTTCTTATACGGCCACCAATCCTATCATGGTGCCACCCTCATAACTTCATCTAAGCAATTACTTCCCAAAGGTCCTGCCTCTGAATACCATCAGCACATGAGTTTGGAGATTTACATTCCCAACACATGAACTTCAGGAGGTACATTCCGACCATGCCAACCATAAGGCACAGAAGTACCTGGGTGCCTTTGCCAAAGGCCTTGGCTGGACTTAAGGACAGAAACTCAAAAGTCATTGATGCTTTTATGGTGTTTGAAGATTGGATCTCAATTCTGTAGAATTCTGTAGAAATATTCTTGACTGTGCTATAGAACTGATGAGCCCCCAGAAGTATGAAGAGTTCTTAGAAGCCGGTGTGATGTGGTAACTGGGTGGGATTCATTCATGCCCCGGGCTCCCTGTAGGTGGCATGGATACTCCAGTTGGATGTCCAGGGAACCTGTCAGGTTTTGAAATACTCTAGAGACCAGATTTGTCTTAGAAGGTTTTTTGGTGAAAGGAAAATAACAACAAAGGCATGTGAACCCTTGCAGGGAGATTTCCCATAAAGGCTTGGTTCTTCAAGCACACATGATGACCTGCCTTGTGGTAGTTGTTGAGTAGGCTTTGAGGACTGCAGGACACAGGACTTCTTCAGACGGGTGAGGAGACCAATTTGTGCATGGGTGACTATGGGGTGGAGTGTGATTGGACAGGTAGCCTGACTTCTGGAAGGAAATACATCCTAATGTTGGGTCCTAATGCTGCTCATCATAATGCCGCCAAATTTTACCTTCCAGCCCATATATCAAGGCAACCATCTCATTGTTTTTGAAGCTTTCTTTATTTGAATTAACCATTCTCATTCTGCCAGACATCTTCCTGTTTCGGCCTCAAAGTCATCTCTTTTTTATACTTTGCTTGAGCCTCAGGCCTATGATCTCACACAAGAAATGCCTTGATCATGGTAAAATTCACTCAGTGTTATGGGCGAGGGGTAGAGAGGAGGCCGAGGCCTGAGGTGCAAGCAGGAAGCTCTCCTGGGTTGCATGGATTGAATGACAGCCAGCATTGGCATCTGTAGGAACAGTAGGATGGGTTGTGGATTAAATCTTCAGTGATGGCCTTGAATCTTTGCCACATGAGAAATGTTTGAAGGAGCTGGGAGTGTTTAACTTTGAGAAAGTGAGACATGATTTCTGCCCTCAAGTATTTGAGGGGGTGTCATGTGAAGCAGAAAATAATCACAGGGTAGTTCCAGGAGGCACAACTTGAACTAATAGCGGAAAGTTGCCAGAAGGCAGATTTTAACTCAGTAGAGGAACCTGAGCAAAAGGTATAATTAGGATGTTAAAAAATGTATTATAGACACACTAAGAATATGAGGGAAAATTCAGTCTAACTGTTGAATGGAAATGTAAATTAAAACAAATTGATACCATTCCCTCTTACCTAAAATGGCCAAAAAAGAAAAAAAAGACAAAATGCACAATGTTCATAAGGTTCAGAAAAATGGGCCCTGATATGCTCTGCTACTTAGAATATAAATTAGTACTCATCTTCTGTAGAATAATTCGGCAATATATATTAAAAGCCTTCAAATGCTGTATACAATACTATATACTGTATCCTTAAGATACAAACATTGCACTTCTAGGACTTTATTCTTTTTTTTCTCTTTGTGCTGAGGATTGAACTCAGGACCTTGTACTTGGCAAGGCAGGTGTGGCACTGCTGAGCTATATCCCTGGTCCTACTAGAAATTTATTCTAAAGAATTAACCTAAGGTGTGTATGTGTTTGTATATAAACATTACTTATAACTTTGAAACCCTCAGGTTAATCTACATTTGATTGGTGGAGAATTGGTTTACAATAACATGGAGTATCTATATGGTAGAATATCAGATCACCACTAAGCAGGTATGCCTCCAAAGGGCGTGTAAGAGTAAAGCAAAGTATAAAGTTTTTTTATGTTTGTTTTTGCAATATTGGGTACTAAATCCAGGGCCTTACACATGCTAGGCAAGCGCTCTATCACTGAGCTACAGTGCTAGCCAAGAAGTATTTTTTAAAAAATATATGGTATGAAGCATGCATGTCGTTACACTAGTTTAGAGTATAAATGAATAAATTTATGCATTGGAAACAGAATATTAATTACTGCCAATTGCTGGATATTTTTTCTTTTCTATTCATTTCTGATTTTTTTTTACTTTAATAGTCAGAGAAAATAATGTTTCTGAGAAATAATTCTGTACGATGAGGAAGCAGTCCGGGCAGTTGGTTTTGAGCAGTTTGCACTGAATCTAAATGCTGTGCCTTTGGAGGTTTTGTTTTGTTTTTTGGGTTTTGGGGTTTTGTTCTGGTATTTAGCTGGTCATATTTCGATGAAGATGGAGGTCATGGGAAACAAAGCTATCTTCATACATGAGGATTATGGCTTTCCTACAGGATCTGCAAGTGCTGGCATTGTGTTCTGTGGCTGCTAACTACATTCTCAGCACACACAACCCCCTTCTTTGCTCACTGTTGAGATCTCTCGAGACCCAGGGGTGTGATGTGTCCATCTTGTCATCCAATGTGGACCTCAGATGTGACACACAGTATGTACTCATGAGGACCAGGTGGATGGACAGACAGATGGATAGGTAAAAGGAAGGGAAGAAGGGAGGAAGGAGAGAAGGAGTGAGGGAGAGAAGGGCTCTTGCCAAAATGAAGGAAATAGTCAACCTAGACAAATCGGTATGAAAGGGATTTCTTGCTGTAAACTCCCAAGGAGTTTATAAAGTCTTTTCCGAGAAATCTTTTAAAATGGATAGAGACAGTCATCTGACCCAGTTGAGGTGGCCAAAATGAAGTCATGGCATCTTACCCTATTATAAGATCATGAAGTTAGGGCTTTGGAGAAGAGTCAACTCAACGATGAATGATGCCCTGTGCTTCCTCTGCTTACTCACTAGCGCAGGTCCCTTCATTCTAAGCTATGCCTGGGTAGTTCTAAGATTCCAATTAGGAAGTGTGAAGAGCTATGGAAACCATCCAAAGTTTCTGTAAATATCTAAAACTGGCTTTGAAAAATCTGTAAAGGTGAGCAGTAGAAGAGGGCTTTGAGGTGCAGTTGAGGGCTTTATGTACAGTTTCTTTAGCAGCCAGCTTTCAGCATCTGTGCTGGGCCCAACGGCAGCTGTGTCCCCAGGGTCCTTTTGCCTTCCTGCAGACTCCGTGTTAAATACAAATGTCACAGTGACGTTTGATGTCATCCAGAAGCCTTTTCTGCTGCACAGCAGCCTTCCCGGTTAGCCTTACAACATGTTATACTGCATAGGTTTTACTTAAAATATATGGGCGTGTGATTAAAAGAAAAGACAGAGCCCCAAAATAGGGGATTCCCTTGTCCACTTCTTCGCTTGATGAGTTTGTCAGAGGTCACCCATCATGGGGAGCGTTTTCCATGTTGTGGGATGTGATCAGAGTCCAAAGGACACTTCTTTGCACTTCTGAAGGTGTGAATGGTCTCCACCTCATCGTTATTGCCCAGCACCATGCATTTCACAGATTGACATTTGGCTTTGAGCAGGAAGTCATCCCAATATAGGGCCCTCCTTTCCCAGTAGGCACCCTCAGATCTGCTGAGTTCATCAGCCAGTTGTCCACTGAAAATGTTTGGCTAACTGGAGGTGTGGCTGCCCAGGGGAGCCAAGACCTGATCCCTGGGAAAGAGCACTTGGCCTGGCCTGGTAATCTCCCCCGAATACTCCAGGTCTGGACAGGGCTGCTGTTGGCACCCACGGTGGTTTCTTAAAGATGAAATGGATACTTTTCTTCACTTGGCTGTCGGACTTTCAGTAAGCCTGGGCCACAGCATGCCAATGATCTGAGGTCACTTGGCACTCTGGCTGGAGGCTGCTGTGGTTAGGCCAGTGCTCCCTTCACCACACAGCTCAATCCTGCCATGAGCTCATCCCCAACAGCCCTGTGCTTCTTGCAGTTTGCTTATTGAGCACTATGTTTGTTTTTCCACCACTTGAAAATGTCCCAGAGCTTCTTGTCTGTGCTGAGGACACCGAGGGACTAGATGAAGGACTAGATGAAGGACCCTGCTCTCTCCAGCACCCCACTGTCCTCCCCTGCCCATGCTGAGGGAAGACATTGAGTCTCCTGCACAGCACCTCTGCAGACATCAGAGCACTGCCCTGGCTTGGGAGGTGGAGCATGATGGTCAAAGTCACTCTCCTGCTTCCTTTTGTGAATGATTTCTGGCTCCCTCCACAGGTCAGGTACTTTGCTAGGGTCTTTGGCTGAGGCTGGCTGGTGTCTGCCCTGAAGGAGCTCACGGTACAGGAAGGGGATAGGCTGTCCTCTGGTCAGTGCAAAGCCACAGGACAGGGTCATGACACATGCTGGGGAGCAACAGGACAAGTCTCCATCCCACACCCTGCAGCCCAGCTGTCCTGGAAGCCTGGCAGACAGCGAGAGTAACTCTGAGCTGAAACATCAACCTTAAAGAAGCGCTGGGTGAAAGTGCACTGCGAGTGTGGGAAGTAACGTGGGCAAGGACAGGGAGAGCTCAGTGTCATGACGGTGTTCATCTCAGTGCCCTCCAGGTGCCCTTTGACGTGCATTTTCCTCTCTCTCTTTCATTGCAGTCACTGTCAGTACCTCTTCTCTATACTCGGGACACCTAGGGACAGAGTAGGAGGCAGTCAGCCTAGCACGCTGAGCTAGTGAGTTGGGCTACAAAACCAGACCTTCACGCTGTTTTCACCTTAACACCCGCTTTCTCCAGGTGGAAGAGATGCTTTGCTGGGAACCATGTGTCATTCTCTGTGGTTGGTGGAAGGACTGGCACTGGGGGAAAGTGTCAGATCCTGAGAGCTGGCGCCCTTCCTGCAATGTGCAGACTCACTCACGACTTCACTCAACTGAAGGTGTTTACAGATCAACCGCAGGCTGGGTTGAAGCAGGAGGAGGGGCAGGAATAGGCTTGAGGGCCAAGGGGTCAGCCACTGCGAGTGCTTGTGCCGTGGTCCCGGGAGGACCGCGAGGCTGAATCGGGGCAATGGCTGTGCACATGGGGAGAGTTGTAAAGAATCTATGACAGAAAGGAGAAGTGAGATGACCAGGATAAAGCAGGCCACAGGCAGTGGTGGCACGGGGCAAGGGCCACAGCTGGTGGGTGGGGAGCTGGAGTTCCAACCCAGGAGGACTGAGTGCAGTCAGTGTGCTTCCGTCAGGGGCTTGATGCCTCCCCTACCCCTGCCAGTGAGCGTGACGATGATCTGGGGCTTTAGATCCAGAATTTAGATCTTAGATATTTGGTCATTATTATTTTATATCATTTATCTACTGATACCTGTCATCTATATCATTGAAGAAACAGATTTGGCACTTGTAGTAAATTTCATGACTGTGTAATGTACAATTAGTCAGATGTTTGTTAGCTTCAAGCTTTCATTGCTCACCCTCAATTATCTACACCACACTACCTCCTTTATTTCAGTCCCTTTCCCAGCACCAGGATGATCCCTTAAATGACTTCCTTCAAGAAGGGAAAGCAGGCACCACATGTGTGGCTCTGTCAGTGTGAGATGTTCTTCCTGTGACCTTGTGCAGCTGCCTGGAGAGTTCATGCCACACATTCTCCCTCGGAGCTCTGGGGACATTGCCCTGTCATCTTTAGAAATTAAGATTCACTTTATTTTTTTCCTAGTTTTACTTCACTAAAACAATTGCAGATTATTTTTCATTATCCTTGGAATTCAAAGATTTCTCTTAGACACATCTAGTGTAGGCCATTTTTTGTTCATCTTCACAAAATGGGCTATTTCTTTTTGCAGGGACAGGGGTCTCCTCATAGGGGACCTGTGGATGTCCTGGCCCAGTTACCCAGCTTGCTCTTGCTGCCACTCAAAAGTTCTGCTCCTCACGTTAATTCTTTTATCCTTTTTTTCTATAATCTTGGAGAATTTCTCAATCCAAATCTTCTATTTATGGTTATCATTTTTTATTTTTTATTTTATTTATTTATTTTTTTTTTTGAGACAGGGTCTCACTATGTAGTTGAGACTGACCTGGAACTCACTATGTAGCCCAGGCTGGTCTCGAACTCACAGGAATTCTCCTGCCTCAGCCTCCCAAGTGCTGGGATTACAGGCGTGCGCCACCATGCCCAGCTGGTTACCATTTTTTAAATGAGGTAAGTGTGCTTTTCATCTGAACTGCCTTGTTGAATTAAGGTGATTTTTTTTTTGTGACTATCACTACCTTTTGAGGCAGTCAGTAGTAGCCGAGTTTAGTTCATCTTTTCTAGTGGGAGCTAGTGCTCTGATTCCTTAAGTGAGCCTCCTTTTCCACATGCTGGCTCCTCTGAGATACAGCACCATGTGGTTGTCCATTGCTGAGCATTGAGAATGGCTCCACCCTTGGTCACGTGAGTTCTAGAAAGATCTCCCAGGCCCTGACAAGGGAGGAGAGGAATATTTCACTTGACTGATGTTCTGCTGTCACCCAGACAAAAGCTAATATGTCTGCACACAGAGCTGGGATGGGTAGAGAGAGGACTAAAGTCACAAGCCCCCAACAGGAGGTGCTGACATCTGCCACCACACTATGCCCAGGCAGGTGGGGTTCAAAGTTTACTCTTCCTTGTGACTTACTGTTCTGGGTTCATCGCAAGCCAGGGCAGCCATGAACCTGTAGGTTGATCCTACTGAGGGAACTCTACTCGATCCCAAGCAGCCTTCCCCTCTGTGTGCAGAGAATTGAGCTGAGTTGGTTCTTCCTTCCGTCCCCTCTGCCTGCCCCATACACTACAGCAACGTCTTGCCGTTGTTACGTGCTCTGGTCCCCGGAATGATGTACACCTCTAGACTGGTGACTTCTGTTGCACTTTGGGTATGGCTGGTAGGTGCGGAAAGCACCAGTTGTGCTTCAGAGCTTTGCTTTGCCAGGTGGGGGATCATTTACAGCGTCACTGAGCAGGAGCTCTGGAATACAGCTACATATCAGCATCTTTCTAGATACCTTTCCAGATCAAAGTCCCCAGACATGTCTCATGACAGTGACCCCAGAGCCAGCACACCTGAGAGACTGTGTATACTGTATTCCTTTCCTAGCAGATTATATTCCAAGGCTGCATAGTAAATCCTTTGACGTTCCTACAATGATGAAACCTCTCTTTGTTTATTTAAATTGTGTTTCCCAAATGTGTTTTGCCAAAGTAACATTTTTTCCCCTAAAACTTACTAATGATCCCCGGGGGATACTTTGGAAGTATCCCGTGGACAAGTGCCCTGAATTGTTTTATAGCCAGACCATGGTGGTTTTCTTCCCCTGTGTTTTGTGAAATGCACAAACATGTCTTCACTGACAGGGGAAGATTTGTCCAGGCTGCCTCCTCCCTGCATTACTGAGAAACAGTCCATTTCCTAAGTGTTGCACAGGGTTAATACAATCCTTGTAAAAAATGGAGAAGCATTGCTGGCCAGTGTAGAGTTTCAGACCAGCAGCACTTTCCAGGCACATTGCATTCTTGGTGTTAGTACTCAGGGTTTATTTAGCCCCTCCACAAGGGAAGGGTCTATTCAAGGAGAAGGTAATGAAGGCAAAATGAGTTTGTAACACTCTTAGGGAATCACTGAAATCTGTTAAATAGTTGGAATTATCCCATTCATATTAGAAACCACTTTGATTCATGTCACCATTCCCACCAGGAAGCCTCCCTTCTGACCCGTGTGCAGCCTGGCAGCCAGCGTTGGTCTCCTGCCTCTCCTCAAAGCTCAGTGTGCTTTTGTTTTACACAGATCATGTGGCATCCTGATGACCTCCTTCCCTGTTCTCCCCACTGGCTGGTGAACTCCTTCCAGCGGGGAACCAACTCTTGTTTGCCTGGTTTGCTGCTAGTGTCAGGTGCTTGGCTGGTGTTTGGACCCACAGGGCGTCAGAGGCCCTCACAGCAGAGATCCCAAAACCTTGCACAGCGTTGTTTCTCAGCCCCACAGCCCAGAGCAAGCCTAGAAGTCTACAGCCAGCAGAGTCCAGCTTGTCCATGGAAGGTCCGCCTCCTCTGACCAGTCAAGGACAGTGCCTGTACCACACAGGGTCTGTGGCACATGCTAACAGACCCAGATGCACTTCAGCTTTGAGCACCAGGCAGGGCGCTATAGAATAGGGACCTTGACTGTGCCCATGTCACACATAGTAGCTGTTACCATTATCAGCTCCCCAGTGGTGAAGGGGCCACAAATGGTAGAGGCCAGATTTCTGTGCTGGGCCACTGCTGGCCTCTGTGGAGCTGGAGCCCTTAATGACCACTAAGCCATACTGCCCCACAGACTCCTTCCATCCATGCTGGATGCTACAGATATTTTCTTCCAGCTGATGTCACCTTTTACTTCTGTTTAGGTTGTTTTATATTACACAGAATGTTTTGTCTGCTTAAATGAAAGACTCAGTGTATGCTTTTCTCTTTCCTGGTGTTCTCTACAAATGTCGAGCTCTCAATTCAGAAGTCCTCTGGGCTCCTCCAAGAGTCTGCAGTTTATGGGGGGTGGTCCATGGGGCTACCACACTGTCATCTTGTCTGTTTCTTTGCACTTCCTGGTGCGCTCTGAGGGTTCACTGCTTTATCTTTGCATGTGCTGCTTTCCCACTGTCCGATCCAGTGACAAATTGCTGCTTCTCATCCTTCATGGGCTAGAAAGCCAGACAGTATAACTTGCCAGTATCATGGCTAAAAGGGAACAAAATCATCTTCATTGGGCTTCGAGTGCTGTATCTCAGCCAGTGTCCTTTAGGGCATCTGTTGGGCTGCACAGGGACTATGATCTGGTCAGCTGAGGTTGATATGTGGTGGTTTTCAGATGACAGAGGTGCTTTGTAGGTTTGTGTCCTACGTGAGAGCAGTCAGTGGACCCTCCATCCCGAGTCCAGTGGGTGCTCCCAGCCCTCAACTGGTGGCTTAGGGGGTGATGAACCAGGTGTGTCTCTGCACGTTCCTGTGTCCCCTTCCCCCTTAACGTCATCCCACAGCCACTAGAGCTTGTCCCTGGGCTCCACAGACCTCACCAAGGGTGCCAGATCCAACCCTATGGACTCCTGCTCCAGCAAGCTTTCTTTCTTTTTTTTTTTTTTTTTTTT
>NW_022900919.1:23300407-23351486 GCF_012274545.1 Fukomys damarensis | reverse complement strand
TTTTTTTTGGGTACTGGTGATTGAACTTGGGTCCTTGTGCTTGCAAGGCAGGCAGTGGAACTACTGAGCTAAATACCTGGCCCCCAGCAAGCTTTCTGGTCTCCTGCCAGTACCTTCCCAGCAGGGCCTGTGCAGGCTTCTCTCTGTGTGCTCGGCATCGCTGCAGCTTGTGCATCTGGTGATCCCCTCTGCTTGCCTGGGTCTCCAGGAGGGCAGGGGTGTGTTACCTAAGCACTGAGCATGGCAGGAATCCTGGGAATGTCTTGGGATGAAGTCCCTCTTCACATCTCCCAGGAAAGCCCAGAAGGTTCCCAGACTTACCAGAAGATCTGGGTTGAATTTCTGTCTAGTCATTATTATTGAAAGTGTGTGAGCAACTTTATATTAAGACACTAAGTTTAAGAAGTGACAAGTAGGCTTTAGTTCATGATCCATTCTGATGGATCCATTCTGGTTATTACAAATCTTCTGTAACTAGTGGGGAAATGTCTGTGATCAGTTAGTTTTGCCCGTCCTGGGCACAGGAAGGGATTTTCTCAGTTCATGAGCTGAATGTATGTCACATCTGTCCTGGCAGAGAAAAGGCCAAAAAGGATCATAAAGGATTCATAGAGGGTCTTATGAGTTACATTTCCCCCTCCAAAAAATATTCCTCTGTTGATGTCTTGACCTACAGTGCCTCAAAATGTGACCTTATTTGGAAGTAGATTCTTTGTGTATAAATTAGTTAGGGTACGTTGGAGTCATATTGGAAAAGGGTGAGTGCCTCTGCCAATAAGACCCATGTCACTGTGAACGAGGAAATTGAAACACCTATTGTGTGAAGACAATGTCAGAGATCAAAATGAGAATTGAAGGAGGGAAGGGAAGGAGGAAGGAAGGGAAAGGAAGGAAAGAAGGGAAAGGAAGGGAGAGAGGGAGGGAGGGAGGGAAAACGGAGATGAGAACCATTTTGCTTATGAATGTCCTTAATGAAATGGTAAACATTGCAAGCCCTGTTAAACTCAGGTCTGGAGAGTGTGTGTGTACCAGATCTGCTGCTCACCCACCACAGCAGTGGTCTCAGGGAAAGCGCACAGTGGCCGTTTGGGCCATGAGCTGAATTAGCTGCTTTTTTCATGCAGAAGCACCAAACTATGGCTATTCATTTAGTATTTGGCACGTATCTTCTCAAAAACTAAATAAATGGGAAAACAACTGGCAGTACATAGTATCAATGGTAAGACTCAAATTTTCTAATGAAAATTTGAATTTTTGCAAACTTTCATCCACCGTTGTGACCTTGACCAACATCTCATCATATTTCTGATGAGCTCCATGGCGATATTAACAAGTGAGTTTTTTCTGTTGAATAATATACTGTGTTAACATTTAGAAGATCTGTATAATGTGGTAAAATAATATTTTCTAAATGACCAATACATGATATATACAATTATATGTGGATAAAAGATCTTTCCAAAGATTTAACCAATATATTAATATAACAGTATGAAAAATTCATAGGTATAGCTTTAGGTTTTATATTACCCTGTTCCCTTTTGTAACTAAACTTTAAGAAAGTACCATCTGTCATGATTTGGAAAAGTACCAAAGAAAAATATCTGCAATATTCTGAAAATATTCTTCCTTTTCTTACTACTAAACTATGTGAGGCCATATTTTCCTCATGTATCTCAACTAAGACAACATACAGTATTCTAACACTGAGTGCACAGCAGATGTTGTTTACTATTCTGAATAAGAAGAGAGAGAGAGATCTTAATCCACAAGCAGTACTAGTACTTAAGGAGAAACCTGGAGCCAAGAATGGCCACTGTTTTTCTTACTATTCAACATCGTACTGATAATCCTTACTTAACGATGTACCTGTTTAATGGCTGGCCTTAAAACCAAGGTGTGCTGTTCACACTTCCCACCTGCCACTCGGACTTGTGATGCAGGAATGTGAGTGCCAGTGCATGCAGCCTTGTGGTTGTTTACTCTACTGCACGGTACTGTAAGTTTTGCCAATTGTACTGTCTGGTACAGTACTATAATTTTATGTTCTGTTGTACATCGTGATACTGCATTTATGAGTTACGCAAATAAAAGCAAAGTCATCAAGCTGGACTTTCCTTTGGTCATTTCTCTGTTGTGAATATTGTACACATATATACACAACCAATTCAACAACCTAGTAGTGGGAATGAAAGTTGGCTGTTAAATGCAGAATGTCTGTAATAGAGCTACAGCAATGAAATAAGAAAAACTAGATGCAAATTAATGTGTGAAAAAAGAAAAAAATACCTTTATTTTCAAATTGTATGACAGTACACTTGCAGGACTCCTGTGAATCAGTGATAAAACTGAGGCAGCAACTCAGTGGGGCAGCACAACACATTGTTAATACAAAAAATTAGTAGCCTTGAACAATAAACTCAATAAACTGAGTATAATGGCAGCAAAAACCCATTTACATAAGATTATATACTTAGGTATACTTTTAATAAGTATAAAAGCACAAGTATATATGAGGAATCATTTAAATGCTCCTGAGATACACAAAAGTAGAACTAAACAAATGAGAAAGCATCCCCTGCAGGGGATGGACAGGGGGCTTCAACATTATAAAGGCATCGGTTCTCCTAAAGTTAAGTTACGTGCTTAATGCAAACCTAATGAAAACACCATCAGGCTATTTTATGGAGTTGGATAAGTTGACACCAAAGTTCATGTGGAAAAATGTATTTTCAAAAATAGCCAAGGAAGTACTAAAAAAGAAAAGTTGCCAAGGAACTCTTATCAGATGTTAAAACAGCAGTAAAGCCTCTATAACTAAAATGCTGTGGCATCAGTGCTAGTCTATACTGTTGTACAGGCGAACAGAAGAAAAGTTCAAAGTCAAATGTAGGCATATGTGGAAATTTATTATGGGATGGAGGTGGCATCTGAAAGCATAGGTTTTTTTATTTAAATTTTTATCAGTAAATTTAGATTTACATAATGATTTTATCTATCATAGGGAATTTGTAATTTCACATGATGTATGCTGATTCCTTTTTTAAGAGCACAGCTTTAAATGTCTGTGGGACAACTAAAGAGCCACTTTGAAAAAGTTGCAATTAGTTGTACATCATATACATTAAAGAAGAGTAACTTTGCCTGGACTAGGGATCTAAATGTAAAAATAAAACCATAAAAGTATCGGAAGAAAACAAGGATGACTTTCACTTTAACCTCAGTGTGAGGAAATGACTTTTGAAGGTAATTTTTAAAAAAGATCGATAAATCTATTACATAAAAATTTTCAAAAATTTAAATGACCATAAGTCAAAAGACAGAACCACGGGATGAACTTATTCTTGACATATACCACAAAGGCTGATATCCCTAATACACAGGGAGGAATTAAGAGATTACCAAAATCCAACAGAAAAATGGGGAAGAAACACAAGGAGACTACTCACTAAAAAGCAAGATAGAAAATGGGCCCTCCATTGTGAAGTAACTCTCACACACATCATCATTAGAGAAATGTAATTGAAGACAACTCTAAGATGTATTTTCTCACCTGCCAGACTGACAGACATTCAATGCATGATGGGACAGCACATTCTGTCAGCCAGCACTGTGGAGAATCAGACCTCTCTTGGGTTGCCGTGGGAAATGCAACCCAAAACGCTTCTAGAGGGCAATTTGACAAAACAAAGCTACATCTCTGCCTACTTTTTGACTCAGCAGCCCCACTGCTAGGCATCCACCCTGAAAATACCACTTGGTGGTAAGGAAATGCAGGTGCACAGAGTTAGCCATGGCGGCATTGCTTCCCCTTGGAGGATACAGGCACACCTCTGTGTTTGTACACAGGAGAGTGTGGCTAAACACATACAGCTTCTGCACACAGTCAAGCCCTGTGCAGCTCTGGGAATAACCTAGGAAGAGGAAGCTCTGTCCACAAATATGGAGGAATTCCAGGGCCTACTGTAAAGCACAGGCAGTAAAGCCCATGAAAATGCATTGCACACTGCTCTTCATGGCAGAGAGAAGGGCATTTAAGAAAAGATCTATCTTTCTGCACATTTGTGCAAAGGTAAACCAGAAACTAGAGAGGTTGGTGATCTCTGCCCAGGGATGGACAGGAGACGGGGAGGTGAGTGGGGAGCAGGTGTGACGTGTCTGTGGCTCTCGTCACTGTGGGCCTCAGGTCTGGTGTGGAAATGCTGGTTGTGTCAGGCAGCATGGAGGAAGATTTCCGCAACAGCACTGGCCCTGTGGATAGGAAACCAGATTGCTCGTTTCTCTGCCGTAGTCCTGATCACCTGCAAATGTCTGTGAGCCCTGTGCTATGAAGATTTCCAGTGCCAGACCTTTCCTGGATCTAACAGAAGACTCTTGTGTGACCAGTGAGCAGAGCTGCGCTACCCAGTTCCTTCCTACCTAGAGCACTGGGTGTGGTGCTTCCCTAGTGGTGTCTCCTTTCTTGCCCATTAAAAACTTGACTTTCCTTCACAGGGGAAATGTGGGCTGTGTGCGTTTGCCTGGCAAGTTAAGAACTTCAGCGTCAGTGTTTTTCTTTTTCCTTTTGCTTCTGATGGTCTGTGATTCTTTGTCGACAGAGAAGTGAAATATTTAGATGACATGGAAGCCCCACCTAGGCTTCTTCCTGAAGTCCCCTTTCCAAGTCTTTCAGCAAAACTGTGCAAATGCACAGATAGAGGAATTTGCATTTTGTCTTCCTCGCTTTGCTCTGCAAGATCCACACACAGATGAGATGTGATAATGTACCAGGAGATTATCATAAGATGCCAGGTGGGGGGCAGAGTGGGCAGGGGGCTGTTTAGCGCCTGTCCCCTGGGTGGCCATAATGGGCCTGTAATGGGTGCCCCTTGGGCCCATAATGTCAAATCACAGCATGATCGCAGAAGTGAGCCCTTCCCCTTGACCTGGGCTGTGTTAATGGCTCTGGCCTCTCATTTCAGGAATGACGATACCCGAAGAAGATGCTGATGTGGGACAAGGCAGTAAATATTGCCTGGTGGCCATCGGGAGGCTCCAGGTGAGAGAAAAGCACAGTCTTTTCCATCTCAGATGAGACTTGTGATTGCAAGGAGCAAGAGACCGGGATAGGATGTCCGCTCTGATCTCCAGTGCTCAGTGTTTATGGGGTTTTTTGTCTCACTTGGGATGAGGCTGAGGCCAAGTCTGAAAGGAGAAGAGGGCGAGTTGCACAGAGTGCACTTTGGTCCACCCCTGCCTCACTGGTCACCACAGTGAGCTCTGTCTGCATCTGTCCCTGCTTAACCCCTTCCAGGTCTCCAGGGCCCGGGGCAAGGCCCAAGGTCATCATTCCAGCCTCACCACCTCCCCTTCCTCTCCCCACTGCTTCCTGTACACAGTCCACACACTCCTCTTCCAGACACCCACAACCGCCTCCCATCCCCGAGGGTGCCCACAAGCCAGTTCTTCTGCCTGCTGTGTTCCGTTCTCTTCTCCTCCTGGAGAATCTCCTCCTCTTGCCCTCACCTATTCACTCTGCTAGAACCCACTAAAGTGTCACCTGGTCTTGTCAGAGCCGGTCGCTCCCTCAGCCCAGTACCAACCTGTGACCTCCAGGATCACCCTCCTGTGATCGGTCTAGCTGTAGTCAGCTGAGTTTATGCTCCCCCTTGGGATCCTAGGGTAAGGAATATGTCCTTTCACTTTGTGACAGTCGGGTATGCTCAGTACCAGACAAGTCAGGTACCAGACAAGCACAGGAACCCTTGAGTCAGCTGGGCCATTAATGATGGGTGTAGATGAGGACGTTGGCCATTTTCATCCCTGGTTTCCAGACAGAGGAGCAGGTGGTTTCATTCATATACAACAAATAGGGTGCATGCTGTTGGTGCAAACCATCTCTTTTCCAAAGGTTTAACTGTTTCCCTAGGCTCATTTGACATTCAGTAGAGGAGAAAGCAGAAAGGGCATTACCACCTTTGATCTTTGATCACCAGCTGTGCCAGACAGGGTTCCAGGCTTCCCAGTGAGACCTCTGTCCAGCCTCACCACCCAGTGAGGCTACATCTTTCATCATCATGTTGGCAGAGAAGGACACTGAGGCTCAGAAATGCAAGGAAAGTGACCCACTTTTGGTGACATGGGTCGTAAGAGCCACGTAGTGAGCACTATGCTGCTTGTCAGTGACATGGAAGGATGTATGGGTCTAAATTGACATCCCTGGTTGTCACTTCTCCTCTGCCTCTGTTGGTGCCACTCAGCTGGGCTGTCCTGTTGCAGGTGACCAGCTCTCCCGTGTGCATGGACATGAATGGGATGTCGGTGCCCACGGAGTTCCTGTCCCGGCACAACTCTGATGGGATCATCACATTTGTGGACCCGAGGTGCATCAGTGTGATCGGCTACCAGCCCCAGGTCAGGAGCCAGCAATGAGCTGTGCCTCAGAAGTATTTATGACCTTGGTTCAAGGTAGACACAGTGACGCTGTGGAGAAAGCAGGGACACCTATGCGTCCTGCCTGGACAGGGCGCCACCCTTCCAAAAAGAAGTTCATTTTAAACAGCAGCACTGCTGAGGCTGACCCCTTATCCTTTCCCTAGCATTCTGTTTCTCAGCTGATTTTTCAAAGCAGAGTTCAGATTGGTCAGTCTGTACTATGAAGTGTATTAACAGGAAGGCATCTGCAAAGCCTTGTACAGATGCCCACCTAATTTTGCCTAATCCCTCTGGGAAACCTTTGTAACCTGGGGGCACATGTTCAGGCCTTTGTTGTAGACTCTTTAAAACAGAAACATGAGAGAGCAGGCGTTAACTGTCCCAGATCAGGGCCAGAGAGATGGAGTAACTCTGCACATTGTGTACTGTGTCTTGGGCCTGGAGATGTCTAGCTGGAAAAGAGGTTTGGGAGACAGCTTAAAAATTACATGCACAGAACATTGGGCAATTCTATCAATTAACAACTTTCTTAGGTGTAGTGTGGTATATCGAAATTTTGCAAGCTAATTTTTAAGATATACATGCTAAAATACTTTGGGGAATGTGTAATGATGTCTGCAACTTACTGTGAAGTGGTCTAGCAGGAAGTTGTTAAGTATGTGTACACATATGTGAATGTGTGTGTATATACATAATTAAAAAGGAAGAAACTGCAAAAGTGGCAAAATATTGACATTGCTTGAATCTGTGTAAAGGATAGGCAGGTGTTTACTATACTATCCTCATAACCTCTATACAGATTTAAATTTCTTTCAAAATAAGAATGTTTTTTCACTTTTTTAAAAGACGGTCTTGAACTCATTATGTAGCCCAGGCTGGCCTCAAACTTTTGACGAGCCTCCCAAGTGCTGGGATTACAGGCGTGTGCTACCACACTTGGCTAAGAATAATTTTTTTAAAAATCCACCTTTGTTTTGATGAACCAGCTTTGGGATATGTGCATTTTAATTACATGTATATTTTATTTTTTGATGATTCTGGGCATGGAACTCAGACCCTCGCATATGCTAGGCATGTGCTGTACTACTGAGCTGTGTCACAGCCTCTCATGCATATTTTAGAACTAGAAATAAAACAAAGCACAAATATTAGAACTCCTCATATAATTCTGTATCTCTAGACTCATGCAAACGTTAAGATTCGTACATGGAATAAGCAGGAAAAGTGATCTCTTCCGAATTTCACCATAACCTCCAGTGGCACTGTTTTCAGGCAAATCCATTTATCTCCCTCTGTTCCCCTGAGCATCCTGGTCTCCTGAACAAGCTGATAAGACTTCCCATCACAGCTACTTCAGCTCCCATGCAGGCAGCAGGCCTCACATGGGTTCTGATCTAGCAGTCAGTTTACATTTTTGAAGGCACTTCCCACTGGACCAGGTTCCTAGAACACATGTGAAGTTGCCTTTGCCTTTGGTGGTTTAGTTACCGTGCCCTGCTTTACGGTGAAACAAACTTTTGTTTGGGGTCAAGGCTGGGTCCTCTGAATAAAGCAGACGTGTGAAGGTACAGAACAAGCAGGCTTCTAGCAAGAACGGTGGTTTCACAGAACCTTACTTCCTTGGCCACCAGACAGCTGTGCTTTCTACTTTTAAACAATTTCAGTTTCCATGGGCAGCACATCTGTCCACCTTTTGTCTTCTTTTGGTGTTTACTAAAATTGCATCTCTAAGGCAAACAAAAATAAAATTGCACTCTAGAAGCTGCTGATCTTTTAGCAGTTAGAAATTGGTATGAAATGTACCAGAGGCACTTAGAGTGAATTCAGAGAGGCTGGCTCTTCAGTGAGCCTCCCAAAAGTGGCATCTACTTTTAAAAATCTGTGGTGGGAAAGGCCAAAGGAGATGAGTTAAGGGAGATGAAATGAATGCTTTTGTCTATTGGTGGATTGATAAATCATCAAACATGGAAATTGGAAGCCGGACTCATCTGTGGTGCATATCTGTAACACAGCTACATGGGAGACTGAGACAGGAGGATTGGAAGTTCGAGGAAGTCAGTGAGATCTGTCTCAGAATTAAAAATAAATAAATAAAAAGGCTAGGGATATATCTCAGTGAAAGAGTACTTGCTTAGCATGTGTGAGATCTTGGGTTCAATGCCCAGTAGTGAGAAAGAAAAGAGAGAAGAAGGGAGGGAGGGTGGAAAAGAGGAGGGGAAAGGAGGGAGGGAAGGAAGGAAGGATGGATTCTGGATCATTAAAGCTTGCTGTTTGTTTAGGACCTTCTGGGAAAGGACATTTTGGAATTCTGCCACCCGGAGGATCAGAGCCATCTGCGGGAGAGCTTTCAGCAGGTACTGTGAGGGCTGCCCACAGTGACATACAACCTTCCTGTGTGTGGAGATGGCCAGTGGGACATGTGTCCTACTGTGTGCTGCATGGGCTGCGAGCATCTGCCTAAAGTGTCAGCCACGAAGGGCACAGGCTGATGGGAAGATGGACCACAAGGAAGTCATGTGAAGAGAGAGCTCTGAGGGTCCTGAGGAAAATACCATGGAGGAGAGAACGTGAAGAGACTCCAGGAGCCTCCACAGAGGGAGGAGAGCCCCCCGGGGAGGGGACAGTTGGGGTGATCTAAGGGTGGACACACAAGAACTGAGAGGACGCTCAGCCTTAGGGCAGCCCCAGAGACACAGCAGAATGTGGCCTGCAGGTAGGACGGGTAACACTGGCCAGCCTGTAGCAAAGACGTGGCAGGCAGTGGCAGGTGCCTGGGCGAGGCCTGGGGCTAGAGGTCTTGAAGCCCCGCTGAGGAGCAGTAGTCCACCAGCTGTGTGAGGGCACACGGCCCCCGGAGGACCAAGGCAGGGTAGGTATTGAGGAACAACTTCATCAACCCAGCTGTACAGAAGGGAAGTTGAAGGAAGTAGCTGAAAGCCAAGACAAGCTGGGGGCTTTTGCATTTGTCCAGATGAGTGGCAATGAGGCCAGAAGTGGGGCAGAAGCCATGGGAACCAACATGTGGACAGTGTGAGGAGAGGGGACCTTGGTAGCAATGGCTTAGAAGGAGAGGGGAAGAAAGGGATGAAGATGCCCCTTGGAGCCTGACAGGTGGCCATCCTGACAGTGGCTTCGTGCACACTGACCCAGTACTGCTCCTTACCGAGCACCTGCTATGGGTGGTATAGACTGGTGGCAACAGCATGGGAGGAAGCCATTGTCATCTCCCCACCTTGGTGAGTCGGGCCAGCGTGCCACACAGGGCACTCCCACCGTGCACAGACAAGGTCCTGCTTAGGCAACATTGGGCTGAGCACCTGCACGCCCTCCCTTCTGTGCTTTCTTCAGTGGCAGGACCACTCTGACTCTCTCCTCACTTCTCAACCTCCACGGCGGGCCCCTCCTCCTCGGCCACTTCTTTGGGCAGTGATGGGGGTGCTCTTGATTACCTTCTCCTCTCTCTCTCCTTCCCCGTCCCCTGACCCCATCACCCTGGAGCACCTTGCCCAGTGGCCAACCCACCCAACTGTCCTGGCCCCAGCCCTGCTCTGCAGGCAGTGTCCCCAGTCCCCTCCGGATCCCCACAACCCTCAGTCAGGGAGCTCCTCCTCCTCAGCTCCCTGCCTCCTTTGCCCCGCCTGTCTCGGCCATCCTGCTCCCCATAGCCAGTCCCTCTGCAGGTCCTGGGGACCTTGGAGGATGTCTAGGACCCTGCTCTCCTCTGCCTTGTCCCTAACCACTGGCCCCAGCCACCAGTCCACCCTCACCATTGCAGTCACTCCAGAGCCACCTCTGCCTTCCTTCCTTTCAGTCTAAGCCATTCTGAAACTGCAGCTGAGTTCTGCCACATTTTTACTTACTTCTAGCAGCTTCCCAGGGGCTGCAGTGTCAAGTCTGAGTTCCACACCATGGCCTCACGCTCTGTGTCCAACATCCCTGTCTGTCCTCCTCTGGACACTGCTCCAAAGTCACATGATGCTGGCCTTCTGCTGTCTTGAACTCAGGCCACATGGGCGCCATTGCTGTGGCCTGCTGTGACTAGAATGGTCTCCCGACTCTTCATATGACTGGCATTTTACCCATCATGTCCCCAGAGATGCCCCAGTGGCCTCCTAGCTAAAAGCGAATCCCCAGCTTTCTTGGCTCATTTCACCTTCAATACAATTCCAGTTTTATGTATTTGTCCATTTTCTTCTGGACTTGAGTCCTGTCTTCTTCACTACATGTCACCTTCCTGTGGGCAGACTCATGTCTGTGCTGTTACTTCATGTCTACCACTGAGTGACAGAATCTGCACCCAAGGGTGGTCCCTTTTCTGTACTTTGAACCCATGGCCTTTGCTCTGAGCCACGTCCCGACTCCATGCCCACTTTTTGAGACAGGATCTCAATAAGTAGCTAAATTGCCAAGATTGGGCTCAAGCTTGCCACCTTCCTGCCTCAGCCTCTCAGAGTGCTGGTAATACAGGTATGCGCTACCACATCTGGATTAAGGGCAGCTTTGAATAAAGCCATCTGAGTGCATAAGATAGCTTTCATTTAACAAAAATGTGAAATGAGCATCATTAGCACTGTTCTCATGCCGAACATTTGTGAAGTATGTGGGAATGATGACACTTGGCCTCTTACCTGGCATGCTTGGGCTTGGCTTGGATTCATTTAGTTTTCTGAACACATGAAAATGGATCTCTAACAGTGAGGGGCTTTCCACTCTGCCCAGCAGCCAGCCAGAACCCTTTTCATACATTACCTTAGGTGACCCTTAACGAAACACAGCGAGTGTCGCCAGCCTCGCCTCTCCCAGTAGACACCAAGACTTGGGTCTGACCTGGGTCCCAGGCCAGGCAGTGACAGAGTCAGGGCTGGGGCCCAGGCCCACCTCCCTCCAAAGCTCCCCCAGCATCTCCTCACCTCAATCACAGGTCTCTCCATCCAGTGCTATTTCTGAAACTTAAAGGCTTTGAAAACAAAAAGAAATTTAACATCTGATCTCACCTCAGTAGCCAGTTTAAATCACTGGCTATGCGAGCAGCCACTTCATTCCTTGGGCAGGGAGGGAAGCCGGGCCACGATGCCCAAGAGCTGGTGCTCCCATCCCGCCAGGGAGCAGTGGACAGTGGCCAAGCAGCTCCAGGGACATCCTGGACCACGGCTAACCTCAGCCCTGAGCTTGTATTCCTTGGGCTCTGGCCACCGGCAGCTGAGGCGAGGGACAAATATTGATAAAGGGAAGTGGCTTGTTCTTGTAAAAGCACAGAGGGAGCTGTGTCAGCTAAGATTCAGCCTTGAACTCTAGATTTAAACAAAAGCATTTGATGGCTCAGATGGGAGAGCCATGGAGCATGATGGAATTTGTGAGGAATTTGAGTTTGGCGCAGTGACAGTGCACAGACCCAGGGTCTGAGAAACTCATATCTGCTTTTAGAGTCTCTCCCTGGGTCAGTCTATGAAGAGGTCAAATGGAAGGGCTGAGTGCAGTGAAACTTAGGCTCCATTCGTACCCTTTCTTTTCTGCTTAGACACCTTCCAGGATGGTGGTGATGGTAGTGGGTGGTGGTGATAGTGGCGGTGATGATCCTGATGATGGGGGTGGGATGGTGATGCTGGTAGTGTTGGTGGTGTTACTGGCGATGGTGATGATGGAGGTGACAAGAGTGGGGATGGTGGGCTTGGCAGTGGTGATGGTGATAATGATATAATGGTTATGCTGATGGTTGACGACACAGAGAGTTGTTTCTGTGTAGAGCCAACCTCAGCTGAGGTTTGTGCCTGACCTTTGCATCTCCTGTGTTATGAGCACCACACCTGACTTGAGCACAGTCTTCAGAGCTGGACCATATTCCCTATGCAGTCCAGTCCTCTATCACATCTCGGCTTTCCCAGCCTGCAGAATTGGCTTCTGCTGTGCCTCCTCCCAAGGGTGCTCTCCTGGCACACCTTCACTCGCCGACATTTGACGCACCCCTACCTATGACCAGACTCCCACCTCCCCCCAGGAACCCATTAGCCTCACAGCATTTGATCTCGGTTTGTGTAGCGGTGTTTAGCAGATGCTTTCTGGGTTACAGGTAGCTGCACATAGGTCCTGAAAGGTGAGAAGCACTTTGGGGAAGAATTGTACTGGGGCATTAGGGACTCATGGAAAGGATGCCTCAGCATAGTGAGACCTTGGGCAGGGTGCTGCTCTGAAGCCCCTTTTCCGGATACACAGTACCCAGTCGTGAGGCTATGTGAGGTAACACAGAAGGTGCTTTGCCCCTGCTGGCTGTAGCTCTGGCGGCTCCTGTCCTCCCATGTATCTCCCCCGCCCTCAGGCCTGGCTTTGCATACAGACAGTGCACTCTCTGCACTCGAAGAGGGAGTTAAAAATCTAAGATAGGCAAGACAGGGGGACATGGATCTCTAGGTGTGGACAGCAGCTCTCTGCTGCCCCTGTATTTGGTGTAGCCACAGAGGAGTCTCCAGGCAGCAAGTCCCCCAGTGTGGGGACCTGATAGGCATGTGGCCTTGACCTCTGGGCCCTGTGAGGGAATAACAGGTCCTGTTGGGGCAGCAGACTCACAGCATCCTCTGAGGTGGGAGGGAAGGCCTTGCCCTCCTGGAGCTTGCCTGTCACTAGGGGTTTCCCAGCAGGGAGCCTTGCATGTCCCCCCAGGTAGTGGGATAGCAGGATGATCATCCAGCTGCATCCACCCAGGCTGGCTCAGGAAGTGCTCTAAGTGCCTACTCAGTGCTGAGCTCTGGGCTGGGGCGGGGCAGGTGCAGGTGACCAAGACTTCTCTATCTCCAGGCTACGCACATTCTGCTGGAGACAACAGCCACCCAGCAGGAAACAAAGGCACCAGTGCAGGTAGTGTTAGGAAAGGGAGAATTGGGCCTCCTGGCCCCCGGAATCAGACCCCATTTTTATTAGTGAACATGCTGTGAGCTCTTAGACAGGAAGCCTGGGGATATACAGGCCTGACTAGGTGTGGGCTCAGGACTGCATGGACCTGAATGCAGGGTCTTGGTCTCCTTATCTTGTCCCAGTGCTGTGATCACTCCCAGGCCTGGACCATCAATGGATGCTTCAGCTGTGCAGTCTGCACTGGATGTGGCCATCTGCACATCTGCCTGTCTACACTGCCTTGGTGGTGGTATCTGTGTCTAAACAGCAGAAGGGCAGGCTGTGTAGCCAGAGAGATAAGCTTATGATTCAAAAGTAAGATTTTGGCTCCCGTACCAGCTTTTCTACAAAGTTGTGTGATCTTGGGCAACTTAATTTCTTCGAGTCTCAGTGTTGTCATCTGTAAAGCCCACCTTGCCTAACTCTTGTGAGGATGTACATGACATAAAGCATTTGAAAGCACATTGGAAACCACACCCCAACACAAAGCGAGGTACAGATACACTTGTACAAATAAATGATGTGTACAGATCTGTCATTTTACGACCGCTCCTCCAAGAGAATATTTGGAATCCTTTTTGGGGAATTTCTTATGTAAGTTATGAAGAAGTAAACCCCTGCGCGCAGTGTGGCTGCGTGCTCAGGTAAAGTGATAACTCCAGAAGAGACTAGCACCACTCCCAGATAACCGAGCAGCCAAGGCCAAGAGGAAAACACAGCTCTTACAGAGTTCTCATGTTCTGATTTGTAAGTCCTGCCGTCCCATGGGTATTGGCTGGCTGGTTTCTCACACAGTGGTGACAGAGGACCTGTTTCAGAGAGGAGGCAGGTGAACAGTCCTGTCCCTTAGTGCGCCTCCTCTCACTCACATAACTCCTCCTTTCTTGCTGTCTTGTCGCTGCAGTGCCGTACTTTGAGATCCTGCTGGCCCTCAGAGCACGGCCCTGCTGGTGCCTCTCCCTTCTCTGGCACTGTCCCTCCTGTTGACCTCCTTCCCCAAATGTTTTCTCAGGTGGTGAAACTGAAGGGCCAAGTCCTGTCGGTCATGTATCGATTCCGCACCAAGAACCGGGAGTGGGTACTGATCCGCACCAGCAGCTTCACCTTCCAGAACCCCTATTCCGATGAGATCGAGTACATCATCTGCACCAACACCAACGTCAAGTACGTGCCTGGCCTTCCTTCCCCCTCCCTGGCATCCACCTACCCTTGGCACGTCCATAGCAGGTGATTGTGTCGGGGCTATTTCTGCCCCCAGCCTCTGCCTGCAGCTAAAAGTCCCTGGGGCCTGGGAGGAGAGTAGAGGCAGGGGGTGCATCCCTCCTGCTTCAGAAGAGTCCATAGTACCGAGTTCTGGGTCCAGAGGTGCTGCTGGCCTCCCTGGTTGTTTCCCCCGAGCTCAGTGCGCTACAGAATAGGGCTCTGTGGAGTGTGCTTCTCTGCTCCCTGTGCCTGGTTCCTTGGCCCTGCTGCAGGTGCGCCAAGGGCTGGAGGATATGGGCCTGGGCATCAGGGCAGCTGTGGGTACTTAATGCCCAAGTGGCAGGCACATCTGTGCTCTGGCTGGGCCCTGCACTTTCTAGCTGTGTGCCTGAGCCAGTTGTGACCTCTCTTGGCCTTCACTTCCTGCTCAGTGGAGTGGGGGTGTGTCCCTCCCTGTGAGGTCACCGTGAAGATGACAGGGCCAGGCTCAGAGCTATGACTGGCCCTGCATTCCGTGTCAGCAGGGGGAGTGTGACCAGGGCAGCTGTGTGTTCTCTCTGCTCTCAGCCTCAGGGAAATACACACAATCCAGACACAGGATGGTGCCACCTTTGGCATCCACCTTCTGGGCTGTGTGAATGTGGCGCATACACCGCAGGAATTGTGCTTTTACACTCAGCATGCGGGCTCAGCTGAGAGGCTGATGGGTGAGAGTGTAGGTGAGCTGTGATGGGTTCCCTGGGACATGACCTGTTGTACATCATGGAGCATCTATGCAAAGCTGAGAAACCAACACAAAGACGTGGGCAAAAGGACATCCCTTCCCGCTGATGTGACATGTGAGGCCCTCCAGGGGCAGTAGGTGTGGAATGCGGATTACATGCTAAGAATTGTCCTCACGTCTCCCTGCTGTGGTCAGCGATGCCACTTTCCTCTATTTCCCCATGTTCAAAACCCAGTCTGACCCTGTTTGCAGCCCACCACTCCCTGCGCAAACCCCAGCATTGCCCTATTCTGCCATCTTGGAGCCCCCTTGGATGTGGGAGCCCTGTCTGGGCTTGTGAAGCAGCTTCCTGTCCCAGGCAGCAGCAACTCTGCATCCTCGACCTCTGCGCAGCTCCTGGACACAAGGCACAGGAAGGGGACGAGTCCTCCCAATAGCCTCCTGAAAGTAGGTGGCCTGGGTTACAGTCCCAGCTCCCACCTAGGCCAGTCCCCCCTAATTCTCCCAGCCTCCACCACTTGGTCTGCCCAGTGTGGACAACAGCAGAACCCACTCTCCCAGAAGCCTAGAGTCTTAAGCAGGTCCTGGGCCAGTGCTGCCTCTGTAGCACCCAGGGTACCAATGGCAGAGCTAGCACAGCACAGTGTGGCCGCAGCAGCTGCACCTGACCTGGTAGTGGTGGTGGCAGCATCAACCCTGCCCCTATCTGAGCAGCTCTCTTCTGCTTCCCTGAGTGCAGCACCGCGTTCTTCTCCTAACTGTGGGCAGAGACCACCAGCTGGGAGGCCCTGCATGCTTCCTGCTGCTGTTGAAAATGTATCTTGCCCTCTGCCTGCTTCCTGGGTGAGGTCTTCCTACTCCTGTGTGCTCTGTGCCTCCCTGGCCCTCACTCACCACTCCCTGGATCTGGGAAGACCCCGTCCAGCCAGGCCACTGTGGCTGCCACTCCCACCTCTGCAGTACCCTTCTTAGCCTCTGAAGCCATTCTTGGCCCAACACAGCTGCAGCCACTTGTCCCACGGCCACCAGCACCCACACAAGCAAGTCCCTGCCACCAGTCCTTCTCCAGAGCTGTGACAGCTCCTTTTTCTGGACGTCCCTCACTGGCTCACCTGAAACAGTGCTGTGTTCCTCCTTTCCCTTCAGGTTCCTTTCTATACTCGTGACTGTTATAGGAAGAAACATGAGAAGTAATAGGCTTTGTCATGCACAGACACTGTTACCACATTTTTTTCTGTGTTGTCTATCTAGTTAAACTTGGGAAATGTGATCAAATTGACTGGATTTTTCCCCCCGCTACTGAGGCTTTGCTTTCTTCCCATTTCTTTGCGAAAGTCAGGTGGCAGTAACAACACAGAGCACCATTTTGTGCAGGGCAGTGCCTACCTACTTGCTTAAGACTGTGGTCCCTGGCAACTCTAGAGGTCAGGGGATCAGATCCACCCGGGACACAGGGTCAGCCCTGATGCTCAATCTGAAATCTTCTGACCTGAAAGGTCTGTGTGAGCTGGAAAAGCTCCCTGTGGACAGCAGAGGGCAGTGATGGCCATGGATGTGAGTTCCTGGAGCTGAATTTCTCTAGCAGTCCCAGGTTTGGGAGGGAGAAGTCCTCTAGGCACAGGGATGGGGGTGTGCAAGCTCAGTCCTTGCATTCAGTTGAAAGCATCCAAAAGAAACTTCCTGGAGATGCTGAGTGTTGCCTGATTAGTGTTTGTGTGAGGCTGCTGAAAAGACATCTTTCTCAACTCTGATTTCTTTCCTATTCTGTCCATATGTAAAAGCGTCCAGGAAACAAAGCTGATTCCATTGTACAAGTTGTAACCCCACCAGGTCTGGGGGCCTGGGGTTGACACTCCTGGGGACTGACCCTATTTCCTGAGACAGTTGTGAGCTGACTTTGAAGCCCACACCCTCGTGTTTTCTTGCTCATGTGCCTGGCTGCCATGAGGGGAAGCAGACTCATCTCTTTGCATGTCCTGGGGCCAAACCCTCATTCCTATGGCCATAGGTTTTCATGAGCACAGTGCTTGTTGAGGGGGGCGGGGGGGGGGGGAGAGAGAGAGAGAGAGAGAGAGAGAGTTTCTAATAGCCCCACCAAGCTCAGAGTCACATATGAATCTCTCTGAGCTTTCATAGTAAGTGATGATTGCTAGTGCTTACCTGATTGGTAGTATATGGGAGGCCAAGAACAGGGGTGGGTACAAAAGAAGGGAAAGGAGATTCTTGGTCTCTGCAGAGCCGAGAGCCACTAAAGAACTGAGACATTCAGCCTGAGTTGTCCCAGGTTCTTGACTGTCAACCTGATGGAGAACAAGAGCTCTAGGCTCCACTTGAGTCTCTCCAGCGTCCACACCCTATGTGCGGGGGAAGCCTTTGCCGTCTCACATTTGCCCATTGGCCCCTAGCCAGCTCATCTGCCTTCTTTCAGGCCCTTTTGTGCCAGCTCAGGAGTCCCAGGGGGCAATCTCTGAATCACATGCAGGCCCATGCTGTTCCCTGCTCCATCCATCAATTCCAAACACCTTCCCTGGACCTAGGAAGCACTAACAGCCCCTTTCCCTGAGGCTGAATGCCCCAGCTGGGTTCTGGTTGCCTCTGATGTCTTCCTAAAAGATTTGTTGCTCCCTTACTCAGGCTGAGTGAAAACTTCCATCCAAGAGGCATCGGGGGTCATTGGCAGCGCCCAGATAGCACCAGCACCTGGCTAGCAAGAAGCAGCCGGGAAAACTGCCTTCCAGTCCTGGAATGCTCTCCCCAGCCACTCAACTCCCTCCTCTCTGGAATGTGCAAGCTCCCTGAGGTTTACTTTTGTATGGTGCTGCGGTATCTATGAAGTTCCCATCCCCCTTCTCAGAACGGAGAGGTCTGGGGCAGTGCCTCTTCTGCATGTACTTGGCTGCAGGAGCAGAAGTACATGGATGGGATGGAGATGCTGATATCTGCACCACCAAGCTGTTGGTGTAGATGCCGGGGGCTTGCCAGCTCACCAAGACCTCATTTTCTTCTTCCTGGGAAAGGCACTTCCCTCCCTTGCTTCAGGAGCCCAGAGGGGGCCAGAACTAAGACCAGCCTATTGCCAACTCTCTGGCTTCCACTTTCTAGTGTCGGAGGGTGGCTTGAGTGACTACCAGAGACATGCAGTGTGAGGCAGTCTGAATGCCTGCTAGTAGCGGGTGGGCTTGGCCGAATCCAGCTGCTTTTCTGAGTTTTAGCTTACAGGGAATTCTTTATAGTGTGGTATCTTTGAACTCCGCATAAAATGAAGTCATGCATCAGAACATATAAGTAGGTCAATGTGGTCATCTCAAGTGGAACCAAAGAGCTCTGAGGCAGTAAAAATAAGATAATTAGAAGTGGAAACTGTTTGGGAGATTCATTGGGTGTCACCCGCTGTGACTTGGGGACCAGCACCCTGGCTCACGACTCTCACCACCTCCTCACACCTCTGTCCACTTCTGCTCCACAGGCAGCTGCAGCAGCAGCAGGCAGAGCTGGAGGTGCACCAGAGAGACGGGCTGTCCTCCTATGACTTGTCTCAGGTGAGCCTCTCGAACATTCCGTCCTACCTGGAGCTGTCTCCTGCCTAGAACTTGTGTATTCCCTGCAGCGCACAGAGCATTGGATCCTCAGGGCCGATAGGCACATCACAGGCCCTGCTGAGACTCTAGGGCTCGGACCCTCAGAGGCCAAGACAAGCATGTCCTACACCTGCCCTCTCCACCCATCTTTGGGCCTGTGTCCCTTTCTCCTTGGGTTCTCCTTATAGTCACACTGTGTTCCCCCTCCGCCTGCACTGCCTCTCCTGTCCTCGCCCTTCTCTCCCCACCATTTTTCTCTCTAGTCCCGGTCTCTGAAACTGGCCTTATAGAGAAACTGGTACGTGTCAGTATTTGACTGCTCTTTCTTGAATTATGCTTCCCATTCTCGGTTTCTGACATTTAAAGTAGTTGACTCCTTTCTATTTGTCTCTGTCTAGGAAAGTAACTGGTGGGAATCCTGTCTTCCTGTGGCAGTGCATATCCCAGCCTGGCTGTGCCTGCACTCAGAGAGCAGAGCCCATACTTTGTGAAAATGCTCAGGACTGAAGCTCCAGGGTGAGAGCACTGCCAAAGGAAAGGGGCAAGTGCCTCACTGCTGGTGGCGTTGTGTTTACATGTGCCAACAGGTCCCTGTCCCCAACCTACCTGCTGGTGTTCACGAAGCTGGGAAATCTGTGGAAAAGGCAGATGCAATCTTCTCCCAAGAGAGAGACCCCCGGTTTGCTGAGATGTTTGCAGGAATCAGTGCATGTGAGTTTCCAAGGGGCTCAGGTCGTGGGGTGAGGGGTCTATAGTTGCTCTCCAGGAATCTGGAGAATGCCACCCTTGCGGGGGCCAGGAAGGGGAAATGTGAGTATCTCATGCAGGGTGCAGGAAGAACCAGGGGCAGGAGGCCCCACACACAGGAAGTAGAATGGATTCTCCATAGTTCTGGCCACACCTCCACTGCCTGGTTACCCGGGGCACTGGCGTCTCATCTTTGAAATTTGAGGGTTTGGATAAATTAACTATTAATCCACTATTAGTGTAGATTTATTATTAAACCAAAGAAGTGTCCTTGTTGAAAAAAAACTGTAGTCCATAACAAAGGCCTACATTTTAAAATAAAAATATGAAATAACAAAGAAAAACAACAGTGGTCTACTCTCCTACCACCTAGATATAATTACCTGTAACTTTTTACAGTATGTTCTATCTTTTTCTATATATGTATTATTTGTATATATAAACTTGAGCTTATCTTGTTCAAAAACTTTCTTTTTTATGTGTTGGTTTATTATGAACATATTTCCAGATCACTAACCAATCCTAAGCATTTTTGTTACCAACATAGAGTTCCACGGTGTAGACAACAGTAACTGGCTTGGTAACTCCTCTGTGCCTGTCATTAGATTGCCCAGTCCGTCACTATTACTGCAGAGAAGCTCCATGCCACCACACGGAGCTACCTCAGTCCCCCACCCAGAGCTCCTGAGTTTGGCAAAATATAAAATACAGAAAGGTCTTTGTTGGTTCCAAAGTCAGAAAACAAATTCCATTTGCACACCGTCACGGGGTTTCTGCAAGATGCTTCCTTAGGCAGGATCAGTTGAAGGAGGAATAAAGGAAGGACGGGAGAGGCTGTGATTGGAGGCGGTCCTGGATTGTCCTCCCAGATGGAGGCTTGAGATGGCTGGGGTGAGGGAGGACATTGGGCTGCTGGGTAATGGAGGGCCACAGCCTTGGCACATCTCTGCCCTCGGGTATACACATTGGTGAGAAAGCAGAGCCTGCCCCTCATGTGGCCAGGACCTGAGGCTTGGGAAGCAAGGGCAGTGCCAGTGCCACCTCTCTGAGCACAGGAGGGGCCAGCACAGCACAGAGACTAGTGGAAACTGATGCCAGGAAGCAGAGCCCGCAGCACGCCAGGGACTTTCACCACCTCTGGTCCCAGCCACCCAGACGAGTCATTTCAACTGCAAGAGGAGACAGGAGCACACCTGAAAGGCCTGTCCTCCCCTGCAATAAGCCACAGCATCTCTGAGAATCCATCTGAAGTTTTAATCTTACACATCCCGATGTCTTCCCACCATGACAAAACAGAAAGAGGAAGAAAGTGGGCAAGGAGTCAGTGAGAGCAATTAGGGCAAATGTCCTCCTTTGAGAATGAGTTTTTATAATAAAGACGAGGAAGTTTGGAGAGTCTCCAGCATGTCTCCTCCAGGGAACTCCAGGGAGAACTGTCACTTTCTGAGGATGTGCCACCTGGGGGGAGGGGTTGGGCTGAGCAGGCTGATACCGTATTACAGAAATTCCCAGGTCAGGGAATTAAGAAGAAACACGAATTTTCCCCACATGCAAAACTTGGGTCTTCCAACTGCAATAACTCTGTGAATACCCAACTAAAAATGGTAAAGAAACTTGCACATCAACCATGTCGACATAGTCTGTTGTATTATTCACTTTTTTAAAGGTTGATTCAAATAATGAAAATCCTGCAAACATCCAGAGGTGGGGAAATTACTTACAAAGTGAAATCCTCAGACTTCCTTGGGGTACTAGGTGTATCCAGAGAACTCAGAAGGAAAATACACAGCCCCCAATTTTTCCAGCAGCCAAACTGCTTTGATAGACAGAAAGACAGACTTGCACTGCCTACCCATCATGTCTGAAAACATCACTTATGAAAGATTGCACTTGTTTCTATGTAGATCAAAACATAAGACGCAGAACAGAAGTGACAGGTTGGAAATTGGTGGTGATGGGAAATGAAGTTTACAACACCTAGAATCATTAGATGATGCAAAGATAAACAACTAAAACTGCAGTCTTGAATCAGTTGAGCAAAGATCGAGACATTTTTTTGGATTAGAGTAGTAAACATAAAAATTTCTCATCGGTGTGTATTATCTTCAGCATTTATGGAGAAATTCAGAGCTTCACGGATGTTTATATACAACTATTAAAAAATAATATTTGTTTTAAAAGAAATACAAAGGAAAGAAAGAGATCTTACTTCCAAACTATTTCCAAAGAAATTTTTAGCAAACTGTAAACTTCTCAGAAGGCAAATAGTGAGATAGTGAGAAAGCATGGCTATCAAGCAGGGCGAAATGAGCTGATGCCGGGTACTGCTGAGTTGCTGCTCCTGAGTGTGCACTCACTCGTGGTGGAACCAACAGAAGGAGGTGGGCGCTTGGCCAGAACGAGACCACGGAGATACTCTGAGAACCTGGTGCTTCACAGCTCCCCATGGGCAGAGAGGCTGGGCCGTGCATGTGGAAGAAGCAACCTAAAATGAGAATAGAAATACCGGAACATAGGAAAGCCCAAATCATTACAATTGCAGGAAGGCACTGATAAAGCTAAATTGTAGTGGACAATCTCTATGAGCCTGTCTTCATCTTTACAAAGCAGGTAGATCAAAATAATGAAGATAAAAAGATTGAATTATATACACACATAAATACACATACACACATGTGCACATTATCTTGAGTCCTGCTAATGACTAATGTTCTAGAGTAGCTAGCCAAACAATTTTTATTATTTATCCAAACTACCAAGAATCTTAAGAAAAAGAAGGGACTTGCTTTTAGTGTATAGACTGCAAAGGGCTTAAGTCCACCTCATTCCTGCAGGTTTTAGCCTCATCTGTCCTCTTCTCCCGCTCCTCATCCCAGAGCTGATGGCCTGGGACTGGGCAGAGATGCTCACCCAGGACCCTGAGCACCTCTGACCTTAAGGACTTGCACTGTCACACAGCCTCACTGAGCAAAGCCAGTGAGTTGGGAAGCCGCTCTAGGCTCCTCCGCACAGAGGCATCTTAGAGGCTATGCACACGTGTGGGCTCGCTGGCCCAGGCACAGTCCTCAGCCCCAAGCCATGAGCCTGAGCATTCACCAAGCACAGCTGCTGCAGCACACCGAGACAGAGGGCACACACAGGCCAGAGTCCGGATGTAGAGAGATTGCCCTGCAGCTGGTCCTTATGTCCTGCTTCTAGCTTCTTGCTGTGGGCAGAGATGGTGGGGGTTAGAGAGGTTTTATGAGATTCTGGGGCAGTAGGAGAGTGTGTCCCCGAGCCTGGGTACCAGTGACCAGCAGGGATGTGTTGAAGTTAAGGGCTGCTGACTGGGCCTGTGTCTGTTCTTGTTCCTGTGCCTGTTTCTCCCTGGGCCATGAGCCTGCTTCCTCATGTAGAATCTCTACCACCCACTGCAGCCCTTGCAGGCTGGGGTGCAAGCCTGGGCCCTCCTGTGCTGTCTCCTGACTGCACAGAGCAAGCCTTGTTTTCCTCATCTGCTACAAACAGCGACATCAGATGCTCTTGGCTCTGTCACCATGCTCAGTTCTAAGCACTCAACTCTGTTCACACCCTGGGTTCCCACCACAGCCCTATGGGGAAAAGACTCTGATTACTACTTTCTTTCAGGAGGGAAAACTGAGGCAGCAGGTTAAAAGTATGCCCGAGGGACTCCTCATCCGCAGGACAGAGCAGGGTCCAGGGTGGGGCTGAGGGTCATTGTGGGTACTGTGGATGCTGCCCTGCCCTCCTCAGCCATACATCCACACCTGCTGCTTGTTGCTTGTATCCATCCATGGGTGGGAAGGGGCATAAAGTGAGGTCCTTCAGTCTCTGATCTTCCCAGCTCTCACAGACGGCTTGGCTTGCAGGTAGCTGTGGCCATCCAAGGAGGCAGGAGCAGCAGCTAGGGGCTCCCTCCTGTGCCCCACGCCCTGCCTGGGCCTGTGCTGGGCTGGCCGCCCATGCTGTTCTGGCAGGAACCCTCACATATGATACCTACTCTGGTTTTCCTAGCGGAGAAGAAGATGATGAGCTCTGCCTCGGCAGCAGGAGCCCAGCAGATCTACTCCCAGGGAAGCCCATTCCCTCCTGGACACTCAGGAAAGGCCTTCAGGTATGGTGGGTAGATGGGGTGACACTCCTCAGGGCAGACCTGGTCTCGGAGCTCCACTCTGCCAGCTGCACAGGACAGCCAGTGCTTCTTGCTCTGCAACCAGACCAAGAGTCCTGGGGTGCTGGCTGTGTCCGACTGGGGAGAAGGAAGGGATTGGTTCCAGCCATGGTGGGGTGGGGAGGCAGAGCCGGGACAGCTGACAGGTGTCGGAAATCACCCCATTCCCTGGCCTTTGGGGACTGTGTCCAAGTTCAAGGAAGAGAGGCCTAGACCCATCTTGTCTAGCCTTCAGCCGAAGGACCACAGAAGGACAGATGAGGGCCAGAACTAACCCAGGCTTGGTTCTCAGCCTCAGGGCATTTTAGATCATTGAAGAGGCCCAGAGGTCATCCCTGGAGGTTAGACAGCTACACTTTGTACTGGGGACTGAGCAAGGACAGATGGCAGCCCTTGGGGAAGGTGTCACTCCCAGAAAATGTGTTCCAGACCCTGTGTCTGACAGGGTGGAGCCCTCCTGTGGCCCATACTAGGGAGTTTGACCAGAGCTCCAGATGCAGGCTAGGACCAGGGTCAGCCGGTGGGGCTGCCTAAGAGAATAGGGCTGCTGAGGTATTTCCCTGACCCTCCTTGCCACAGGCCATTCCTCTGCCAAGGAATTCCTCTGCCAAGCAGTGCTGCTGTACAACTCAGCCAATCCACGCACACTGATGGCACAGGCTGTGCTGGCCCTGCTAGGTCCCTGCCCTGATGTCCTCAAGCACTTGCTGCCAGCAGAAGGAAGTAGGCAGGGAGCGGTGGTGGGAGAAAAGGGGCGTCAAGGTCAAGGGCAGACAAGGGGCCAGCCTGAGGTGGTGTGCAGAGAAGGCCAGCTGCCCTGGAACCAGAATCAGGTTCTGTCCCCCAAGAAGGGAACAATGCCTTGGGTGTGAGGAGTGTGCAGAGAACAGCCCAGGAGGCAGGAATATCAGGGAGGTTTGGGCGGGGCAGCAGACAGTGAACCCACACTTCCAGGGGCCATAGTTAGGGAACTGGGACTTTATCATTGGTGGTTTTAGAAAAAGAACAACTTAACAGCAGTGGGACCATAAAGTTCTGTGGGGCAGTGTGGGGCAGAGTGCAGGGGTGAGGATACCAAAGGTTTACAGTCCAGCTTGTCACTGTCCTGAGTCATAGAAATGAGTGAATGGGGTGCCGTGGAGGGCAGTGGTGGAAGAAGGGCAGAATTGAGACTGCTAGCTGTGTGGGGGAAAAAATCCAAAGAGCATCCAGTAACTGCAGAGCCTGGCGTAGGAGTGGCACTTGCAGTGCTAGTATGTGGGATGGATAGGTGAGTAGATGGATGGATGGTTGTGTGGATACATAGATGGGTGGATGGATGGACTGGTATGTGGATGGGTGGATGGATGGGTGGGTGAATGGACCTGTGGATGGATGGTGGATAGATTGCTGTGTGGATGGGTGGGTAGGAGGATGTGTGGTGGATGGATTGGGGCTGAATGAGGGGTGAGTGGATGGGTAGAGAAATGCCTGTTAGGGCTAAAACCCACCAAATGGGCAGAATATTCTGTAAATTCAAAGGGCCTGAGCTGGTTCATGGCACGAAGGGTTCCAGTGCCTGTCTCAGTCATAAGTAGACTATGCCCCTAGAAGAATGGTTCTAGTGTGTCTTCACCCAGAGACCTTCTGCTGTAGCCCCACAGGTCCTGGCCTGCCTGTGTCATACAGCCCTAGGGACCTGAAGGGCTAGGCACAGGGACCGGTACTGTGGCCCATGAACCCCATTCCTTTCAGCCAGGGTGCCTTTGCTAGGGCCCTCATCTGTGTCCTGGGAAGGGCACTGAGGGCATTGGGGTGCCAGAGCGCCCCTGAAGAACAATGATCAGAAAATGCCCTCTAGAGTCTACATTCACCAGGAGGAAAAGGGGGAAGGAACCCTATGTTGAGTTCAGACCTCAGGAAGATGAGAATGGTGTTTCACACCATGTTAGAAATTGTACCCGTTTCGAGGCTTTAAGGATTGGATAACATAGAGAAATAAATGTTAGAACACAGCAAAATTGCACCCAATCATTTGCATGGGTCTGTTACCTGCCTCCATTTCAAAACTGGGCTGAACACCTACCTGCATTAAGCTCTACTGGGATTGGACCCTCACACTCCACCGGTTCTTTTCTGGCACCCCGCGTCTGGACCTGTTCGCTGCATCTGTCCCAGGGAGGCAGGAGGAAGGGCCTGAGACAATATGGAGGTCTTGCCCACCTTTCCATTGTTAGTGAGCAGCTGATGGTGCCATCGGAAGAGCTGCAAATGTCTCCTGTAGGGGTCGCCAGCAGTGTAGATGCATGTCTGGGAGCAGGTACAGTGTCCAAGATTAGACCTGCAGAGGCCATACAGAGAGTGCCCATGGGGCGACACATGTGGCCTGATGAAGACTTGCCACGTTAAATGGAAATGAGGCAGAGAGGGCCACACTGGTGTGCTCTGAGGTGTGGGACTGAGCCCCAGCCAGCAGGTCACTGGACAGGCTGGCGTTTCTGTTAGGAACTAAATGGCCCCGTACAGCTTCAAACCTTCTAGGCACCCCAAAGGGACAGTTAGCCAGAGCACAAAGAGTATATTGACATTCTGAGATTATTTTTCTCTTTGTGAGAACCAGGTCGTGTCAAGAAGAAGGGATGAGGCTAAGCAGATGAGAGGCCATGAGGCCCTGGAGGAGGCTGAGCACACAAACAAACTAGATGTGACAGGACTGCTGGGCAGGGCCAGGGCAGGCTGCTGGGCGAGAGCATGGCTTCCCTCTGGATAAACACACTTACCTCTCTTCTAGCTCTTCAGTGGTTCACGTGCCTGGAGTGAATGATATTCAGTCCTCATCATCGACGGGCCAGAACATGACCCAGATCTCCCGGCAGCTAAGTCAGAGTCAGGCTGCATGGACAGGGAGCCGTCCACCCTTCCCGGGACAGGTATAGCCCTGGGGTCCCAGAGCCCAGAGCATTGTGATGTGCTTCTTTGGGCCCCAGCTCTGAGGGCCAGTCAGCACTGCTGATGAGAGCTGACCACCCACCAGGATGCATCCCAGGTCTCTCACAGTTGCTGGGAGGGCGGACAGGTATTACTGGGTGAGGGAGCTTGTGGTGTTCACCTGTGGGAACTAGGGAACTCAACTCATTGTTTCCTTGGGGGTGACTTCAGCCAGACTTACTTCAGTGTCCAGGACCTGTGCCCAGACAGCTCTGAGGGCCATGGGAGTCCCAGTTGACCCAGAGCAGGCCCTGCCACTGCCAGGAGCACCTGCAGGGCATCGACCGGGGTTAGCAGGAGGAGGTGGCTGGTGATGTCTCATCCTGATGATAGCAAATCCCTTCGCAGTCCAGTAAGACCCAGTCATCTCCCTTTGGAATTGGGACGAGCCATACCTACCCAGCGGACCCGGCTTCCTACAGCCCTCTCTCCAGCCCGGCCACCTCCTCACCAAGTGGAAATGCCTACTCCAGTCTTGCCAACAGGACTCCAGGGTTCGGTAGGTGGGAAGGAAGGGACGCGTTCTTGGGAGCCACAAAAATGCTTTCTCAGCATCCTGTTTAGGAGCTGTCTGCATTCCCAGAGTATCAGGACGAGGTCCTGAGTTTCTAGGAGCCTTTGCTCTCTCTGGGCAGAAAGAGGAGGTTCATGGTGCTCCTGAGATGCTGGATGCTTAGACTTCGCCCTGTGATTTGACTTTATCATTTTCAAGGGATGGGGACTGTGTTCCATGCTCTGATGGCACCTAACTGCTGTTGTCACCCTTTGTGTCCCTTGCAAGGACTGTCAGGTCCCCAAGTCAAAACACTGTCATCTTGTTTCAGAAACTATCGAATGCAGATATGAGCAACTGTACTAACACTGTAAAGCTCTTTATTCAGTATTGCAAGGGGAAAAAATATTGCAAGAGAGAGATCACATAGCATATGAGAACAACGTCCCATCCTCAGCTTTGTTAATGAAACCTCAGGCTGTAGAGGGTCCTCTGCCCTGGGCATTCCTCGGGGTTAATGTCTGTCCCTGAGCCAGCACCCCATGCCACAGAAGAGGGTCCTAGTGATGTGTGACACCCAGCTGGGAGGTGTGACCCTGAGCCTGGACATCCAAGTTTCCACATGGCAAGTTGTGAGCTTTAGTTTAAGTGGCTTTTCTGTCAGCCTTACCAGCTCAGCCCATGGTGTGGGGTCCTCAGCCGCCCTCACCCTCTGACATCCCCCATCTGTGGCTGTACTTCTGCTCTTATCCTGGGGCCTGGGCTCAGCATTTCTGGTCACCTGTTCATCCCCAGGAGTCAGTTGTCCTCCTACATCAGCCCCCGTATGAGTGGCAGGTGTGCATGTGCCATCTCTATGTGTCTTTGCCATGTGGCTCAGTGGCCCTGAGATGAGAGGACCTGTGCACTCCAGGAAGAAAGAGGCCTCTACCAGGCATTCAGGTCAGCCAGGCCCCGGCTCACACCATCCTGAGGCCGAGGTCTTAGATTCCCCTACCTGTTGTCATGCATGAGAACAGGCTCTGCACCTGACCCTCGCCTGGGTAGGGAGAAACCCTTGCGGCCTCCTCCCTAGGTGGTCTTAAAAGGCTCAGGGTGCCGTGGGTGCTTAGGCCATCCCGGAAGCTGTGGCTACCTGCTGGCACTGATTTACTCACCTAGGCCTTTGTGAGAGCTGGGCCCTGTGTGGAAACAGGGAGGGCACGGGGCACAGTGCACCACTCAGAGATGGGCCCTGGCAAGTCAAGGGAAGAAGGATGCCAGGTCTGCAGGAGGCTAGCATGGTCACAAGTCTGTCTCACGTGCCTCGTAGCCTCTTGTTATGGCCATAGCCATGGTGGCCAGGCTGCTCCTGCCCCAACCATTTCAATTCATTTAATGTTTGCCTAGCCCTAAGAGAAAGTTTATCATCATTCCCATTTCACAGGTAAATAAACTGAGGCGCAAAGCTTCATAGCCAGTGAGAGTAGAATCATGTGTAGGGAGCCGAGCAGGGAATCCAGGATCATCAGGAACAGAGCCCAGCACCTTTCAGCCAGCGGGGTTCAGAATTGACAGGGCCTTCATCTGCATTAACGTGGAGGGAGCTGGAGCCTTGTCGGGGCCTCACACTGGCCCCCATGGTGAATCAGACAGAAGTGGTGTGAGAGGCAGATGCAGTAGTGGGAGCCAGGCTGAGATGAGGATGGAGCTGCAGAGCAGGGCAGTGGGGAGGGTGCACTCAGGCGTGGCTGGCCTGGCCTCTGATGGGGGGGATGCACACCAGGCAGACTGGGGGTCGGAGAAGAGGCTGCTGAGCGAGGTCAGCTGCGGCTCCGCAGGGCATCAGGAAGCAGGGAGGAGAAGTGTCCAGGAAGAGAACCAAGGGGTCGGGGCCAGCAGGGAGGTGCAGGAAGCTGCACAGTGAGAAGGCACCAAGCAGGCGCCACCGAGCATCAATTCTGTGAAGGTTAAACTAGCCATTAAAACCATCGTGTGTACATCGGAAGGGGGCAGCTGTGCCAGTCTGGTGTAGGCCCATGGCCATAGTGGACACAGCCGGGCTCCCAAACATGACAGTGCCCCCACGGGACATGGCCCCAGCTGGTCACCTGGCATTGGAGCCCAGACACAGCAACCAGTTCTGGCCTTGTACTCTGACTGGATGATCCAGCAGGCACCCAGTGACAGCCCAGGGGTGACATTGTGGGGCGGCAAACATAACATGTCACCTTGTGCCAGTACTTTAGCAGCAGCTGGGCTCCTTGGGTGGCTTTGTGGCCTAAGTTCACACCCTGAGGGGCCCTTTGCTCCCTTCTGTGCCCTACAGGTTGGTTTCCATCTGAGCGTTTCTCCCACTCAAGTCTGCTGAGGTCCCAAGCTAGACAGTGTCACAGCCTTAGCCTCTCTTTCATTTTGGTTCGGGTCACAGCAAACACCAAGTCATGTGAAAAGTGGCATCCAGAAGCAGAAGTAGGAATCCACAAACCCCCTGGCATGGTGAGCTCTGTCCAGCTCGGCTGTTTATTTTCATGATGATACAGTGGGAAGACGTGTGCCTGCCAGACTGTGTCAGGAGACAGGAACCACGCCAGTGACTTTAAGGGGGATGTTTAATAAGATCTGGTAACAGAGGAGCCTGAGGAATACAGGAAAAGCCAACGTGAGCGGCAGCTTCCTGGCCTAAAATGGAGGGGGAGTACACAAAACAGAAGTAAGATCTTGGAAGAGGAGATCCAGCCCTGTAAAGCCTGAGGCTTGGCCTTCATTGAAAAGGCACAAATGCCCAGTAGATGCAGGGCTGACTGGCAGACTTGCAGGGCACCAGCTGTGGCTGTGATCCTGCTATCTGAGCAGACCTCTAGAGGGCACAGGTGGCCAGAATCTGTAGATGTCACCCACCAGGTGGCCCAGATTCATCCACAAACAGAAGGACACTGCCTGTAGGTAGACTGGCTAACTGGAGGCAGAGAAACAGGGTGAAAAGTGAATCCCCTGGAGCAATTGCCCATTGCTTTAAAACAAAAAAAGCTACTTGGCCATGAAGGGAGAAGCCCCCCTCCTCTGCTGGGCTCAGCCTGTCTCTCCAACACCCTCCACTGACTGAACCTAATTTTGCAAAAGATGGCTTAGGAAATGTGTTTACAGCAGAGATCCCCAACCCCAGGGACATGGACCAGTACCAGTCCGTGTCCTATTAAGAGCCAGCACACCCAGCAGGAGGTGAATGGTGGTCCAGTGAGTGAAGGTTCGTCTGCACTTACAGCCACTCATTATTGCTGCAGTCACTACCTGAGCTCCATCTCTTGTCAGATCAGCATCAGCATTAGATTCTCAGAGAAGCTCAAACATTACTGTGGAGTGCACATTGCAAGGGATCTAGTTGTGTGCTCCTTATGAGAATCCAAGTGCCTGATGATCTGAGGTGGAGCTGAGGTGGTGATGCTAATTCTGGGGAGCAGCTGCTAATCCAGATGAAAATTAGCAGAGAGGTCTGACTGCACAGAAACTGTAATAAATCAATTGCTTGCAGACTCCGATCAAAACCCTACTAATAATAAGTGGAAAGTGACAATTGAGTTACATCTGCTGGCAGGCTGTATAGCAGCAGGTGAGTTGATATGCTTCAGTTGTACAGCTGCTTCCTGTGACAAGCTTTGTCAGAATCCAACACTTATTTTAGTTGATGCATAACCTCTCCATTTTTTTAACCACTTTCATTAGGACTTCACTTGTTTTAGTGACAGTTTCAATAAGCCCACAAGCTAACCCTAGCCAAAATGAGTAAAAAACAGCCTTGGAGAGCTTTTTTTTTGAAAAGAAGGAAAGACATAATGATGAGACAGCAGAAGACTCTTAGATTGCCAATAAAAAGAAAGCTGCATTTAAAAGAAAATACCAAGAATCCAACTTAAAATTTGAATTCACTGCAACAGGTAGCATATATTCCAAGCCTCCTTTGTGTAATATGTGGTGATCAGGTAGCCAACAAAGCCATGAAACCTTCAAAGCTGCCTCTCTACATGGAGACCAAACACACTGCACTAATAGACAATTCTTAGAGTTTTCCAAAAGGAAACACATGTAAACATGAGGAACAGATGTAATTATTGAAGACTGCCACTTCATTGAATGTATCTATGCTGAGAGCATCGTCTCCGAGTGGCTAACAGCATTACTAAAGCTAAGAAACCCTGTACTGTTGATGAAGAGTTGACCCTACCTGCTGCTGAGGACATTGTCATGAACTTTTAGGCTGGGCTGTGGTTCAAAAGGTGAAATGTGTTTCTCTTGTTAGACAGGATTAAGGAGTCATTGTGGAATGAACTGCAAGTTGGTGAGTCACCAATATAAACTCAAGGACAAAGAAACAATGCTTTCTGTGCGGTATGTTTTTCAGGAGGAGGTGTGTGAGGCTGTGTTGTGTGTACTTTTATTGCCAACCAGCACCATGGCTGCAGAACTATTCATGTCTTTGAATGCTTACATAACAGGAAAAGTGAACTGGCCATTTTGCGTTGGATTTGTGTTGGAAGAAGCAGCTGTCATGACTGGACAGGTTTCTGGCTTCACTACTTGGGTCAGAGAGATTACTTCTGAATGTGTGTCTATACATTGTGTTGTCCATAGACAAATGCTGGCTACCTGAAAAATGTCACCTGAGCTTACCAGCGTTTTGCAGGATATGATTGAAATTATCAACATATTCATAAAGTACATGCTGTTAATGTCTGTCTGGGCAGCCTGGTGAGGAGGTAGAAGCAGAGCACATGTCTCCCTTTATACCCAGAAGTGAGGTGGCTTTCTAAAGGTAGATCACTGGCAATGGATTCTGAATTAGGAGAGCCACTCCAGAGATTTCTGTTAGAAAAACAGACAGCACTGGTAACACATTTCAGTGACGTAGAATGGACTTACTTGTATGACATTAATGTATTCAATGTGTTCAGTGAATATCACTTCAGGGGATAATGAAACTATATTCAAGTCAGCAATAAAGTGGCTACATTCAAAGCCAAACTGGAATTGTGGATATGATGAGTGAACCATGGGATTTTTAATGGTTCAAACATTAGCAGAGATTTTGAAAGAGACTGAGCCAGGGCTTTCTTTCTCCCAGCTGGTACACGATCGCCTATCTCAGCTTCCAAAATAGTGTGAGCATTACTTCCTAACTGCAAAAGACTCCAGAATTGGGAAGGAATGGGTCTACAAACCATTTGTGAATAAGCCAGGTGGACTGACTTTTTTCATACTGGAAGAGGATTGATTGTTTGAGATAAAATATGAATGTGGCCTTCAAAGTGTGTTTGAGACAACTTCAAATCTCCTTGCCTTCAGGATTAAAGCCAAGGAAGAATATCCCGAAACTGCCACTAAATCACTGAAAAGCCTCCTTCCATTTCCAGCATCCTGTCTTTGTGAAGCAGGGTTTTCTTCAGTGATAGCAACCAAAATGAGATTACAGAGTAGACTGGATATCAACAACGTACTTCAGGTGTCACTGCGTAACGTCACCCCCAGACGAGGGCATCTAGTTGATGGAAAACAAGCTCAGGACTTTCACGGACTCTGCATTATGGTTGAGTCATATGATTATTTTATTATATATTACTGTGTTATAATAATAGAAGTAAAGTGTACAATAAATGTGATGTGCTCGAATCTTCCCCAAACCACCTCACCCCATCATGGAAAAATGATCTTTCATGAAACTGGTCCCTGGTGCCAAAAAGGTTAGGAACCACTGGTTTACAGGATTACAAACCAAGCAAGGAGGGAGAATTTAGAGCTGTGAGGCAATAAGATGGTAGCTACAGAGATGTGTGTGATCCGTATCCCTAGTTGTCAGCTTCTCTGTTTGAACTGCCACCAGACTCTGCTCACTGACATCAATATAGTGTTTCTTGTGGAAATGTAAGGAGCCAAGCACAAAAGGTCTCAGAGACAGAAGTGGCTCCAAAGTGCAGCAGAGACCAGATTTTCATTCCCTAACTTTTGCTAAGGTGGCACAGTACTTTCTTAGCAGTTTGCTTCCAGATAACAGCAAGCACGGACACATCCATGTCTTCTTATTCATGCCCTTCTGTTCAGGATGAGGTAGCAAAAGAAACTCATTCCTGCGTGACACATCATATCAGGTCTGCACAGATCAAGTCAGGTCATGGCAGGTGAACCGAAAGCGCAAGAGACATATCCGTGACATCGCCTTTCTTTAAGAGCCACACCCACCTGGCCACCCCACCCAGCCAGAATGACTTTGAGAAGGAAATGGAAGGATGTGTCTGGCTATTTTCAAGGTGAGAGTTAGGATGCATAATTAGAGAGGAGCAGGAGAGGGGGCGCTCAGGGAGGGAGAGGACAGGATCCTGATAGTCTTGAAACATTTGCAGACTAGACCTCTCTGTTCCCACAAGTTAGTGCTAGCCAAGAAGCCTGGGGAGTGGCTGGTCCTGGCTGAGATGGCCTGGAAGGGATTTATAAGAGAATGAGATGCCCCTCTGGTGTTCTCTGTTGACTTTATCTCAACCTCTACACTAGACTTGAGGATTGGATAATTCTTTGCTGGGAGGGCCAATCTCTTTATTGTAGGGTGTTTGCCAGCAACCTCAGTCTCTACCTACTAGTATTCTACTATTTAGGATAACAGGAAATGTCTGCACATTGCCACATATTCTCCAAGGCTAACACAATCACTCTTGGCTGAAATACTGAGATAAACCAATCCCATAGCCACCTCTGAGCAGGATCTCAAATGAGTCTTGAGTCTTAGGGCAATTTCTAAATCAGCTGAGGCACCCAGGGAAAAGAGTGAAATTATAGCATCAAACTTCAGTTAAAAGAAAGGAAAATGCCATCCTGCCTCTGTAACATAGGAAAGCACAAGCTCTTCAAGATTCTGACCCAGTTTCTGGAGACCCCCCAGCTGGCCCAGGTGGTGGCTGCTGTAACACAATCTGCCAGGAGACCCAGCTTGGTGGGTGGTCCAGGCATTCAGCCACAGTGGCAGGAGCCTAGGTTTTGCTCAGTAGCCACACATAAAAGAACCCAGCTCGTGTGACTACACACATGCCCTTTTTAGATGTCAGGGACCACTGGCATCCTTCCAGAGAGAAGCCTGTGTGTGCATCACCGCCTGATGACTTGTGTGTGCACTGCAGGTCTCCAGGAGGTCATGTCGTTATTTAGTCAGACATCACTGGCCCAGTTCAGATCAAGCCTTTCACTGCCTGCTCCCGGAGCTTATCCTGCAGCAGAATCCTCTGGGCCCAGTGGGCTTGGGTCTCAGGCTGCAGCAAGGAACGGTATGCCCTCCTGCATTTCACAGAGCTCTTTGCTGGCTGTTCTCATTATGAAGAGGTGTTAGGAGCATGAGTTGTATTGAAGCCCTTTGTGTCTCAAGCAGCAAGCGTGAGCTGGGAGTAGACTTAGCCCTGAGCACTTCTGACCTCACCTGAGGGTTACCCAGAATAGGAGTGGTGTGTGCCTGTGGCCAGCCTGGCTCTGAGAAAGGGCGAGACTGCGCAGGATGGACAGCCCACTGCTCCTCCTAATGAACACTGCGTGAGCAGTATTGTCCAGTGATTTAAAATGGCAAAGGTTCCTAAGGTGTGATATGCCTTACTGTATCTGCCTTAAAGGCTATTTTTTCCTTAAGAGCACTTGTTGGCTGAATCTCAAAGACATTTTAGACCACATTCTATTCATTTTTCTATTTTCTATTGTCCCACTTGGGTATTTTTCATAAACTGTAGACAGAAGCAAAGCCATTCTCGTTTGTAAACCAAGTTGCAGATCCTCACAGAGGAGCGTGTCTTCCATCTGAGCGGTGTCTGGATCTTTCCCTCATAGGCCAGCTGAAAAGCTCTTGGCCAGAGCTGGGCAGGAGAGAGATGGTGGGGCCTCAGCAAGGCCTGGGGGACATTGGAGGGCCCAGCTGGGGTGAGGAGGGCCATGTGTGAGGCTGGCGGTTCTCAGGAAACCTGGGAGACCTCTGCCCTGGCAGTGGTACCTGGAGAGTGGCCTGTGGCATCTGGAGGGCAGGGCTGCCCTTGAAGAGGGGGCCTCTCTCATCCACTGTGGCCTCTGTGGATGTCTTACTGCCCCAGACCTAGGTCCACGGTCCTAGGACAGAGGCCTCCATAAATGGGCACAAGAAGTGTGGGAGGCTCCGGGGCTTAAAGGACATCCTCAGTCAGAGCTGAGGGCTCCAGGTCTCCTACCTACCTGGCTCATCTTCCTTCATTCAGGGTAGGTGGGAGAGCTGCTCTGCGGCAAATGTGCCTTTCAGGAATGGGAGTGGGGAGCCCTCTGCATGCAGGAATGGGGCCGTGCTCCAGGTCATAGGAAGAAGGGACCCAACTGGGCCCTCCAAGCCGTGGTGGTTCTTAGGTGTCACGGAGCCAGGGGCAAATTTTAAGGCAGTGTCCCATGCGTCGGCTCTTTCAGCTGAGAGTGGACAGAGCAGCGGGCAGTTCCAGGGGAGGCCCTCAGAGGTCTGGTCGCAGTGGCAGAGCCAGCACCACGGGCAGCAGAGCGGTGAGCAGCACTCCCACCAGCAGCCTGGCCAGACTGAAGTGTTCCAGGTAAATCGAGCGAGCACCGCCTTCTCCTAGGTACCGGCGCCTTCTCTCTGCTTCCTTTCCCCCTCATCCTGCCGCACGCTGCCTGACCCTACTGAGCCAGCAAAGTTCTGGCTGCCCTGAGCTAGAGGAAGGCAGGAATAGTATGGCCCGCAGGTGCCTTTGAGGCAACACGCAGGGGAGGCTGCACTGGGTGCCCCTCCCTGCCCAGTGCCGGGGTTGCCTGGAGAGGTGCAGAGCAGAGGCTGAGGGGCTGGCCTGGGAGGGCGCACAGGGTCCCCAGAGCACAGGCCTCCAGCTGCCCTGCTGCCTTCCCCCTGCGCCATACCCAGGACAGGCCGGCAGGTTTCCTCTGCGCCTGGGCAGACTCAGGCAGTGGGATGGGCATTGCTTCTACCCCAGTCAGTGCTTTGGCTCAGCAAGAACACTTTCCCTAAAGGCTCTGGGCAGGCTGTGAGCCCAGGGACCCTCAGCCAGAGCTGTACACCTCTACACCAGTGCAAGGCAAGGTGAAGGAGGCAGCCACATTGAGTTCCTCAGATCGCCTCCTCCCTCCTGAGGGTCCTCAGTAGCTTCATACTCATCCTGAGATGTCCTGAGGCCAGAGCAAGAAGTGTCCTAACAGAGAAGGGTCCATAGCCAGGTGTCCCTCGGGGCCCCACTGAGGCAGTGCCCTTTTCAGCCTGCAGGGAGCCCTGACCCAGCCTCTGGCTCCTCTGCACAGCTGGGATTCTGGCCTCCTCCAGAGAGGCCCCACCAGGCAGAATTTGCAAACCAAGGTCACGATGCTGAAAAGAATTCTTGGTCAAATAAGTTTATGAGACACTGGTTAAACAGAGTTACTCAGTTTCTTTCCTGCAGGACATATCAGAACCTTTATTATCCCAGTGAGAATTCTAGACTTCTAGGAGGTAGGCCAAGTATGCCTTGTTTCCCAAACTTATTTGTCCACAGAATTCTTTTCTCACAGACGATCACAGGAGCTGGGCTTTGACAGAACACCCAGTGAGACACTGGCAATTGCTGCTCCTGTTTTCTGACGGTTAGTCTGAGTCCAGAGCCCTTGCAGGGCAAAGCATCTTGGGGAACTGGAGTCTGGCCCTCAGGGATGTGGTCCTGCCCTCGGGATCACACCCCTGCTCTGTTCCGCCCGGCACTGCATTTTTGTTATGTTTTGCTGTCTGTGAGGCTCTGGGCTGGGTCTCTCTTGCCCACCTTGATCCCCGGCCCAATGTCAGAGGACAAAGATGTCACCTGCTGGCCTGCCAGCCCCAGTTAAACAGTCCCAGGGACTGCGCTTCACAGGCTGGGGTGCTCTCCCAGCCACCCACTAGACAGGTGGCCACGAGGGTGAGTGGCGGGTGGGGCTCGGGGATGTTCCTGGTTTTCGGGGCAGAGACGCTGACCCCTATGGCTTGTTCTCTTTTCTTCTGCAGGACATGCTGCCCATGCCAGGAGACCCAACCCAGGGGACTGGCAATTATAACATCGAGGACTTTGCCGACCTAGGCATGTTCCCGCCCTTTTCTGAGTAGCTGTGGGGCAGAGCAAGGCTTCCCTGTGCGGGGCCACCACGCTGTGACATCAACACCCAACTTGCCCTGCCGCAGGACCCACCACAGTGCCCTTGTCCCTGCACGCCCCCAGGCATGGCACTACTCAGCTCTCACCCATAGCTGTGGCTTCTCTGTTGCTACTGACCAGGGCCCGGCTGGACATCTGGGGCTTGGTTGTATTTATTGTATTTGCTCTGTGCGTGCTCGGGAGATGAGCTCTCTGGCCCCCAGACTCAGCTATGAATATTTCCTTTTAGGCGGTGTCCACCGTACGGAGTTCACTTGATACTCAGAGCAGCAGCAGGCCTGCCTGGGACTCTGGAATCAGCTTCTGCTTGCTTTTCACAGCTGCTGGCTGGTGGCCTGGGGTGGGGTAGGAGGCAGGGATGGTCAGGGCCTTTGTCACACCCGGACCCAAGGAGTGTGGGGACTCAAGGATGCCCACTGCCCTGCTCTTGTGCCTGTGGGCCCATTGTGACGTGGATGTTTGTGCTTTGCATGTTGTGCCTCATGTCTGTTGTATGTGGCCAGAGTGGGTGTGCAGAATTCAGACCATAAGGAGACTGAGAACCAGAATACACAGCCCCTGCCCCTCCCAGTACTCTGCAGTGTCCTCGCTGAGATTGCTGGCGCAGGGCAGCAGGTGGGGGGGACCAACAGGCTTGCCCTTCCACGGTGTCGCCAGGGCTGGGGACCTGCTCACTCTGAGGGTTCAGTTCTTCAGTCTTTGCCTCTGCTTTGGAACCAAGCTCCTCTGTGTAAGAGTAGAAGCCCTGTTCTCTTCTCAGAGCCCCAGGGATCACTCACATCTCTCAGCAACAGCAGGGCCAGAATGCCTGGCCTCCTGGGCCACTTCCTGGAGTGGATGGGAGCAGCTTCTGTCTGGAGAGGGCACCTGATTCTCTGTCCCCCAGAGGGACACAGAGCACACAGGTCTGCAAGGCAGAGGACAGGGCTCTGACTCTAATGGCAGATCTGCTCCTGCCACACAGTGTCCAGGGCCCTGAGTCCCCGGTGGTCTCAAGACAGGAGTTCTGGCTGACTTCCAGAAGCCTCTGCCTGCTGCCCGTTGAGCCCAAGGTTCCTGGCTTACTATGTTTGGCTTTCACAGTCGCCTGCCTCCTCTTGCACCCTTCCTGGGTGAGGGCTGTCTCCACCCCGTCTTTTGCCTCTTTTCCCACCAGTCACCTCATTCTCCCACCACCACCCATCAGCCTGCTGCTGCCCACATGGGAGAGAGGAGCCCACCCTTGGGAAAGCCATGGGGTCCCTCCAAGCGTCCCTGCAGACACTCTGCATGGCACCATGTCCCTGCCAGTGGATCCTTGAGGTCAGGGGAATGAGTGAGTGGAGGGAACCCCAGTGCAGGGAAGAGCAGGGCCACTGCTCTGGTTCCCCGGAAGCTCTGCCTGGTGCCCAGGCTTTCCTGTCAAAAGCCAGCCTTCATCAGCAGGATGCCCTCCCCTAGGACCTGGCCTTCTGTGATCCCCATTCTGAGAGCAGCTGAGCCCCGGTACTGCAGTCTATAGTGCAGCTTTTAGTCCAGCAGACAGCGGTGATTGGGTTTCTGGGTGTAGATGCACGTGTTTGCTCTATCCTCAGAGGAGCTCTAACTGCTGGGGAAATGGGAGTAACCATGGGCAGCCACAGGTTGGGCTCCTTCTGGTGCCACCCAGCACCCTCTCAGTGCCCAGCACGGGGCTTACCCTGGGCAACAAGCATAATCTTTCCCCCCGCCAGAAGGCACAAAACTAGCTTTTGAAGCAAAAAAGTATTTCTCAGTGAAAAGGAAATAGACTTGGTATGGCCTTTAGCTTGTGAGTTTGGAAGGTTCATTTCTGCCCTCTGTATGTCAGAGGACAGTTGGGTGACACCAGAGAGCAGCCAACTGTGCCGCTGTCCTGGTGGTCTTTGCTGAGCCCTGAGGGATCTGAAACCAGCAGAGAGGATCTTGCTCCCACCCACTTCCCATCTGCTTCTCTAACATCAGCAGTGAAGGATTTCTGGTCCTGGGAGGCACAGCCCAAGGACAGTAGTGACCACCAAGGCCCAACCTCCTCCCTCCCTGCCTTGTCCTGAAAGCTGGGCGGCGACCACAATGGGTTCTGATGGGTGGTGTGAGCCCTTTGTCTTTTCTGTCCCTTACTCTGCATTTCATTGTGATTCTCAGAAGCCATCTTATAGACAGTAAGAAAATAGACAAGGATTGACAGGGAAAAGCCCAGTTCTTGACAGAGCTCACAGGAGTGCATGAGACAGTGGAAAAGAATACAGCCCTGAACTGAAGGCTTAGTGTCCTGGTTTGGAAAAGAACCGCATGCACCCATCCCATCCAGCTCGCCCAGGAGGCCGTGGTGCCATTGAGCTCTGATGTGTGCTTGGTCTGCAGCCTGTGCCCAGCCAGGCCCCCTGCTGCCGGAGACAGGTCATTGCTAGATAAAGGGAGGCACGTAGCTTCCTGTAGCAGTAAGTCACTTCCTCTCTCCCCAACATTTCCCAGCTTCTCCTCAGGCTGAGGGCTCCACCATCACTACCGTCAGTGATGACACACTGAGGCTTCACCAGGGCTGGCCAGTAATGGTGATGGTGGCTGGGAAGGTTCTAGAACATGCTGGCTGCATGTTCTAGCCTGCACTGTCCTTTGCTCTGGCTTTGTTGTTATCTCTGTTCAGGGAGTGACAGATCGTCACAGGAGCCACATTCTCCTTCACTTCCCTACATATCAGGTTCAGCCTGCTGGTTACTTTGTGACTAGAGAACAGTGCTGGGGGAGGGGCTGTGCCGGTCCCTAACAGTTTACACGAGTCTGCTGCGTCAGTACAGTGATCGTATCCCTAGGTTAGCCACACCTGCGGGTTTCAGTGCTCCAAACAGCCTGGTGCAGGAGGAGGCAGGCCCTGGTCATTGAGGAAGGCTCAGTGTCCCGCACACAAGCAAGGACCAGCCATGAGCCGTGCAATGAGAACCATGCATGCTCGCCCAACTAGCAAAACTGAGGCTTCACAGGCTGGGCAGGAGCAGAACAGCTTGCTTCATCTAATTTAACAATCGGTTTTCTTAAAGAAAAGAAAAAGATCTCACAAGCAGGCTTCAGTGAACAAGCACTTAATCATCTCTCTTAATCTTTCTTATGGATGTGAACTGTGCTGTGGATAAGTCATTGTTTGTATTTCTTGTTTCATTGTTTTCCATGACTAACAGTTATTAAGTTGGTGTGTATATGTATAACTATTGTAACTGCCTCTCAAATTTTCATTAAAATAAAAACGACTTTGCTCTGAACTGTGAACCCCCAGACCAGCTGTATGATGGACCTACTTACAGAACCTGCCCTCAGTGGTATCTGACATTGGCTCCTTCCTTAGGGTCATTCTGTGTCAGAGTCACTTGTGGGCATTAATGGCCCACCTTTGGGATTCTAGTGACTTCGGATAGAAGAGAAAACTAACAATTCCCAAGTTCCTGTGTAAGGCAAGGCTCTTCAGGAACTTCTCTGCAAATACTTTTTTAATCATTACGGAGATGATCTGTGATTACTACTCTCGCCTTACAGGGACTGGTGAGGTGACTTGTCTGAGAATGCACCAGAAGAAAATGGTAGAACCAGACTGATTTCAGGTCTTACTCCAAAGACCTATAGATACACTGTCCTTTGCAAACACTTGTTTTTTAAAAGACAGTCAAAGAATTAAGTTACTAACACTAACAAATTCTATTTTTCTCTGTTGAAAGAGGGCTGCTTGAAGACCCTTAGCCTTACTGACCAAGGCCATAAAATGCACGTATATAAGTGGACATGGGAGAAGATGGTGTGACTGTGAGCTGGATGTGGACAGCTTGATGGTACACCAAACATACAATCTATCAGAAAACTGGACTTTGGGCCGGGGATTTAGCTCAGTGTTTCGGTGGCCTGCCTTGCAAGCGCAAGGACCCGAGTTCAATCCCTGGTACCCCCCCCAAAAAAAGAAAAAAGAAAACTGGACTTCATGTAATATAAAATACTTCTCAAGAGATACTTTTAAGAGAATAAAAACATAAACCACTGGCTGGGAAGAAACAATTACAAATCATATATCGAAAGAACGCTTAAAATTTAATAAGACAAATGATTTAGCACAAAATAGGCAAAAATATTTAACATACACATTCAAGTTATACCATGGAAGATGTACAGAGGCCAGCTAGGTATGGTGGTACACACCTATAGCCTCAGCTACTCAGGAGGCTGAGGCAAGAGGATCGCCTGAGCTCAAGACTTTGAGGTTGCTCTGAGCAACATAGCAAGGGTCTACCTAAAAAATACAGAGGGCAAATAAGCACATGAAAGTAACGGTATTATTAATATTATTAGTCATCAGGGAAATGAGACAAATTTAGCAAGTGTTGTCGAGGATATGGAAGAAATAGAACTCTTGTGTGGGCAAAGCAGTACAGCATGGCCACTGTTCAAACAGTTCAGTGGTGTGGGGTGCGGGGGAGAGATAGGAGAGAGAGAGAGAGAGAGAGAGAGAGAGAGAGACGTTAGGCATCACTTGCCCTATAGCTTGGTTTCCCACATCTGGTCCCTTCCCAGGAGAGACAGAATGAATATCAACACAAAGCCCTCTCCAGAATATTCATTGCAGTCTCATGTGCAGTCACCAGGAATAAACAGTGAAGGACCTAAGTATCTGTGGATAGGGGACAGGTAAGCAGATCCTGGTGCACAATAGAACACTACTCAGCCACAACAGCGAACGAACTGCAGACGGAAGTGACAACAGAGAAGACACACAAGCCTTGAGCAGAGCAGAAGCCAGGCACACAGAGCATGTAAATGTGTTCTGGAAAGTCCAGCAAAGCCAGGGCCCAGCCTGACCGCAGAACAAAGGGAAGGGTGATGGGAAGGTCCCATATTGACGGGAGCAAGGTATATTCAAAAGACAAAAGCCATCAGACCACTCAAGAAGAGCACATTAAACTACATCATACTCGAGTTTTATCTAAATAAAGTCAGTGTTCAAATAATCTCAGCAGAATGTTTTGTAGAATGCATCAAGGCGATCCCAAATTTCCTGTGGAATAAAAAGGAAACACATTGGGCAACGTATTTTACTGAATCCGTTATAAAGATGAAAAGAAGAAAAGAGGGGGAAAAGAACAAGTATTCATCCTACCAGAGGTTTAATAATTGAAATAGCATAGAGATAGAAACAAGAGCAATAGAACACAACAGTCCGTATATATCCATGCACATCAGACAGGAGTCTTACTGGGAAGTTTGGTGCTCATAATTACAGGAATCAGAGAAGCTTTCAATAAATGGTGTTGGGGGCATGTACATGGGAAAAGAAGCAATGGTATGTTTGTCTTAAAATATGAGGCATGATTGAAAACTATGGTGAATGCTTATATTTTAAATTTATTACAGTAAAAGACACATTGCCATTGATCTCACTCAAAATACTGCCCCTGGGTTCAAATACACCCTAGTTCTTGCCACTTTCTGGAGCAGTTCTGGAAGTCCTCTTTCATGAGTGTCCTGGCTGCCTCCATGTCTCATTCAATTCAAAACATTTTTACCTTTCATGTTTATTTTGACCTTGAAGAAGAGCCAAAAGAATGAGGTGGAGGAGGACGTGCCGTGCTTTTTACAAGCCTGCCTTTCCATTGGATGGCACTTGGCAGCAGCACGCACTGTATTTTTTATTACACCTCAAAAAACATGAAAGAAGACTTCCAGACCTGCTCTGCAAAAGACAAGAGCAATGTGATCAGTGTGGTTGGGTGAGAGGAGTATTTTGAGGGGGATTAATGGTTGTGTGCCTTTTACTGTAATAAAGTTTTTTATTTAAACATTCACCATATATTTCAATCACTCTTGTGGAGAAAAAAATGAATTCTACACAGGTGAGAACATCTCAGTGTTAAAAGTAATGTATGTAGGACATGTAGGAAAAAATCTTGGGAAAATATTCACAAAACTGTCAGGAAGGATTTCTTAAACCAGGCACAAGGACAACGGTGAAGTGAATGATCTGATCGATAAGCTCAAACTCAGTAAAAAGACTAAAAAATACAGAAGAAACTCGATTAACGGTATAAAACACTCACAATTTATATATCCAACAGAACAAGTAGTATTCATGATATATGACGAGTTCTCCCAAATCCAAAAAAGTCTTTTTACTTTTTTGAGTCAGGGTCTGACTGTAGAGTCCAGGCTAGTCTTGAGCTAACTAAGTGGCCCAGGCTGGCCTTGAACTCACAATAATCCTCCTGCCTCACCCTTCCAAGTGCTGGGATTACAGGTGTGTGCCACCAGGTCCAGCACTCAGAAACCAACTTTTAAAAATATGCTTCAAAAGATAACTAGTCAAAGGGTTTGTGTTATCAATTCATAGAAACTCAAGTAACACTAATTCTGTTAGAATAACTTAACTTCACTGATAATTCAGGGAGATGAAAAATTAAGACAAGATAACTGTGCCATTCAGATTGACTAAGTCTGAAAACAAGAGTTGCTGGTGAGGATATGGAGAAATGGGCTCTTCTTCTAGGGGAGGGGAGTACACCAGAGGGTATCAGGAGTGTCAAAGCCACATAAATCCTGTGGTGGTGATTGTAACTCCAGAAAACTTCCCACAGGTATCCAGAGAGACTGAGTTAATCTTGCCTGCTAACTTGATTGGCTTGACGACATCTGAATTAGTAAAGCACAATTTTGGGTGCATCTGGTTATGAGTGCATGACTTTTGGGACTGTATCTGATCCCTGGACCTTTTTTCTCTGGCATTTGCCCTGGGCTCTGCTTTCTGGCACCATGAAGTGAGCAGCTATGCTCTACCACACCCTTCCACCTATGATGTTCTTGCTTTAGAGCCAGCTGACCATGGACTGAACCCTCTGAAACCATAAACCAAATTAAATCTCTTCTCCTTTAAGTTAGAAATGTCAGGAGTTTTGTTCCAGCAATAGGAAAGCTGGCTAATACAGAGACACATATACAGGAGTATTCATTGCTCTGTTAGCAATAGTGAAAAGCAGGAAAGCTGTATTTAGTAGAGAATGAACATACTATTATTTAGTCATTCAGAGGAACCTATTAGAGCACTTAAATGACCTTGATTCAAAATTCTAAAAATATAACATTGACTCGAAAACACTGCATATTTGTATAGCTCAAAGTATTGATATATTTTGTTTGTGAATAATAAATAAGTGATTTTTCAAAGTCCTAGATGGATACACCCAACCCTGGAGAATGGTTGTCTTTATAGAGAAGAAAGATGCAGGCAACTGAGGTGGCTGAATTCCTCAAAACAGATTCAGAGAGGAAGGAGGAGGAGGAGAGAGGAGAATTGTCAGAAAGCAAAGGGAATAGAACAAGCATGTGAAGCAGTTATGACAAAGTGCTAAGCAGCTGCCTCACCCCAGGATTGCCCATATGGGCGCCCGTTAGGCTTTCCTCAAATCTGCTGCTTAATGAAAATATTTGATAATTAAACTTGAATCAGCAAGCAGATACTCAGTCTCACAAGTAGTCAGAGAAATGCAAATTAAAGTAACAGAAATGTGACATGTCCCACCCCAACGGGTTGGCAAAAGTGAAGTGGCATGTGAAGGGATTTTTAAACTTATTTTTTGGCAAAAATTACAGATTTTGTCACCACTTTCTGTGACAATAATGTGGCAGTGTCTACTACATTAAATAAAACTTTATCATTTTGGATACCTTGCTTCTAGAGACCCATCCCAGTAAAATTTCGTAGTGGGGTAACAGCTGTAAATGAAAGCCCACTGATAAAGAAACAGATGAAAAGTTGGAAGATACCTTTATCAGTATTTGCCTCAAAACATTAACAAAGACAAGAAAAGTATAGGTAATATTAATTTATTTTGATACAATAAACATACCAGAAGCACAGTGAGTTCATTGTGGGTATAACCGTGCATGAGCGCATGTAGCAAACGTGTGAATCATTCACACAAGGCTGTATTTGGAGAGAAGAGAACTATGGCAGGGACTGCAGAAGCAGAGAGAAAAATCAAAAATGAAAATAAACATAACATTATTAAATAGATATAAATATAAAATTAGCCGTGTGCTCATTTATATGCATAAAAGATGTGTGCAAATATTTTCATGGTAGTCTCCATGGAGCCTGAGAATTTCCCTTTCATTCGTGTAACTTTTCGTATAACTTACTTTGCAAGAAGTACATTGTATATTAGTTATAAAGTTATAACAAGTAGCAAAAAGCACATTGCCTGCCAGAGTAAAAGGAAAATAAATGATCTGTTACTGTACCTAGGAATACAGGGATTGAGATGCCAAACAGCACAAAGGTGAAGTGTGATCCATGTGATCAAACTGTCCGGACAGAGAGAAATAGTGACCGGAAGCCGAGCACTTGCTGTAACCTGGCCTGGGACCTCCTCATGGCTCCCTGTATCCAAACCAGCTGTAGTCAGCTAACAGAAAAATCTGCTCTTTACACAGGTATTACAGTCATTATTATTTTCCTGATTTTACCGATAATATGTAGACATTGTTTATAAGGTGCAGAGTATAGAAAAATATGAAGCATGGAGATGCTGTATTTCAATTCACTCTTACTGATGAGCAGGCTGAGACAGTAGGGGAACCAGAGGGACGTGTGGTGCTTGCAGGATGGGAAGGACCAGCACCCCTTCTCCTAGGTGCCCAGATACACCTCCCGGCCTCCCCTCCAGAGAGTGGCGCAGGAAAGTTTTTCCCTAAGAAAAATAATGTCTCCCTCCCACCGCATGGAAGCTGTACACCCAAGAGTGGTTTCTCCTGCTCACACTCTCACACCTACTCTCTGAACCACTGTGTGGCCCCTCCTAGCTGCTGTGCTGGGTTAACCAAGGGAGCTCTCCCCCAAGAAGGAGTGCCCCCTCCTTGGAGGAGCGAGACCAGCAGGCAGAACAGGACGTGGTAGAAAGAGCTAAAGCTTCAGGTAGAGGGCACCCCACCCTGCACCAGGATGAGAGAAGGCAGGAATGGAAGAATCATGCTTGATGAGATCAGTGACTTCACCAGCAGGTCCCAGATGAGCCTTCAGGATGAAGTCTACCTGCGGGGCTCACATCTGGCTGGCTCAGCCTTTACCGAAATCATTAAATGTGCGCTGAACCACGACATAGGCACAACTCCTTATCAGGACACCAGATCATACTGCCAGGGACTCAGCCTGTCTCTGGTTCCAAAGCCACCACCTCAGGGCCCCTAATTTCTTCCACATACTTTACACAGAGTTAAATCTACACACCACAAGAGAGAGAGAGATGTGCAGTCTGAAGCTGATGAGATGGGGAAGACATTTCACTGTGGGGGCTTATGGGTGAGTAAGCAATTTATCTATCACACACCCCTGAGTGCAAGGGACACATCACTCATCTTCTCGGGGCATCTCCACACCCCAGCATGGTCGCCATGCTCCCACTGTGACGGTGTCAGGGTCTAAGCTGGGTTCACAGGACCACATATAGGGAACAATGTCAGTGATGTCACACGGGGGTCACTACAAGCCTTGGTGAGCCCTGGGGCCCCAGTTGCTCATCCATAGACAAGTTCTGAGGACCTAAATGATCCCTGCAGAGGAGCTGCCACCTACTCAGGGAGAAGCTGGGAGGAGAGTGACATGGGAGCTCAGAGGTGACCTGGCTCACGCTCTACGTTAGGGGGCACAGGTGAGTTCCAGCACTGGGACCCAGCCAGGTCTCCTGAGGGGGCTAGAATGATTCCAGGTAGGGCCAAAGAGTATTTCAGGGAAAGGGAGGCAGCCTCCGGCTTCCAATTTCTCAGCTCCTGCACAGCATGTTGCACAGTACATAGCACTCCGGTAATGTCCTTAAATGACAAAGAATTCATCCTGCTCAGGGCCGCCAGTTCCTGCAGTGTCCACTGGTGTGCTGCACACAATGACAGGTGGGAGTTTGGGCAGGGCTTGGACCTCAGCTGTACTCAGCAGGAGGTGGGCATGCAAGCTGCATGTCTGGTAAGGAAGCAGGGAGCTAGGCTGGAGACAGCTGTATCTGGCTGTGACCAGGGCTTGCTGAGCTCAAAGGGGTGGGGGCTGAAGAGAAAGGACCGGGACCAGCAAAAGCGAGACCCAGCATCTCCACGCTGGAGTCAAGGCCTTTGCCCTAGGTGTGTGTATGTGCGGTTGTGTGTTTTTTTTTTTGTGTGTGTGTGTGTGTGTGTGTGTGTGTGTGTGTGTGAGAGCACATGTGTGTGCGCGTGCATGCGCATGTGCACAAGTGTGGGGGGGCAGGAATATGAAGTCACAAGGAGCAGGGAGAAGGTGGCAGCCTTTCATTGTAAAGGAACCCTCGAGTTCAAAAAAGAGCGACAGGCCAGCAAGAGTTGGAAAACCGTGAGTGAGATGGCAGCATCATTCCTGGGGCTGTGTGATGGAGACGTGACAGGTCCCAGGCAGCCTCTGGATAAAGAAATGGAAGAGAAGCAGAGGCCAGGCTGTGTGGCCAACACCAAGAAGGAAATGCTGGCCCTGCACTTTCCTCCGCCCAAGAGTCTTGTGGACACCATAATGTGGGGTCCCGGAAGTGGGTCTCAGTGTGGTGTCAGACAGGATGAGGAGGCACAGGAAGGGTGGAGAGAGCTCGGCCCTGCCAAGAAGACCATGGAGTCGTCACACCTTGGCTGGGAGGGCCATCAGCCCCCCGTCCATCTTCCTACCACCGGCTCCGTGTCCGTTTCCACTCCCAGGCCCCCGAATTCAAGCTTCGTGATCAGAGGACAATCCTCAGGCTCCAGAAGCCTATTTTGCTGAAGCACTCAGACTGGGTGGCTGGACCATGTGTCCCACCAAGAGTGACTCTCGACCAGTGAGTCATGGTGCCACTCATTGATGGGAGCATCTCTGGGTTGGAACTCACACTGGCTCAGAGCATCCCAGTGGGATTGAGCCAGGTACCCTCCTTGGAGATGTTAATTCTTGATACTGTACCTTGCTGCTTCCTGCTTCCCATCCACCTCCTCGGGTGGATGAGGTGTCCCACATCCCTCCTGGGCTGTGATCAGCTCCCCTGAGTATCCTTGGGGTTTTATCCTTTCTGTGGAATTGTAGGGTAGGTGGAGGCAATGACGGTGAAAGTGTCACATTCATACCAGTTTTTCCTAGAACAATTTCTTCACTGAAGCACTTTCATGCACATTTTTAAAAAATTGCCCTTCTGAAGAACCCGATCTCAGACAACATTTTGAAGAAGCACTGAACTGTACTGACAGGCGGGATCAGAAACAGGACTATGGAAATTATACTGCCAAACAATAAAGAAATACCACAACTTCTTAAAAAGCTATAGATAAGAGTTTAATCTTTACTTTTCAATAAGAACGAGTTAATAACTTAGAATTATTTGGCACTGTCGGTGAGAAGAGCACTTTGTCCTGAAAGGCACCTCACACCCCAGTACAAGGAAGAGCAGCCCAGCTCCACTTACCTGGAAATTCCTAGTTGTAACAGTAAAAATCCCACACTCTAGGAAACGCCTCTGATCCCACAAAAACTAGGATATTTGGTCACCCTCCCAAGATCCCAGCAGTGGTTGGCACTGAAGGCAGAGTCTGGGAGAGCAAGGAGAAATTGGATGGGATTTTGTAAGACCACAGCAGGCGACAGTTGGCATGGGTTTCAGGGATAACTGAGACCATATACTCTGATGAGAAAAAGGGGTCCAGAAGTTTAAAAGAACTTTATTGTTTTTCCCAGAAGCCTTAGCAAGACAGGAAAGTTTCACTCAGCCAGGAACTTCTGGATCAACAGGACCAAGAGGCAGACCCAGGAGAACCCTGAGAAAGGCATGGACAGTGGCTTTTCCACTCTGCCTGAGCAAGTCCCAGGTACTTCTCTGTCTGAGTCCCCAACCTACGACACTGCATGTGTATCCAAACCGGCAAATGTGCCATAGAAGGAAACTCTCATTTTCTGAGGGAACAGCATGCTTCTTACCAGAGGAAAGCCAACATGAAGTCTCTAGGATCTTGCAGGACCTCTAAGAGCCCATTCCTGTGAAAGGCAGACAGAGAGGGAGGGACTTGGAACAGAGACCCTGGAGGGGCCAGACAGTGCAGCTGCAACCGCCACTGGGCTTGCAGTGCAGGATAAGGACAGCAGCTGTGGTCCCTTGGGTGTCACAGCAATGGCCACAGCCCCAAACCCACAGACACGGGAGGGCTCCCAGCTCTGCAGACCAGAAGCCTGAAATGGAGGGGTTGGAGGGCCTGGCCCTGTAGGGGAAGCAGCCACCTTTATTCAACCAAAGGAGCAAGGCCCATTGGAGGGGCAGTGCCCACTGATGGCTCAGAGCCCACCCAAGGAGCAAGGCCTTCACAGTGCTGATGAGACAGGCCTTTGTAATCTGACCACTGGGCACAGCGAGAGCAAGACTCAGGGGAACTTGGCCAGTGTGTCAGGAGAGCCAGGGTTTGGTTCCCTGCTTCTTTTGGCATCTGGAGGCTGCAGGTGACTCTCAACTTTCCTTGGCTTACAGATGCCACCTCCTGCCTCATTCTCATTCTCAGTCTCTCCTCTCCCTCAGAAGAACACCAACCCTCAGCCTCACACTCTATGTTAAATCCAGGATGATCTCATCTCCGAATCACAATCACACCTGCAAAGATCCTCTTTGCAGATAGGTCACACTCACAGGTAGCAAGGCTTAGGACTGGAACAGATTTGGGGGAAAATACAATTCAATGCAGTAAACAAGGTGAGGGCAAGGGAGTCGCCACGTCGGCCAAGAGATAGGCAGGAATCTAGAGCTGTCTCAGAAGCACAGAGTTCAAATAGAACACACCAGAAACATCCCTGAAAGGAAGTGGAGCGAGGCTAAGGAGTCACATGTGTGAATTCCCTGTAAAGCTGTAGGACAGCTGTGTGAGAGTCAGAATAACAGAGGAACAGGATGCGAAGTCAGTCAAGCTGGCAGAGGCCACTGGCAGGTGGTTATCTTCAATGCTGGACACTTGTCCTGGGCCTCTTAAACCCCCAGAGAACAATGAAATAGTGGGACAGTGGCCATTATTCAGCCATAAGTTGGATGAAATCCTGTCTCGTGTAATAGCATGGATGGAACTGGAGATAACTGTGTTGAATGAAATCAGCCAGGCTCAGAAAGACAAGTTGCTCATGTGAGGCCCCAGACACAGGAAACAGCACCTGAGTCACCAGCCCCTAGGCCCCAAGGTGAGGCTGCACAGGCAGGAGGAGCAGCAACCTGACCTGGCCATTGTGGGACCCAGGCACAGCCTGCAGGTGAAGGTCAGAAGTCATAGCAGCAAACAAGATCTGGGGGTCGGGCAATAGGCAGGCCCTGATGGCCACTTCTCATCATTGGAACAGAAGTTCAAAGGTTTGCCGATACTCCACTGCTTATTGACAAGCCACAGAAAGTGGAAAATGTAAAAGGGCAGGGATGTAGCTCGGGGTGCCCTGCCTGACTGGCAAGCACAAGGTCCTGAGTTTGATCCCAACTACTAAAAAGAAAGAATGTCAGAGAGAAAGAGTCGGGGGGAGAGAATACAAGTAAAAAAATGCATCTAGTACTCCTAACCTACTTCCGTAGTTCACATCATAGCCACAAGGTGAGCAAACTCATCTAACACACAGTCCCTTCTGCAATTGAGTATTGAGACTCCTCTTGTGTCATTTGCTGAACGCTGCTTTGAAAGTAAAAAAAAAAAAAAAAAAAAAAAAAAAATAAAAATTCTTACATGGCTGGTGACCCACGGGAAATAAATTTTATT
>NW_022900919.1:23252828-23300246 GCF_012274545.1 Fukomys damarensis | reverse complement strand
CTGCTTTGAAAAAAAAAAAAAAAAAAAAAAAAAAAAAAATCAAAATTCTTACATGGCTGCTGACCACAGGGTAATGTACATTCTATTCAGTTTCTACCAAATGCAGATTGCTTGTAAAGTTAAAAAAGTGTAAGTCAAACCATGATAACTTAAAGATCATACGTGCAGTGACCTTCACGTGAGTCTACAAGGATCCTAATCCAGCCACTCGCTCAGCTGGGCTTTGCTCAGTGATCACTTGGTGGTGTGCAACTGTCTGAAGAGTAAAAATAAGACCGGTGTCCCATGAAGTGGTCATTGTTGATGTGAGTGAGGTAGTGTTCTTCCAGTCAGGCTGGACAAGATCAGGGCAAATCTCTGACTAGTGGCCAGTACTAGATCCCAAGTCACATGGAGCTACGTACTGCCAACGCACTTATCCAAGAGAGGAGTTTGTTATGGAAATATTACTCAACGAAGGAAAAACAAAACCCACAGTTTTAGTCATGTAAGTAAATAAGGCTTAATATTATCTAGGACCTTTTCCCACTCCTTCCTCCCCTCAACCTCAGGCAGCAAGAAAACCTTCTCTATATCCTGCCCTGGGGGAGCAGCAAACAAAGAAGGAAAACAAAGAAGTCGATTCAAAGTTTAAGTGGATTACAGCCAAGTACCGCCTTAGTGACTTTCAGTCAACTGTGGGTCACATGTACTGTACTTCCCTGAAAATAAGACCAGACACTGCCATGATTTTTCAGGATGCTTATAATATAAGTCCTATCCCTGATGGATGCATTTAACATATTTGTTGCAACACATGACAAGTGTATTGAATTATAAAATAATAATACTGTACATATTAAATATAAATAAATGATATCAACATTAATACTTAAAATAAATGATAATATAAATTATAATTAAGTATTTGTAAATACCCAAGTGGGCACCTTTGGATGAGACATTAAATATGTAAATGGGTGAACTTGAGATTTATTGCCGAATAACCAGAGAACAGACACAACGCACTGATGCTGTGTGTACTTGGTAACAAATGGACATGGCTGTGTCTAATGAAAATCTTTTTAATCCAGTCCACAGTGTGCTGCAATGATCCGCTATGGTCCAGGTTACCTGTACATGAAGCACTCGTTTAAGTTTAAGGAGAGTTCTCTATGAGAGTCAAGGCCACTTGTTCTACAAAATGGAGTTGCAAGAAATTCAGGCCAGAATTCAGGGTTTGGAAAGCTATGACAATGTTCCAGGAAAAGATGACATGACTTTTTGAATAAATGTAGATTTTTAATACATGAATAAATGTAGATTGATGTACATGAATAATGTAGGTTTTTTTTTTGTACATGAAAAAATAAGACTCACCCTGAAAATAAGCCCTATTATGTTTTTTGGACAAAAACTAATGTAAGACCCACTCTTATTTTCAGGGAAGTACAGTATGCTGTCCTATAAGATTACATGAAGATGGAAAAGCCCTATTGGCTGGGGATGTCACAGCGCAAAGCACATCTTCGCAGGTCTGTGTGATACGGTGTGAACACACCCACTGGCCACTGTGCAAAGGTACAGCACAGGCACTCTGCAGGTACAAGCCTTGATAATGATGACAGTGTCCTCTTATTTTATCATGGCGTGTCCTCCTTATTTTGTTAAAAGTGCACCCGTGTTCACCCCACTTCTTGATGGTGGTGAAGCCGACTTCTCTGACAGTGTGATAGTTAACGGATCATGTCAGCTTGGGTAAGAAACGCCCAACTAAATTGGGTCAGCATAGTTCTGGGTGTGGCTGAGGGGATTTGCTGAAGACAGAAGACCCACCCTAGAGCAGTTGTCTCCTTAATGGAATAAAAGGGAAACCAAGAAGGAAGGCTCAACTCTGCTTCTTGGGAGGAGCTCCAGTCTCACCTTCACCTAGGACATCATCCCCTGGCTGCTGTCCCAGACCCTTCAGCCTCCTTGTATGGCCTCGCATGGTCACTACAGTGAGCTCCAGGCCTTCGGACCTCCACACCTGACTCTGTGGGTGGTCACTGTAAGCCAACCTTACAATATGCCATCCTTATATAATGGTATAACTTGCATTAAATCTTTTTCTCTAGTTAGCACTCACTGATATAGACAGGACAGTATCTGTCACTAAGTGACCCCTGATTATAAAACAGAGAAACAACAAAGTACACTATTTAACAAGGCCTTGCCTTTACTGAAAGTGCAAGTTTTCTAGGCACTCTGAAATCTAAACTTCAAAAATGAAAGGCCAAGCTGAGAGCGCGAAGTGGAGTTTTTACTTTCATTGAGTGAGGAGGACATGATGACCTGAAGAAAGCAGGAGCCAGATTAGAGACAGAACAGACACCGGGTATCTGGGATGTAGGGTGCCAGCTCTTGGACTCCCACACCATCTTACAGGCTTGAGCCCTGGAGCGGAGAGAGAGTTAACCCTGAAATATTCATGGATGTTCCCGGTCAGAGAGCTGGGCCTCCCTTTATAGTGCATAGCTGACCACCCATTGCTTTGGCGTGATGGTAAAACTCTGTGACAACTCTACCGACAGTTAGGAAGCAAATGGAGAGAGTGTCCAGTCATCAGTTCAGCAACAGGGGGACTCTGAAAGAAGGACACCTTGCCACGATCCATTTAGAACAGTCTTTCCTTTTCTTGGAGACACACCTGGGCTTCAGGTGCCCAAATGCCCAGCACACACACACACAGCTCCACACCACTGCAGTCAGCGTGACCGCTCCCAGCTCTCCTGACTCACCTCACCCTCCCTGTGCACTGTGCACAGGGCTGAGCACCTGCAGTGGCTGACAAACAGCCCTTGTATCTGAACTGCTGCCGCCCTGGAGACCTACAGCCACACCTCCTGCACACAGTTTCTGCTTAATGATCAAAGCTGAGACTCTGCTCATTTTGCTTCCACTTTCCATCTTCATCTATGGCATCTAATGCGCGGGGCATCTCAGGGTTATGGGGGAGGTGGTCCTCTTTAGATCCCACAATCTTCTGTCCTCACCAGCTTGAGAGAGAACAGAAGCGTCTAAATGTGTGTGCGCACGTCTGTGTACATGTTTATGAGTGTATGAGCGTGTGTGAGTGAGGGTAAGAGTGGGCACAGAGTATGTATGTGTGTGTGAGATTCTGTGTGTGTCAGTACGCATGCGTGTGTGTGGGAGTGTGTGTGCCTCCACTTTCAATTTACCTCCATACATCCAAAGTCTCACCAGTGCTTGGCATCCAGAGGAGAAGTGGACTAGAGTGAATGCAGGAGACCTGCATGTCCCGATCTTCAGGGCACTGTCTCTTGCATGCACACAGGTGGCTCGGCTCCCTGATGTCTGGAAAGCCACAGTAGACCCTGTGCCTCATGAGCCTCTCCTCACTGTTGCTACACTGTTAAGCCAGCAGGATGAGCACTTTGGAAGCCACCAGGAAAGGGCAGATGTGACAGAAGCTGGTGTTCACTACCAATGACATTTTGTTCTTCAGCCACATGGCCTTTTTGATTAATGGTTTTGTGAAGCATTCGGGAAAAATATGAAAACAAATCAGTGCGATGTTCTCCGATTCCCACATCCTTACCAGCCATCATCTGCAATGTATTTGCCATTTTGGCATCTAACAAATGTCTCTAGTCCTTGCCAACTCTCTTGAATTGTAGGGATAAATCAACAAACCAGCTGATGGCCTCCCACTGATGTGACACACGGGAGGAACACACAAGACGGTCATCTTTAGCTGGAAGGCAAGTGCACTGTTTGAGGGCCACTATTTTGTTTATTTTTCATTTCCTCTATTCCTCATCTTCAAGTCATTTTGAAATTGAGGAAGAAAAAAACTTGAAGAGAAATTTTCCTACCAAGTTTTTTAACTATTTTTTTTTTAGAAACACAACAGGAACTGATGACCTCCTATAATTACTGTTCAGCAGCAGCTGCCACTGTGAGTTTCCCTCTCCCCATATCTTAGTGTAGTAGGAACCACTGTCCCCATTTTATAGATAAGAAAGTGGAAGATCCACATGACCACTTTACCACATGGCTGCTGAATGGCAGAGCCACCATGGAGACTTAGCTCCTCTTGACTTCAGAGCTTCTAGTTGCTGTGCTGTGTGCCTGCCCCTGCACTTGTGAGCCTTCTGATTCTCATAATCCTGTCACCCAGAGGTGCTCTGACACAATCGCACTCTAACCACCACAGCAGTTCTGTGGCACCAGGAAGCTCATGGTCCCCATAGTAGCTTGGTCCAGTTCTGCTCACCAATCTCTACCTCCTGAGAGTCAAATCTGTGACCACTCCTCTCCTGGCACTGGCTCCCACCTGTGGGACCTAGAGACCCATTCGCCCACATGAAGGCCCTTGGGAGTCTGAAGACATCAGCCCTGGTCTAAACCAGAGTTCAGGATCGAGCCTGGGCCAAGAAAAAGGCCAGTGCATGAATTGTATTCAGGGAAGGGGCTCACCATGGGCATGTGGAAGGCCGTAGCATCCATGCTTCTCCACATGAGATTTCTCTTCAACCATTATCCAACTTCTCCACCAACCCATTTTTCTCAAATGGAAATGGATCTGACCTCTTCATCTGCTCAGGACCAAAAGAGGAAGGGCAGCTGTCATTAAGGGGTTCCAGGGACAAGGAAGGACCTAACAGGGTGAGGAGTTAGGACACAGGTCCCTTGGAGACAGTTATCCCTTGCTACTCCCAGAGTGTTCCTCATGGAAACACAGGGACCAGACCTCAGCACAGTGCTGAAGGCCTGCTCCTGTCTTGCACTACCAGGGACCCCAAGGGGGTGATGGCTGTGGCTAGGTGCTCCCTTCTCCTGTTCCTTTCTCCTCCTTTCTGGCTGCTGGATTTTGTGGAAAAGAGTTTAGTATACAGAACTGCCCAATTCCTGTGCAGACCAGAGACTAAACATGTACCAGTCCCTGGTGTAGCTCCTCGGCTGTCCTGTGGAGGAGCAGAAAGCAGCCACAGGCAGAGGTCTAGAGCAGTGCCTTGGCAGAAGTTGATGTATGGACATCAAACATGGAATTTTGGGTAATTCTGTCACAAAATAGTATTCTTTCGCCTTTTCTCAAATATTAAAGAGTTTAAAATCATTCTGAGCTTCACCAGTGCTCATGCAGAAACAGGTTAATAGGTGCCCCAGGCCATTGTCTTAGAAACTTTGGTCTTGAATGTTTCCTGACCCCAAGCAGCAGGTGGAGTAACAGACTCCCCTGCAAGATCCCTAAAGGGCCTCGATTCCGGACTCTAAATCTGGGCCATGGGAGACTCACATCCGGCATCCTTGATGACTCTTCCGGAAGTGGCCGGGCCCTGGCACACATACTGGCCTCCCCTGCAGCTCCTTCCTCCGCCCAGGGCCAGCATCAACAGCACTATCACATCTGCTTGCGTCTTGGCTCCATGATGCCATTCCTTGGAAGGCTTGGCCTGCGTAAGAGGAATATTTGACAACTACCCGGAGCTTTGACTCATGACTGCAAAATGGTAAATGCCTGAAAATTAAGAAACAGGATTACAAGGCGGCCCGAGGTTTAGGGACAACAGCAAGCTAGCAGGAAATGAGGCCTTTGGAGAACTGAAACGGATGAGCGTTTGGGGTGAGCCATTGTGTCAAGGGAATAGAGGTTCTTCCTTGAGGTAAAAACTGGCCTTTTCCAAATGAAACACATGCTAAGTGCAGTTTCTAAATACCTGTTTCAGTTTCTAAGTGCCATAACGAGTCTTAGAGCTACTTTTAAATATTACACATGATCTGCAACAAGTTGTTTTCTTAGTGTGGAAGTGGGAATTTTGAGCTCTGTTAAATACTGTTTTTTTCTTTTAAATCCTTTGTTTGTCTTAGGAAAGTCCCAGGGCTCTTGTTCCCGTTTGCAAGTTGGCTTATTTGCTAAAGCTGCAAAACTGTTCTTCCCCATTTTAAGAGCTGCCTGGGAAAAGGAAGACCGCATGACTAAGGTGTAAATAGCAGAGACTTGAGCCAGAAAGTAGAGGATGTCACCAATCAGCAGGTCAACAGCTCAACAACATCGCTGCTCCAAACCCAGGAGTGGGCACACAAGGGGTGGCTGAAAAGTATGGTGAATGTTTAACATTTTAAGATTTATTACAGTAAAAGACACATTGCCATTAATCGCCCTCAAACTACTCCTCCCTTCAAGTACACTTGTCCCAGTGTTCTTGCTGCTTTCTGAAGCAGTTCTGGAAGTCCTCTTTCATGGAGGTCTTTTTATAGTACGGTGTGATCAAAATCATCATCAATGCCTTTGAACACAAATGCTAAGCTATCTCCCTGTGTCTACACTGCCAGAACTTACCTACCAGTCACTGCTCAGTCAAGTGACAGAAGGGAGACACTTGTGTGGCCCCAGAGGGCTGGTAATAGCCTTAAGAATGACAGCCTTGCTGCTAGTAGCCCCCTTGCCTTTTGTCTTGATTTCAGGCTGGGTGCGGAAGGGATCCTGAGGACACACTGAGTGCCCTCATCATCCTCAGGGGCAAAGTGTAACCCCTGGGCACCTGCCAGGGCCAGGGTCATTCCCTGGTGGAAGGAATAAGGCAGACTGTGTTCAGCAACCCCAGTTCGTTCTACAACAGGAAGCTAACCTGGAAACAAGGCCACCATGTGATTAATCTTCTCAGAGTACGGCCCTCAGACCGGCAGCATTAGCTTCTATAGGAGATGTTATCAAAGAACCCTGCAGTGGGCTTCGATCGCCTATGAGACAGAGTGATGTCTGAAATATGGGAAAGAGAGAACAAAGACACAGACAGGAGAGAGCAGAAGCTGGGTCTTGGGCTAATCTAAGCTGCTCTGGGCAGCAAAGACAAAAGGCACCAAGGACATCCAGTGTTTATCCATTACAAGAATGGGAAATAGGGGAGCTGGGCAGGCCTCGGGACACCTGCTAATAATGGTTACCACAGACAGGACTGTAAAATGAGGGCACTAGCACATCTTTGCTGAAGAGAATTAATTCTGAGGGAAATAATTCACATGGAATCGAGTGATCTTGGCTGGAAGTGAATTCAGCCAAGCCCTGGTACTTCACAAACTAGGACTTAAACCTCGCTAGCAGCCATTAACAAAGGAGCAATACTAACCCAACTCTGCTATCTGACAAGCCCATTTGATTCATGTAAAGCTTCAGTCAGACTCCTGAAATAATACAGCCAGATTATAGAGGGGTAAGAAGCTCACACCTCTTATAGCCTATTAATACTGGACAGAGGTGTCTGCCACAAGCTTTGCCTGGAGACGTGTTAGCAGGACATATGCTTAGGCCCTACCCTAAGACCTGTTAAATCAGAAGCAGGGTGGGGTGGGGTGGAAATGGTGACCTGTATCTGAGCAAGCCCGCCAATTGGTCCGGACACACATCAAAATTTAAGAATCATTTGTAATCAACGAGGAAACTTCATAGCCTATTAATACTGGACAGAGGTGTCTGCCACAAGCTTTGCCTGGAGACGTGTTAGCAGGACACATGCTTAGCCCCTACCCTAAGACCTGTTAAATCAGAAGCAGGGTGGGGTGGGGTGGAAATGATGACCTGTGTCTGAGCAAGCCCGCCAATTGGTCTGGACACACATCAAAATTTAAGAATCATTTGTAATCAACGAGGAAACTTCAAAAAAAAACTATTGATGGCTATCCCCCGAAGAGAGCTGGAGCCAGCTTGACCCGCTGAGTTTTTAAATTTCTGACATCTGTTGCAACACACAGCATATTGAATTATGAAGATTCATCTTAGACACACTCACATCTATTCATTTTGTGAGTCAGACATTTAATATAGCCATTATATAAAATTATATTGCATATAAACTTACAATCAAATACATTACATTAAAAATAAAAATAGTGATGATGTTACATGCCTGCAATTCCAGCCACTCAGGAAGGTGACAACGAATGGGCATGATTGTGTCTAAGATGAATCTTCATAATTCAATATGCTGTGTGTTTTAACAGATGTACTTAATGCACTTGTGTGAAATAAGAAAGCTTTTCTGAATTTAGGTTCCTGCATTGTTTTGGGTAATAAGTGTTCAGTCCCAAGTTGCTTTTGTGTGGACCATCATTCTTAACTGTTATCATTTTTGTTGCCACTTCTGTCTTGTAAGTCTTTAGTTAACACTTGATTTAAGGTAGATTCGAAGGGAATAAATGTAGATTGTTAAACATGAAAAAAAAATAAAAAAGACATCTGAAAATAAGGCCCCATTGCATCTTTTGGAGAAAAAAATTAATATAAGGTCCAACTACCAGGAAGTACAGTAGCTTGAAGTCAACCCTCTGACTCATTGCAGCCTGACAGGTCAGGCTTAGTGGAGTCCGGCAGGATCCTGAATTGTCCCACTGGAGGCGGAAAATTAGGGCAAGTAAGTGCTGAGGAGCAGGGACCAGCCAGAGTGTTCCCACACTACTCAACCACACCCTGAGTGCTCAGCCCTACCCAGAGCTGCCACCTGTGATTTGCAAGCCTGAGGCTACCAGAGCTTCTGAATTCTTCCAACTGTGCTAAGGTCAGTGGACCTTCCAAGCCAAGCAGAACCTGTCTTCTGTCCAGCTTCTTCCAGCCAGTAGCTGAGTGAAACCCCTGTCTAGCAGGAGAGGGCCCCATCTGGGACGTGGGAAAGTACATCCATGTCAGAGGCAAGTAAAAGTCACTCTTTTATTAGTGCATATCAATTATGCAGAATAATGGCTCACAGAGAAACCACTCTTGGTACTCTGCGGCTGCATCTTATTGGAAGTGTGGACCCTCCAGAGTCACCAGATTCTTCCTCAGAGTCCATGCAGTAAGTTGAGGCCCCAATCCCTGAGGAAGCAAGAAGGTAACACTTTCAGATTTCCCCTCAATTGGTACAGTCATCTCTGGAGAGAGGAAGAGAAATGGTCAGAGGACAAAAGGAACGAGTGTTAATCACAGACCAGGACATGTCCATTACTCCAGGATGTTCTCTAAGCTGACGTTAAAGCTTGAACACTGGTGTGGAAATTTGTGGCTGTCTACACTGTCACAGCTATATCTGGAGGCCAGAAGACCTCCTGGGTCGCAGCAACCTGTACACCTGGCCTTGGGTTTTCAAGAATTTCTTAGATCCTATGTCACTTAGGTATGGACAAGTCTAACCACTGTCTGGTTGCAGCCACAGAAAATTAGATCCTTGCAGTAGTGCTGGTGGGAATATAATAAGGCCCTTCCACTTTGGAAGACAACGTGATGGTCCCTCCAATAGTTGGACAGTCTTACCACATGGCCCAGCAGTCCCAAACAACAGTTACTATCTGGGAGACCTAGAAGCACAGCCACAGACACACCTGCAACGTGAACATTCACAGCAACATTAATCACAATAACCTCTGGTATCCATCACCTGCCAAATGAACAAACAAAATGTGGTCCACCTACACAATGGATGAAAAGGAATGCAGCACTGATCCATGCCATCGTATGGATGTGCCTTGAAAACACTGTATTGAGTGGAAGAGGCCAGCCTCAAAAGGGCAAGATTCTAGGGTTCCATTTATAGGGAATGTTCAGAAAAGGCAAATGTGTGAGACCGAAAGTAAATTAGTGGTGGCCATGGTCCGGGGTAAGAGAGAATGGATAGTCACTGCTAAAAAAGATCTGGAATTGAGCTGGGGATTTAGCTCAGTGGTTGCATGGCCTGCCTTGCAAGCGCGTGGACCAGAGTTCAATCCCTGGTACAAAAAAAAAAAAAAAAAGATCTGGAATTAAATCACAGTGATGGCTGTATAATCAACCTTGGGAGTATACAAAAGCCACCGAACTGTATGAAGTATACAATTTTTAAAAGCGATGGCGGTATCTCTAAGGAGACAGCTTGTATGTTGGCAAGAAATATGTAAACATTCCCTTTGTCTCTCTGTAGGCAAATAGGACAGGAAGAAGCATGGTGACAGTCCCTGATGGCAACTGATATGACAGAGGCCAAAAGCACAGACTTTTGCCAATACTTGTTCCCATATGGCCAAGGAGGAGATGGGTCTGAAGACATGTTGTTTGGCATCAAAGTATCACACAGCTATAAAATGTGAAAATGTAGAAGAGAAGCCCACAGGAAAGGACTCATGTGTTTAGAATCCTGCAAGGGGTTCTTGGGTAGCTAAGCTCCTTCAAGGGGTCTGGGTGGCACGGCCTGACTTTGACAGTCTCAGGACTTGGGGTTGTAAGGTGGAAACCCAGTGGGCTGACCCACCCCAACCAAGGCCACCTTTCCTTGGTCCTCACAGGAGGACAGGGATGGACGAGGACCCCAAGAGGATTTTCCTTCTTGGCAGAATCATTTTCAGATGCAAAAGTCCTGAAAGAGCAAGGCTTCGGCAGGTTCTCGGTGCTCTTTCTGACGGCAGGGGAGGACAAGGCAGTCGGTGTCCTGCTGGGAAACAGGAGTTGCACCATGTGCTCCGAACAGAGGGAACTGGATATGGAGAATGGGTTCCAAAGTGCTGGGAAGGCTAGGATGGTAGAGAAAGCAGACTTACCAGCAACTCAAACTAGAGAAGAGCAGATGGCCTGGGCAAGAGAGTGAACAGGAGGGGTGCCGGCCTGAGCTAGAGCTCACTGTGGGGAGCATGGGCTGCTGGTCCCCCTGCTCACATCTCTGCACCCAGGAAATCAGAGCTTAGGTCCCTCTGCTGCTGTCAGAGCCAGATGTCCAGACACTGATCCTTTCTGAGGCACAGCCACCCAGTACCATGTTGCAGAGGTGGCTATACCACTGCAGGTACACAGGTGCCCACCCTGCACAGTGCTAGTGAGGAGGTCTGGGGGTTCCCTCCTCCCACCAGTGCACCCCAGAGACAGACAGACTGTGGCCCATGTGCAGGGCCCCAGAAAGGCGGTGTGGGAATGGGCTGAGGACAGGATGGCCAAGAGGAGCCAGTGAGAGAGACTGTATGGCCTGGGGGAGCTAAATGGGGAGGAAAGTACCTCATTTCCACCTCAGGTAGTGCTTCATCTTGAAGGAAATTGGCCTTACTAAACACAGAGAGGCACCAGCCCATTCTCTTATCCACTCATACACACGTGGGATCCTTGGGTTATCCACTAATGCAGTGAATGATGAGCGCCATTAAAGTCTCCTCCCCCTCACAACCTCCTGATCTCTGGCCCTCCAGAATTCCCAGCAATCTCTTTTCCCTGTGCAGAGATTGGAGCTAATGTGGAAGGGGGTGGGGGTCCGAACACACGAATGGCGACCCTGGAGGCTTTGTGAGCTCCCCCTAGAGGCCGGCTTTGGGACCCCCTCCATTTCTCTCAGTTCAGGGGCAGGACAGAGACTGAGTTCACACTGCTGTTTTATTCCAAAGGCAGAACACTTGTTCTTTGAGGGTTTGCTGTGGCACAGAATCCTAAGAAGACTTTGTTGTGCGCAAGCATTCTACGCTGTGCTGTGATCCTCTGTGACACCATACTGTCCTTGCCACCTCTTCTCAGCCTGCCTAGAGCGCTCTGGGTCCATGCAGCCACTTCTGGTGGAGGCGTCAGAGAAAAGCCAAGGGATCAGCAAGGGCCTGGTCTGTGATCCAATGGCCCTGAAAATGCAGGAAGTGTGGGGTAAGAACAGGTGTCTTGGGGAGCAGATCTCCTCCTGCAGGGTAGCTGCCTTGGGGAGAATGGCAAGCACTGAGGCGTGGCTTCCAGAGACAAGGCTCTGCTGTGCCTGAGTTGGCCCTAGTGAGCTGTCTTGGACGGGGCAGGCATGGATGCAGAGAATGTCCAGGTAGTCTCAAAGAGAAAGCAGCAGATAGACATAGGATCTGAAGTACAGATTGAGCCATTCAGAGAAAAAGGGCTTAGTGGGCAGCCTGTGATCCTAGACCTGGAGCCAGCAGTGAGAGAGGAGACAACATCCGTGAGTGGTTTCCATACTACTTTCCTTTTGGGTCCCTCATAGGTATGGCAAGACATTTCTTAGAAGGATACAGCTCTGGCTTGTGGGTCACTAGGGCAGGCAGCCGAAGATCAGCAGTGGGGCAGATCAAGGATCAGAGAAAGTAAGATCTGGTACCAGCTGGGCAGGTAGAATTGGGACACCCTATGTGTCCTGAGGGCCATCACACAGTGTTTCCCACTTGGAAATGATGGCTGAGCAACATGCTTCTGCCACTCTTGTCTATATGGTGACCTGTGTGGCAGACATAGTAGGACTGGGGCAGGGAGAGGACACATTTGTGCATAGTGTGGCATTCTGGTGGGAGGAGATGAGTAAGTTTTGATATGCGATCTCTGGATGTCCAGTGGATAGGGCCATGATGTTTTGCAGATGGTGCAATGATAATATTTCAGGTCCTGGTTGGCAGATGGCCTTTTGCTGCCTGGAGTTACTGCCAACTTGATGGAGTCTTCTTCCAAAACCAGGAATCAGACAGGCTACCAGAGCTCAGGAGTGCGTGGTCAGCCAGGAAGGAAGACCGTCTTGGTGATCATGGGGAGGATGGAGCATGGAGGAGCATATGGACATTAGGAATGCCCCATCCTGGAGAGGGGAGCTACACAGATGTGAGCAGAGACAGATAAGACAGATGGAGACCCAGTCAGGGCAATAGTGTCCCAAGAATGTCCCATCCTCCCTGTGCTGCTGTGACTCTGCAGATGATCCCTCCTACCAACTGGCTCCTCACAGCTTTTGCAGAAGGAGGCCTTGAGAGAGGCCAAGGGAAGGGGCCACCCACCCAGTTCTGGGCTCCAGCAGGGGTGGCAGCTCCAAGTCCCAAGCTGGCCTTGTCAGGGGAGGCCAGGTCTGAGAGCAAGTGCAGTGGCATCGGAGAAGATCTCAATGCCACCCAAAATGCCTGATGGGTCTCTGAAGGAAAACTAGGCCACCTCAAGGCTGATGTCAGTGTTAGGAGTGCAGCATGTCCAGGAATCCAGCTCCTCCGTCATCTCCCTGGCTATAGAGACAAGGAGCTCCAAGACACACTCCAGAGAAAAGCTACAAACTGCTAAAAAAAAAAAAAAAAAAAAAAAAAAAAAAAAAAAAAAAATACAAACAAAAAAAAAAAAAAAAAAAAAAAAAAAAGACAAAAAATACCATGACAGCAACAACACAGCAAAATGCAAGAATGTACACAAATGTCCAACTTTCCCAGTAATTAAAAAAAAGAGAGACATAAGAATCAATACTGAAATGCCATTTTCTACTTCTTTTGACAAAGTCAAATGAGAATAATAAACATCGAGTTTCAGGAAACAATTACTGATGGATACCAAGTAGATACATAATGGATTGTTTAACGCAGTGTTATTTATGATAGTGAAAAGTTAAAATAGGCTATATGTCAAACAATAGAGCGATACTAAATAAATTATTATTAATCCACATTATGAAACACTGTTAGATGTTTGTATCATCCTGAATACAAACATCTACTATCATATAAAACATCCATGGAATAATATTACTTAATAAGGTAAAAATGGAAAATTTCAAATAGATGGTATATGCATTAATATGATCCCATTGATGTCAAACATACGTGGGTGACTAAAAAAAATACAATGAGTGCTGCTGCCAAGCACCATCCAATGGGGATGTGAGCTCCAGTGGACAGAAGGTGTGTTTTAGAGTGTGCTATAAATCATGGATCACAGACAATGGACTGACATGAAATTTTGTCAGTTTCATTGGCTCAAGGTCCTGCTGCTTCCGATTCTTGCTTTTTAAAAAATATCATCATGGGAGATGAAGCTTGGGTGTGTGGTTATTTATGACCCCAAGACCAATGGGCCTCAGTTCTCAATGGAAATCACCCAGTTCTTTTCATGCTAAAAGATATATCGATCAAGATCCAACATCCAGGTCATGTTGATTGTGTTTTTTGAGCTTGATTGAATTATATAAACTGAATTTGTAAACAGGAACACCATGGCAGACTCTGAATATGAAAAGTGCTTATTAAAGCATTTAAGAAATGAGTTGCAAGGAAAGCAGCATCAGAAATGGGCAAACAGTTTCATCCTCCATCCTGCCAATGTTCCCTGTCACACAGGCTCCTGGTTCAACCATTTCCCTCAAATGAAAACATTACAGTGCGTCCTCGTTTTCTCATTCAATAGATCTGCCACCAAGCAATTTCTGGGTTTTCCTCAAAGTCAAAATGATCACTGAAAGGTCAACATTTCAAATCAACTCAGGACATTGAGGCAGCCACAATAGGGCAACTAAAGGCACTCAAAGAAAGAGGACTTCCTGAACTGCTTCAGAAAGTTGCAAGAATGATGGGGAAAGTGTGTTTGAAACAAACTAAGGAGAACATTTTTTAAAAGAATGGCAATATGTCTTTATAAAAAATTTAAACATTCACCTTACTGTCTGATTACACCTAATGTGTGTGTATATGTACTATATATCCATGTATACACACACACAAATATCTGTATATGGTAAGTGTAAAAGAGAAGATTTTTTAAATGTCCTGAGTCCAGGCCGTACAGCAAAGTGATTAAATCATATTGTGTCAGGTAGGACCTGGCTGCCAGTCTGTAAAGCGCCCCCAGGTGGTCACAATGTGTAGCCAGGGTTGGAAATCACTGCTGTAACAGCAAGCACATCCAGCCCTACTCTGTAAACTCTGCACCTCTCCTCCAAAAGGAGCGCAGCATGGTAAAGTTGGTTGGCTGTAGATAAGTCAGAACATCTTTCTAGGGAAAGGGTATGCAAGATCTTAGAAGCCCTCCTGACTTTGTCTTGCAAGGCATCTATAGGTATCTGTCAGAGCCTTCTGAAAGTTAAGATGGACCTTACTTCATGGCCTCATGCTGATAAAAAGGAGTAAGAAATGAGGCATCATGTTACTTGAGGCTCTCCAGAGAATCAGACCCAAGAGGCTTCACAGAGATGTGTTGAAAGAGCTGGCTTATACAGTAGGGTGAGACATCTTCTACAGAGCCCCATCCAACCCCACCCAGCCCAGATCCACCGGCACACCCTGTGACACCCAGGATCTGTCTGAGGTTTTCACCTGCTGCCTGGCTAATTATGCAGGAGGCTGTAGGGAGGATATGCTGCTTGGGCAATCATTGCCACTGCCAACTGCTATGCTGATTCTGGGGCCTTGGTCTGCTCCAGGCTGGCAAGTGGGAGAGAAACTGGCTGTGTGCAATGTGGCAGGACAGGGTTGGGTTGAAGAGTCAGAGTCTAGGTTTAAACTGCAGGGTCACTGCTTTCCAACTGCCAGAGACTCACTTTTCTGTCTGTCGCGTGGCTGTGTGTGGATTTCAACCTGGCTACACAATGGGATCTTTAGCAAATACTTGTCCTGTGCCAAGGGACTGCAATGGAATTGGTCTGAGGTTCTGCCAGAGCCTAGCAGGCATGCAGCCGGGCTGCGCCATCCCTGCAGGCTCAGAGCAGTGGACACCGTTTGGGAACGTTCTCCAGGAGGGAACAGGTGGCGCCAATTCACATCAGCAACCCTGGGAACAGGTTGGAAATGAAATTTCTCAGGCTCCACCCACCTCTGCCTGATGAATCACACTGTGGCGGTCACTCTCAGATACACTTCCAGGCCATTCCCACAGCTAAAACTCCAGAGCCACTGTTCTCAGACTGTGATTCTCAACTCATATTCCTTGCAGCTCCTTGGGGAGACTTGTGTGGAAAACAAGATGAGGGGCTGGCCCTCGTGGGTGACGCAGACTCGTTGGCCTCCAGGAAGACCCAGTCTATGTCTTCAGAGCTCTGCAGGTGATTCTAATACTGAAAACCACAGTTTAAAAAGAGAAGTAGTTTATGCAGAAGCCCAAAGAAGCAGTGCGCGCGCGCGCGCGCGCACACACACACACACACACACACACACACACACACACACATACACACAGCAGAGCTCCAGCAAGCTGAGAAGGACTGCAGGATGTAGGATGTTTATGACATGTTGGAATTCATCTCTTTCGTTAGTGACCTTTGGATAGATTGAATCATTTCCTTTGGAAATTTAAAGAAAATGCCTCAATTGTTTTTTTTAACAAGTCCTCTTCGTCTTTGAAAATATTTTGTAAGGCAACATTTCTCTGATTTGGAAGCCTCAAACTTCCTCTGGATGCTGTCTCTATTGACCTCAGCAGACAATAAGATAATGCGGGGAAACACTTAGTTTAATGGGGAAAATTCTCACACTGAAACGGAGGGTTCTCTTCGATATTACCCACTGCAGCCCTTCCTCCTCTGCTTCTTGGCTGGGAAGCAGAGATCCAGAAAACATCTAAAGGCCTCCGAATATTAATAGCTGAGCTGGGCAGGGTGCCACATCGTCGCTGCCTCCTTTAGCTCTGTTTTTCCACCAGATCACACTGTGTAGATTGAAGCTCTAAGATGTCCAGCCTCTTGGGTCGGCATGGCAAGGTTTGAGTCCTGGGTCACCAAGGGAGTAGTTGTGAGGGCCTTGGCAAGTTACCCAACCTCCCTGTGCCTCAGATTCCTCATCTGTACAATGGGGATTCTCCTGAGGATTAAGTGGGGTTGGTTCACCTAAGGCATTTGAAACAGGCTCTCCACTTCTTCGTGCATGGTATCATTTCTATGTCTGTGGGGCAGCTTGTCCTACTGCCGTGGTGCTAGCCTATTTGTCCCTCACCTTAGCCCTTCATCCTTCTCTTGGGGGTCTATGCCCGTGAAGTGGCTTAGGAGTCTGTGTCCTTCACCAGTGGGTACGGGACTTCACAGCCAAAACACTAGGAAATGCTGCTCGGCATGTGGTGACGAGGGAGGACCTAAAGCCTGAGCCTTGGACACAGTAGAGAAGGGTTCTGTAGGGAGAAGCCTGGGCTCTCTTGCTGGGAGCATTGTTACTTAGCCAGCGGGTCACCAGACCTGGTCAGCTGAGCCACTGGGGTGACCAGCTCGCTCCTGTGAGAGCAGAAGCACTTTGTGCAGCTGTTAGCGGACTCCTGCACCCCTCATCAGGCCCTTGGCTACACCTGCTACCGGGATACGGTTCTCAGCATGCTCATCCTTCCCTCAGCCCTCCGCCTCCACCTGCTGTGACCTCTCTCCCCAACCCCTCAACCTCCACAGAAATCCACTCCTCCTTTCTCTTATCTCCCTACGAGAGCTCCAAATGGGTCCCTGAGGTACCACTTCCAGAAAACCGATCTGATATTTAGCACAATCTCCTCAGATCAAAACACCCACCCCACAAGGAATGACTCGTGAATGGCAGAAATTTTCAGCACCTTGACAGGCTGGAGGAACAGAGTTGCTGCTTAGGGTTAGGGTTAGTGTTAGGGTTAGGGCGGCCTGTGGAGAGGGGGAAGGACAGGGCCCTGGGCAAGCTCTGACCTCCCAGGTGCCCCTCTTCCTCTCTGAACTCTGTGCACACAGGGCCGGCTCAGACCCCATGCCATTTTTCTGGTATCCCAGTACAGGAAGTCTACAGCTGCTCCTCTGAATACGCTCGTACTTGCCTACATTCTTCTGTGTTCCTCATGAGGGGCCCAGATTATGCAGACAGGACCTCATCTCATCATCTTCCAGTAGCGTGAGACCAGTCAGTGCTCTCTTACCTCACACTGACTTCCCTTTCCCCATTTGCCTCTTGGAGAAATAGAAACTAGAAAGAAGAAATGCCAAGTGTGTGCTTCTAACAGCTGCCCATCAGGAGCTGCACAGAAAAGGCTGAGCCATGGCTTTTGCCCTGAGTAACCCTGGCTACAGCCTTGGCAGGGGTGAGGCAATGCCAAGGGGTCACCCTGACGCTACCTGTTGAGTTGAGAGAAGCAGAACCAGAATGGCTGCAGCTGGGGACAGCAGAAAAGTGGGTCAGCTGGGGTGTTGTCCTTCCACTGCAGTTATTACAAGGACAAACAACAGTGGAAACAGGGACGGGAGTCACTGCAGTCCTCCCTCCCTCCATCAGATGTTTTTATTTTTCCAAGCCATTTTCCAGGCCTGGTGACGTTCATGCAAAAGCATTATGTGTAAAGGATCCATTGCACTGTCCTCCCACGGGCTGACATGCTGGCAGGTCTGTGAGCTGCCACACACGCCATGGTGATTTAACAGCTCACAGCCTCTCTCGGGGGGACTTGCACAGTGCCACCAACAATGGATGAGTGTGCCCATTTCCTGAAACTTGTGTGAGGGTAATGATTCTTATTATTTGAAGTGTTTACTCATCTCATGTGTTAAACACTGAACCTCTCCTTGTATTTTTTGCATTTCCTTGAGAAGTAGGAAGTTTGAGGGGTGACCACACCTGTTCTTTTGTTTGCTAATTATAGCTCTTCGTGCTTGAATCATGTCTGGGTCTTCAGGGTCCCTGGACCTGCCACTCTGTGTATGTTCTTTGCCCAGGTGAGCCTGGGTTTGCTCAGGACAGGAAGCTTCAGGGACCCTGGAGCTATCATTGTTAAATCCAGGAGGAGATGTTCACCCTGTCCTTACGTTTTTAGACACAGGGGTCTCACTGGGTTGCCCAGACTGGTGTTCGTCCTGCCTCAGCCTGCTGAATGCTGGGATTACAGGTGTGGGCCACCATGCCCAGATCAGTCTCAGTGTTTTCCAGTGGACCCTTCAGTGGCACTAAGGGCATTCACGATATCATGCAGCCATCATCACCATCCATTTCCTGAGGTCTTTTCACAATCTGGGGAAATCGTGGGTTTGTGATTATGCATGTCAAAAATGTAGTCAGTGGGTGTGGCCTTGAACACGTGGCCTTTCCTGTCCCCTCCATCTATGCAACTGAGGCAGCAGCAAGGACACAGCAGGTGAGGTCGGGAGGGCACAGTCAATGTCTCCTGTAGAGAGAATTTGTGGGAGACCTGAGCCCCTCTACCTTGCCTTGGCAAAGGCTCCTGTCCTCTGTCCAGAAGACCCCATGCTCCATGACCTCAGCTAGCCCTGTCCCAGTTCGGGCAGACTTCTGAGCATACCGCCAGTGGCCTGGCAGTGGCTTGGGGCTCCCCAGGATGGTGGGCGTTGGGAGGCCCTCCATCAGTGGGATGCCCCTACAGGAACCATTGTGCTCTCCTGCAAACCGATCCCCACACCATGCTTTCTTTGAATTCTCCCCATATCCTCATCTCCTTCCCTCCGGTCTCTGGCCATGTGGCTGGCAGACAAGTGGAGGTGGGGCCACTGTCTCCCTGGGCGTATTGGCGCTGATCACCTGTGTCAGCTCAGACTCCAGCAGAGGCTTTGGGGCTCTGGTCCTGCACACTCCACAGCAGAGGAGCACAGCTTCTGAAGATGAAATAACTATGAGGAATTCTGTCCTTTTTTTTTTTTAATGTGCTAGGCATTGAACCCAGACCCTTTGCACTGAGCTATGTCCCCTGTCAGTTCATTTCTACGCAGGCTATCTGATCCTCCTGCCTCAGCCTCTTGGAGTGCTCAGATTATAGGCATGCAACACCATGCCTGGTGCATGAGTTTTATTTTATGCAGTACTTTTTAAGGACCAAAAGCCCTGCCAAGCCCTTGACATGGAGTTGATCCCACACCCACTGACTGGCAGAGGTAGGTTGTCCTGTCCTTGAAGGTTCTAGACTTCTGCTAGTGCAAAAAGATCACGTTCCTTCTTGTCAGCCTTGGGAAGGCAGGAGTGAGTTCAGAGATGGTGAAGGGGAAACATTTGGGCTGAATATGGGAAAGGCTGTAGACTTTGCAAGGAGGAAGAACAAAAACTTCAGGGTCCTGCAGAAAGGGTGTGGGTGACCAGAGGTCATGGAGTAAAAACACCGGTGTGGCCCAGGGCTGGGGACACCGGAGTTAGATGAAAAGCACCTGCTGGCCGGTTCGCTCCACTGGGGAAGAGCACTGGCGGGGAGGCTGACATGAACCTGGCTGCTCTGCAGAGCAGTTCTGGGTGGATGAAGGTGACCTCAGAGGTCTATGTCACCCAGAGGGGCTCACCACCTGAGCGGGGGGGGGCAGTAGCCTCCAGAAGGACATTTCCTCAGTTTACTCTCTGGAGTACAAGCACTGGTGCCTGACGAGGTGGCTCTGCTGGGAGTGATTTGTAATCAACACAGTTTCCCCAGCTGTCCCCTAGTTTAATGGAGATGAGTAATTTCATCTGACTTCACTGTGACATCAACTGGCCCATCTCCTGCAGGAGCTTTGTCTGCTGCCTGCCCATCGAGTCATATTTATATTTATGTCTCATTTATTCTCCTCCTCTGTGGATTGTGGTTTTCTGGGAGAGAAGTGAATTCTGCTCCAGGAGAATGTGGAAAATTCAGTTGTTCAATAGATAATAAATCCCATTTCATCTCTCTTTTCTTAAAAGATGAGTTGTTGAATCACATGTCAGGAGTGACCATCATGCTTGAGATAGCAGACTTCCGATATTTATGCCTCATGCATCTCTGTGGTGTGTGTGCCTGACATTTGGCCTGTTTTGCCTTTGGTGGTATCAGCCTTCTGTGTGGCAGGTTCACCTCCCCAGAGAGTCAATGTCTGTTCCTGCATGTGTAGAACCACTCACTCCTGAGGGTCTTGCTTACCCCACCACCCATGCCTCCACCACCAGGTAGCATTATGAAGGGTGCCTTTCCCTTTGCTGTCTGCCTGGGTCGTTCCTCAGCATCCCTGCGGCCTTCTTGGTCCCATCCTCCCTCCTCCTCTAGAGCCCTGCGTGACCCCCCCACTGCGTGCTGCTCCTACTGATGCCAGGCTTGGAGCTGCTCACTTGTCTGCACAGCCCTGGGTTTGGGATTGATTGCCTGTGGCACAGAGTAAGGAAAGCAAATTACTCCCTGTGAGAGGAGTCCACTCGCCACACCCCTACCCTGTGATGACTTCCACCTGAAGGGCGTCTCTACCCGTGGGCTTCCTTGGAACTCCTCTCAGAGCTCGGCTCCCTTTCTGATGTCCTGTGCACTGGCACAAGGCCTGATGCTTGGGAAGTGCTTTTTGGACAAAAGTTAGTTGGAAACTGAGCTGAGCTTTGCTCACAGTAGCACTGAAAGGATGGCTGGGTACTCTGTCTATCCCTTGCTCTGTAAAGGGTTCCTAAAAGTCTCAGGGAAGGATGTCCACTCCAAAACACAGCCACTGCCTACGCAATGTCCCTTCGCTGGTTCTGAAGGTTTGTGGAATTTGTTGTTGTTATTGATTGGAGGTTCACAGACAGGTAAAGGTGTAGAATGCAAGAGCTGGGAAGGACTTGGAAGCCATTTTACCTCGTGGTGGGGGAGATCAAGGTCCAGAGAGGCAGAACTCACACTGGTGAGTCGGTGGTATCACCTCTCCTCAGCCTCTGCATACAGACATAGTGATGTCTGACCAGGTCGGAGTAAGGAGGACCATGAATACAACCTCGCTTCTCCCCTTGGAACAGGGAGCAGAAGTGAGAGCAATGGTCGATCCTGACTAAACCTGGTACCCTCCCATCTCATGGTGAAGAATATCAAGGAAGAGTCCTCAAGGGATGCAGGGATGTGGAGTGCTTCAGAAAGACTTGCAGAAAATGTGAATTGAATTCAGCAAGCCTGGGTTAGGGTCGCAGGTGAGAAGGTCTCAGAGAGAGCAATAGTACCCACTGCATTTGCCACAATACCCAGTGCCTAGTAGAGACTTCCTAAGACATATTTATTTGGTTGAAATGAAATCAAGCCTATGTACTTCACCTACTTGTTTGTCAAAATTCAAATGATATAGCAAGAGAAAACAGCAAGGTCCTTATGCTGTTCACAAAGGTATACACACATGCACAGGAAAACAGTTAAATGTTCCCAAAGGAAGACTATATTCCACCCCCATGGGGACCAGATCTGGGGTGGGTGTGTAAAGGAAGGTGGAAATATGTCCCTTTTGCTTTACTTCTTCATAAAAAGGGAAATCAAGGGGGAACGGAAACAAATGTGATAACCTGTATGTATTTATTCTGGGTGATAAGGATATAGGTGTTTGTTTCTATTAATTTCTGTCACTTTTTCCAGGTTTGATATTTTAAAATAATACTATAGCAATAAGTTCCAAAGTAACTATTTAAGATTCATTCAGCTTGGGATCTGGTGTTTGGGGTTCGCAAGACTATGTTCAGGTTTGACAATTTAATAGAAGGATTCAGGATTTAGAGATGTTATCATCTCACAGCTACAAGTGTGTGGCAGGGAAAGGTACAGGAACCATCAGAGGAAAAAATGTGCAGAAGAAAGAGCCTGGACTAGACCAAGCATGACTTCTAGCCATCCCCTTATGGTGGAGTTGAACAAAGGGACTTAACTCTCCCAAGTGCTGTGTAACAGCACACACACAAGAGAGCACCAGTCTTTGTGTCCTAGTCCTTTTTCTGTTTCTCTAACAGACTAGCTAAGGTTGGTAGTGTATAAAGAAAAGAGGCTTAATTAACTCACAGTTTGGGAGACTGAGAATCCAAGATCAGGCTGTCCCAGTCAGTGTCATGGCTGTATTAAGGCATGGTGGGTAGCAATATGGTGGAGACATATGTGAGACACAGCAAGACAGGAAGCCAGAGAGGCTCAGGAGAAAGCCTGGCTATTTGTATCACAACCTACTCTTGGGGGAGCTACAAGAATTCTGAGAGAACTCGCTGATCTCTGACCTGATCACCTTCTAGAAGCCTCATTGCCCCACACACTCACCTCCACACGGGGTATAAGGGGCCCAGCACACAAAATGTTGGGGGACGAAAACCCTTATACCAGAGTACTCAGCTCCCAGGGCTTAGTTAGTCTCTACAGAGGTCAGAGAGACACAGTGCAGCCGAGATATCAGTCATAGATTACATTGTTAATGTTAAGCTCTCTGGTGTGGTATAAGGCCTCAGACACACAAAGATAAAAATTACATTCTAGGTGTTCCTTTCAGGGCTACATCTGATAGGGGGTGGAAAGTTTCTAGCACCCAATAAATTCAGAGAAGCTAACACTGTCTACCTCTGTGCTCCAGCCTCTGAAGCTGGGAAGGGCAGCTTCTGACAGGGGCAGGAAGGGTCAGACTGAGATTTTGCAGCCAAGCTAGGAAAACAAGGACCAAAATGACAACAGTAAAGCATCATGGGAAACAGCTAGGAGAGGAAACAGCAGTGGTTTGTTGAAAGCATTATAGTAACTTTTGAAATTTAAGATTATGCAGAAGAATTTTGATCTTTCCCTATAGAAATGTGAGCAGAAGGAATGAACTGGACACTTAACCTTAAAAAGAAACACAAATGGTCACAATCAGGGGAACAATCTTTAAATAAAGGTTGAATAAACAAAAGTACTTTTTCTTTGGCTGTACTGGGCATTGAACATAGGACCTTTGCACTGAGCTATATCCCCAGCCCTTTTTAAATTTTTTTTTTTTTTTTGGCTTTGGACACCAAAACCAAGTCACTAAGTTGCCCAAGTTGAATGCAAACTTGTGATCCTGCTGCATCAGCCTCCCAGAGACAGTTTCTAACCTAGAAGCACAACATAGAAGTTAAGCTTGGAATAATTAAAAAACAGCAACTCAAGCGATTCAAATGTTTTCAAATGCATAGATTGCTTAAACACATTATGCTGGATTAAAGAACCATATGGATATAATCCTATTTTGGCAGAAATAAAATTATTTGAACATATATATGCATATGATCTGTATGACCTGAATGACATACTATGTAAAAATGTTAGTGACGATTAACCTCAGAGAGGGGGATCTGCAGGTTTTCTCTGTGTTCTTCACTAGTCTGTATTTCCACATTCTGATGAATATACAATGGTTTGGTAAAGAGAACTCCTTCCCCCTCAGCACCTCCAACGTCAGCACTTGTTTATGTATGAAACGTTCCCAAACTTGTCTGCTCATTCCATTTGCTTAGAGGTTGGTAGAATTTCCAAAGCCCAGCCTCCCTCCAGATGACTGAAATTGCAGCACCTGGGTGGGGCACAGCCACTTGCAGATTCTGGGGCTTCCTGGTGCTTGGACAAAGGCAGCCTGGTTAGGGCTCATGGACACACATCTGCTGTGTTGTAGGGCAGGTGACTTGTCAGACTCCACCCAGGCCTCCCAAATGAGAGTGTGCCTTTGATGGGATCTCCTCTGTTCCCAGTATGAGCTGAAGTTTGAGAAGAGCTGGTGTAAAATAGCATCTGCTCTTGCTCTTCCTGACAGGAAATAGAGTCCAGTGCATTTTCAGTGTGGGGTTCATTGGCAAAGGCAGTAGCTATGGCTTCATGTCGGTAGCCTTTATGCTTTCATTAAATTAACATTATAACACTTTCAATGTGCTTTCTTGGTTTTACTATGATTGTATTTCTGAATGACTATTATATATTCCCTTTCTAGTGCACAGACGTGTTCAAAAGGCTTTAGAGAAAATGCCCCGCTCTTTTCAACCAATCTTTACAACCTTTGAATGGTACTCTACCTTCTACAAAAGTCAAACTCTCCTCTCTCCCTCCTTCAAGCTCAGCAGGCTCTTACTGAGTCCTTGCGCTGTGTGTGACACTGGGAGGGAGATGGGGAAGCCTCTGCTCTCCGGAGGCTCGGAGTATAGTAGGGCTCCTGTGCTGTGCAGACAGCTCTAGAGCAGGAGAGAGTTTGAGGAGAAGGAGCCTGAGGATGGTGCCAGCAGTTCATGTGGGCGAGCTCACTTCCTGCTACTGGGGCAGGGACAGCAGAACCAGGGAAGCAGCCTCTGAGTTCAAGGACTGGCACATTCCTGACAGAGAGGCACGCAAGAGAATACATGCTCCTGGGGTGGTGCCCACTCTCAGCAGACAAGTCAGTGCTGACAAATCAGGATGCCTGGGTGTGAGTGGCCAGATTTCAGCTCAATGTCCTTGAGGTTGCATGGTAGTTTGGGTAGATTTTTGACTCAAAATCTACAGGTCAAGTAGTCAAAGGGTGGAGAGGCTTCTGGAATATTAAAATCTCCCAGACCAAGCCATCAAGGTTCTTTCCCTGATTTTCCTCCAGGTCCTCTCTGAGTGGCTTCCTTCAAGGGACAGGGACATGGCTCCTGTCTCTTATTTCCATCCTGTGCCTTCCAACACCAGAGAAGGAAGTCCCAGATATCTGGTATTTGCTTCAAAACAGTAAAGGAAAGGAGCACGAATGTGTCAGAAGTTTCCCTGGTGTGAATATTCTGCAACAATGCATAAGATTCTAATAAGATTACTGACATTTAGAAATGGGAGGAAAGGAGCTAAAGATGTAGGGAAGGTGTGATACGTAGGGGAAGAACAAAAAGGGAAAAGAAAAAAATGTGAGAGAATGAAAAGATGAAAATAAAGTGTTTGTAGATGGGGAGGGGAGGAGGGGGTGAAGGGAGGGCAGAGGTAAGGGGAAAAAAATGAGAATCAAGACTTGCCATGTAAAGGTACATGATCCCAACAATAAATGTAACTGTACTGTATCCCTAAATGTACCAATAAACTCAATAAAAAAAAAAAAAAAAAAAAAAAGATGGGTTGGGGGGGGGGGAAATGTGAAAATTCATTGCAGAAATTCATTGCAGAGGGCATCATTATGTTATCTACATATTTTTGTAAATGTTGGTAATTTTCTTTCAATTAAAAAAAAACCCGAGAATAAATCCTAGCTTGAAGTGAGGCAGGCACCTGGGGCCAGGGGCCTGGATATGTGGTAATGGAGGATCCTGGCAGCTCAAGAACTTCATGGTTAGACTAGAGGTGGGAAGGAAGAGCTTGAATTCCAGGGGAAAGAGGGCAGGGTCTTGGGTACTGAGGGCCACTCGGGGGGATGCCTGACTTTATTACCAGCCTCCCCATCGCTCCTGGGCCCAGGTCCCTGGAGTCATCAGGCTGTCCCACTAGTTACAGCAACATGATTGGCCACATTTGTGTCCAGCTCCTTTTCCCGCAGTGTCTTCATCCTCCATCAGTCATCCTGCCTGGACGGCTCCAAGTCAGAGCCTGCAGCCTCACAAGGCCTGCATCTCAGTTTTGTCAGTTCGACCTCTGAAATGATGATTTAATCCATTCCTTCCTCCCCATTCTCAGCTCTGCCTGCAAGTCCAAAGTCTCCCAGCATCCATGGCTTGAAAACCCACACTGTTCACCTAACTCGGCAGCTTTCTACAGTGTCACTGGCACCTGTTCCTCCCTGTGCCCCTTCTCTCCCATTCTCGAGGCCCCATAACAAGTGTAAGGCATAACAACCTTATGTTTTAATGTTGCTCAAAATCTGGTCTTAAACTCTTTTTAAAGATTCTTGCCATTTGTATACAAGTACATTTATTCTTCTGTGGTTTTACACGTTATCTCTTCTATGTGAGCACATTGGCCTAATTCACATGATTGAGCTTAAAACCCTCCCTCTGTAGGGACAACCTTCATCCACTTCTCTGGTCCTCACTCTCTCTTTTGGGCTTCTGAGACATCCTTCTAGAGTGGCACTTCTGGTATCAGGCAGTAATTATCTTTGTGCATTCATGTCCTCTTCCTTCCCAGCAGAAGCCCAGTTTAATCATAATGACTAGGTCTCCTGCTCATAAAGCAATGAGAACATATTTTTAAAAATAAATCTGAAAGCTAAAACACAGAACAATAGCCTCTCTTGGTTATTAGGCATCCCCTAATTCTAGTTTGGTCACCAATGAAAGATCCACTTTGATCCAGGGAAAGGGAAGCCTTCTGTGTAGAGAGCTTTCAGAAGATGTCTCCTTGTCTTGGCCCTTGTCCTCCTTCCTCTCTGCAGTTCTTGCCAGCTTGTTCTTGAGCCCTTTTGAAGGACTCTGAGGTCTCTGAAACCAGCCCTCACATCCTTCAGACTGCACACTGTAGCAGAATTGTCTCTCTTTCAGGAATTCCTTGTAGGGCATGGGTTTAAGCCATAGCCTCTGAACATGCACCAGCCTGCCCCAGTCTCCCCAGGCCAGTAGCTCTGGAACTGTGTCTAGGGCACCTGGGAATAGAGAAGACTCAGGAGTCTGGTTGGAGGCACAGCTGAACTGACAGGGTATGGCACAGTGCATCTCAGCAGCTCCTGTTGAGGAACAAGGGAGTCTCATTTGTGTTTATTCAGGACCAGGGAGTGACCAGGAAAGTCACGAGGATCACAGAAAAGAGAGCCTGCCTTGAAATGCACCCCACAACTACACCAGCTTCTCATAGTCTGCAGAATGGTCCACTTGTTCTTTGCAGACTTCAACATCTAAAGTGAATTTGTTCAGACTCCTGTCAGAATGTGTTGCTTTTTAAATTTTAATTTGTTCTTCTTATTTGACATGGCAAAGGGAATATATTTTTCACATTATTTTCCTAATGGTGTGTTGCTTAAAAACTGATAGACGAGGTCTTCGTTTAATAGAGATAACATGAGGGAATGAAATAAACTTTATCTCGTTCAACTTTCAGAGCTAAAATGGAATCTAAGCCATCCATGACTGCTGTTCTTCTGAGTCAGGCTCCTTGGCCAGACCTCATAGATCTTTAACACTGGCTAAAGGAGGGCTGAGGTGGGGTGGGATGGGAACCCGGGAGACATGTGCGAGTCTTCCTTCCTAGAGCACTCATCATAAAGAAGAACGACAAAGTTAGAGCAGGTATAATTTGTTACTGATAGAGAAGACACATTGAATTGCCAAGGTCTCTCAACACTGGGGCACTGCAACAAAGCTAAATAGTGAGACTCCGTGGAAGCTTGCTGGGGAAAGGAATGTCTCTCGGAAGGACAGCAATGTCCTTGACACAGGGTGACCAGATCTGAAGGGATTACTGGCTTTATAAGAAGAGGAAGACAACTATCCAAATGGACCTGTGACACTAGTTACTGGGGCAGAGGAAAGAGTTTGACTTATACAGGAGGAGCTTCATGATTTATATGAGTGAACTATTTTACAAACTGTAAGTACAACTTCTGCTGCCTTCACAGTCGTGCACATTCCACTGTCCTAGTGAGGGTTTGTGATGACCATAGAGTACAGTATATATAATCCTGTAAGGCCAGAGAGCTGGGGCGATGAGAACTCAGGATGAGAAAATGGGGATTAGAATACAGTTTTTAAACCACCACTTAGAAGGGAGACTGCAGTGGTGCTGCAGACCCACAGACCATGCCTGAGGTTTGAAAGGCAGCTACCACTTTGGGTTCCAGGAACATGATAGTGATTGAGATAAATTTTGTTCCTTTTTCCCATGGAACCTAAAGTTTTACAGTGAGGGAGTAGATAATATGGTTTGTTTAAGGAATTGAAAGAAGGTTCTTATGTAGTGGGAAGTGAGTAGAGATGAAGTTAGAGAGAGAAGGACTCAGAGGCCGTGTGAGAGAGTTTATGCTTTGTTCTAATAGCAAGAGGGCATCACTGAAATATTTTAAACAGGAGCCTCTAAGAAGGATTTTGAGGCTGGGTGTGGTGGTGCTTGCCCATAATCCTAGCTACTGGGGAGGTTGAGGCAGGAAGATTGCAAGTTTGTAGCCAGCCCGGGCAATTTTGCAAGACCCTTTAAAATTAAAAAAAAATGAAAAAGAGTGGGGCTATAGCTCAATGGCACAGCTATGCTGGGATTGATCCCCAATATCACACATATACAAAATAAGGATTTGAAAAGTGACATGATCAGACTTTATGGCAGACGATAATTGAGGCAAAGACTAGCAGCCAAGACTGCAATGTACACAAAAAGGGTTGGGACAGGGATAGACTCGGCAACAGTTTGGAGTTAGACATGGCAAGAGTCAGCTCTAACTTGGAAATGGAGTAAGAATAAAAAGGTGTCAAAGGTAATGTGTGACAGAATGGTTTCTGCTCTGGGGCAGTGGCGGTCTGGGTGGGACAGGCTTGGGGACAGGTTGAGCTTGTTTCTGGCCATGTCCAGGAAACGGGGCCTGTGAGTCATTCACATGGAGATGTCTTAGAGGCAGATGGAGCAGACATTCAAAGGTTTGCACAGAGGTCTGGGCTGAAAGTGCCCAGGACGAGCCCCTGGGATGCAACTGCCTATCTGGATATGAATCTGCGAAATGGAGTGAGCAAGCAAACTGTAGAATCTGGACATATTTTTACATCATTCCCTTTCATATTTGTTTCACAACAGCCTTTTAAAAATAAATAAGTCCATAAGAGCTTAGTAATCTGGAGGTTTTAATCTGTCAAACTGAAAATACAATTGCTTTTTGGCAAACACCAGATTTGAATGGAGAATGGAGGTATCTGCTAACATTTCACAAGAGGTAATGACATTACTATAAGCATCGGAGTCCTGGTTATTGATTTAGCAATTGTTTGGCCTTAAATAGTGTGTATCCCAAATCCCTGATTATTCACATTTCATTCTTACGTATTCAGGTTAAGAAAAATCACTTCCAGAATTTCATACACAGAAAGATTTGCCAAGAGCCCGAGGTACAATTGAGGAGCTAGTCTCTCTTAAAATCGCCTATTGGTGGAAAAGCCCACACATCATAAATGCAGGCAGGCAGACAGGCAGATGGTGCCCAAGCCAAGCAATCCTCCTGACATCAAAACTTGTGAGAAGGCTTCCCCTCATTTCCTGGGCTAAACTGTATCTCAGAAGTTAGTGGGATGCATATTATTGACCTCTTTGCCTACAAGGTCCTTGTCTCGCTCTGGGGCATAGCAAACACAGTCCTTCTTGATTATAGGACAGCCCTGGGAGGGCAGCACTGCCCACGCTGCTTCTTGGTTATCATTTTATTATCTGAGTTTATAGTATTTGGCATCTTCTCAGTGCTCTTTAATCATATTGTACGTGGGCTAATGATCTGGATCTCTCAATGCGCTTGGGATACCAGATGTTCCTGTTCTCTGGTCCTTCCTGATGGAGGAAGAAGGTGGGGACCAGTTGGGTGAGGACAGCTCCTGAGAGTGGCAGGTCAGGGTGGCTGGGCCTCACTATGACAAAGGCCTGCTGGTTAATGTCAGGTGGTCCATGGGACACTGCGACACTGTATGCAAGGCAAAATGTACTGTCTTGAGTCCTAAGGTTTAATGACTGCCCTGGCTGATTCAGTGCTCCTCTGGAAACAGAAGCCCTGGTACCACCAGGCCATCAAGGCAAGAGCTGTCCTGGGCTCCTGCTGCCAATTAAACTGGGACATTTCTGGTGTCCTTGCTCTTTCTCCCCTGGTCTAACAGCTTCTTGGTCACTCCTGGTTTCCTAACTAGACAATGGAGATCAGGATGGGAAGGTAAGAGTTGTCTCAATTTGAAATATGAAATATAGGATCCCATCACCTTATCCAAGTAACACAGACATGGATTGCAGAGATTCTGACAAAGGTGTACACCTGTTTATGAATGGCTATTACATTTTGATTTATAGCTGCTACAAAGAAGTACTGACAAATATCACAAGAGCCAGCTTTCCTAGGCACATCCAACTTGATCTGCATAGTTATGTATGTAGCTACATGATGTTCTCTCCAGTTGTCACCAGAATCTGTTGCAGAATCATATGGAAATAGTATTTCACCACCATTCTGTATCTGATTCATGGAGAACACAAACACCCCTCCCAGCCATCTGGAATTCTTTCTTTCATTGCAAATTGTAAATCTCATCCCCCAATCTATAGAGCCGGAAATTAATTAAATATGGGGCTGGGTTTGTTCAAACTGACTTTTGCATTAAATATGAAATCAGATGAACATAAAATCTTGTGGTATTTTTTTTTCTTCTTCTGGTTTCATTGTGAACATCACACTTAAGTCTTACTTAATAAGATGAGTAACTTTAAAGGAAGGTAACCTATCCTGGGCTTCCCTCCCAAAGTTCAGAGTTTGACCAAGTGTGACTGATGGGGTTGTTTTTTAATGAGCTAGGTTGCTTTTTAATGAGTAGCTTTCTGGTAACTCAGCTGGGTGCTCATTTGGTGCTGGTTAACATATGGTCACATACCATCACATTCTCTGAGGCAGTGCTTTAAACCCAAGCTTTCCTTGTCGCCTCATTCAATCTGTTCTTTCTTGGCTATTCCTGGTAAACAATTGCCCACCCAAGGATATGGCCAGGTGAAAAACTTCTTGTGGCAACCGCACTCTCTGCTGTAGTTTGGATCTTAAGTGTATTAGAAGGTACATCTGTGGTCCTGAGGGTGGTGCCACTGGGAGAAGGTGGACCCAGTGGGAGGTCTTTATGATAATGGGCGTATGTCCCTAAAGGGAATGTTTGGAGTCTAGGCTCTTCCTCTTCTGCTTCCCTTCTTTTGCTTCCTGGCAAGGAGGTGACAGTTCTGCTCCACCACACAAGCCTACCATGATGTGCTGTCTCACCACAGACCCAAAAGGAACAGGACTGGTCATGAACTGGAACATCCAGGGCTGAGAGCCAAAGTAAACTTTTCTTCTGTATAAGTTGATTATATCAGGTACTTATTACAGTAATAGGAAGATGACTATGTTGTCTCTCTGTCTTTACCTTCTCCCATTTACACCTGACTTTGCACTGGATTGCCGCCTTTGGTCAAGCTATTTCTCTCTCTGTGCCTTGAATCTCAACTTCCTGCTCCAGAGGCATCCCTTCATGAATCTTCAACTTCTTCTTGATATTTCCTCTGCTTGCCTACAAAAATATGGTCTCCCTATTATTGAAAAAAAATATCCTTCCCTAAAAACAAAATACAGCCATACCTCTTTCCTCCTCTTCACCATCCAACTTCTCTAACCATGTTTTATACCCATGTAGTGGAGTGAATAGTCTTCCACAAAAGCTGATCCACTTAGAACCTCAAAATATGACATAATTTGGAAATAGAGTGCTTGCAGATTTAATTAGTCAAGAATATCTACATGAAATGATCATGGATTTATGGTGGGCCTTAAATCCAATGACTGGTATGCATGGATTCTGCTTGACATGATAGCATCCATCTTGAATCTTAATTTCCATGATTTCCCTAGAGTACCCCTGGTAGATTTGTCCCAGACAGCTTCCCAGAAAACTATAAATAGACCATTCAATGGTATGTGAAACTTTTCAACCAGCCTTTGGTCCAGGGAATGTGCCTGACTCATTGGTATCAGCTTAGGATGAACCAGAAACATTTCAGTTTGATGGAGTCACCTTTATCCTTACCCATCTATCTTTTCCTCTTTCTGATCCAAATTGCAGGACCCACCTGATCTTGCTGCCATTTGGGACCACGATTCTGTCATTATGTTCCCCCAATAAATCACCGTATACAACCCTGACTTGGTCTTTCTTTGTCTCATGGCACCTGGGCCTCTCTGCAAGCAATAGGGCTTGGTCATTCTGGAACACTGGTGTCTTCACACAGGACAGAGAACTGTTCAAACACAGAGAGTCACAGAGAGGAAGGTGGCATGAGGACATCAGATATAGGAATGCTGCTAGCACGAGCTAAGGAATATCAGGGCCCTCAGAAACTGGAGGAGGCTTTCAAGGAAGCCTGGCCCCAGTAGTGCCTTCCTTTCATACTTCAGCTCCAGAAATGGGAGCAACTGACATTTTGACATTTCCATCCCACTAGTTTAGTTATGGCAGCCTGGGAAACTAATGCAACCCATTTCTTCCTCTTCCTCACCAGATGCTGGGTCAAGAGGAGTGACTGGCATTTTACTGAACAACGTGTACCTAATATTTACACCTGGGGTGATGTTGCAGGCAAGCTCCATTCAGGAGGAGGCAACTGTGGCTTCAGAGCTGACTGAAGATAATGGGTAGTGAGGAATGGAGTAGGGGTTAGGCCAGCTCTGCAGGTTCCATTGCCCACACTTGCCACCAGAATACCAACCAGCCACACCTGAGTTCCATTTCCTTGGATTTGGCTTCCATTCAGCCAATCCAAATATGTTCTCTCAGATGGCAGTGGTCCCTTAATAAGTATGCCACGTATCTTTATGTTCTATTCTGAAACATCTGTGTTGACCCCACCTCAGAACCTCTTTTCTTTTTGCTTCTCTTCTCTTCTTCCCTCCCCTTCCCTTCTCTCTTCTCCTCTCCTCTCTTCTCTCTTCCTCTTCCTCCTCTCCTCTCTCTTCTTTCTTTCTGGTACTGGGGACTGAACCTAAGGTCTGGTCATTGAGCCCAGCTCTTCTTTGTTTTGAGATAGGATCTCACAGAGTCGCCCACTTTGATCTCCAACTTGTGATCCTCCTGCCTCAATCTCCCAGAGTGCTAGGATTACATGCATGGACCACCACCATCACCCACACCCACCCTTGTATCTTAACTGGGATACCAATGTTTCCCTTCCCTTACTGGGATTCTTCACTGACATCTTTACTGGCTCCACATCTTCCTGCATCTCTGGACTGGGCTTTCTGTGGCACCTGCTTACCTCTCTCCACCTCTGTGCACCCCTTGCCAGGACCTTGTGGTTCAGTCACCTGGTCCCTCGTGCATACAGCCCTGTTTCAGGGGCTCCAAACCAGTGCTGTCACCCCTCTTATTCATCTCCCACATGTTCTGCAGTGACCTCACTCAAGCCTCTCCTTTCAAATGTGTCCCTCACCAGCTTTCTCTGACTATAGACCATTTCCTCCCAATAACCAAACGTCACCAAGCTTCACAGTCACATGTGACCCACCCCACCAACTGACTTATGAATCATGTTGATGTTTTCTTCATTTCTTGAAAAGCCACCCTTCTCTTGCCCTCTAGCCAGTGAGCCTGTCATTGTCCCCAATTCCAACCCACCCTTCACACTCTGCTTTGGCTTTATTTCTAAATTACCCGCTGCTTCCTTGATTGAAAACCCTGGGGGCTCCCAGTAGCCTGAGCGACTGGGCCAAGCAGCTCCAAATTCCTCTTCCATAACCCCACTATGTATGTAATACTTAGGTTTTCATGGTACTTTGGAGCCTGACCTTAGTGTTTGCTGCAGCAACTTCTCCATCTTTTGCTACAACCACTCCTCCCAAAGCCTTCTTAGACATATCCCCCATCCACCCCTCCCCATGAAGCTGAGAGCACACAGGCTGTCTGGGCGGTCCTGTCCTGTGGCACTCTGGAAAGCCCCAGACCCTGTGATATCTGAGATTATTTTGCTTCCCCCATCGGTTTGCACACTCTGAGAGGCCATAGCACTCCCCGCTCCCACACTCTCATGGGAATGCACACCCAGAGTGAATGTGAACTTTGGGATCAGAACCGGATTCACATTTCTGCTCTAGGATGTGAAAGCTGTGTGACTGTGGAGAAATTATCCCACCTCTCGCATCTTCACAGCCTCTGGTTTAGGCAGCTGTGCCTCTCAGTGAGGCCACGTCAGAGGGCAACCCTTCTCCTGCACAATCCTGCTTCCCTTTTTCCCCCATCCTGGAGCCACTGCCAGGAGCAGCCTGATGAGCATCCTGCATGTGGGTCTTAGCCCAAGGGGGGCTCCCTGCAGACCAAGCTGTGGCCATGCATGTGCCGCCTGGAACTGAGGCGGGGCTCTGTAAATGCGATCCTCTCCTTTCCCATCCCGACCTGCTCTGTGGACTGCCACCTACTCTGCTTGTTGCTACACATTCTAGGAGCTTTGTCCCAAAGTTGCATTCTCCACGAAGCCTTGCTGACTGCCTTCTCTGGGTAGAGGGCGCTGCTTCACTGACACCTGCAGCGTTTCCATGCCTCTGTGAGCGCTGCTCTGGTGGTCCCAGCACAAAACAGCACATTCTGCCTGACTAGCAGGACGTTCCTCAGCTGTCATCAAGTGGGGCTGTTTTCCACTCCATCCCAGGCCAGAGAACATGTGCCCTTCTCGGTTTATCAGGATCCTCTGAGCCTATGTGCCTACCCAAGTAGGAGGCAACGCCATGGAAGGCTTTGAATGCTAGGAGTTTGTATTTACTTGGTGGCCAACTATTTTCAATGCTTTGGAAGGAGCAGAATAAACTTGATAGCATTTGACTTAGCTACTAAATGACCTTTGAGGGGGCAGGCTGCAAAGGGTTAGGGAGGTAGTGCCTAAATTAGTCTGCACAACGCAAGTACCCAGGGGCTTCAAATACCACTGTGCACGTCCCTTCACTAGAGACTGGCTTTTGAAGTTTTAAAAGATGCTTGGATAGTTTTCATGTGCAGAAGAATTTGAGAACCATGGGGCTGTGGTATTCTTGGACATCAAGACAGCAGAGATAGTGAGTATAGAGCAGCAATGCTTGAGGTGCAGGGACAGGTCAGAAAAGCTGAGTAGCTGATGCAGGAGGATGAAGTCTATTTATTTATAAGATGGGGAGATCTGGGCATCCTTGTTAGCTAACAGGGCACACCTAGGAAACAGTAGAGACTGAATTATAATAATTATTTTATAATTAATACATTTATTTTAAGTATTTAGGTCCATAATATCGTTTATCTGTATTTAATTGTGTGTTAATATTACTATTTTATAATTCAGTACATCAACCATGTGTTGCAGTGGTTTTACTAAATATGTTCATCTAGCTGACAATTTTAACTGGGCTTATTTTTGGAGTAGGGCTTATATTATTATGAGCATCCTGAAATTTCATGCCAGGGCTTATTTCCCAGTTAGTCCTTATTTGGGAGGAAATATGGTAGTTTTCTTTTCTTTTCTTTTCTTTTTTGGTGGCAAAAGTGAAACTCGCGGTAACAGTGCCCAGAGTCCATGAAAGACAATGTGATTCCGGTCCATATCCAAGTGCCTCCTGCCTTAGAGATAGAGCTCCCCTTTTACCCTAAAATAAACCCCTCCCTGGAGCCATAGGTCAGGGATAACATGATTGCTATAGAAACTTCTGACTCCATCTATCACTTTCAGTCTCTACTGGAACCACCCAACAATGCTACAAGTGGGCTCTGTGGGTAAGAAGTGCTCATTTAAAGAGAGCTCTGTTGCTCCTCATGAGGGACTGGCATCAATGGTTCTACAAGAAATGGAGAAATTCGGGTCAGAGTTTGGGGTCTGGATGACATGACTATACGGGAATAAATGTAGATTTTTGTACATAACACATGTAGATTTTTGTATATGAATAAATGTAGGGTTTTGTACATTAGAAAATAAGACATTCCCTGAAAATTAGCCTTATTGCATCTTTTGAAGCAAAAATTAATATAAGACTCAGTCTTATTTGGGGAGAAATACAGTATATTTTATGACCACATTACTTCGAAGACAAGTACTATATATCAAAATATGTACAAAATATATGCAAAAATGTTTCCTCCAACCTAAAGGTACATTTTTTTCTTCTGATTTAAAAAGATATCAAGACTAGAAGTATCTGGCATGGGGTCAATGTGATCGGCTTGCCTAATGAATAAGTCAGCCCTATATAACTGAGAGAAGGTGAGAAGCCACCCTGTGTAGTCATGATTTCAACAAGCTCTTACATGCCATCACTTGAAGAGAGCGAGCCAGTTGGAGCTGGGCATGAAGGGGGCAGATTTGGAAGAGCTGCTGGCAGAGGAGAAAGGATGTCAACACCAGGGTTGCCAGGCAACGGCAGGCATGGAACCCACCCACCCCATGTGCGACTGTACCCAGCAGGCCTGGCACTTCTGGAGGCCTTAGCTGGCAGATGCTGTAGAAGACGCCTCCACATGGCCTTGGGGCATCCCTCCCAGAACATATAGGACTATTTCTTCTCTAAATATCTGGATGTCTCTTGGTTGCCTTCAAAAGAAAATAAAAAACCTTTAGTATGCCTCAGAAGTCATTAAAATATATATTTTTTTCTTTTCCATCATTCTGAAAGTAATAATGTTCATTACAGAAAATCTGGAAACCACAAGGACTAAAACTTTTTAAATAAACATGACCCATGGTCTTATAGCAAAAGACAACCGAGGCCGATATTTGAGAATAGTTCCAGTGTTTTCTTCCCCCACAGTACATCTTCAGTTTGTTGCATGACACAGGTGCCATATATCATATCTTAAGGAACTAGTGTGATTTGGGGAAGCCTTAACAGAAATTGTGTGCACAATAAAGAAAAGGTTTAGGGGAAGTGGGAAGGGTAGGGGAAAGGAAATAAGGGAAGAGAAAAAAATACGAGAAAATGAAAAAATGGAAATAAAATATCTGTAAGCAGGGAGGGGAGGAGGGGGGTGAAGGGAGGGCAGGGACAAGGGGAAAAATGAGAACCAAGACCTGTCATGTAAAGGTACAAGATCCCAATGATGAATGTAACTGCACTGTATACCTAATATGTACCAATAAACTCAATGAGAAGAAAAAAAAGACCATGGGGGGTGGGGAGAAGAATGCAATGATTCCCAGTCTGCTCCCTGTGAGTGTGAAGTGTCAGTCTGAGTTCCCATTCTGAGGAGTGGAATACTGAGGTTAGTTCACCTGACAGGCAGGAAACAAGCAAGAGGGGGCCTTTTCAGTGAGCTTCAGCCTCTGATTTTAATTTCATCTCCTGTCATGGATGTCCCTAATCATTGGGCAAGCCGTTGTGCCCACTGCTTCCCAGCATCCAAGCATGAAAATCCCTCTGCGTCCTCTGCACCAGTCTTTCCCCTTAGAATTATCCCTACCTCCTCCAACACCCAGCTGTCTGAGGACATCTACCAGCAGCCCTGCAACAGAATGGATCATGCTGAACTCTCAGCACACTCTCAGTATTCCTCCTATCGCTAGAACCCTGAGAGTGATGCGATCTTTCTCCCAAAAGGCAAGGGCACAACGTATTCAACTTTGTGACCCTCTTGTAAACCCTGTGTAGTTTCTGGAAAATGTCATATTTATGTTTATTAGTCATACCCCATCTCGTTCCAGAAATGATTTACGAAGGCTTACAAGGATACCTAAAATGTAAACTGGCATAAATTATAAATAGCATTTTAAAAGGAAAGAAAAACAGAGAACAACATAAAAATTAAAAAAGTTAGAATTGCCAATGATTGCTGCCATACTGGGTCTGTGAGAGGCTGTGAGCTTTCTAGGAGCCAAAGAGCAAGGGTGAGCTTCTGGACCACACAGGTCACAGTGTCTGTGGCTGGACACGGTTGGGTGAGAGGGGGACAATTACTGTAATTGTTGAGCTCTTCTTGGTATCAAAATGCAATGAAAATTTCTCCCAAGGGATTATAAAAAGAGGATTTTTGTCATGTTGAAGATCAGTTTTCTGGGCTTAGCCAGTGGCTCCCTTGGAGTCCCTTATATGGTTGTGGTCAGTGGTGGCTCAGGGCAAGGCATCTGATGGCTTCTTTACTCAAATGGCTGGTACCGCTGGGGGAGCTAGCAGTTGGCCATGTGTCTCTCTCCATGGCTCCCTCCATTTGGGCAGCCTAAGCTTCTTCAGTGTGGTGGCCGACTTTCCACATAAGAAACACATCAAGAGTGTTAGAAGGGGGCCAGGGATCTAGCTCAGTGGTTCTGCTGCCTGCCTTGCTAAGCGCAAGGTCCTGAGTTTGATCCCCAGTAACAACAGCAACAAAAAGAGTGTCAGAAGGAAGCCATGGGGCTTCTTAGGACCTAAGCGTGGGAATTTTCACGGAATCATTTCTACCATATGTGGATAATTAAAGCAGCACAGACAACCCCAGTTTCAAGGAGGCAGAGGAATAAAATTTTCTCTCAGGAGGGAATGGCATGCACTAGGAGGGAAGGAGTGAGTGGAGGCCATCTTGGAGGTGAGCTCCACATCCTACTCAATATTCTAAATGGCGATTCTCTACCAAATGTTTCTCAGACCTTTGCTCAGCATGGTCCGAGACACTGATTTATTCATAAATATAGGCTTTAATTGAACAAATAATTATTATTTATAGTGAAAGTACAAAGTATTGATTAAAAGCAAGGGTATCTAGAGTTTTCTACTTACTGGTGATGAGACCTTAGAAGTTAGTTTACTTTACCGGGAAAGTTTTCACATCCATGATTGAAAAAAATAATGATATACATGTCGTTAAGATTGTTGTGAGACTAAACAGAGCCAGTACGTGCAAAGTCAGCTGCCATACACTAACGCATGGACACAGTAATTACTTACCGGTGTTAGTTACTCTCATTATTACCATGACATGCCAGACACAAGGCTTTGCAGACAGCACACAGCACAGGGAGTGGAGAGGAGATCTCTGGAGACAGGTTGAGTGCTGTGATCTGTCCCTGCCTGCTGCAGACCTCAAAGCTATCGGAAGAGCACCTAACAGGCAGGAGCCATTTCTACGTGCCACTGCCTGATACTACGTAGGCACCCATCAACCTTCACAAATCCCAAAGAACCCAGAATCATACAGGTCAGCTATGTGCCCAAGTTTACCTCACTTGCAGGTGGCAAAGCTGAAATTTGACCCAGGTTTGTAGTTATTGCTTCATCTAGCAAAGGTGTCAAAGAGATTCTGTATTAACCTTTAAAGTATTAAGGACCGGGATTTAGTCACTTACTGCTGAAGTTTAGGTTTGTCATCCTTGAACTCTTACCAGTTCTTTTCTCGCAAGAAGCACTGTCATTTCCTCTTGCAGATGGGAAAATTGAGGTTCTGGGTTGTGGATTTGTGCCCATATTAGCAAAATTTGGATTTAAACCCAGATCTATGTCACTCCAAATGCTAAGCCCCTCCACTGAACCAAGCTGACTTCCATTCTATTAGACTTAGTAATAGACAGTGTTTTTAGAGTGATGAGCTCTGGATAGTCCAGGTATGTACTGCTCTGTGGGGTACAGAGCAGATGCCCAATAATATATTGCTATATATTTCACCTAAGCAGGAAAAAGGGAAGTGGCCACAGCAGAGGGACTGAAATGTGGGGTGGAGGCAGGTACCAATGAGAGCCTTCCTGACAGGACTTTCTGTGAGACCAAGGTTGGGAAGAGCAATGGCCAAGGAGGGACTGGGTATTGGGCTCTGGAGGCAGTCACTGGGAGAAAAGAAGAGGGCAGAAATAGGGAAGGAAGTGTGGTCCTTCAGACAAACAGAGCCAAGGGGAATCACTGAGGGAGGGAGGAGGCTAAGAGAAGGCTTTATGAGTCAGCTCCATTTGCAGAGGCTGATATCTCCCAGGGTTTGCTGCCTGTTGGTCTGTAAGTTCCTTCAGTTCACCAGCCACAGGACTACAGAAGCCAATGGTGAAACTCTGGCTCTGAGGCCAAAATCTGGAACCCAGGAGAGGTGGATGATGGAGGAGATGCCCATGGAGAGAATTCACTTTCTTCTACCCTTTCATTCTACCTAGTCTCTCAAGGGGATGAATGATCCTACCCACTGCTCCCTTACTCAGTCCACTGATTCAAGTGCCTTTGACATTCTCACAGACACACAAAAACAACATTTCACCTGCTACCTAAACACTCCTTAGCTGGGTCAAGCTGACACACAAAATGAACCATCACAGCAGGTGCTAACGTGGAGAAAGTTTAGATAGCAGTTATTACATGGACTACAAAAGAAAAAAAAAATATATATATATATATGAAACTGGGAGGGGGGAATCCCATGGACTATTTTGTGCATTTTCATATTTTCTGCAGAAATTACTATATCTCTAGCTCATACTAATTCTTGGTAGAGCTCTGCTTAACCCAACCATAATAACATTATTTTGTTCTTATATTAATAAAAAATTACTTTATCTTTGGGATGTTAAATTTAAGCGTCTTTAAATAACTGCAACACCCTTATTCTAAAGTATTTTCTCTTTTTTTGTGTTGGTCAAAAAATGAGCTTTATTATTTTATTTTAATTTTAAAATTAGTATATGCTTAGAACTTATAGACTATCTGCACACATCAGAAACAACCAACCAGCCAAAACAAAACAAACCTCCTTAACCTCATTGACCGCTAATAGTTTTTCCTGGACTTAAACTTTTAAACTATATTTGCCTATTATGCATATTTTGTGTCCTGTTTTCACTTAATATAGTATAGATATTTTCCTGTAGTGATAAATATGGTCCAGTTCTAGTTTTGGTGGTACAAATTTAGTCTATTGTTTGAATGTACCACTGCTTACTTCTTTACTCTTTGAAGTTCCCATTCTTTTTTGGCCGTATAAACCATGCTGTCAGATACATCCTAGTATTTAAATTTTTATGTGAAAAATGAGTTATTTCCTTTGACTAAATTCCAACCTGAAATACTGGATTTGGTGCATTTCAAGCCTCTTTATATATACTGTCGTTTCCTTCTAGAGAGTTACACCAATTAACACTCTTGGCAGAATATTGTATACAAGAGTGCATACACTCCCACGCCATATCCAACAGACGCTCTTTCATCTTAAAAAATTTTTTTTGAGTCAATCCACAGATAAAAATACATTTTTAGATTTGCTTTTTATATTTATTTATTATTTTTTTTTTGTACTGGGGATTGAACTCGGGTCCTTGCGCTTGCAAGGCAGGCCACCAAACCGCTGAGCTAAATCCCAAGCCCTAGATTTGCTTTTTAAAAAGCTAATGAGTAAGGTTTTTTTTCATGTTTATCTGTCATTTATACTCCTTTTTATATAATGCTTGTCCATGTATTTCACCCATTTTTCCCCCATTAAGGTATTTTCATTTTTTTTTTTATTGAGTTTATTGGTACATTTAGGGATACAGTACAGTTACATTCATTGTTGGGATCATGTACCTTTACATGGCAAGTCTTGATTCTCATTTTTTTCCCCTTACCTCTGCCCTCCCTTCACCCCCTCCTCCCCTCGGTATTTTCATTTTTAAAAAATGTGTTTGTAGCAAATATTTTTGCCCAGTTTTCTGGTTAAAATTCTGAAGATTAAAAAAAGCTGAAACATTTTTATTACAAAAAATTTCAAACCTTTACAGAATCAGAGAGAATAGTATATTAAACCCACATATACCTATGAACTCATAACTCAAATTCAATTGCTTATGAATCCATAGCTGATCAATCTTGCTCCATGTCTGTTAAGGTTTAGATCTAGAATGGTTCCCAGAGGCCTCATGTGTTCAGATGTGGGGCTTTGGGAAAGTGATTAGATCATGGGGGTGCTGTATTCACCGGTGGATTGATCTAGTAATGAATCCATAGCTGGATGCACTGTTAGAGATGGGGCTGGTTGGAAGAGAGGAGTCTCTGGGGTGTGACCTGGCAGGGTGCATGCTTGTCCAGTACTGCTCTTCTCCCACTCGGCTTCCTGGCTTCTTTGGGGTGAGCAGCTCTCCTCTGCCAGGCCCTTCCACCCTGCTGTTTCTGCCCTGGAGCCAGACAACCATGGACTGAACCCTCTGAAAATCATAAGGCAAAATAAACTCTAGGCTGTGGGTACTGGGTATTCCATTCTGGTAAGACAAAGTGACAAAGACAATGTCTGTCTCCTGTCCTTACCCTTCCCATCTGATTATTACATTTTGCAGTACACCCTCAACATTATATCATTTCATTTGTAGCTATTTCAGGATAGAGAACTGAAAATGTATGTAAGAAAGTCTCCCACCTTTTTCCTTTGTGGTTTCTGCCTTTGGTATTATGTTTAAAATAATACAACTTTTTATCTACATTTCCCCAATTGTCTTCAGCTTCATTTTTTAAAAGTTTTAAATGTTTGAACCATTAGAACTGGAATTTTTTTCAATAGTTTAAACAAATGATTAAGTTCATGTATCCTCACTGATTTGAAATATCAACTTTAGCACATGTGAACTACTTTTAAACAGCTGGTCATTTTGGTTACTCTGGTTTTATGCTGATTTGCTATTTTGAAGGCTGTATTTAATATGTCTCATCATAAATTCCTTGGAAGAACACTATAAGTCATCATTCATGCATGCTGTTTCAATGTGTAAAAAGCCAAACTTCTGGATAAAAACACTTAAAATTGATGTAATGATACTGTTCATTATCATCTTAAAATTAGATCTTCAAGCTCAGCATATTAAGCCCTATTCCTTCCTACTTCCCATTTTTAAAAAATTATATAACTAAACATTTACTTCTCATTTAATTAAACCCAGTCTAGGCTGGGCGTGGTGGCACACGCCTGTACTCCCAGCACTCAGGAGGATGAGGCAGGAGGATCACTGTGAGTTCGAGACCAGCCTGGGCTACGTAGTGAGTTCCAGGTCAGTCTCAACTTCATAGTGAGACCCTGTCTCAACCCCCCGCCAAATAATTAAACCCAGTCTAACTATTGTACCTGTGCACATTAGGAACAAAGTGATACACATTACTGGGAACGTAATTGTAGCAGATTGACAAGCGTGTCTCCTGTCCCCACAGCCTGCCAGGGACAGCAAACAGTTCCTACCTTCACTCCCTTGCAGCCTCCAACTCCGCAGTCACTTCCAGGGAATGGGCTGCTGTCACACAACAGGGAAGCCCAGCTCATCCCTTTCCCTCCTCATCTCTGGGTGCTGCCTCTGCCCCCTACACTTTCAGCTCTCCCCTCTGTGTTCCAGTGACCTCATTTGGCTTTGGAGAATGGTCCTTGGGCCGAAAAATGGTCTGGGAAAAGATACTTTTCTTCCAAAAGCTTTTAGTGGAATGAAAGGCCCCTCACGCTAATGAATGCTGAGAGCCTCGCAGTATCAGTTACCCTATTTAAAAAATTATAAGCTTTTCATTTCTTCACATTTCAGATGTGTTAGTTTAATAGGTTATCGCTTCAAAAATCTATTCCATCTTTAGTCATGCTTCAATATTTTTCTATGGGAGAACAAGCAGGATTTTGGAGTAACTGTTCTACCATTAATCAACAAAACATTCTCTGTCCTTATTGAGGAAGCTGCTAAGAACAATGTAAAAATCTTTTGCTTCTGATTCCCAAATCAGTTAATAATACATTAGGTGTCTGTCTGGCTGAATGACTACAAGTAGGTCATTGTGGAGGTGAAAGCCTCTATGTTGACCATAGTTTGGACATTGACAAATTAAATATTACAGTATTTAGAACTGCTGCAGCTGTTCCGTAACCACATAAAATAGGACGAATCAATAGTGTGTCGCTGTTCTTCAGGTTGGTGGCAGTCAGTTAGAACGAGTGTAATATTCTCTACCTAGTCTGTAGCTGTCACCATGATGTATAGGCAAAGCAAAAATTTAAAAAAAACTTATGAAAACAAATAATGCAATGATACTAGGATATACACTTTTGTGTTTTTATTCTTATATAAGGTTATTTGTTGGCTGTTGTTGGCCTCTAGTTCAGTCTGTGTTATTTAAATTCTAATATATGTATTATTTGGGTTGAATTCATGTTTGGGGCCATGCTGTTGTATGTATTAATGTACAGCCTTGAAGGCGAATAATTATTGTAACCTATATTTTACAACTTTTTTCTGGCTTTATTATATAAATTTTCTATTTGGTCATGGTTTAATTATATCATTTAGTGATTCTGTTCATTCAATTTAATGAATCTATTTATTCTTTTTTTTCAAATATCTGTGCTTTAGATGTAGTTACCGAATGACTAATTTCACTCGTATGCTTGGTAATCTTGTAATAAAAGCATGTAGTGTATAAAAAATAATAATAACACATTAGGTTACAGATAACAAACAACAACTAGTAACATAAAAGATTCATAAAACAAGATAGTCTAGACAAAAACAGGCACAGTTTTTCAACAATGGCATAAAGAATCTAGACTCTAGGGCTGGGGATTTAGCTTAGTGGTTCCGCTGCCTGCCTTGCAAGTGCAAGGTCCTGAGTTTGATCCCTGGTACCAATAACTAACTAACTAACTAACTAACTAACTAACTAAATAAATAAATAAATAAAAAGAATCTAAACTCTTTCTTCCTGTAATACCATCTTCAGATGCAAAATTCAACCTCATGGTTGCAAGATGGCTGCTGTATCTCTAACAATAGAGTCTGTAACCCAAATGGGAACAAAGGCAAAGTGCAAAGGGGAACATCACAGCTGAATCTGGCTCCACTGAATGTCTTTCTAAAGATTCCCCTATATTCTCTACGTAGGGCTTACTAGACAGAATCATGCCAGTGGGTCATGCTCACATCTGGGGAGGCTGGGGCAATGTGTGTCCCTACTGTGAGTATTGCCATCCAGAACAAAATCTGGGCTCGGAGAATGTCACATTCCTTGGCTGAGAACACACAGACACTGCTCATGAAGTGTGCTGCTGGCGTGGGTTTCAGACCACTTTGTCTCCTTCCAAGCTCACACTGCAGTAAGACTGCCCACCCCACGGGGACAGGCATGTTCTCCTGATGCAGACACCAAGTCATTCTCTCATTCTTTCATTGACCAATTTAGTTACTATTTACGGATTGTCATCTCTATGTCCGCCATGTGGGAAATAATGATGAACAAATGAGACATGGACCTGATTTTACAGTGTATCCAGTCTCCGATTAAATGAAAGTGGGCAGTAAAAGGCAGAAAATACATCTCAGATCCTGTCTAAACAAGGAGGTTCAGGTTTTGAGCCTGAGTACCCCTCTCTAGTGGCCAATAATCCATGCATCATTCTGTTCCACCTAAGGCAATGTCATGCTTATAAATCAATGTAACCACGAGCCACACATCCTGTGACAAGGAAGACCAAGTTGAACGTGTGAAGAACCAGAGCTCTGCCCTAGCACTCAGCTGCTTGGTACACTGGGTAGTTTATCACTCCAGCCCGGTATAGCAGGCGCAGAGTTGTTCTGAGCAGCAGATGATCAGGTGAACTTGTGCCTTTACACTCCCCAGGGCAAATCTGGGACTGGTGCACACAAGTACCTAGCGAATGTATCTGCTCACCTGAACTCAAAAGTAGACCTTTTTCTACTACAATGTTAGGGTTACATAGAAATTCTTTAAGTTCCCAAACTGTATGCCTTGGCTCAGTGCTACCTTTGTTATGGACGTGCACACGTATTGCACTTTTCAGCCGTGAGCAGCAACCTTCTTATCTCAGTGACCATACAAACTTCACCACTAGCTACAGTATCACTGCTCCAGTGAACGTAACTTCAGAGTCTCCCAACCCACATGCTTTCCTGGGGGAGTAAGTTCAGCCCACTTTCCTGTGTCCTCCAAACTGATGAAAACAGGAGCCAAGCTTTAGCTGGTGGCCCACACCTGTAATCCCAGCACTCAGAAAGCTGCCTGGCATACTGGGAAGTTTATCACCACCCAGAACTGAGAGTTCAAGGCCAGCCAGGTTATACAGCAAGTTGGAGGCAAGCTTGAACTAAATGAGACCCTGTCTCATAAAAGACAAGACAAAGAGCTAGGCTTTTATCTACTGGTATTATACTGAATTGCACACCATATTTAGATAGTACCTGGTGTTTAAATTCCCCTAACATGTAACTCTGCCCCAAGACTCTTCCAACAGCAGCCCAAGCTCTGTGCTTGGGACTCATCGGAGGCCCCTCCCCAGAGCTGCACCCACTCTTACAGAAGAGTAGGGGAGTGGAGCGGGAGTGAGACTGACCATGGGGCACTGGGCGCTTCTCCAGCTTGTTCCCCTAGATCAGATCCTCATGGATCAGAGACAGAGATGCCTTTGGCTGGGACCTTTGCTCCCCATGGAAATGCCATCACCCACGCAGGACAGAGACCCATTCCTCAGCCCCTGCTGAACACAGAGGAAAAAACATCACAGCAGCACCTCTGCAGCTTTTTAAAAGGAAACCCAGGCCTGAAAAGCTGAGATGTAGCTCCACGTGAATAGTTTCACCATGTGTGAATAAATTTAAATCAGACTTCAAACTTGTACTCTGAATGGGGTTTGCTACCACATTTCTTAAAATTAATTTTGTATAGTTCAAAAACACCTAACGAGGGTTTTAATGAAGAAATAGATTTTGGCTTTTTTTTTTTCCTTTCAGTATCGAGGATTAATCCCAGGACCTTTGTACTGAGCCACATCCCTATCTTCCTCGCTTTTCATTTTGAGATAGTCTTCATAAATTTCTAAATTGCCCAGTCTTGGCCTGAATTTCCAGTCCTCCTGCCTCAGCCTTCCAGGGTCTTCCAGGTTGCTGAAATCAGTATGGAGGAGGGTGCTCCAAATACTCCCATAAAAGCCACAAGGAAAGTTCAGATTCTTGGAACACGAAAAGCTGTTGGCCGAGAATAGTGATTCTGCCAGCCAGGGTCCTGGCCGCCCTGCCCAAGTCCAAGTTCAAGAGGGACCCCAGCCCCAGCTCATGTGAGAGGGAAGAGGGTGCAGAAGCCCCAGAGCACAGGTGCTGAGGAAAAATCATTTCGAGGTGTCCGCCACGATCACAGCGGATTAGAAACCCTGAACCCAGAATAGTTCTACAGCAACACTGGGAGAGACATCTACGACCTAGTTACTATTTCACAAGGGACAGAATCCACTCAATGCAGGGTAGCCCTGTTACAACCACTGACTTTTTATACATACAAGGGCGCACTGAAATTATGCCATAGGTAGGCTTTGCCGCCCGCAGGTGACAGACCGGCCGACCCCACAGCCTGAGCGCTCCTTAGAGAACTGAGACTGTGTGCAACCGCGGGGCACTGGAAACATTAGGGACACCAATACGGGATCGCCCCGGGTTTGTCCCACTTTCCTTCCACCCATGAATTCCTTTTTCTGTACGATTCCGGGAACCTTCCCCCAGGACTGCAACTTGGTTTGGGGCAGCGAATCCGAAGGGTAGGGAGCGAGGGGGTGGCTCCCTCTAAAGACACCTGAGTCCCG